>NC_140715.1:18722500-19322500 GCF_050655825.1 Lonchura striata
CACCTTAAGCTGTGTTTGGAGCCCACCTTAAGCTGTGTTTGCAGCCCACCTGAGGCCGTGTTTGCAGCCCACCTTAAGCTGTGTTTGGAGCCCACCTTAAGCTGTGTTTGCAGCCCACCTGCCCTGCCCAGCACTCACTGCGTCGGATGTCGGTGCCGGGCAGGGGCCGGCTCTCCAACCTGCCGTCCCTCTGGCCGCCCAGCCCGTCCTTGTCCCTGCTGGCCAGCAGCTGCTGCCTGGAGATGCCATCCAGCTCCAGGGCACTGCAGTGAGCCGAGGAGCCCGAGCCCAGCTTCGGTGGGAGCACATCTCCATTGCCCTTCCTGAGGTAGGAGGCAGGGGCCCAGCCCTCCTGGCCCTGGTACCTGTGGGGACAAGGACAGCAGGGTCACTGCACAGAGCCCCTGGGACACGCCAGGGATGTGAGCCCAGAGCTCAGCACACACCTTGGCTGAAGCTCTGGGCAGCAGGAGCTTGCCAGGTTCTCCATGGCACCAGGAGAGCTCCCTCATGGCTAATGCTCCCACACAAGCTGGCCCAAGCCAAGCCAAGGGCTGGGAATGCTGTCAAGCCCAGTTTTCACCTCAGCAATGGCACCGGTTCAGGAGCGAAGGGCTCTGGCAGGGAAAGCAGGGGGAAAAACAAGAGGGCTGCTGCTGGGATTGATGTACCTGGTCTGTGGAGAGACCTCTTCCTGCTGGAAGCCTTTCCCTGCTCTAAATCTGTTTAGGAGAGAAACCAGCCCTGTGACCTGATTGAAAAACCACATCCACAGTGCCCCTGCCATGCAGACCCTCCCCGCTGGCTGGGCTGCAGCCACCTCCTCCAGATGGCACCAACTCCCCAGCTTGGAATTGCCTTTCCAGCTCCTGTGGCAGCTCTCCTGTGCCTCAGTGGATCTGTTTCTAGGGCTGTGCTGCTGCCAAGAGCACAGGTTCAGCATAAGGTTAAGAAAATTGCAGAAAACTGAGCAAGCCCGGCCGTTTGCTCGACCACAGAGAAGAGAAAATGAGCTTCCAGCAGAAAACAACCCTCAGCTGGGGATGGGCTGGAGCCTTTGGCTCAGCAAGCCCTGCACACAGCAGAGCTGGCCCAGACCTGGCCATTCCCTGCAGGAGCCTCCAAGGTAGCCAGGGGATCCAGCCTGCCCTGGGACATTCCTGGGATTTCCCACCAGCAGGATGTGACATCCCAGTAAAGCTCTCACACCTTGGCTCTGCTGGAGGACACAGCCACCTCCCAGGACAGGAAATCAGGGCACTTCCAAGATTTTCAACCAAAGCTGTGCTTGAACATCAAATCTGTCAGGATGGAGAGTGTCAGAACTCCAAATGTCCCTCAGACATTTTTGGAGGTTCCAGGCCTTGGTCAGAAGCATTTTAGACCCCGGCAGGCAGCTGGAAACAGCTGTGATTTTGGGTTTGAGCCATGGAATGATTTACCAACCTTGCAGGTGGAACAAGAAGTCACAAAAGTTTAGATATTAGAGTAAAAGTAGTCACAAAGTAGAGGGAAGAATTTTTGAGTGCTGTACAGGGGGGTTTTAGCACCTGTCCAGGGGGGTTTTTACTTTGTACATGGGGGTCAGAGGTTTTAAGATGGATTTGGGATTTGGGCCTGACCTGTCCTCCCTCTTTCTTCTTCCTTACCTCCATGTTCTTGGTGATGTTGGCACTCACAGATTGGTTTAGAGTAGAAAATCACCATGTAATATAGGTAACAGGCATTGGGGAAAAACTGTAACCATGCAACACGTAATGTACCATATAAAAGATAGAAAATCACCATTTAATATAGGTAATAGGCACTGGGGAAAAACTGTAACCATGTCACACATAATGTCCCATATAAAAGAGAGCAGCAGCCCTGGGTGGGAGAGAAGAAGCAGTTGGGGTCAGAGAGGATGTCAGGGTGTGTGTGTGCCTCTGCCTGAGCTCTGAGCAAACCACAGCAGCCCAAGAAGAAAATCTTTTAGATAACTTGCAATAAACTGCCTTGAGACCAACAAAAGAGACTGCTGAGCCTTTCTTTGGAAGCTCGGGTTGGAGGAGAGACTTTTCCACCACTCGGAGCCCCTGAACCAGGCCTGGGTTTGGTCAGAGAGAAATGGGATCTGGAATTCTGCCCTCCCCAGCTCCCAGACTTGCCTTGGGACTGGACATGCCACAGCCCCAGCTGCAGTGCCTGGGACAGTACCTGATTTTCCACCAGCCCTCCAGGTTCTTCTGGATCACCACCACCACGGCCCCTTTGTCCAGGTTCATTTCATCCTGGTCTCTTGCAGTGTAGGGGTAAATAACCGTGTACTTCTCCTCTGTTGGGAAGAAAGTGAAGTTTCACAGAGGAACTGTTTGATGGAAACTTGGCCTCAGCTGACAAATGGCTATGAAGTGCTTTATACAAATGCAAATTCTTGTAATTTAGGTGCAAGCACACAGAGGTACACGACCATTCAAAGGGAAATGACAGTGATATGTATTTGGAAATATAAACTTTGGTGAGCTGCTCTGGCCCAAGAAGCTCTCTAAAACAGTTTGTCCTCACCCTTAGGACTAAAGACTTTTCACAACTCATCACAGAAGTGCTTCCATGTATCCATTTCAGCTCAAATTTCATTCTCAGAGTCTTTAAAGAGGAACTATCCTCTGTAAGAGAAGAGAAATCCCACAGGCATGAGGGGCAACCCCATGCACAACCCCACTCAAACTGCTCCAGAGCAGCAGATCTGCAGGAACGTCACCATTTAACCCCCAGGACATTGGTCAAAGCCATGTGGGGAGCCTGGAGAAAAGCCTGATGTCCTGTCCATGAGAACAAGGGATGGTGAGCAGGAATATGGATGTTCTTCCCTTCAGGAGGAAGGAGAAACATCCAAAAAGCCATGCAGACATGCCAGATAATAAATGGGTCCATCCACCCTCTCCTCTCCCTCAGCTTCCTCTCTGGAAGAAACATAAGGAAATAATTGCCTGTGCCTTGGGAGTTCCACAACAGGGTGAAGGCCAATCTGCCTCCAAAATGCAGCCCTCTGGACTTCCCTACATCCCCACCATGTGGGTTTGCTGCATTTACCTTCTGGGAGTGGCACAGCTCTGATTTCCCACCCCCTTCACGCAGAGGAGACCAAGCTGGATGTGTCCTGTCACATCCAGCCAGAGCTTCTCCTCCTGAGCCCACCTTGAGGCACCAGCCCAGGTCACTGCAGGAACTCAGGCAGCAGGTGCAAGAATCCTGCACGTGTGTTCTGGGGAAAGCAAAAACTGCAGTTCTGAGCCCAAACAAGACGTGAGAAGGAAGAGCTGAGAGAGGAGAGGGACGTGCACACGAGGGAAGGCTGGGGAGCAGGGGTGGCCCGCTCTGAGGCTGACACATGCACGGCAAGCTGACATGCACACGAGGCTCCAAGCACAACACAGGGGTAGCCAAAAAAATCTCTGTGTGCTCCACCTTGACCCCAGCCAGGGGTGTACAAGTCCCCAAGAGTCCGGCGGCGGCCAAGGTGCCTGGGCAGAGACCAGTACCTCCATGGCACTGGGAACAGCATGGTTGGGAAGCAGAAGGACAAGAGAGGACGTAAAGAGGTGGCACTTCAGCTCCAGGAGGAGACAGGGCTGACACAGAGAGTCTCAGCTGGAGCCCTCCCCAGGCTGAGCGCCCCAGACGAGGGGCTGAGCCAGCTACTGCTCTGCCTTGGGCACACGGAGCACTGGGAAGGACGGGTTATCCAGGGGCACCTGGGATTTGCTCCCAGGGCAGGCTGGAACCTTGCCTTTCCCACGCTGTGTGCTCCTTGCTCTGCACGTGTTGAGGTCACATGCATTGTCCAAGGACCTGGGCTTTGCTCCTCCTCCAGGGCAGGTAAAACAAACATCTCCCTGGGCTGAAAGGAGGCACTGGGGTGAGCGTTCCTTGGAGGTGGCACCTCTGTGGAGGAGCAGAAAGGCCAGTGGATACACCACCAGCAGCCAGCTGCCCAGTCCTGCTGCAGCACCAGGCGGGCAGGACCATTTTTGTCCCTTTTCCCAGGTTTTGTTCCTGGGTTTTGCTTCCCCCAGGCTCGTGCCCTGCCCCACTCAGGGAGGGTGATGCAGTGCCTCCAGCAGAGGAAGCTGGGGCAGATGCCTCCAGCAGCTTCTTACCTTCATCAGGCTGCATTGAGAACTCGTCCTGGACTCCATCCTGGGCCTCCAGGCAGGTCGCTGGCACCCAGCCTTGCTCCTCCAGCGTGCTCACAAACCACCAGCCTGAGGAGAAAACAGCAGGAGGCTCAGCCAAGGGCTCACACCAGCCAAAAACTCCCTCCCTCCCTCCAAACCACATGTCTGGGGGGCTGTGACCCCTTTCTTGCATCTCCACGGGAAGCTGGGGTGACCCCCAAAGCAACAGAGCCAAGCACAGCAAAACTGCAGCTGAGCGACATCTAAAAGTACAATTCCCTCCCCAGGAAAACCAGGAGAGGCTCTGAGAGCTGAATGGCTCCAGCCACTGCGTTTGCTTTCGGTTTTTTCTGCCCCTTCATGGTTCATTTTCCCTCAGTGTGGGTCAGCAAGCCTGAGCTAATTAGCAGAGATGAATGCCCTGTGTGTGAATCGATAGCCGAGTCCTGCTGCGCTCGCCTTCTTCCCATTTGTGGAAACAGCAGAACTGAAAAGCCACGAGCAAATGCAGGATTTAAAACATCAGCTCTCCCAGGGGAAGCCCAGCCAGCTCCAGAGAGGCCACAAGCAATTCTGGGCCCCCCTGTGTGTCCAATCAAAACCAATGCCTGCTGCTCGTTATTAAAAGCACAAGTTGTGTCTTTAGGGGGGAAAATAAAGACTGAGTATTACCCTCAGAACCCCCCCAGCGAGTCATTGAGAAAGACAACCAGATTGTCAGGGAAGGGAATCAGCTACCTGCATGGGAGGGAAAAGCAGGGCTGGCCTTTGAGAAATAAATTGTTTTCCACAGCTTTTGAGCTGGCTGTGCTAATCGTTTCATTTGCTTCAGGGTTGCTTTTATTTCTGTCGTTCTCAAACAGAGCTGCTGGTGCAACTGATCCTCTGGCGACCAATAGTTAAAATCTATTTTCATTTAATTCCCCCCAACAAGCAACTTCTGTGAGCTTCAGGGAATAAATTCTCCACAAGCTGGGTCTACAGCATGGCTCAGTCCCTTTGCAGAGGTTAAGAGCAAGTTGCAGCTTTAAAGCAAGCGAAGAGCTCGGCTGCTGCCCACAGGAATTGTGAAAATGCACCAAGGGGGCTTTCATGGTCCCCCTCTGTCCCTAAAACCAGCCTGCCAAGCCCAGGGATGGCTTTTGCCCTCAGGACACACCAGGCAAGTTTTCCAGCACCAAAAGCACCAAGCAGATGATAGTAAAAGGGTTTAAAATCATGGGGATTTAGGGTTAAAAGGAAAATTAAGCTTAGTAGGCCCTGAAAAGAAAATAAATACCCTGAGTACAGGAAGACTTTGTACCTTCCTAGAACTGCACCTGTGTAGCTAGTACATGATAAATGATATAATTGTTAGATGTGATGATTGTTTAGTAATTAAATATAATTACTGTTTAATCGTAAGAATAATCATGAGAAACTGTGGTCAGGGATCTAAGAAAGAGCACGAGAAACTCGTGGCAATGTATACAATAGAACAATCTAAGTTTAATAATTAATATGTGAGTTATATAACAATAGAATATAAAATACGTTCAGCTCGAAAGCCATATTGGAGTCAGATTTGGGTTGGTAGCCCTGATTCCCAGAGCTCTCAATAAAAGCACCTGCAGATAATGATACCCTGTGATTCTGTGTGTTCCTGCACGCTGACACAGAGACTGCTCGGATGAAGGCACGGGGGGAATTCAGCCCTGAGTGTCACCCTGATTCTTAAGATTTTCTAAAGCCTTCTGAGTTTACGTTCTGTTGGAGAACTTTCCCACACAATTTTTATGCACAACATATTGTTTTGCATTCTTTTATGGGGGTGGAGAAACTTGATGTACTAGTGGTTTGTCCAATGTCTTTGGAGAGGTGGCCCCAATCTAATGTCACCTTTGGGAAAGTTTAAAAGTTGGATTCGGAGAATAAAATTTCTTCTTTACCTTGCAAATAGCAGGTGGCTTGTGTTGTGCTTTCACGTGTCCTATAGTGACACTGAGAGAGCCCTGCAGCCTGGCCACACTCACAGAGCAGAGCTGCTCCCTGCACAGCCCCCCGTGCCCGTGGCATGCCTGGGGGCTGAGCTGCTCCAGGAACACACGGACAGCCCAGGACTGCTCCTGTGCAGCCCCAGAAGCCCAGCTCCCTGTACCTGATTCGTTCTTCTCAATGATATCCACCACCTGGCCCACGCACAGGCTGATCTCCGAGCTCTCCTGCTTCTGGTAGTCGGCCACCACGACATACTGCTCCAGCACCAGGGGCTCAGCCGAGGCACAGTCAGCTCCTGCACAGCGAGGGGGACAAAACCGACCCGTGTGCCAGGTCAGCGCTGTCCCCAGGGCACGGCCACCGCCACCGAGCAGCTCCAGGACACCCCGGGGACCCCAGCGTGACAGGGGTGAGCCAGAGATTCGGGCAGAGTGAGGGGGACAGAGATCAAACCAGCAGCCAGGTGAGGTGGGGACAGGCAGCTGAGACCTGCTGCTGCCCGCCAGAGCCATCCAAGCAACCTCCACCAGCCACACCCCAGCCTGGACCTGCCTGGGGTTTTGGGGACCCTCCTGTGCACAGGGGCTGCCCCAAACCAGAGCCTGCAGTGGGTTCTGCTGGGCTGAGGAGCCCCAGAGCCCCACTGGGATGTGTTTGTAGGGCAGGAAAGCATCTCCTGCCCCACAGCCTCACTGGGAGGTGTTTGTAGGACAGGACAGGGCAGCATCCCCTGTCCCACAGCCCTGCTGGGATGTGTTTGTAGGGCAGGAAAGCATCTCCTGCCCCACAGCCTCACTGGGAGGTGTTTGTAGGGCAGGAAAGCATCTCCTGCCCCACAGCCTCACTGGGAGGTGTTTGTAGGACAGGACAGGGCAGCATCCCCTGTCCCACAGCCCTGCTGGGATGTGTTTGTAGGACAGGACAGGGCAGCATCCCCTGTCCCACAGCCTCACTGGGAGGTGTTTGTAGGGCAGGAAAGCATCTCCTGCCCCACAGCCTCACTGGGAGGTGTTTGTAGGGCAGGAAAACATCCCCTGTCCTACAGCCCCGCTGGGAGGTGTTTGTAGGGCAGGACAGGACAGCATCTCCTGTCCCACAGCCCCTCTGTGCTCAGCCCCTGGCTCTGCTCTGCTCCCTGCCCCGCTCCTCCTGCTGCATCCCGGTCTCCTGGCAAAAAAAAGGGGAAAATACCCCAGGGAAGGGCAGAGGGAGCAGAACACAGCGGGAACAAAGCGCTCCTGCGGCCAGGAAGAGGCGAGCCGGGAGGGAGCTGCGGGATCGGCGGAACGGAGCTGGACCGGCGGCAGGTGGCACTGCGGGATAAGCCGGGAGAACCACGGGATAACCGGGACACCGGGAGTGCTGCGGGATCACCGGGATAACCGGGAGAACCATGGGATCACCGGGATAACCGGGAGAACCATGGGATCACCGGGACACCGGGAGTGCTGCGGGATCACCGGGATAACTGTGGGATCACCGGGATAACCGGGAGTGCTGCGGGATCACCGGGATAACCGGGAGAACCATGGGATCACCAGGACACCGGGAGAACCGTGGGACAGCCGGGACATCGGGAGAATTGCAGGATCACCAGGACACTGGGAGAACTGCGGGATAACCAGGAGAACTACGGGATCACCGGGAAAACTGTGGGATAACCGGGAGAACTGCGGGGTCACTGGGAGAACTGCGGAATAACCGGGAGAACTGTGGGATCACTGGGAGAACTGCGGAATAACCAGGAGAACTGTGGGATCACTGGGAGAACTGTAGGGTCACCAGGACACCGGGAGCACTGCGGGATCACCGGGAGCACTGTGGGATCACTGGGACACCGGGAGAACTCCAGGATCACCGGGAGCACTGTAGGGTCACCAGGACACCAGGAGCACTGTGGGATAACCAGGAGCACTGTAGGGTCACCAGGACACCCAGGAGCACTGTAGGGTCACCAGGACATCAGGAGCACTGTGGGATCACTGGGACACCGGGAGCACTGTAGGGTCACCAGGACACCCAGGAGCACCGTGGGATAACCAGGAGCACTGTAGGGTCACCAGGACACCAGGAGCACTGTGGGATAACCAGGAGCACTGTAGGGTCACCGGGACACCAGGAGCACTGTGGGATAACCAGGAGCACTGTAGGGTCACCGGGACACCAGGAGCACTGTGGGATAACCAGGAGCACTGTAGGGTCACCAGGACACCAGGAGCACTGTGGGATAACCAGGAGCACTGTAGGGTCACCAGGACACCAGGAGCACTGTGGGATAACCAGGAGCACTGTAGGGTCACCAGGACACCAGGAGCACTGTAGGGTCACCAGGACACCAGGAGCACTGTAGGGTCACCGGGAGGATCTGCAGACAGGACCGGGCCACCGGGATGTGCCACATCCATCCCGGACACGCGGGAGCAGTGCCCGGTTTCTCTTGGCAGCACGTTTTCCTCCAGCACACAGCTCTGGCTATGGATCCCCCCGGCCTGGCACTGCCCAGGGGCACCTCTGCAGAACTCCCCGCTTACCCTGCCACCACCCCACAAACCGGAGTGTGCCCCTCACACAGCACTGCTCCCCTGCCCCACGCGCCAGGGAGCACCAGGGCTTGGCACCGTGTCCAGCTGGGCATTCCCTCCGTTACCCCACGGGGCACTCAGGTACCCAGAGCACCACAGCACTTCCCCGTCTGCCTCCAGAAACGTCCAAAAAGCACCAAAATCTCAAAAAAATCTTGCCCAGGACTCGCCTGCACCGGGATGAGAGAAGGTGAAGGTACAGGCAAGGATGGTGGCAGAGTTTTTACAGCCCCCGGTGGGATGAAGTGCAGGGAGCCCCAGAAGCAAAGGGAAGGGGGAGGCCACCAGGACAGGGACTGGGAAGGAATCAATGTGCCACTGGTGAAAAAGAACTTTAGAAAGGGATTGTGAAGGGTGTCAGGATCTGCTGCTGTACCTGGAGCCCTTGCTGGACCCAAAACTGTGTTTCCTAGCAGACACAGGAACTTCTCCGTCTCGTTCCTATTTCATGCCGAAGGGGGAACAAATGTTCTTTTGCTAAGTAAGGAAGATAAGCAGGTGTATTTTATTCAACCACTATTGGTGAATGTGTGTGGGAGGTCATTAGAGGCCCTGGTACAGGTTCCTTGAGGTCCTTTTGGGGTTCCTTGAGGTCACTTGGAGTTCCCTGAGGTCACCTGGGGTTCCTTGAGGTCACTGGAGTCCCTGAGAGGGGTTGTTTTAGCTCATTTGGGGTTAATGGAGGTTATTGGAGTATTTTTTAATTGATCCAGGGGTTACTTGAGGTCATCAGAGGCTCTGATCGGGGTTACTTGAGGTCACAGGGGTTACTTGAGGTCATTGGAGTATTTTTAAATCGATCTTTTAAATTGATCTCTAATGCCCCAGAGATTTGGACTTCTCAACTGGAAGAAAAGGATGGGAGGCCTTGGCTATCAGGAGCCACCTACAAGGATTACTGGGCTAATATGAACTCTCATCGCCGACTTTATTCTCTGTATTTACCTGCCACACCTGGTGCAGAGACCAGGAAAAGTCGGGAGGGGATGTTTCAAATGTTCCAGGTTGAAAAGTGGAGTTTGTAAAGACAAACTGAGAGATAAAAGGAGGGACTGAGAGGGAAGACGTGTGCTAAGGTGCTATCCTCATCCTGAAGGACAAGATTTAGCAGGTCCTCAGGATTCCCAGGATGTTCTGCTGCCTCCTGAAGTTCTCCTGTTCACAGGGTCACAACCTCTCCCAGCTGCTTCTGAGAATGCCAGACCACAGCCAAGATTTAAATGAACCAGTGTTCATTTAAGTGAGTGTCTGCAGGGCTGTGTTATTTAAAGGAAGAGGCAGGAAATTGTCTGTGTCCATAAACAGCACTCTGCAGAGCTCCAGGTGAGCTGGCCAAGTGCAGAGGGTCTGTTCCTGCTCAGGAAAGCTTCCTCCACACCAAAACCCAAAGGTGGGGCAGCAGGCAGAGTTAAAAACAGTCCTCCAAAGTGAATGGTGGATGCTGGGACTGTCTCTTCTAGCAGCTCAATTAAAGGTTTGTGCTTAAAGCGATCTGAGGACCTACCCAGCCCCTGAGAGAAGAATAACAACTGCAGGAAGAGATAAGTACTCCCCTTTCTGCCTCCCTGGCTGTAATTACACCTGTGCCTCTGAGGCTATTTGTAGTTTCAGCAGCCAGTTCTGGATTCTCCAATGTACCCATTAAACCAGCAAGAGAAGTGGTAAACCGAGCTTGGAGGAAGAGGTAGGCGTTAATTTTGGCAGCATCTTCACCTGGCCTAATCATCCTCAACCACAAAAACACACCCTGGAGTGAGCAAAGCGTCCTGAGCACGGCCAGACCTGGGCTCCTCAAAATAGCAACGGTGCAAAGCTGCCCAGGGAGGTGGGACACAGCTCCAAAGCTCCGAGCTGGGGAGGGGAGGAGGAATCTGTGCCCCCAGGAGAGGGGTTTGCAGACAGCTCAGGCAGGAGCACAGACTGTGCACCCTCAGCTGGGACAATGACACAAATGTGGCCGAGGGAGGGAGAATCCATCGAGTCAAGGCACCACAGAGGCTCCTGGGCTGGGCTTGCAGAAGTGATGCTGGCCCGGGTGCAGGAGAAGCACCCGGCACATCCCAGAGCAGCAGCCTCGCCCTCAGCCAGTCCAAAAATCCTCACAGGTTTTGTTTGGCCAGAAATGGCCTTTCCCCCAAGGGCTGAGATGTACAAACCCAGCAGGAGATCTCACAGATACGAGGCTGCTTGTGATGCTTCCAGCCTTTCCAGTTTCTGGCTTTGCAAGTGCCAAAAGTGAGGAATTTCTGACAGAGCTTGGACATCGGTGCTCCCAGAGGGAAACAAAGAGCTCAGCACTCAATTAGGGGTACAGATATTTGGGTTTGAAGCCTGTTGTACACTCCAGCCTTGGCCTAATGCATCTCCCAAAAATGTCAGACCCAGAGGTCTCAGGACAGCCCCTCTTCTCCCAGACCTGAGGGGTTTGGGATGATCAGTTCTGCAAGGGGGATGGACCTTCCTCCTGCTCTCACATGAACTGGGCACTGGAGGCTGTGCTGAATTCTTTGCAAACCCTCTCAGCTCCCCAGGGATTGTTCCAGAATTTGGAAAACAATCACATGGGAATGCCATTCAGCAGTGGGGTTTCAGACAGCTCCCCTGTGGCTCCCTCACTGCCTCTCCTGCAGCCTGGGCTCTCTCTGCCACGGCGGGGACATTCCTCAGCACAGCAAAAGGGACGTGCAGCTAAAAAAACCAAACTGGCAAAGGGGCATTTGAGGTCTCTGCCAGCCTCCCTGGGCAGCTCCACCCAAATATAAACTCTGCAGGCAGTTCCAGGCTCGCCTGCACCAGCCCGTGGCTCTCCATCTGTGCTTTCTGTGCAACTGGGAGAGGCAGAGAGAACAGAAATGCTCCAACAGGCAGGGCACTGATGGCATCACTACTTTTAGACACCTCAATCAGTGGCTAAGGCAGAGGGGTGGATTATTCCCAAAGTCTGGGGATAATCCACGCCCTGCAAGCTGCAGGCTGTGCAGGGCCCACCCCTCAGGCTCAGGGGAAAAAAGCTAAGCAAAGAAAGCAGATTTTATTCCCAGTGCTCACACACACCGGGCCCTCCTCGAAATTCCAGATGTCACCTGAGTCTCGTGGCCACCAGAGGAGCAGCACTTTAACCCACTCTGCATCCCAGTGTTTGCTCAAACCCCATTTCCAAACCCGGCTTGCTGCTGCCAGGACCTCAGAGTTCTTTCCAACACTAGTCAAGAGCAGCTCACCCCCTCTCTAGCAATTGGGAAATTGCTTTTTGGGCAATCCTCGTGATTTCTGTTTGTTAGCAGCTGTCGGGTGACCCCTCCTCAGGGACATCCTGGATTGAAGGAGCATTTTTTGTGCCTTGCTGCATCAAAGCAGGCCTGGCTTGGGGACCCAATGAACCACCAGGGATTTCCTCAAGGTACAGAAGGAGTTGGGGTGACAGCAGCTGAACCAAATTCTGTTTCTGCTGCCAGGAAATGCAAGACAGTGAGATGAATCTCTGAACACGTCTGGCACGAGGCAACAACCCTGTGTAAGGTTACTGAGAGCAAACACCTTTCCCTGGTGGCTGCAGCACCTCCTGCCCTGCCAGAGCAGGCTCTGCCTTGGATGTTATCCAAACTCTTCTTTCTCAGTGGAGAACTCCTGCTTCTCCAACAAGCAGCATCCTTAAATTGAATTTTGCCCTCACTGAGCTGAGTTATGCAGCAGAAATGTTTTTCTTCTTCTCAGCCCTAGAGAAGCCTCCCCTTCTGTTGCCCCCAGCACTTCAGAACAGAGCCAGGCTGTGCTGGCTCATGAGAGTTTAAAATGACCAACCCAACGTCCTGCTTGGACAGAGAGCAGTTAGAGACTGAGCAGAAAATGCTGTCAAAGGTTTTAGCAGGTTAAAACCACTCAGCCTGTGAGAACAGATCAAAACCAGGAGCCACCAACAACACCAGAGCTTCCCATCTGCATCCCAGCACCAGCCCTGGGACACCATCAGCTCCTGAAGGAGGAGGACCTGCAGCTCCACTGGAAAAGGAAGGGGAATCTCCGAGTTCCTCCTGTGCCTCTCCTCTCTCCTGCAAGGGGAACTCATCCACTGCCAGTGAGTTTGCTCACACAGGCGATGGCAATGCCAGCTCCCTGGCCAAAATCCTTTCCAAAATCCTTTCAGCAGGATCTCCACGCAGCCAAAGCTCAGACCTTCCTTCCTAAAGAGCCTCACACGTTTCTGTGCCTTCTGCAGCTCCAGGAGCTGAAAGATGCCTCCTTAACCCACAGATCAATTCTGCCCCTCCTTCCTGCTCTTTTTGGGAAGCTCAAATAACCCTCAACCACACCAACAAGGGGGTCTTTCAGAGATGTCCCCCTCTCTTGAGGAGCCAGGGTAGAGCATCCCAGACCCATTTTCCTTCCCAAGGCTCCCAGCTGGTGCCATGGTGAAGGAGAACATCCTGCTGCACCGGGAGACCTTCAGCCCCTCCCTGCCCCCTGGGCAGCTCAGACACTCCTCTGCACTGCTGAAATTTGGCATTCCCACCCCTGCAGACCTTCAGCAGGACCTGGGGCACGTCCCCTGCACGTGGAGCTGCACCAAGAGCCAAGCCCCAGCCCCTGTGCCACCACCCCGTGTCCACCAGCCACCACAGAAAGCCACAGGGGACGGGACAAGGGTGGCAAGGGTGGCAAAGGTGACAAGCTTCTTGCCCCCCCAGCTGAGCAGGTGTCCCCCAGAGAAAGGCAGAGCAGAGCAAGGGCAGGAGCAGCTGTTAGTACCTCTCTGCAGGAAAGAGGCCGTTCTCTGGATAAGCCCTGATGGGGAACAAAAGGATGGGAGACAAGGCATGAGGCAGGGAGGGGATGGACTGGAGGTCCAGCAGTGCTGGCAACACCTCCAGGGCAGTGCTGAGAGCTCTGACCCACCTTGGGGAGCAGCACAGAGGCTTGGGGAATATGGGATGGGGGCCTGGAGGCTGCAGTGGATCTCACTGGGGATCAGAGTGGATCTACACTGGGGAGCAGAGCAGGGGCTGGGTTGCCGTGGGGCTGGGACCTCATCCCACAGTAGGAGAAGTGGGTGGAAGGAGGAGTTGGTGTAACCAGCAGAGAGGAAAGCAGTCCTTACCAGACCTCTTCTTTCCAATGGGCTCCCTGAAAGAGAGAAGGAAGAGTGTCAGCAGAGCCAGGGGACAGCTGGGGTGTTGACAAACCCACCCAGGAACGCAGACAGTGCTGCCTCTGGTGGGGCCACTGACCTCCCTCAACCAGCCAATGTCTCCATGGGCATCACCCACCTGCAAACAGCCCCTGCCCCCCTCCTTTCAATTCATAATTTCATGTTTTGTCCTTCCCAGGGTGAGCCTGGGTGCTGGCCTGGCCTTGCAGCTTCCACCGAGCCCCTTGGCACCACCTCAGGGACCCATCCATGGAAGTCCCAATAAAATGAAATAAAATGCAGCCAGGATGGAGTGGAAACAAGCTGGACATTGTTACAGAAACTGGAGCCTGTTGAGTTCTGAGACCACAGACTGTGCAGAGACCTGGACACCACGTCCCAGGTGCAGACACCCTCAGGGGAATCTGTGGGACAGAGCACCCCAAAGATTTCCCCACAGAGGCAGTACTGCAGAGCTCAACCAGAGTTAATTAACAAGCCCCATTAAACTTGCCCCAGTTCAGAGGTACCACAGGGAAGGGAGGCAAAGCACGGGCAGATGAGCAGGCTGGAGATCAACAGGTGGGAATGGCACCCTGGTGCTGACGGGAATAACTGGAGGCTTTGCCCTGCCTTCTGCTAAAGCCATCACTGTAACTCATCCCCTGCTTCCCTTCCCTGGCTGCTCAGTCTGAGTGAGGGGGCAAGGAAGGAGCTGCAATTCCACTTTGCTGCTGGGATGTTCCTGGCAGGGACACAAAGAGCTGCAGGTCAGAAGAGCAGCAGCCCCAGCCCAAGCACCTCAGAGGGGACAGGAGCTCAGACAAGACAGGAAACAGCAATAAACTCCTGGCAGCATCTCGTCCTCCTCCTGGGATCCCTGAGGAGCAGAGAAGGGCAGCAGCAGAGCTGATGTGCACGGATCCCTGGCAACTCATGGCTCCAGCAGAAGGGAAGGAAAAAACCACTCTGCCTTCCACTGTAAATCTCATTTAGCCCCAGCCACGGCAGAGTTACACAGCACCAATGCACAGCTGTGACAGGGGGACACCAACCAGCCCCACAGAGGTGCAAAAACTCAGGAATGCTCCTCCAGCTGCTTCCCAGAACTCTGAAGGCAAAGGTTGCTGTGTGACTGGAGCCTCACTTAAAGCTCTGAGCCAACACCACATCCCAGTGGGCTCAGCCCAGTGTCCTTCAAGAACCTCACAATCCCCTGAAAGGAAACTCTGACACATAGAGAACTCTTAGCACATTCAATCATCCCTATGCCACTTTTTTTTTTAAGGAAAAGAGAGTCAGGTTTCTCAAACATCTTCTCTAGGCAGCATCCCTGAGGATCCAGGGGTGGGAAGGAGTGAAATGGGGAGCACAGAGGTTGAGCAAAGTGAGCAGACTTTAAAAATAAATTAAAAACAAATACACAGAGGCTGCTTTTCAACAACCTGTAAGACAACTGTTAAACAACTCACTGCAGGATGCTGGGGACACTGAAATTCTTCATGGACTTACAGGGTCATAATTCAGGCAAGAAATGTTAATTCAAAGTCATCAATTATAAAGCCAGGTCTAAGGAAGAGTTGTTACAAGCTGGCTTGAGTTTATAAACTTTTTCCTAAGGCACATTTGGTGGCTGCTGGGCCAGGCAGGTCCCAGAGCTGCAGGGAGGTGGCCCTGAGGTTGTCACACAGAAAAACCCACCTTGCAGTGGGACTCACAGGAGAAAAATGCCCCCAGATGTGGCTTTGGGGACCACAGCACTGCCTCTGCTGCCACAGCCAGCTCGTGGAATAGGTGAAGGACTGGAAACCCAACACAATGAAAACAATTCCAGCTGCTGCAAACCCACACAGGAGCCACATCAAACGGGACGGATCTGAGGTCAGCATTCCAAGAAAACATCTCCCTCATATTAAAAAAAAATGTCTCTTGTAAAAAAAAAACCAAAAAAAAACCCTCCTGCTGTAATACAGTAATGCCTCCAAAATAGCTGTCAGGAGGGGGTTCATCTCCTAAGCATTCAGCAAGCTTGGAGATGTTTGGAAAATTTATGGAGGCGAGGAACAGGGTACAAGAGAGCCCTTGTTTGGGAGAAGTGATGTTTAGCAAATGCTCCAGCAGCACTGAAAGGAGCCCCTGTCCCCACACTCCAGGGCCACTGCAGAGCTGGCCAAGCTGAGCCCTCAGGCTCAGAACCTGCCCTGGTAGCTCAGAAAACCCCAGAAATGTGGCATTTCTGTCTGCTGCCAGCCAGGACAGGCAGCTCGCAGCAAAGGGAAGGAGGAGGCTGTTTTGGAGCTGGGATCCAGCCTGAACTCCTGGTGAATGTGCACATGGGGATCAGCAGAAATGCAAAACAACTTTGTGTACAAGCTGTGATCTGTCTGCAGAGCAGGACACGACCCCTGAGCTACAAGCCAGCAGGAATCCTCATCCAAACCAACATCCACCAACTCATGGGTCTCTGGTCCACCAGCAAAAACTCCTGGAGTGGCTTCCTGCAGCCCCTGCCACCTACAGCAGGGACAAAGTTAAAAGGAACAACTTTTAAAGTGTTTTATACATGATGGGCTGCTCAGCTCCCCAAAAAACCCAGTGAAAGATGCTTTTAATTGAAGAGGTTTCTCATGGCCAGGGGGGCATCCCATGTCCAGGTGTGGGAACAGCACCACGACAGCTCCTTCCCCACCACATCCCACTGGTAACTGTGGGCAGTGAATAAATAACTACTTGGTAATGTTAATAACTAGTTACTTGGTAATATTAATTGGTAATAATGTAATTAATTGGTAATAACTTGGTAATATTATTAACTAGTTAATGGTTAATATTAATAATGTATTAATTAGCTATTAGGGCCTTGCTTCTCTACAGAGTTAACCTGGGCTCCCTCATGTCCCAGAGCTGAAATTCAGCTGGAGGAGAGAACAGCTGAATGCCTTGACTCAGCAGTGGCTCCGTGCCCAGCCCCTCAGACTTCCCCAGCCTTATTCCAGCACCTCTGCTGTGGTTAAAAACAGCTCTGAGCTGCAAGGGGTGGCTGGGAGGTGAGGGGAGCACACTCCCACCTCGGCAGCCCAGCATCCTGTGCTGGTCAGACCTGCTGAGGGACGTGGGGAGCAGGAATTTGATGACTTCTGTTCTTTGAAGCTGCAGGGCTTCCATCCAGCACCGAGGAGGAAAATCCCACATCTCTCAGATTGCTAACTTTCCAGAGATTTCTTTTTTTTTTCCATAACCATTTATCTTCTCCCCACTTCCCTCACTGCTCTTCACAAATTCCTCTGGATTCAGCCTCGTTCTGCCCCACAATGGGCAGCCCCATGAGTTGGAAACAGTGGATAATTCCAGTCCAGAGCTTGCTGGACATGGATCCACATCACAAAAGCCACCAGCTGTCACTGCCAGTAGAAACCCTGCCACCTCCCTCTGCTCTCCTGCTTGATGTGATACACAGAAAAGCTGGGGAAGGGGAAAGAGGGGATGGAGGGAGGGCTTCACCTCCCTCTCCCACCCACCAAATGCTGGAGACTGCCCCAACTCCACTCCTGGCTGTGACATCCTGCCCAGCTGGGAGCAGTGGGGGAAGGAGGAGGAATAAACTCAGAGTTTGACCCTTTTTCTCTCCCTGGGACAGGCTGGGGCTTGGAGAGCAGGGGGGAGTTTGGGAAGGGCTGAGGACTGCTCGTGTTGTTCAGGAGCTGCACTGCAGGAAAAGCAGGAGAGCCCTGGCTCAGCCCAGGAGAGCTCCAGATCCAGGGAAAACAACACCACAGGGGCCTGGAGAGAAATGCTTGGGCTGCCCAAGCTCCTCTTTCCATTCCCAAACACTGCCAGAAACAAGGACTGAATTCACCCTTTGCAGTTAAAGCAGAACTCCACAGACTGCAGTTAAAGCAGAACTCCATGAGCTGCAGTTAAACCAGAATTCCATGATTTGCACTTAAATCAGAGTTGCACAGACTGCCATTAAACCAGAATTCTACAAGCTGCAGTTAAACCAGAATCCCATGTCTTGCAGACAAAGCAAAATTCCATGAACTGCCATTAAATCAGAATTCCACAGACTGCAGTTAAAGCAGAATTGCATGAACTGCAGTTAAACCAGAATTCCATTATTTGCACTTAAACCAGAATTCCGTGATTTGCAGTTAAATCAGAGCTCCACAAGCTGCAGTTAAAGCAGAATTCCATGAACTGCCATTAAATCAGAATTCCACAAGCTGCAGTTAAATCGGAATTCCACAGACTGCAGTTAAAGCAGAATTGCATCAACTGCAGTTGAAGCAGAATTGCATGAACTGCAGTTCAAGCAGGGCTCCAAGGACTGCAGCCAGCTGTGGCCCCTGGCAGGGTGTGACACCCTGGGGTGCAGAGGGATGTGTGGAGCCTCACCTGCACCCAGACAGGACAGCACAGGGTGCACCCAACAGTGCTCACAGACACGTCCCCATCACTGCCACCAGCTGCCACCCTCGTGGGCAGCGTGAGCAGAGGCGTCAGCCAGGGAAGGGATGGGGAGCAGGAATGCTCCCATGAGAGTGCCTGACCAATCCTTCTTCCCCTCCCTCATTCCCACCTTTCAGCCACCCAGCATAAAAATATTTTCCTTTTTTTTTTTTCCCTCTCCTTTCCCCCACTCTGTTCACGGCCTGGCTCCCTTTCAAATTCCCGGAGCAGAGGATTTCTGTGCTGGATGAAGGATGACATCCGGCCCAAGCCCAGACACGTCTGATCACGGCTCCCACCTCCTTAGTGCTGAGCTGGCAGCAGGCCAGCCCTGGGAATGGGCTCCCAGTCCCTCCAGAGGAGAGAGTCAAGGACTTTTATTAATTAACATTTTGAATTGTAGCTCATAAATACCCCTCTGGCATTCGGAATGGGATGGCGACACAACGGGGATGTCCTTGAGATGCTGTAGGGTTTGGCTGCTGGAGGCAAAGGGACAAGGGGCACCCACTGGGTCCCTCTGTGTGCTGCAGGCTTGGCTCTCCTCCTGGAGAGGAGCAGGCAGGGAAGCAGCACATTCCCCGTGGAAAGGAGGAGGAAAGGAAACAGTGCATTCCCCATGGAGAGGAGGAGAAAAGGATGCACCACATTCCCCATGGAGAGGAGGAGAAAGGGAAGAAGCACATTCCCCATGGAGAGGAGAAAGGATGCAGCACATTCCCCATGGAGAGGAGGAGAAAGGGATGAAGCACATTCCCCATGGAGAGGAGCAGGCAGGAGAAGCAGCACGACCAGCACTGGATTCAGCATCACCTGCTTGCCCACCCAGCCCTGCAAAGGCCAAAACTCACAAATGCAACAGAATTCTGCACCCTGTGGATCATCCCACCACAAAAACGTGTTTGGGACTGGGCTCCAGGCAGTCCCTTGTCTCTCAGAGCCCAGGCAGGGAGGTGACAGGGCACTGGCCCTGATGGCTGCAAGGACACAGGGCTGGGAGCTCCAGCTGCAAGCACAGCAGCTCACAGGGCTGCCCCACTCAGCACCCAAAGGCCTCCCCCCACACCTGATGCTCTGGCCACAGTGCTCACCCTGCCTCATTTCTGGCTCAGCCTAAAAGACAAAATAAAGGTGAGGAGAGTGGGTGTGAGACTGAAGCTGCCCTTCCACCCCCCGTGGCTGCAGGCAGGTCCAAGAACTGACTTCTACTGCAGAGCAGCTCCTCCTCCTCCTGCAGGGCTCAAAGATCTGTGCACAGACAGTGCCCCACACCCCAAAAAAAACCCCTGATGTCCTTGCAAGCTCATCTTGCCCTGGTGTCCCTTGCTTGTCCTTGGGACAATCCATCCCTGAGGGATGCCCCTCCCTGAGGGATGACCCATGGGGCAGCAGGTTAAGTGGTGAGCAATAGCTGGGCAGGACAGATGAGAGCATCAGCAACAGCAAGCAATTAGTTAATGGGCTCTGGGGCTCTCAGACCAATCTCATCAGTGACCACGAGCTGCAGGAGAAACGATGACAGGCCAAGCCAATAGAAACAGGAGCCAAAGGAGGAAAGCAGGGATGGGGGAAGGGGGAATTAAGAGAGGGAATGAAAATAATCAAAAACCCAGGGAGAAGATGCAGTCCACACAAGCACAAAACTGAGCTGAAGACTTGCCAGGCTCAGCTGATGCTCGGGGGAGAAAAACAAAATCCCTTTATCTTCCTCCACACCCTTCCAATAGAGAATGGTGTCAAATCAATTTATTGCCTTTCCCCTCTCAATCAATCAGGCCTCCCCCACTGCTCAGGAGCCGTGTCACATGCAGCAGGGAAAGGGAGAGCAGCAGAGCAGGACACGGAGGCGGCTGCTCAGATTTGTGCTGCTCGTGATCAGTAGGAGATGGGTGGCTCCTGGCCAGAGCAGCTCACAGTCACAAGACTTAGAACCACACCGAGTTGCATAAGGCACGCAAGATTCCCTGCAAACCTTCCTGGCTTTGCCTGGAGAGGCTCTGGAGTGTTGTTATGCATGGGGCTCGTGGATATGGCTGAGGGAAAATGCCCTTCCAACGAGGCAGAGGTTGCTGCAAATGTGTGAAGCGAGGCTCTCCAGGCTGATCGTGCTCCTGAGTGGTATTTGCAAATAGAAGGGGGCTCAGGAAGAGACCAACACTTCATGGGGTCCCAGAGAAGTGTTTCCACTTCCCCACTGGACAAAGGTGTCCACACTGAGCTGCAGAGCTTCTCCACCAAAGTCTCCAAATCCCAGATCTGCGACTGGGAATTGCTCATCAACACCAGAGTGATGGATATCACCAAGTCCAGGGCAGTTTGTGTCTGATCACATCCCAGTTCATGTCTCATCACCATCCCAGTTCATGTCTCATCACTATCCCAGTTCATGTCTCATCACCATCCCAGTTTGTGACTCATCACATCCCAGTTTGTTTCTCATCACCATCCCAGTTTTTCTCATCACCATCCCAGTTTTTCTCATCACCATCCCAGTTTGTATCTCATCACCATCCCAGTTTGTCTCTCCCATTCCCAGTGTGTCCCCCCCATTCCCAGTGTGTCCCCCCCATTCCCAGTGTGTCCCCCCCCCATCCCAATGAGTCTTTCCCCCATTCCCAGTGTGTCCCCCCCCATTCCCAGTGTGTCTCCCCCATCCCAGCAGTGGCTCCTCACTCTTTTGGGGGGGTCAGGTCATCGGGCCGTGTCTCGAAGAACTGCAGCACCTCCTCGCACTGGGAGATGTAGGGGGGCAGCTGGATCAGAGCCTGGGGAGCAAACACAGACAGAGGTGATGGAAACACCCAAACTGTGCAAGGAGCCCAGGGAGGTGCAGGGACTGGGACAAGAGTGGGGTTCCCAAGCTGGAGAGAACCACAGCCAACCCAGAGAGCCCCACTTCCACCCACCACCCCAGCCTGCTGCAGCTCAGACTAAAGGGAAACAAGCAGAGACTGGCCAGGCCCTGCTTAGCCAGCTCCAGCCTTTTGGGCAGATGTTGTGCCAGGCTGAGAGCCCCGGGGTGTCCATCCAGCCTCCCAGCTCAGCCTGCCAGCCTGGAGCAGCCATCCTTGGGAAAGGCTGGGCACTTTACACGTGGCAGACTCTCAGTGCCACCCCAGCACATCCTAAAAATGCTTCCCTGGGCAATGGCAGCTTGGGCAGGGGCAGGGAGAGAAGCAAAGGAGGCAAAAGCACAAGACAGCAGGGCTGGGAGGCTGCTCTGCTGCTGTGGAATGGCAGGAGATGTAAAATTCCCTCTGCTTTCTTTCCCTTCAGGGAATCTATAGTAAAAAAGCTTCAGCAGTAGGACCTGCAGGGTGAGAGTGCCTGGCTGGGAGGGCAATGGATAAAGGGAGTATTTAAAATCAGGGAGCAGAGCTGCAGCCTGACTTGGAGCAGATTTATAACCAGTTTTCTGTGCAATTCCTCCTCCCCTCTGCCTGCTGTCCCAGCAGTCTCGTGACAGCAGCGTGGGCAAAGCAAACCTCCCCTCATTTCTCTCCTGGAGACAAAACCACAGCTGCAGAGCCTCGGGGTGACCACAGAGATCAGATGTGGCTCCTTACTGCCCCGAGAGCTGGCCCCAGAGCCCTTCCAGCACCGAGCAGCCAGTGCCAGCACAGCAGACTGACAGACCACTAATCATGGGCCAGACTGAACGGGATCATGTGAGGCACAGCAGAGAGAAAACCACTCCCTCCATGGCTTTTGGGCCCAGGGAAGGGCTGTTCAAATATCAGGTTTTGCATGGATGCCATTCCCATGTGGTACCACTGCCTAGCTCCAGCATCCCATGACCTAAGTGATTCCCCCGTGCCAAAACCCCGGGGATTTTGTGGCCTGGAGAAGGCTCAGTGCCCTCTGAAAGGAGGGGATGGTCCCAGAGCTCTCCCTGTGCTGGGAGAGGAGGCACAAAGCCCACAGCTCATTTTTCAGGATGTTCTGAAGGAAGCCCACCTCGAGCTGACTCTGCTGAGCCAAGCAGGCCACCCTGATGTCTGTCCCACCCCTGGCCCTGACCTGGCAGGGCCAGCAGGACACAGCTTTGGTGCCACAGCACAGTCACCTTTCCCACCCTGCTGCCTGCAGGCCTGAGGAGAAAGTTCCAAAAACAGAGGATCCCTGTCGGATTAAAATCCATCCTGCAGGCACTGAGAAAGGATTTTCTTTCCTTTCTCAGAGCAGCAGTGCTCTCAGTGGGCCACACACTCCCTCTGGGGTACAGCATCACCACTCCTTCATCAGCCCCCCTCTAACCCTTTCCCAAAATCCCTTAGACAGGAGGAAGGCAGGTCCCACACCACGAGGAAGGCCAACAGATGTGGAGCACAAAGAGAATAAACTGGAGAAATGGGAAGGCATTTCAGGCCTCTGCTCCCTCTCCTTGCCAATCCCATGGTTGTCTGAAGTCCCATCTAGCAACTCACTGCTCTAACCAGCTTGCTCTGATTCCTTCGCTGCTTTTCCTGCACTTTATCTTAAATTACCAAGTTTTTAGGAGCTGGAACAGAGCCCTTCAGCAGGAGCAGTGCCCTGTGAAAGCAGTGGCTCCCCCACTTGCTCCTCTTGCCTGCTTCCACCCCAAATCTCACCCATCCTCTTTGCAGAGAACAAAGACACCCAACTTCCCTCAGAGGAGATGGCAAATAAAGCAGAAACTTTCCCACATCTTCCTCCTGCCAATCCCTTGCTCGTTTTCCATCTCTGCAGCCCCTGGGCAGTCCCACAGCCAGCTCAGCTCAGCTGCTTTCCGGGTAAGCAGCAGCAGCTCAAGGCCAGGAGGGAGAGCTGGGAACTCCTGGAGATGCATTAACAGGAGGAGGAGAGCACAGCTCCCTAAGTGGGTCATATAACATCAGCCATTACGTCCCTCCTCTTAATTCAGATGGCTTCATTATATTTTATGCCACTAATGGCATCGCTCTGAAAGAGGCAGCTGAAGCATTTTATCACTGAGGGACCTTTTCTTCCCCAAAATGGGATTTATGGCCGTGCCTGTCTGTGTAGCTGACACAGTTCACAAGGGCCAAGCACCACCAGCTTCCCCCAGGACAGCTCAGAGCCCACCTTGCACCACACCTCCATCACTCTGCCCTCAGCTGCTGGCCTGGCCCGCAGGGATTCCCATCTGCAGCCCCTCTGCAGAGCTGCCAGGATGCATTTCCCAATCCATCTCCATCCCTGGAGTTGTTATTCCAGCCACAGCCCCCCTGCCATGGGCCTGGCTGAGCCCCAAACCCCACAGCCTCCCCCCACCAGGCAAAGGCACTGCCACACCTCCCTCACCTGAGGGATGGCATGGGGATTTCACCATTTCCCTGTGGGAACCCAGAGCTTCCCTCTGGCTGCCCTGGCAGCTCTGGGACCCTGGCAGGGGTCAGGAACCCCCTGGACAGAGCCCCCAGAGACACTGGCTGTGATCTCTGCCCATGGAAAAGAGTTTTCAATCTTACAGGATCAATTACCAGCTCTGAGGGTTTGATATAAGGAATAATTAAGTGTGGCATGGGTGCAAAAGTAAAATTTTAGGATTCCAGATTAGGGGTCCAAAGGGGACAAGATGGAGGAAATTGGGTGTGCCTTGTCCTTTTTCTCCTCTTTCATGCCCTCCATGTCTCACTGTGGTGTTGGCATTTTTCTGTTGGTTCAGGCTGGGGACACACTGTCCAACGTAGGTGACAGATATTGGCACGTTCTTGTAAATCCAGCCCAGGGAGTTTCTGGTATTTAATGTTTGTCACATCCCACTGAGGGCAGAGCCCCACACGCTGCCCTGCAGGACAGAGCTGGGCAGGGCAGCAGAACATGTGAGAGATAAACAGAATAAACAACCTGGAAACCAGCACAGACCAATTCTGGCTTCTGCTTTGGCAGGGGGCAGAAAATCAGAGACTTTCTACAATCTCAGAATCATCAATACCTCAGATTCTGACATTCCCCTATCTTCTCCCATTAGTTTTACAGGTTTTGCATAAATTTCCAACAACATTCAGACTGGATTTTGGAGGTACCAGTCCGACCATGGCTGCTGCAAGCACTAATGCACATCTTTGACATGACGAGATGTGACACACTGGATTTGTGTGAAAATAGCTTGTCATGGACTTCAGTATTTTGTTTCTCCTGCCAAAAATAAATCTGCCCTAAAATCATAATTTCCCTTACACTTCAGCCCAGTTTTATATCCTTTAAGAGTATGGAGCAAATTGTCTCAGCCTTCTCTCTGTTCCAATAATTTTCTGAGGTACAAGTCATCTTACCCTGTTTTTGTAACCAGCAAGTGGAGTCTGCATCCCAGTTTGGAGCCACCCCACCATCCTACAGCTCCAAGTGCTGTCTGCTGCATCAAACAGAGGCCTTTTCCCAGAAGATGGGAAAGGAGGAGCTGAGTCCTTCAAACCAAGTGCTGCATGGAACCATTTCACTCCAAACCTGTGGAGATGGACACAGCCAGGTCCTTTGCAGCCCTTCCGGAGCTGGCTCTGCTTTGCAGCTGGAGAAGGGACAGAGGAAGGCAAAGGCCAGCAGCAGGGAGCAAACTGCAGTGGGCTTGGGCACCCCTGAGCCCTGCAAGGCCAGGTCCCCAAGTCCCCAGCATGGATCACGAGGAGGGAAAAGCTAAACTCTGTGTCACTCTGTGTGACTCTGTGTCACTCTGTGTGACTCTGTGTGACTTTGTGTGACCCTGTCACTCTGTGTGACTCTGTGTGATCCTGTCACTCTGTGTCTGACCCTGTCACTCTGTATGACTCCATGTGACCCTGTCACTCTTTGTGTGACCCTGTCACTCTGTGTCACTCTGTGTGACTCTGTGTCACTCTGTGTCACTCTGTGTGACTCTGTGTGACCCTGTCACTCTGTGTGAGTCCGTGAGACCCTGTCACTCTGTGTGACTCTGTGTCACTCTGTGTGACTCTGTGTGATCCTGTCACTCTGTGTCTGACCCTGTCATTCTGTGTGACTCTGTGTCACCCTGTCACTCTGTGTGTGACTCTGTCACTCTGTGTCACTCTGTGTGACTCTGTCACTCTGTGTGACTCTGTGTGACCCTGTCACTCTGTGTGTGACTCTGTCACTCTGTGTGACTCTGTGTGACTCTGTGTGACCCTGTCACTCTGAGTGAGACCCTGTCACTCTGGGTGACTCTGTGTGATTCTGTGTGACTCTGGGTGACTCTGCGTCACTCTGTGTCAATCTGTGTGACCCTGTCACTCTGTGTGAGACCCTGTCACTCTGGGTGACTCTGTGTGATTCTGTGTGACTCTGGGTGACTCTGTGTCACTCTGTGTGACTCTGTGTGACCCTGTCACTCTGTGTGTGACCCTGTCACTCCGTGTGACTCCGTGTGACCCTGTCACTCTGTGTGTGACCCTGTCACTCTGTGTCACTCTGTGTGACCCTGTCACTCTGTGTGTGACCCTGTCAGACTCTGTGTGACCCTGTCACTCTGTGTGTGACCCTGTCACTCTGTGTCACTCTGTGTGTGACCCTGTCACTCCGTGTGACTCCGTGTGACCCTGTCACTCTGAGTGAGACCCTGGCACTGGCAGCCTCACCTTGCAGTACTCGTCGATGGGGATCAGCCGTTTGACCGCCACGTCGCGGATGTGGCTCCGGCGGAACAGGATCTTCCCTGAAACACCAGAGCAGACAGGGGCAGGTCAGCACAGCACTCTGGGATCACTCTGTCAGGACCTTTCCCTGCATCCCCCTTGCTCCCAAAAGCACATTCCCATAAAAGCCCACTCCCTCACACGGATTAAATACCTCACCAGAATCAGGCACAGTGCAAGCAGCAAGGACCTTCCAGGAGAGGGGAAACACCTCCCAGCAAACTGCATCCCCCTGGTCTCTCACCAGTGTGCAATGATGAGGAGCAGCCCAGAACTCACAGAATCACACAGCCACCAAAGCACACCTCTCTGTTTGTCTCTAGGGTGGACAAAATCCCTGGCAAACACTGGCAGGACATCCCTTGTCCCGTTGTCCAGGTGTCCAGGTCCAGTGTGGGCAGCAGCCAAGCCAGAGGGTTTTTCCCTGTGCAGCTCCTGGTCCTGGAAGCCACAGTGTCTGCAGCTCTGAGTCAGACCTATAGAATTTTCCTTCCTGTCTGGGGTTTATTTTTGTTCTCCATTAATGGGATCCTCTTGCCACTCCGTTTCCTCCCCTCTGGCTCATGGTACAGGCCTCTTTCCTTTGAAGCCTAATGAGTCCTAAATGCTTCAAGCTGCTCTCTCAGAGAACAGCTTCTTTGGTTTAAGGAGACAAATGCCATTAGCAGACAGGGAAACAGATCCCTGATCAAAAGGGTTGGTACTGGCAGCATTCCAGACCACTTCCCAAGGCTCCAGGAACTGGCACTGCTCTGCAGCACAATCACCTGGAAAATTGTGGTTTGGGGGGGTGGGTGGCAGTGAAGTTCCCTCAAGTTCCTCCTGGCATCTCCAATACCACATGAAAGTGTTTTTTGTGCCTGGTTGAGTTTCCAATCCCATCCCTGAACCCAAGGAGAGTAACAACCCCTTCATTTATCAATGGGGTCACCACAGGGCAGCCCAGGAGCCAAACTCCCCTCACTCCACCCTTGCAAACCACGTGAGAGCAGGGAAAAAGCACTTGGGAGTCACACCATGGCTTTGTCCCTTTGTCCCTTTCTCCCTGGAATTACTGAAGCCAGGGCTGGGTGCTACTAAGAACAGGACACAGAAAAATGGTCACACAATTCTGACAGTTTTAAAGCCAGGGCTGAGTCACTGATCAGAATTTGAAATCCAGGGCTGGGTGATTTATCCCAGTTTGAAATCCAGGACTGGGTCACCCCCTGTGCCTCTCCCTGGCTTGGCCAGCAGCTGGATCACGGGTGACTTGTGCAAGCTGCCAATGCATTTTTGAAGCAGAGAGGAACAAAAGCCAAGCCAACTTCAGCTTGCAAAAAGCACGAGCAAAAACCTTCTGGAGGAGCCAAATCTCCTGCCAGGCTCAGTGAATGCTTTGGAACAGGACTGAATCCACTCAGGGGCAGCTCCATCCTTGCCCTGCAGTGAAGGGGATGGGGTCAGGCCAGCTCAGCCCAGGATTGCTCCTAATTCTGGGCCCTTGGCAGCAGGGCTGGGACACTGATGGTGGAAAATGCTCTGCTCTGCAGTGCTTTCCTTCTCAAAGCACGCCAAGAAGAGCCAAATCTGGCAGCCTTTGTGACAGAGTGAGAATAAAATCCCCCTCTATTCAATCTTCTCCTATTTTGAGGGTGAATAGCCTGGGAGCAGCACCCAGGCTGGAGCTCCATCCCTTGCCCTGAGCAGTTCTTTTCCATCTGACAAGAGAATGATCCATTTTTGCCTTTGCATCAGCAATCCCAGTGTGTCTGCTGCCCAGGATTCTGTTTGAATGATGATTGCTAAAAAGATGAATGGATCACACCATTGGTTCTGTTGGCAGGGGTAAAGAATGGCTGTTTTGGTTCTAGGTCTGCCAAAATGAAATCACTGATGGGTGGGTAGGTTATAAATGGCTGGAATAATAAGCTCTGGGAGTGGGAATACTGAAATGTTTAACAAACATATGCTAGTGAGTAATAATAAAAAGAATACAGTTTGGGGGAATAAATTCATCACAAGTGATCTTAAATTAGCCCAGGCATGGAGCATGTGAACCAGCAGGAAATCCAGCTCCTCTCTCTATTTGCTCTAGATCTGGTATTTTTCAACAAGGAAGTTGATTTTCTATCAAAAAGCTGACTTTAATCAAAATACCTAATTTACATAATTGCAGCCCTTTCAGTGCTGCCAAATCCAGCAATGGCAACCCTTGAGTTGAGAGGCAGGAGAGAGCAGGAAAGCACTTCCCTCCTGGAAGGGAAAGGTGGGATGCAGGGTCAGGGGGATGCAGCATTTCCCTGGGCACGTTTTCCTTGGCCCAGAGCTAAATCTGGGAATAGCAGAGCTGTCCATGGGGCTTTTCCCATGGCCCAAGGCAACAAACCCCAAGGGGAGCACGGCAGATTGAGGGGTGCAGAGAGCACAAGAATGAAGCTGCAGCTCCAGGGGATGGCTCATTCCCACCCCCCATTGCCAGCACTCTCTCCCTGATGAATTTTTAGCTGCTTCCAGAACCTGTAAGGATCCTCAGCCAGGTTCTGGCAGTGCCCAAGGCCAGGTTGGATGGGGCTTGGAGCTGCCAAGATAGTGGCTGTGCCCTGCCGTGGCAGGGGTGGGATGAGGTGACCTCTAAGGTCCCTTCCAAGCCAAACCATTCCATGGTTCCACGATTCCCAACTCATTTTTGCCCTCCTAGCACTGCTCCTACCTCAGGATGAGGAACAGCAGGGACAAGACATGTGGAGGGAGTGGTGATGGGGTTTTCCATCAGCTGCAAAGGCCAGAGCTGCTGCAGGCTCCATTAGCCCAGCTTCTCCCCCTTGTCACCACGCCAGGACTCAGGAATAATTAGATTTTCTTATTTCCATAGATAACGTTATGCATAAGCAATGAGCAGGCTCCATCCCTTGGCAGCAGGAATTCCCTCCAGCAGGAAGTGTGCTAAAATTCACTGTCCTTTACCCAAACAGAGCTGAGGGAACACTGAACATTCATCACCCAGGAATGTGTCAAACAAGTTGATTTTGGAAAAAGAGACTCAGATAAGGCTCTAACACACAATGGCTGTGCAAGCGCCCACGCTCCAGAATGTCCTTTTTCTGGACTTTCAAAACCTGTTAATCCCTCCAAAGGAAAAGAGAAGCTCTGCTGAAGGGATTCTGTCTGGCCATAAAAATTCCTCTGGTGCCAAAAAGGAACTTTTCCCCAGGAGTGGAAGAACCAAACTCCTCTGTGGGTAATCAAGGCTGATCTGCTTTATCTGATTGACCCAAAAATTGATGGAGCAGCTCTCAAAGAGGGGGTGGGGGGCTGTTGGAACTTTGGCTTGGTTTAGGGGTTTTATTTTTTTAACTTGTGCTTCTAAAGAAAACTTAGCAGCTTTTTGTTGTTTGGTTTTAAGGTAGTTTTTTTGTAAGTTATTTAAAAGATTGTGTTTTTTTTGGTTATTGTGGTTTGGTTAGTAGCTTTGGTAGAGGTATACATATTTTTGACACCCTCTCTGTCTGCTGTTTTCTTTTTTTCTCCCCCCACCCAGGGTTGTTATTTTTTATATGATATATATTATGTGATATATGTTTATAGTTTTTTTCTAATATTTTCTACTTATATTAAATGGTGTTTTTTTTATTCTCAACTAATTAATAAGTGCTAATATTATTAAGAACATAGAGGTAAGGAAGAGGAAAGAGGAGGAACAGGATTGGTTTATATTCTTCTATTTTAAAATTTTTGACCTCTATGTATAAAGTAAAAACTCCTTTGTATAGGTGTTAAAACTTCTTTGAAATAATATTAAAATTTTTTTTCTTTTTACTTTGTAACTACTTCTACTATAATATTTAAACTTTTGTGACTCTTTGTTCTACTTTTAAAGTTAGTAAATTATTCTATGGCTTAAACCCAAAATCACAGCTGTTTCCAGCTGCCTGCCAGGGTTTTAAATGATTCTGACCTGGGCTTGGAACCTCCAAAAATGTCTGAGGGACATTTTGAGTTCCAACAGGGGGCTGGAAAAAAAAATGCAGCCTGGCCCCCACTGCCTCAGGCCCTCACTGGGATTGAAAAGTGTCAGGAAACCTCGGGGGAAAAGGCTGATAAGGAATTTGGGTCTCCAGCAGTGTGAGACACAGCAGGCAGGCCACAGGAGGAGTTCATCTCTCCAAATAAACAAAAACAGGGAAACAGGGCTCTGCAAATTGTTCCCTCCTGTGGGAATTCTCCAGGCAGAGCTGGAGTTATACTGGGAGTAAGGAGATGGGGAAAAAAACAAAACAAAACAAAAACCAAAAAAACAAAACAACAACAACAACAAAAACCCCCAAAAAACCCCAAAACCCCTCCCTAAACCAAAAAAAACCCAAACAAACAAACAAACAAACAAACAAAAATAAAAAAAGAAAAAAAAAAAGAAACCAAACCAAACCAAAAAACCAAAACCAGGCACAGGGACCTAAAGTAGTGAAACTGTGGGGCCAAAGGCTGGATCTGCAGCAAGCTGAGAACCCCAAAGCCATCCCCTGGCCATCCCAGCTGGAAGCAAGGCAGGGATTCCCAGGGAGGAAAAGCAGCTGTGCCTCCTGCTTTACCCTGGAGGAGTCCCCCACTCTGCCCCCAGCCCACGGCCTCGGAAAGAATTCACTTCTCTGCACCTTTCAAATCACATCCAGACTTTCCCCAGCACGGGTTCCAAACTCACTTCAGGAAAAAAAGGCAGCCCTGAATGTACATGTAATTAATCCCAGCCCCTGGAGCAGCCAGCTATTCCTGGGATGGGGGATCAGCCATGGGAGATGGTGTTTCCAGGAGTCCTACACTTAATATCTGCTCTGTGCAGGGCTTCACACTGCCCTCCCAACCCGCTGTAGCACACATCCCATCTTTTTAGAGCACAAAATAGCAATTAGGACCCTTGCCCCATCTCCAGCTCAGAGGAAGGTGCAACAGGACTGAGCAAAGTCAGGTACCGTAGCTGGAAAATTCATGAGTTTTCCCCCACTGCCCTCACAAAGGGTTGGTAGGAGCTAAAGCACCCTCACAGTTATTCTGGAAGAAAAACCCCAAGTTTGTGGGTGGCACTGATGCCCACACCCAGCAGGCTGGTGGGCTGGGAAGGGAGCAGAAAGAAGGCTTAATTCTGCTTTTAAAAAAATCACCTCCCCAAACCTCCTTTCTCCTGCTCCCTTCTCAGGACTCCACTCCTGTCCCAAGCAGCTAAATCTTCCTAAAAAGCAATTTTACAGCCAAAGTGAGCTCAGCCTCAGGCAACCCCTCCTTGCCGAGGCTCACGTTTCCAGCCAGGATCTCCTCCAGGCCGTGGGGCTTGGAAGGCTCCACGTTCCTCAGAAAAGCTTTTTCCTGAAGGATCTGGCACAGCCCTCCCCAGCTGAGCTCATTTGTTTTCTCTGCTCCTTCTCTCCCGGGGTCTCCACGCCGTCACGTCCCGGGCTGGAAGGTTGGGGTGGATATCCCAGCTGGGCACCAGCAGGGCTCTGCTCCTCTGAGCTGCCCCAGCACCACCACGAGCTCTGCCAGGGGCTCCAGGCCAGCTAAAAGAGCTCAAAGAGCACTTCAGATTCCCCCCAGAGCTTCTGCAGGCACACAGCAGGGAAATCCAAACCCCACCACGCTCTGCTGGGCGGTGGAGGTGGTGCCAACACCCAGCAAGGGACAACCCCTGGCCCCAAACTCAAGGGCTCTGCTTTGGAGGAGCCAACCCTGCGGCTCCACCAGAGCTCAGTGGGCTGAAGGACTTGCACTTACAAAAACCCCTTCTGATAGCATCGAAGAGCTGCTTCGAGAGGCCAGAGTCTCCAGAAATTTCCCATAAAAAGTCAAATCCTCAAAGCAAGGCACTCGCAGAATGAGGCAACACAAAGGCAGCAGAGTTCCTGTGGGCTGGGTGTTGTAATTTGGGGCAATCCTGGAGCTCCTTGCCATTCCAGGAAAGCAGCCTGACAGACAGAGCCCGTGGCACCTCCTCAGTGGTGGTGCTGCCCCTCAGCTTGGGACACTCTGGGGTTTGCTGAGCCAGCCAGAGTTGCAGGAGGCATTTTTGGGAGCTGCTGATGCTGCTGTGCAAGGGGCTTCCCACAAAGCAGAGGACTTGCAGGAAACCACAGCGGCCAAATCTCCCCTGCTAATGAAATTCAGATGCTCCAAATGGGATTGGGAACAAACTCCAGCATTCCCAGAAGCTGAACACAAGCAAAACCCCAGCAAGTCTGGGGAGACAGAACCACGTTTTTGCAGAAAACCAGTCCCAGGCTGCTTGACTGAGCTCACCTGGGCTCAGCCCTGGGCTGAGAGAGACAAAACTCATTGTCAGCCCAAACTGGGAAGGCAAAGAACTTCTCCAGAAAGGAATCAGGCTCCAGTACAGCCAGAAAATATTAAAAGAGCCTTCCTTCCCCGCAGTGAAATCCTCTTTCAGAAGCAGGGCTTGCCCACCCTGCCATGGGGGAGGTTCAGGCTCAGGTGCCCAGGGAATGCCACCAGCTCCTGAGTGCTCCAGGAGCCACCACCCATTCCCACCTCCGAGAGCACAACCTCCCCCAGGCACAGCACTCCTGCAGCTGGCCCAGCCCTTCTTTCCCAGAATTTCCACCCCCTTTTTTCCCACAGTGGAAATCCCAGTGACATGTTTCTGAGCAAAGGAAACTATTCCAACACCAAGGAGAAACAAATACTGGTGAGCGCGAGCAGCAGAGCTCTGACCAGGCTTCCCTCCCAAAACCAGCAGCGTTTTGGTGGGAATTTTCCTCAAGTGCAGCATGGCCAAAGCACATATCCCATTTTTCCAAGTGATGCCCTTTGCCTGTTTGGCTTCCATCTCTCCCTGCTGGCAGGAGCACTTGCACAGCAAGAGCTTTTCTGCTCTAACTCCAGGTGAGCTTTGCTTTTGCTGATGTTACAATGCCAGGACCAGCCAGAATCAGAAACCCAGACCAGATCCTCTTGCTTAGAAAGGGGTGGAAATTATTTTTATTTTTTTTTTTAGAGAAAAGCAAAGCTCACAAAGGCCTTTATGTTTCTAGAAGAGCCAGGAGGCAGAGCACAGCACAAAGGGCTGCACTAAACAGACCTGACAGCCACTGGAAGTGATTATGGTGCTGTGACATTCCTAAATATCCTCATTAGCTGCTCAGGGCTGGGGGTAAAGACAACTCTGTGGTCAAAAAGACTCCCCACAGGCTGCTTATTTTCCCAAGGCACATTAGGGCTCTTTTTGCCCCCCCAGCAGCAGCCACCACACCACAAAGTGCCACGGATTATCACATCTGTTCTCTGGGCATAAAACCACTGGTGCTGGACATGTGACAGAAATTTAGTCTTTGAGAATCCCTCCCAAGCCAAGGCTGGCAATCAGTTTGGGTTCCACTCTTCCAGAGAGAAGGGAAGAACACTCTTCTTGCTTTTTCCTTCTCTCTGGATGCCCCCATGGGATGGGCAAAGCAGTTTTGGGGAGGCTCACACCACCCTCAGCCCTGTGCCTGTGGGGTTCTTGGTGTTCCACTCGACAATTCTGGAAGTTCAGAGAAAACCTGAGGGGTTTAACACCCACTGGGCACACTGCTAACAAAACCAGAAGTTTAAAAGGACACACTGCAGGCCAAGAACTCGCTGCTGCCCCAGGTAAAAGCCCAAATCTGTGTATGCTCCCACCTGTGTGTGTGCTCCCAGTCCCACAGGCTGGGAATGAGCTCCTGCCCTGCCAAAACCAGCAGGATTTTGCTGGAGCCCCCTGTCCTACCTGGCAGAAAGGGGATGATCCTCTGCTTGGGGTCCTTCTGGCCTCCTTCCATGGGGAACTTGTCCAGCATCTGCATCTAGGAAAGGAAATGCAGGAGAGGTGAGGAAAGTCAGGGATTCACTGGCAGGACACTCTGGCCAGGAGGGGAGACAGAACACGCCCAGAGATATCCAACAACCCAATCTCCAAAGCATTCCCTCCATTTTCCTTTGGGAGGAAGAGGAGGGAGATGCAAACTCTCCTTTGGTTTCCCCAGGGCATGGATCTGAAATGTCCCCCAGGATTTCTGCAGCTGCCTGGTGTCCCCAGGGTGCTGAAATGGGTCTGGCAGTCTCTGTTGGAGCTCTGTGCCTACAGAATTCACATTTATGGAAGCACTGGAGATAACCTGCCCAGGAAGTGTCCTGAGCACCTGGAAAGTCCAACCAGCCCTCTGCAGCCCTGCACATGCAGGAGTTACAGTTTTTCCCTTGGATCTCAAACACTGGGATAAATCCTTGAGGTTTGGTGCAGAGGGGACAGATGGAAGGAGGTGTTTTCCCCCAAAGACAACAGGAAAACCAAGAAGAGCTCTCAGAGTGAAAACCAGAGAGCTCAGAACCTGTGTGGCACTGAGCACAGCTGGGCTGTGCTCACAGAAAACAGCTGGGAGGTGTTTGGGAGGAAAAAACGTCCCCAGAGCAGCCAGGGAGCATTTCTGGAGGCAATGGGAGCAATCCTGGAGGCACTGGGAGCAAACTGGAAGCACTGGGAGCATTTCTGGAGGCACTGGGAGCATTTCTGGAGGCACTGGAATAAAACTGGAAGCACTGGGAGCATTTGTGGAGGCAATGGGAGCAATCCTGGAGGCATTGGGAGCAAACTGGAAGCACTGGGAGCATTTCTGGAGGCACTGGGAGCATTTCTGGAGGCACTGGGAGCAAACTGGAAGCACTGGGAGCTCTCCCAGCCCTGCTGCAGCCCCAGCTGGGGCTGCCTCGCTGGCAGAGCTCTGTGAGCCTCCAAGGCAGGGATGGAGCAGGCTGTGCTCTCCCAGCAGCACGTGCCCGGGCTGTGCCTCTGGCCACATCCTTTCCCAGCCTTGTGATCCCACCAAATCCATCCAGAACTCCAGCCCAGCCCATCTCCATCTCCTTCTGCAAAGCTGCTGCTCAGCCTGGGGACTCTTCCCTTCGTTCCACCCCAGTCAGACCAGCCTGGGCTGGCACCATTCAGCCTGGAGGGAACCAATTGTTGGTTTTTTAATTGCTGGAAGGAGGACAAGGGATTGCAGAGTACCTGGAGCAGCCTGTGGCAGCGAGAGGAAGAGGAGAAGGTGGGGAAGGAGAGGGCAGGGTGTGATCCCATGGATGCCAGCCAGCCTGGCTGCCACGGCACAGCTCTGGAGGAGGCAGCAAACACCAGCTCATCTGCTCTCCCGGGCACGAGCCTGTGGGAAGGACGGCTGGAAACCTCACTCCAAGGAAAACAAGCCCAGAGCTGGCTGTGAGCAGGGGTGTCGGAACTCCAAATGTCCCTCAGACATTTTTGGAGGTTCCAGGCCTTGGTCAGAAGCATTTGAGACCCTGGCAAGCAGCTGCAAACAGCTGTGATTTTGGGTTTGAACCATGGGATGAGTTACCAACTTTGAAGGTGGAACAAGGAATCACAAAAGTTTACATATTAGAGTAGAAGTAGTCACAAAGTAAAGGGAAGATTTTTTTAGTATTGTACAGGGGGGTTTTAGCACCTGTCCAGGCAGGTTTTTACTTTGTACATGGGAGTCAGAAGTTCTAAGATGGAGGAAAGTGGGCTGATCCTGTTCTTCCTCCTTCTTCTTCCTCGCCTCCATGTTCTTGGTGATGTTGGCACTCACAGATTGGTTTAGAGTAGAAAAGCACCATTTAATATAGGTAATAGGCATTGGGGAAAAACTGTGAACATGTAACACGTAATGTCCCATATAAAAGATAGAAAAGCACCATTTAATATAGGTAATAGGCATTGGGAAAAACTGCAAACATGTAACACGTAATGTACCATATAAAAGATAGAAAAGCACCATTTAATATAGGTAATAGGCATTGGGGAAAACTGTGAACATGTAACACGTAATGTCCCATATAAAAGACAGCAGCAGCCCTGGGTGGGAGAGAAGAAGCAGTCGGGGTCAGAGAGGATGTCAGGGTGTGTGTGTGCCTCTGCCTGAGCTGTGAGCAAACCACAGCAGCAGAGAAGAAAATCTTTTAGATAACTTGCAATAAACTGCCTTGAGACCAAACAACAGAGACTGCTGAGCCTTTCTTTGGAAGCTCGGGCTGGAGGAGAGACTTTTCCAGCACAGGAACCCCTGACCCAGGCCGGGTTCTGGCACAGGGGATTCAGCTTGGGATGGAAATCCTGGAGCACAGAGCCACAGAAAGGCAGCCTGGGGCTGAGGGCTCAAAAAGCACAGAACAGAGAGGGGAAAAAGCAGCTCAGAGCCAGGACGTGGCACCAGAGACAAGGGAGAGGCACCTGGCAAGGCTCCAGGCCTTGGGGCTCCCTGGTCCTGCAGATTTTGCAGGATGGGGACACAGCACGGGCTGTCCCACTGCTCCTGCCAAGGAAAGCCAAGGAAAGCAGCTCCAGCTCTGGGAAAGGGATGGGAAAAGGGTAAAAGTGCAGCGACCCCACAAATCCACAGGGGAGGATGCTGTGCAGATCCCAGTGCCAAATTTTCCAAGTAGGGCACCCTTTCCCCAGGCACGCAGGCAGCAGGGCTGTGGGAGGGAGGAGGTTTGGGGCATGGGGAGAGTCTCACAAACTCTTTGCAGCAAAAATTCCCCTCCAAGCCCCAAACAGCACTGCTCACATCCCATTCCCAGAGGGGGCCAGCCAAGACCCCGGGGAGAGGGGCAGACAGGGCAGCAGAGATGCAGACAGACACAAAACACAGCAGAGCACACAGGGGCCAAGTCTTGCTCTCAGCAATGCACCCAGCCAGCTCAGGGAGAAAAATGAAGGGGAAAACAAAAAAACCCAGCAACAATTAATCTATTGTTTCTCCCTTCCCAGATTATTTTTAAGTATTTGTGACAGAGAAGGAAGAAGACAAAAGCTGGAGTGGACACAGTCTGAAGAATTCTGGTGTCTGTTATGACAGGGAAGCTGTTCTATCCCACTTTTTACTGAGCCTCTGCAGCAGGGAGAGGGATCACAGCTTCCCACAGCCTGGAGCCAGGATTGAGGCACAAAAACCCCAGGGGGGTACCCAGCCCAGGCTCCCCACACCAGCACAGGGCACATTTATCCACATCTATCTCCACCACCACCACCTAATCTTATCAGCTGGCTGTTCTCCTTGCCCAGGAATGTCTGGAGTGAGGCAGACTGTGAGAACTCCCTGAGCTGCCCATTAACAGGGAAACACAGGAAAAACAAACCAGGATAACACCCCCAGGGATGGGCAGCCTCGGAAAAGCAGCTTTGTACCAACATCCCTCAGGCTGGCAGAGAGCTGCTTCATCAACAGGAAACCCTGGAAGATAATATCCTAATTAGACCAATTAAGAGTGCTGCAGGGGATCCTAGGGAGAGTGGAACATCCCTGCTCAGCAGGGCTCCTGGCAAGCAGAGGGTTTTGCCCAAAAAAGGAGCTGATGGTGCAGTGCCAGAGGGTTTTGCAGCATGCAGACAGAGTGACCCAGAGGTCTGGCTGTGCAGGAGAGGGTCCCAGCCTGCAGGCAGGACATGGCATTTCCCAGCTGGAAAAAGCCTGGAGGAATCCCTGCCAAAAAGTCACAGCCTCAGGCCAAGTGCCAGCAGGTAAAAAGCTGTGCCAAGTTTGCTGCTCCTCTGAGGGCCACAATGCAGTGGAAGCTTTTCCTTATCAGGAGGATTTGTTGAATGAACGGGGAGGAAGTGATGCCCAGGAAGTTCCACCTGAACACAGGGAAGAACTTTTTCCCTGGTCAGTGAACAGAGACCTGAGAGGGGATGGAATCTCCTCCCTGGGGACATTGCAGAGCTCTCCAGACACATTCCTGTGCCCTGTGCTGGGGGATGGCCCTGCTGGAGCAGGGAGGTGGCACCAGGGACCCTCCGTGGTCACAATCCACCCTGGGATTCCGGGATTTGCTCTGCTGGATTGGCAGAGGCTCAGCCTAAAACCACACTGCTCCTCTGTGGTGCAGAGAGGAGAGAGCTGCCCTGAGCCCTGCCTCCAGCAGACAGGCCTGCAACCCAGAGCAGTGCAGCCAGGGAAAGGGGAAAAAAAAAGGAGTTCAACAAAAAGCTTCCCAGTCTGGTGGCAGAACCACAAGAGAGTCTTTGTGAGCAGGGGCAGCAGGGATGAGCCTGGGCCAAGGCTGCTCTCATCCCAAACCCCCCAAAGCCCATCCCTGGCTGCAGGGAATGCCCAGGGCAGCCTGTGGGGTGAGCCCAGAGGGGACAGACCCTGCTCTGCCCCTCCTGACCCCCAGCTGGCCATGGGCCAGGGCAGCAGGGTCCTGCTCCAAGCTGGGCTCCAGTGTCCCACTGGGAAGGGGACACAGGTCCTGCCAGGGGGGACAGGCTGGAACCAGGGACTTCTCCAAGTGTTCCTGCAGATCAAAGCACTGGAATCAGCTGTTTGGGAAACCTCTGCCAAGCAATGGTCTGGGGAAGAGACATCTGGCAGCAGCTCACAGGCTCCTGGTGTTTAGTCTCTTTGAGATCCTACAAGAGGCACCTTCCCTGCATCCTCAAGGGCTGTCTGAACAAACAGGGAGTGAAAAAAACCCCACAGCAGCCCAGGAGACAGAGGGAGGAACAAGGAGCAAGCTCAGATCCCAAATGTGTTGAATGAGACAAGAGAAATGGGCAGGAAGTGATGCCCAGGATGTTTCATCTGAACACAGGCAAGAATTTCTCCCCTGCTCAGTGCCCAGCCCTGGGCTGCCATGGATGGGAGTCCTGGGGAAGGGCTCCAGTGGTGCCACACTGCCAGAGCTCACCCTGGGTCAGGGGTTCTGTGTGGTGGAAAAGTCTCTCCTCCAGCCCTCCTTCCAAAGAAAGGCTCAGCAGTCTCTGTTGTTGGTCTCAAGGCAGTTTATTGCAAGTTATCTAAAAGATTTTCTTCTGGGGCTGCTGTGGTTTGCTCAGAGCTCAGGCAGAGGCACACACACACCCTGACATCCTCTCTGACCCCGACTGCTTCTTCTCTCCCCGCCAGGGCTGCTGCTGTCTTTGATATGGGACATTACGTGTGACATGGTTACAGTTTTCCCCCAGTGCCTATTACCTATATTAAATGGTGCTTTTCTATCTTTTATATGGTACATTATGTGTTACATGGTTACAGTTTTTCCCAATGCCTATTACCTATATTAAATGGTGCTTTTCTATCTTTTATATGGGACATTACGTGTTACATGGTTACAGTTTTCCCCAATGCCTATTCCCTATATTAAATGGTGATTTTCTACTCTAAACCAATCTGTGAGTGCCAACATCACCAAGAACATGGAGGTAAGGAAGGAGAAAGAGGGAGGACAGGGCAGGCCCAAATCCCAAATCCATCTTAAACCCTCTGACCCCCATGTACAAAACCAAAACCCTCCTGTACAGCACTCAAAAATTCTTCCCTTTACTTTGTGACTACTTCTACTCTAATATCTAAACTTTTGTGACTTCTTGTTCTTCCTCAAGGTTGGTAACTCATTCCATGGCTCAAACCCAAAATCCCAGCTGTTTGCATCTGCCTGCCAGGGTCTCAAATGCTTCTGACCTGGGCCCGGAACATCCAAAAATGTCTGAGGGACATTTTAAGTTCCAACACCACACTGTTCCCATTGCAGGGGCGAGGGGAGCTGGGGGTTCAGAGCAGCAGGAGCTGCCACACTGAGCAGGGTGAGGAGCCCCAGAGCATTTCAGCATCACCAGGAGGGGCAAGCCCGACCTCCCCAGCACCAGGAAATGGCATCACACAGGCTGGAGTGTGAAAACCTCATGGAAAACTTGAAGCATCGCTCAGCAGTCGACAAAAAATGAATTAGCTGAGGTCAGAAGGGAAAAATAAAAAAGGGCCACACAAATTGCCAGCGGCTGCCCCTGCAGGAGAGATTTCCTGTGAGGTCACAGGAAGCATTTAGGCACACACTGGTGAACAGCTCCTGGCATGGGGAGCAGGGGGTGGGCAGGACACCCATCACCCGTGGGCACCCCAGGACTGAGCCACCACAGCTCTGTGTCACCCCAAAAAACACAAGGGACACACCCTCTGCCCATGGGGACCCCAGGACTGAGGCACCAGAGCTTTGTGTCACCCCAAAAACCACGAGGGACACACCCAGGGAGCTGGGTGGGCTCTGGAGCTTCACATCTCCAGGTTTGGGCTGAGCTCAGCTGGGTCCAAAAGCAGCTGGGCAAAAAGCTGCCATGCCCAGGGCAGATCTCTCCTGCCTGAGATTCCACAGAAGTTTTGGGCTGGCAGGAACCCCAAAGCTCATCCAGGGCCACCCCTGCCATGGGCAGGGACAGCTCCCACTGCCCCAGGCTGCTCCAGCCTCGGGCACTGCCAGGGATCCAGCAAGAATGAGCTTACAAGAAGAGCTGAAGCAGCTGAACTTGAGCCTTCAGCCCAAGGCAGGCAAAGATCTCACCTCCATCCACCTCCTTCTTGCCTCTCCAGGAATTCCCAGCTGCTTTTCTGCCACTTTGCGGCAGGGGATCAGCCCCAAAAAGGGTCTCAAATCCTTTTTTTAACACCCAAACTCCTCACTGAGGGAGGTATTCCTCCAAATCTGCCACAACACCACATTTTCTGCCTCTCCAGAAATGCCAAGTACCAGCCCGTGGTTGATAATAAAGGATCAGCCTGCAGAGGAAAATGGGAGCACAAGGAATTCTCCACGAGTTGTGCAATTGTGTATTGAAAAATACCTGGTTTGGCTAATTTGATGTGGTGAAAAATGACATGCAAGTGAAACCCTAAATGTTCAGCCAAAGGCAGCATTAAAACAATAAATTCACCTCCCTTAATTACACCTCCAAGATCTGATTTCCACGCTGCCACGTGAAGACTGAAACCTAAATTTTAAGGAATTTAGAGATTTTAGAGGAGCTAAGATTTTAGTTAGAGATAAGCCTTACTAGAGTTAATTAAAATAAATGAGTAGGCCTTGATGAAGTTAGGAGTTAGTAGTTAACTAATAATTGATTGCTTGTCAGCACAATGTTGAGTTAGCTGGGTTTATAATGAAGAATACACAAACTGACAAAGAGCTTTTAGGAACATAAGACAATTGTGGGGCTCCTCTGTTCTGAAACAGAGAATGAAGACAAGAAATGGGAGTTCTACCAAGAGTTCATTTGTCAGATTGGCATTGAAAAGGTAGAAAGGTCAGAACAAGGAAGACTTCATTGACTTCCTCATTTTGGGACTCCTCCCCATGAAAGGGACACCGACCCATTTCAAGGAACAAACCACGCATGCTGCAGGGAATGGGATGTACCAAAATGATGAATATGTATTTGTATTTTGGGTATTCCATACTTGGATGGATAAAAGGCCTCTGTAATCACCTGGAAGCTGCAGTGTGGATTTGGGAACGTTCCCACACACAATAAGCACACACTTTCTAACATTAAACTGTCAGAGAGTTTTTGTCCGTCACAGTTGGATATCGATACTAAATCAATATCCATATTTTTTTAATAAATCAAGACAGCCAGGGATCCAGCAAGATTTGTGCCCAGCTCCTTCCCCAGGCAGATTCCTGATTTGGTTTCTCCTCCAGCCCTCCCTTCCCCAAACCCTGCCCTGCTCCAGATGAGCAGCAGCAGACCCGGGTGGGTGCATTCCTTCCCCAAAATCCATTTTAACCCTGTGGCAGGCCCAGACAGGAGGAGGCAGAGGAGGAGGCTGAGCTGAGCAGCAGCTCAGGAGCAGCAGCCTCACGACCCTCCTCTTGCACCACACCTCTTGCTAACCACCTAAACCTTCTATTTCCCCTGCTGCCTGTCAGAATCTGAGGTATTGATGATTCTGAGATTGTAGAAAGTCTCTGATTTTCTGCCCCACTGCCAAAGAAGAAGTTGTAATTAATCCGTGCTGGTTTCCAGGTTGTTTATTCTGTTTATCTCTCACATGTTCTGCTGCCCTGCCCAGCTCTGTCCTGCAGGGCAGCGTGTGGGGCTCTGCCCTCAGTGGGATGTGACAAACATTAAATACCAGAAACTCCCTGGGCTGCATTTACAAGAACGTGCCAATATCTGTCACCTACGTTGGACAGTGTGTCCCCAGCCTGAACCAACAGAAAAATGCCAACACCACAGTGAGACATGGAGGGCATGAAGAAGGAGAAAAAGGACAAGGCACACCCAATTTCCTTCATCTTGTCCCCTTTGGACCCCTAATCTGGAATCCTAAAATTTTACTTTTGCACTCGTGCCACACTTAATTATTACTGATATCAAACCCTCAGAGCTGGTAATTGATCCTGTAAGATTGAAAACTCTTTTCCATGGCCAGAGATCACAGCCAGTGTCTCTGGGGGCTCTGTCCAGGGGGTTCCTGACCCCTGCCAGGGCAGCCAGAGGGAATGGGCAGAGCAGGCTCAGAGCCAGCCCTCCTCTGCCCTGGGTGAGCTGGAACAAGGCTCCATCCACGGGAACTCACAACAAACCCGGCTGCACTGGGACAGGGAGAGGAGCTTGGGACAAACTGAGAGCCATGAGAGATGCTCCCAGTCTGGAATGAGCTATGAGAGCTGTTCTTAGCCTGGAATAAACCATTAATGCTATTCCCAGCCTGGAATAATCCATGGAGAGATGCTCCTAGTCTGGAACAAACCAAGACCCACAGAGAGCTGTTCTCAGCCTTGAATAAACCACGGAGAGCTGTTCCCAGTCTGGAATGAGCCACGAGAGCTGTTCCCAGCCTGGAATAAGCCATGGAGAACTGTTCCCAGCCTGGAATAAGCCATGGAGAGCTGTTCCCAGCCTGGAATAAATCATGAATGCTGTTCCCAGCCTGGAATGAGCCATGAGTGCTGTTCCCAGCCTGGAATAAGCCATGGAGCTCCCAGCACTGCTCGAGACAGGCTTTAGCTCTGGGAACTGAAGTGATTCCTCCTGCCCAGCACTGCTGCAGCCCTGGCTGTGTGCTGGCCTGGGGATGCTCTCCCAGCACCACCCCAGGGCATGCAGGCTGCTGGTGCCCAGGGGCAGGCACAGCTCCCTGTGCCAGGCACAGGGGGGCTGCCAGCTCAGCCCAGGCCAAGTCCCTGACCTGCCTGGCACTGGGAATGGGCTGGCTGCTGCTGCCAAGGGCTGGAACGCTATAAATGGGAGACTTTTGGAGAGAGAAAACATTAGGGAGCCAACTTTTAACTAGGCTGAAGTGCACTGGGCTGTGCCTGCTCTTTGTGGAGGGAGAGAGGAGCAGAGTGATGAAGGTCTTTGATGCACTGCTGGAAAAACACCGGCGGTTCCTTCTGCAAACAGAAGGAGCCCTGATTTAATGGAAAGTGTTTCTCCTCCTCCTGAGCTCCAGGATGGGAATTCACTATTCCTATGCTTCTGCAAGTGGTGTTTGAGCCTGTGGCTCTGGGTGCAGCCTGGGCACAGGGGACAGAGCAGTTGCTGGTGCTTTTAGCAGGAACCTGGCTGGAGGAAGCTGTGGGTTTTTCCCTGTTCTCAGTCACGCAGGGACTGCCTTTCCTGATCCAACTGCCTGAGAGCGAGATCCTGCTGATTTATTTTTGTGGGAGGCTGAAACCACAAAGTTCATTGCACACACACACAACTGCTCAGAATTTTGCTGAACTCCATAAACCCTGGAGGGAAAAAAAAAAAAAAAAAAGAAATCCCCAAAGTGTTGAAATAAGATTCCTGTTACGAAAGAACTATTGAGAGAGCCCTGTTTACCATCCCTGGACACACAAAATCCTGCAGCTCCTGCAGCCACAGCCTTGCTGAGCTGTCTCAGGGCTTTGCCATCAAAGAGCAGGCATGACCCAGGAGAGGGGGGAACCCAGGCTGGCATTCCCACCTGCTGGAGGCACATCACTCAGCACGGCTGCTCTTTGCTCTCCACACCAGGAGGATTAAGACAACACTCACTTCACCTCTGAGAACTCCTGCCAGGAGCCTGGCTTAAATAATGGAGGAGGAGGAGGAAAAAGTGGAGGAGGAAGGGAAGGAGACAGCGGAAGGCAAGCTCTGAGCTCACAGTAATGGAAGCAAGAGGCTCATTTTAATTTTTCAGGCCTCTAACTGCCTGAAACAAGCCGATGAGAACAATTCCTCTTTGTGTGCCAGCTCCAGTCTCCAGAGGCCATTCAATGTGGTGGATTATTCAGAACCCCTCTGACTCCCTGAGACACAGACTTTCCCCTCTGCCTGGCGCCTGTGTGCACACAAGAGGTGAGGAACCCCTCCAGAAGGACCAGGCTCTGCTCCACGTGGAAATGGCAGGCACAGGCCACTGCCCGCTGCCAATTTTCTCATGGAAGCAGGCACCACTTCAACAGACTATTTGTTCTTCGGTGTTGCACACAAAGCTGTTGGCCCCAGGGCTGCAGGACTCTCTCCAAGATGACACAGCTCCAGGTGGGTCAAAGCTGAGAGTTTCCAGCAAAGAACCTGAAGGAGTTGTTAAACATAACAAGAGAAAGGGAAACACACTGGATGCACAGACAGACAGGAATGGGAGGGAGAGCCAAAGCCAAATATAATGCTGCTTCAAATTCCCAGTTTTTCTGTGCCTGGATTGTGCAGCGAGCACATTTAGCCCAGCCTGTGTCGTGTCTCCAGCCCTGGGTTCAAAATTAAGGCTCTGTGCAGAGAAGCAGCCACAGAGCATCACCCTCTGTGCAGCTCCAGCTGGGCCAAGGACTGAAGGATTTGACTGCAAGGGGAAAAGCCTTGGGGAAACCTCTCCCAAAAAGAGGTTTGGGAGAAACATGCCAGGGCACAGCCAGGGGGTCAGGCTCTGCTCCAGGGAACAGGGACAGGAGGAGAGGGAACGGCCTCAGGGTGGGCATCAGCAGGAATTTCCCCATGGAAAGGGAGCTCAGGCACTGGAACTGCCCAGGGAGGTTTGGATCCCATCCCTGGGGTGTCCCAGGAAGGGCTGGAGGTGGCACTGGGTGCTCTGGGCTGGGGACAAGCTGGGGATCAGGCACAGCTTGGATTTGAAGGTATCAGAGATTTTTTTCCAACCTCAATAATTGCAGGATTCTGAGGTTGTGGCTGCAGCCAAAAGGCAGAAGATGCTGAGGACATGGAGTAGGAGAGCACAGGGGGCTGGCAATAGCAGGAAAGCTGTAAAAGGGTTGGCTTGGGATGTTTTAGGAGTGCAGCACGACCACAGTGGCTCTCGATCACATGAAGAGCTGAAGTGACTGCCAGCCATGCCTGGCGAACTCAGAATGACCAAGAGGGGAAAAAATGTTTCTTTCTGGGGGTTTCCACAAGAAACCACAAGAGACCAGCCAGAATCTGTTCTCTAAGCAGCAGTGCCACTCCTTGCAGCCGTGGTTTCACGAGGATCCTTCTAAGGAACTCGCCGGGCTCCTCCCATGGGGAGCACCCCACAGGGCAGCCCTCAGTCCCTGCACAGCTTCTCCACCCTGGCAGGGCTGGAAGCATCTCCCAGGCAGGACCAGAGCCTGATCCTCTCCCTGTGCCCACCACAGAAGCCACTCCTCCCATGCCTGATCACCTTCCACGCCAGCTGACATTCCCAGCATCCCTGCAAGCATCATTCCCATTCCCTTAATTTCTCAGGAACAGCATCCATCTGCTGCCAGCAGCTCACATCTGGAATAGTGAGTGTTGTGAAAGAGCCTCAGCCCTGTTGGAAGGAAATTATTCCTCCAGCCAAGGGAATTATGCAGAACTGAGTTTAGCATTTGGAGTTACAAATTTACTACAAATCCTACAGTTACACCAGGTTTTAAACTTCAGAATTACAACTTCATCTTCCTTCATTCCTAAAAATCTGCCCTCATGCAAATTGCCACGTGCCGGAAAACATTCCCAGAGAAAAGGAGGAGGAGAGGCAGAGGATCTGCAGAGCAAACCCCTCCTGAGCAGTGCTCAGCTCATGAGCTCCTCAGAGAGGAGCTGATCCTCAGCTCAGGAACTCTCACCCTGATCCCAGCGCCTGGAATGTGACCCCAGAGCAGGAAAAGGCACTTCCCAAGGGATGAGAGCCACCACTGCATCTGCCTTGGCTCAGTGAGGGGTGGCACCTCCTGTGGGACACTGAGCAGCCCTGGCGTGGCACAAGGGATGGCAAAACAGGCAGGCTGGCAGGAAAAGGAGGTCCTGCCAGCCCTGGAGGAGAAAGGCAGCGTGGTGGTGCTTGGAAAGGCGGCTGCAGCCACGGGCTGCAATCCTGGAATTCTGCAGGACAGGAAAGGGAAGGGCTCTGCAAGGCCACAGCACTCAGGCAAAGCCTCAAATGCTCCTGGCTGGAACCTGTTGACCCTTTTGGGATATCCCTGACCCCTTTGGGGTGTCCCTGACCCTTTTGGGATATCTCTATCCCTTCAGGATATCCCTGACCCTTTTAGGATCTCCCTGACCCTTTTAGGATCTCCCTGACCCTTTTGAGATACATGCAATTTTATTATGTACTGCATTGTATTTGGCCTTGAAAAAAAGCCTGTTAAGCTTTTGTGGCACCACTGGGACCAGCAAAGGTGGCTTTTGACATTGCTCATGCCAGCATGGGGAACACAGCTGCTCCAAGGCAAAGGAATTTCCCCATGGAAAGGGAGCCCAGGCACTGGAACTGCCCAGGGAGCTTTGGATCCCCATCCCTGGAGGTGGCACCTGGAGGTGGCACTCAGTGCTCTGATTTTGGGGACAAAGTGGGGATGGGGCACAGCTGGGACAAGGTGGGGATGGGGAACAGCTGGGATTTTCTGATCTTGGGGACAAGGTGGGGATGGGGCACAACTGCAACTCTGATTTTGGGGACAAGGTGGGGATGGGGCACAGATGGGACTCTGTTCTTGGAGCTCTTTTCCAAGCTCAAGGATTCAGTGGAGTCAAACTCCAGCAGATCCAGGCTTCACTCCTGGTTCAGTTTGTGTTTGGAGAGTCCTTCCTGCCTGCCTGGGGAGGGGAGGACACTTTGCCCCGTGGCTCTGCTGTCAGCACTTCTGGTGCTCCTGTTTTCCTTGGCCCTGCTCCTGAAATAATTGTTTAGCCACAATGGAAGGTGACAAATGATTCAGCTGTGACCCCACTGGGAATATCAGGAGAAACTCCCCAGCCACTCACACGGAGCTGCAGCAGAGAAGGTTTAGGTTGGATATTAGGAAAAAAAATTCAATGAAAGAATAATAAAGCACTGGAGCTGTCTTCCCAGGGAGGTGGTGGACTCATCATCTCTGGATGTGTTTAAAAAAATTAGACTGGACATGGCACTTGGTGCTGTAGGCTGGTTGAGGTGTTAGGGCATGGGTTGGACTTGATGATCTTAGAGGTCTCTTCAACCTCATTATTCCGGGATTCTGGGATGCTGTAATTCTGTGATTCTGGGATCTCCTCAGCCCCACCAAGCTCCTCTCTCCCACTTGGATCCAGCAGCTTCCACGTCCCTGCCAAGGAACAGCCACTGACAGCCAGGGAGGGTGCACCAACCTTTCCCCTGCTCTTGCAAAAACAAAAACCTGCTCAGCTCTGACAGGAGCATGGAAAGTGCAGCCAGAGCCACTGGGAACACTGATATCAAATGAATAAATATCCCGACCCAAACATGCATGTACTGGGATTGCTCAAGGCTGTGAGCAGGAATAAATCTGGATGGATTTTCCCTGGATCACATGAAAGACAGATTCTTGACACAGAGCTCACCTGCAACTCAAATTTCCAATTCTTCCTCCAGCTCATCAAAAAGATCAGAACTGGACCTAGGAAAAATATTTTCCCCTCTTGGTGTTTTCAGAAGCAGCTGAACTGTTTTGGTCCCACACTTATTTTGTGGGGGGCTGTGTGGAATTTTCCTTTTTTTCTTTTTAAACAACCAGAGGCATGAATAATTTCCAGCACGGAAAACTTCTGCCTGAAGAGCTAAAACTGGCTCAGAATCATCCAAGAGTCACACAGAAAAGGCCTCCAGCAATGGCACCAGTCACTGCTACCAAGCCTACCTAGAGCATTTTTTTCCACTGTGCTCAGAGGATCTGTTTCACTCCTCACCTCTCAATCCAATTTCCACTGTCCTGCACCACGAGTTTAAAGTAAGGGCACCAGGAAGCAAGGGTGATAAGGGGGAAGGAAGGGAAAAACCACAGATTCTTTCATTCTTTCAACAGAGCCAAAAAGGAGTGGTTGTTGTAATTATTTTTACATTAAAAAAAAAAAAATAAATAAAAAGCTGCAGAGAACAGCGAAGGGCAGAGATGTTTGCTTTAAACTCTCCCACCTCCACCACGATACATATCTACATGTATTTATAAGTATCTCACATATCTACATGTATTTATAAGTATCTCTGCTTCTACAGATGTTCTGCAGAGGGTCTGGCTCCAGCGGTGCCGTTTCCCACCTGAGGAGAGTGCACAGCTCCAGCCAGGATGGAGGGGAGGGAGCCCAGCCACAATTCCCACATCCCCAGCCCAGGGATCCAGCCCAGCTAGAGGCACAGGCACCCCAAAAAACTGCTTTTTTTTTGCTCCCCCTTGCAGCAGGAGGTGGAACGAGCTTGGCCAGCAGCGTGGAGCACCGTGAAGAGGAGATGCTGCAGAGAAGGAAGCACGAGTTCCATTTCCTTCCAGCCCTGGCTGCTGCCCAACAGCTGTTCCTTATTTATTTACTTTAATATTTCCTTGGTTACACAAGCAGCTGCTCACAGCTTAACCCCTGCCTGGGGCTGTGTGACAGCAGGGCAGGGACACCCAGAGCTGTCCCCTGGACACTGCTCTGCTGCTGCTGTCCCTGTTGGCCAGGGGACAGGGCAGCACTGCTGTCAGCAGCATCTGCCCCCATCCCAGGTCTGGCAGGAGCCAGCTGAACCTGGGAAAGCCATCTGCACTCCCAGGGGCTCTCTCTGCTGGGCAGGCTGGAATTTCAGCCCCGTGTTTGTGTCTGCATGCAGAGATCCCAGCAAAGGTTTTCTCCTTCCCCTCTGGAGTCCAGCCAGGCTGATGCTCAGCCTCACATCGGAGGGCTCTGGGGGCAGGGGGTGCCCAGCTCCTCCCCTGGTGCCACAAACAGCCCAGGAAGGGCATTCCAGTGGCCCCTCTGGCAGATGCTGCCAGCCCAGAGATCCCTTTGTTCATTTTCTTTTCTCCTCTGCTCAGGGCCTGTTCCAGAGCACAGTTTGTGTCCTGGCTCAGAAAGCCCAGCCAGACCCCTTGGCTCATCTCCACCAAGGAGGAGGTGGAAAACACCCTTTGCCTGCTCAGCTAGAGCACTGCTTTGGGTTTTCTGCAGCCCAGCCTGGCCCCATTGCCTTCCCAGCCTCCTCTCTCCCACTTCCATTTTCCTCCTGGCTCCCTCCTGCACCAGAATAACGGGATGGCCTGGGTTGGAAGGGACCTTACAGATCAACACTAAACAGGGACACCTTCTACCACAGCAGCTTGCCCAGAGCTCCATCCAACCTCTTTTTGGACACTTCCAGGGATTCAGGGACCCACAGCTTCTCTGGGCACCCTGTGCCAGGGCCTCCCCACCCTCACAGGGAGGGATTTTCCCCTGATATCTGATCTTAACCCACCCTCTCAGTCTGAAGCCATTCCCCCTTGTCCTGTCACTTCATGCTTGTGTAAAAAGCCCCTCTCCATCTTTCCTGCTGGTTCCCTCAGGTGCCAGAGCAGCTGCTGCCAGGGGGAGCGGGCACTTCCCCAGGGAACCTTTTCCAGTGGCAGCCCTGCTTCGCTGTGACAGCAGCTGGCAGAGCCACAGGAACGGAGTTTGGACCCAACTGGAACAAAACCCTCCCCGACAGCAAACAAACCCCCCTCAATAACAAGCCCAGCAGCTGCACGGGTGGAGCAGAAGCCAGCAGCCCAAGGGAGCCCCTGTCCCTCCCCAGGCAGGGCCAGGCCTGCAGGATTCCCAGCTTTCCCCACCTGCAGGTCGAAGAACTTGCTGTAGCGCCGGTAAATGACCTCCGTGGCTCCATTGGACCAGGTGACCCTGATGATGTACACCTGCAGGGAACAGAGGCAGAAATCAGAGCAGAGCACCCAAAAAAAAAACCAAAAACACCCCACCACAACCCAAAAAGCTGCCAGTGCAGCCCTCACTGCTGGGTGACAACCAGGGGAATATTTCACATCAATTCAGCAGCACCACAACATAGGTAAGCTTAAATTACCAAGCCTCACTGCTGCAGCTTCTCCAAATGTTTATTTCTGGTAGTGAACTGAGCTCTGCGGCCCTGGAGAGGGGCACACACTGGATGTGAAATGTGTAAAAGCACAGCACAAATCCCTCCAGACACAGGAGTTAATAACTAAACCCTGGCCACCCCACTTAGAGCTGCAGCACAAATCTGATTTTGGGGTCCACCTGCACCAGCCTGGCTGCTGCAAATGGGACTGCAACAGCTCAAAACCCCAGGGTCTGAAACTCCACCTGCTTGGGTTTGGGTTTCCTCCCCTTGCTGGGGTGGAAATGCCACACCAGCAGCCCCAGTCGCTGCAGGTCATTCACAGAGCCCGTGATCAGGCTTTAACTGGGGATGAATGCAAAACAAACACCAAACCCAGCCCATTTCATCATTCATTCGTCTGTGAAGGACAACAAGCACATCACAGGATGAGGCAATTACTGAGCTAATGTCCTCTGCTGTGTTTCACAGAAAGCAGAGATAACCCTTGGGTAGGTGCCAGCGTAACACCCAAGTGATACAAATCTCAAACTGATAACACATGGAGCAGAACCGAGGGTATTCTTTTTCTTCCTAACTCAAGTCCTTATTTCAAAGAAATTCAAGTTATCAATTCCTTGAAGAAGGACCAAAACGTTCAGAAGCCCAGGTGAAGGGACCTGCTGGAACTTCTGCCAGCAAAATCAAGCATCAAGGCTCTTAAAAGCTGATGTTTTGGTATTTAGGACAGAATCCCTGACTTGTTTCACAAGGTTTTCCCCACTGAGATGGCCATTTTCTCAGATTCTGGAATGTGACCAACATCCTAAGCCAGTATCCAAAGTCAAACACCAGGACAGCACAACTCTCAGCTATTTGAGTTTATCAAACCCCACTCAAATCCTGGACTGAAAATCCACCTCAAATCTCAGTGTGCTGCTCAGAGGGCTGACACAGCCTGAGCCACCACGGTGAGGACACTACTGAGGGTGACAAACTCTTCCCAGTGGAATCACTTCCAAATTGAGACAGAAAATGAGGCAGCAGGAGGGATGAATTCTTACTGCTAAAATGCAGAATTTCTCTCTTTTCAAACCAGTAATTCAAGGTCCACTTGGGTTGATTTTGGGTTGGGTTCGAAGGGGCCTTAAAGATCATCCAATGCCACCCCCTGCCATGGCAGGGACACCTCCCACTGTCCCAGGGTGATCAAACACCTGGCCTTGGGCACTGCCAGGGATCCAGGGCATCCCCACCCAATATCCCAATTAAAACCCAGTCTCTCAGTCTGGAGCTGCTTTCATTCCCAAACTCTTATTTTGTGATGAACAACCCCCATTTCCTCACTATAACACAAGCAACACAGATGGATTCTCCAGGACAACATCTGCTCCAGCTGTGGAAGGACAGCAGCATGCTCCAAGGCAGGCAGCACCCCTCCAGCAAACCAGGGGTTAAGCTGGTGTTAGCAGAGGTTCAAACTCCTTTTCCCTCTCCCCAGGCCTTGCTGCTGGGCCAGCATGAGCTCATGTGGGCTGGAAGCTCTGCTGATATCCCACTTTTCTCAGCAGTCCCCAGCACTCCTCGGGGTTATATCACCGCTGGCTGCCTGCCCTGCAGAGAGCCTTGCACCGGGGCAGCAGGAGGAGCCAACTTTCCTTCTTTGTTTATTCCTACCCTGCCTTTATTTGGAGTCAACAGCTTATTAGGCTGGGGTTTTAATCAGGATGTGGATATACTCGAGCCAAAGTCATTCAGAGCTCTTCAGGGTAATGAAGGCACGAGGTCTGAGGGCACACCAGGCTTCCCTGCGGCTCTGCAGCTGAGGGAAGCAGCATTTCTGCTGAGTGATGAGCTCACTGCTGCTTTGCTGAAATGCAGCCCTCCCTGGGGTCAGGAGGAAGAGTTTCTTGCACATCCATTTCCAGCAGCAGCAAAGTCTCCAGGGGTATCTCCTCAACTTACTTATGGAAAGCAGAGGAGATGTGGGAATCCAGGGCATCCCTCTGGCTGCCCTGGCAGGGGTCAGGAACCCCCTGGACAGAGCCCCCAGAGACACTGGCTGTGATCTCTGCCCATGGAAAAGAGTTTTCAATCTTACAGGATCAATTACCAGCTCTGAGTGTTTGATATCAGTAATAATTAAGTGTGGCATGGGTGCAAAAGTAACATTTTAGGATTCTAGATGAGGGGTCCAAAGGGGACAAGATGGAGGAAATTGGGTGTGCCTTGTCCTTTTTCTCCTTCTTCATGCCCTCCATGTGTCACTGTGGTGTTGGCATTTTTCTGTTGGTTCAGGCTGGGGACACACTGTCCAACGTAGGTGACAGATATTGGCACGTTCTTGTAAATGCAGCCCAGGGAGTTTCTGGTATTTAATGTTTGTAACATCCCACTGAGGGCAGAGCCCCACACGCTGCCCTGCAGGACAGAGCTGGGCAGGGCAGCAGAACATGTGAGAGATAAACAGAATAAACAACCTGGAAACCAGCACAGACCAATTATGGCTTCTGCTTTGGCATGGGGCAGAAAATCAGAGACTTTCTACAATCTCGGGATCATCAATAGCACAAATTCCAACACACAGGAGCCCCTCAGTATCTGTAACACCTGGGCAAGGCCACCTTCCTCGCTCCTGGTGGATATTCCTCGTCCTTCTAACAGCCCCATCCCAGATCTTGGTCTCTCCCAATATCTTATCCAGTCCCCGCTGTCTCAGAAATGAAAAAAAAACACCAGAAAACTCAACTCTGGTGCTCCCCTCACCTGACAACACGTGCAGGTTTGGAGGGGTTTGAACAGTGCACTCAGCCACACAGTGAACAATTCCAGAGAACTGGACATAAGCTCCCAGAGCCCCAAAAATCCATTCCTCAGCTGCTTTTGGAAGGCACTTTCAGTGACCAAGACAGCTTTAAAACCATTCCACTTGCTCTGGAGTTTCCCCTCCTGGCCTGGCACTGCGCCTGAGAAAGCACCTGCAGGGCTTTTCCATGGGAAGGGAAGGGAAGGGAAGGGAAGGGAAGGGAAGGGAAGGGAAGGGAAGGGAAGGGAAGGGAAGGGAAGGGAAGGGAAGGGAAGGGAAGGGAAGGGAAGGGAAGGGAAGGGAAGGGAAGGGAAGGGAAGGGAAGGGAAGGGAAGGGAAGGGAAGGGAAGGGAAGGGAAGGGAAGGGAAGGGAAGGGAAGGGAAGGGAAGGGAAGGGAAGGGAAGGGAAGGGAAGGGAAGGGAAGGAGCTGAGTCAGTGAAAACCAGGAATGGTGGCTGCCCTTCCTCCCTCCCTCTGGAAAGGACACCCTGCCCTCCTCCCAGCCCTGGGAGCCTCAGTCCTGGCAGCTACAGAAGGCACGGGGACAATTTTTGAGGTTCAGGTGGATCCTGTTTAATGCCAGGTCTCATGAACACCAAACCCTCTCCATGCTGCCATCCCTTGGAAGACAGAAATGGAACAGATCCTTCACAGAAAATGGAAAGTTGCAGATGCAAAAGGCTGAGCACGACAGACTCCACTGCAACTGAGCTCCCAAACTCCTTGGGATCCCTGCATCACCAGGAAATGGTCACAAACCAACTTCTTCAAAGCTACCCGTGGAGCAGTGTGACATCAGGGCCACCAGGCACTGCCCAAGGCTCTCCTTGGTCACACTAACTGCCCTAAATTAAAATATAATCTGGAAAAAAAGCCCAGGGGATCTTGCAGCCTTCCCAGGGAGCTCGGTCCCCTCCATCATCACCCAGCATCTGTCCTTGCTGTCCCCTCCCAGCACCTCTCTCACAGGGAGCACGGCTGGAAAATGGGGCTGAAAACCTTTGGAAGGGAACTGTCAGAAAAATGAAATGCTATGAAACGAAATGAAAAAAGAAATGCAAATGGCACCTGGCCAAGGGTACCAGAGCTGTCAGAGGGAGCCAGAGGGAGAGCCAGGACATCCCCCTGGGCAGGAGGGCAGCCCAGGCAGGGACAGAGCTCCTGGGAGCTGCAGGAGCCAGCTCAGACACATCCAGAGCCACGGCAGTCACGGGGACAGGGGGGGTGAGAAGCCAGTGAGAATCTGAAAAGGGCAGCCAGAGATTTTGGGGTTTTTTTTGTTTTTTTTTTTTCCCTTTCTTTTCCTCTTGAAGAAATGGAGCAGCACGCCCTGGGAGCAGTCAGCCACCAGGGACTGCTGGAAATCCCTGCTGCTGCACCCAGCAGTGGCTCCTGGTGACTTCCACTGCCCAGAGGGACCCAGAGGGACCCAGGGCACCACAGCCATTCCCAAATCCTCGGTCCTGCCCTTCCCAGAGTCCCACACAACAGAGGAGCTGACTCAAACTGCTGACTCGAGGCAAGGAAATTAAGAACAGACACTGAAGAAAAAAAAAAAATAAAATAACAGAACCAGTTTCCCCTTCTTAAACACGAGGCTGTGTGACCTCGCAGAAGAATCACTTCTGGACTGCCTGCATAAACACAGCAGGACAAGCTGGGAAGCAGCCTGGACTGCTTCAATGGGAGTAGGAAAAAGGCAGAGTGAAGGTGAGGAAAACCTAGAGCTGCACTTTCAGCTTCTCTCCTCCTACAGGAGTTTTGCAAAGTTTTCCATGGAGATTTGCAGCACATCCTGGCTGGGGGGGTGACACACAGAAACCCCAGGAGAAAGGATGTGGGAGATGGCAGCTGCCAGGGAGCCCTGCCTGGCACCCAGCTGAAGCAGGCAGCAAGTCCACCCCAAGCTCAGCAGCGTCCAGAGTCCAGCTGGAGGCCAGGAGCAGCTCAGCCATGCCAACATCAGCCCTCCTGGCATGGTACAGCCTTCCCTGGGTGGCTCTGAAGGATCCCAGAGCTTCCCTGGCATCCCAGAGCTCCTCCACACAGACACGGAGAGCAACCCCATGGTGACTTGGAAAGACATCTCCACGGCAAGGCAGGGACACCAGGGAAGGTCCCCAGGCTCCAGCAGAGCTCCTGCAGCAGCTCCAGACATAACAGCCTCCAGCTGGGGCAGAGCTGTCTGCAGAGCTGCTTCCAAAGGCTTGGAGCCTGTGTGGTCTCAGGTCCAGGGAGACTCTGCACAATAAACCTCTCTGTGGAAAACTCCACATAGTTAAAGCATCTTTCACCAGCAAAGAGGAAAAGCATCAGTCAAAAGCATCAGACTTTTGATTTCACCCACGCTACCCCTGAAAGCAGGGGAGATGTGAGAGCCTCGCCCTCCTTCTGGAAACCCAAAGGGGCAGAGAAACCAAAAGGAGCTGAGCAATCCAGCCAAGCCAGAGTGGGTTTAATATAGAAAAGGGAGTGGGAAATTGTAAGAGGAAAAGAGAAAAAAAAAAAAGGAGGGAGGTGGCTGGAAACAAAGAAAGTTCTTGGCACCAAGCTGCTGTGCTTGGCCCCTCTCCACCAGCCCTCGCTGCCGCAGCCTGCGGGCTGGGGAGGGGAGATGGGGGCTCTGTGCCATGGGATGCCAAAGCTTGGAGCAGGAGGGGGAGAGCCAAGCCCCAGCCCCGTGGGCAGACAGCTTGTGACCCCCCTCACCCCTGCTTGGTGGCTGGGGAGCCGGGAGGAGGGTGAGGCTGGCTTGCAGAAGCTATCCCAGCTGCAGGGCACCAGCGATGCTGCCCTGGGCTCTCTGGCAGGGGGGAGGCAGAAGCAGCAAGGCAGAGCTGCAGGGAGGTGGGCACAGGGATGGAGGAAGCAGCAGGGCAGGCAGCAGCTCAGCCCCAGCCCAGGCAGGCTGAGCACACAGCCAGCCCTGCAGAGCAGCCACCTCCCCTCGCCCCAGCCCATCCCTCCCAGTTTCTGGTGCTCACCCTCTTCCCCCCACGCTGCTGTGCAGCCTGGCAGGGCACAGCACAGCCCCAGCACTGCTGGCGTGGCAGGGGCACACCCACAAGGCTGGCACCCCCGAGGACAGCCCAGCAAAGCCTGCTCAGAGCCCCCAGGCACGCACACACGCACCCCTGCTCCAGTCCCACTGAAGGTCACACGTGTGGGCTCTGCTGTCTCCTGTCTCCCAGTGCCACAGGACAGAGACACCCTCCAAAGCAAAGCTCTGGGGGATGGAGGTCAGAGAGCTGGGGGCAGGCAGGGGCCAGGGATGGCCCCAGAGCTGCAGCTCACTGCTGGAATGGAGCCTGAGCATCAGCTTCCCCACGGAGCTGCTCCTGCCCCAGCAGCCAAGGATTGGATCCTTCCACGTCCAAGCTTCTCAGCAGCTTTGAGAAGCACAGCTGGGGAAGAAGAACAAAGGGGAGATTGAGTCTGAGGGCTGGTTTTCATCCACAAAGCGAAGGGTGCTCCATGCTCAGCTCTGCTGAGGGGTGAGCAGGAAAGCTCTGCAGAGCACAAGGACGGGACAAAATTCCCACCAAACTCCCTGCCTGTGGCTTGCCTCGCTGGGACAGCATCATCCAGCTGGCAGGAAATGGGATGAGACACAGCACAACCACAGGATGCAGCAGCAAAACAGCACGGAGGATGCTGAGAAAGCCCTCAAACCTTTAGAGGAGTCAGACTGCAGCTTCCCCTGGCTCTGTCTCACTCCTGGTTTGGTTATCTGGGGACACTGCACTGCACAGATCTCACATTACTCATGCCAACCTCCTCCTTCCTCACCCAGCTCCTCCGGCTGCCCACAGGACGTTCCCACCATTCCGAGGGCACGGTCACCCTTCCAGGGAGACAGCACGGGGAGAAGTCATCCCCTGACACCCCTCTGAAGCCAAACAACCAGAGTGATCCCCGAGGGCAGAAAGAACTCCCAAAATCCACGGGAATAGCTCAGCTCTACAAGGGGACACTGTGCCAGGGGGCACCGAGCTGGGAGCACAACACACAGCCCATGGGGCACGTGCTCCTCAGAAATACCTTCAGCTCGTGCTCCTCAGAAATACCTTCAGCTCGTAAATGTAAAGCACTGAAGAACCAGGGAAGGTCTGGATTGGCAGCTCTGTCCATTCAAACACTCCCTAATCAGTTCCAGATAAGCACACTGGGGCTGGGCTACAGGAGGAATGAAACCACAAATGGCCTCGCCACCACGAGGAGCAGAGAAGACACCTACACCACCACATCACAAATTCCACATCAAAAATATAACAACACCCTCGCTTTTTCACCGTGGTTCTCCTCACATCTGATTTGAAACGCCTGTAGATCCCGTTAGCCAGATTCCACCAGGAATCTGTTAATTACTTTCACAACCCAGCTGCCACTAATGAGGTCTTCATCTTGTTTCAAGCTTTGCCACCTTGCTCACTGCGTTTGCAAAATAAATGTATGCTGCACACTTTGTTGAAATTTCCCATATTCATGGAGGCTGGGAATGGAAGTCCTGTGAGAACACAATCCAGATTTTCCAAAAATCTACCCCACCCAAACAGCATGCTGTTGAATGGATAGATATAATTTTGGATGGTGCTCCAGAACAACTGTTTAAACCCATATAACTACGGAAATGTTCCTGGTAGGCAGAAATGGAGATGGGACTCAATGGCATTGCTATTAACACATAGAAAACACACACATTTTGTGTATGCAGCTGTAACAAAATGAAACATCCTGAAGCTTGCCCAAGGGAAAGAAAACCAAATCCGGATTTAGTAGGAAAAAGCTTTATTTTAGGGCTTCTACTCGAGAATAACAAACATAATACTATAAAAAGGTCCCGTGTGAAGTCCTTTAAAGGAAAATCCAGTCTGTTTCTACTATGGCTTTGTTTTGGGTCTTTTCTGAATAAACATTCATTTATCAGAGACTTGGCCAGACCAGAGAAATGACAGTCTGCTCTTCTGTCTCTCACAATGATTATTTTTAAATTTTACTCGTGGACTTTGCCTGCTCAGATTTGCAGGATTGCCCCAGAGCCCTCGCTGGCAGCATCCCTGAGCTGGGATCATTCACACTGCACCGTGTGGGAAATGGTACTGAAAGTGAAAAATACTGGAAATGTCACCTCAGCCACTGCCTGGAGGATGGAGTCCCTTTTTATTCACTTGGAAAATGGGCTGCCACAAGCCAGAGCATCCTGCAACAAACACCTGCACAAGGATCATTCCTCAATGCCCCTGCCAGGTAATGCTCATGACAAAAAAGCTTAAAAACCCAAGTGGAGTTTGAGGGCAGAGGGTCCCCACTGATCCCTGACACTCAGCTCAGCACCTTTAACCAGCTACCCAAACCCTGCCCAGCACCTTGCCCTGCAGTTTGGGCAAATATTGTGCCTCGTGCTTCGCAGCAGAGCTGCAAAACAACCAACTTTTTGTCTCAGGCAACACAATTCTCGTTGTATCAATTACCCAGGTGAAAAACAAACCACAGCAGCCTGGCCAGAGCCAGCCCTCCCCACTGCAGGTGCAACAAGGGCTTTGAAGCACTGGCTCGATCTCACTTTTCTGGGCAAGAGGAATTGGTAACTTTGTGCTGTGGCCTCATCGTGAGCAACACAATCACAGCTTTGTCCAGCAAAGAGAAACCTCTGGCTGATGCAGAGGAGCCTGAGCAGGGCAGGTCATCACAGAGGCAACAGGAGGGGAAGGCAGCGTGGTCCTGCAGCCTCCCCCGGGCCAGGAGAGCTGCCCCAGGGCTGGGCAGGGCACATCTGTGCCAGGGGAGAGGCGGAGGGCAAAGCTTCGACACGGACACTTCGTGGTCGCCTGGGATTCGCGCTGTGCCAGCAGCCGCTGTCTACAAATGACTCAGCCATGGTTTGCTGCCTCTCCCTTCTTTTTGCAAGAGGAAAAAGGGGAAAAAAAAAAAAAAAAAGGTTTGGTTTCATATAATTAACCGGCTTTGTGAATCCGCCCGGTTCTATTGATTGCTCCAGCAAGGCGAGCGCTCCCATTCACTCCAGCGCTGCTCGGGGGAGGCAGCTGCCCGCAAGCTCCGGCCCCTCCCCGGGCTCTCTGCGAGCCACGCTGGCTCCGCCGCTGGATTCCGCCGCAAGTCGGGGAAGGGCTGGAGCAGAGGCATCGCCCGCGGAGGCCGAAGGGGCTGCACGGCAGCCACGGAGCGAGCACGCCGCTCCCGGAGCTCCCGGAGCTCCGCGTCCCACCCACCGCGCCGCCAGGCAGCTCTCCCGGCAGCAAACATCGCCCGCCCGGTTTCGCAGCCTCGCAGGGATTATTTGTGCTGTGCCCAACTCCGCCCGACTCTCCGCGGCCAGCGGGGACCGCGCTGCGCGCTGCGCATCCCTGCGGCGGGGACGCGGCGCCCGAGGGACACGGCAGGGACCGAGGGGACGGCACAGGAGCTGGCACAGCCCACCCAGCCCATGCCGGGGATGGCACCCGGCGGCGAAGCCCCGAATCCGCCACGACAAACAGCAGCGCGCAGAGCTCCGCGCGTCCGCGCTGCTCCGGAGCGGGGCACGGCACCGGCGCGATGAGCGAGGATGGACACGGCAGGAAAATCCCACATCTGGAGCCGGCCGGGGCTGCTCCAGCTCCAGGCAGGGCAGCAGGAAGAAGGGGCGGTAAGGGCGTGGGTGGCAGCGGCCACGCCACATCCCTGATGCCAGGGGAGACGCCTCTGCCCTCGCCTCCTCTGGAGCTGGCTGCCCTCAGCTTCCCTCCAGTTGTTGCTCAATGCCACAAAGCAGCCGAGGGGACCTGGAGAAGCCCTTGATCTCCCAAGAGCTCTGAAAGCTTGGCTCTGCTGACAGCTGCCTCCAGCCAGAGCAAACAGCACATCTGCACGGCCCAAATGTGCCACGAACAGTGTGTCACTGGGTCACCCTGGGCTACGGCAGAACGGGAGGGAAGAACATTTCGGTCTTTGTTTTACGGCTGTTGCCAGGATTCACCCACAAGCTCGCCACGGGAGCCTGGAAACACACCAAAGTTTAAATCATTAAAAAAAAAAAAAAAATTAAAAAGAGGGGGGAAAAAAATAAAAGCACTTTTAGAAACAGACAAACCCAGAACAGTTTGAAAGATGCCCCGGAGCACGCAGGAAGGCTGGGCAGGATGCAGGGGACACGAGGGATCCTTCTCGGGGACTGAGCACTATCCGGGGAGCAGAAAGCAGGAGCCTGGGGGTCCCTTCGCCCCAGGACTCTGCGACCAACAGGTCCCACGGCCCCGGCGCCAAGCTGCAGGAGCGGGGATCTGCGGTGCCCGCGGTGCGCGCAACCCCCGCCCGCATCCCCCGGGCATCCCGGGGGCAGCGGCGGCGCATCCCCACGCTGCCAGGGGGCACCCCCTCGGGATACCCGTGAGAGGCACTCCCGGCAGCGCTGCCGCCCTCTTTCTCCTCCTCCTCCTCCGTCCTCCCTTCCCGGAGCTCCGCGCGGGAGCGGGGCCGGCAGCGCCCGGCCTTTGTTCGCGCAGGGCCGGGCTGGGGGCACTCACATAGTGCTTGTTGGGGATGCGCCGCTTCTGCACGTCCAGCACCTTCACCTCGGCGATGCTCCGCCTGGGCATCGCCGCTGCCGTGCCCCTCGGGGAGCGGGGACGCTCTGGCGCTGGCCGCCGGGACCGGAGGCTGCAGCGCGGCCGAGCCTCCCCGCGCCGCCCGCTCCGGGGGCGGGAGGCGGCCCCGGCCCGGCCCGGCCTATCCCGGCCGGCGGGGCGGCCCCACCGCCGCCCGCTTAAAGGGCCGGCCGGCCCCGGCCTCCCCCGGTGCGGCCGCTCGGTGCCCGAGCCCGGCGTGCGGCGGGGGATGCTCCGCAGGGCGCGGTGTCCGGCCCGGGAGGGGTCCCGCTCTGCGCCCCTCGCCTGCGCTGCGCCCCTCGCCCCTTTCCTGCGCTGCACTCCTCACCTGCGCTGCTCTCCTCGCCCCTTTCCTGCGCTGCGCCCCTCGCCCCTTTCCTGCGCTGCGCCCCTCGCCCCTTTCCTGCGCTGCGCCCCTCGCCCCTTTCCTGCGCTGAGCCCCTCGCCCCTTTCCTGCGCTGCTCTCCTCACCTGCGCTGCTCTCCTCACCTGCGCTGCTCTCCTCACCTGCGCTGCGCTCCTCGCCCTTCGCCTGCGCTGCTCCCCTCGCCTCTGCTGCGCTCCGTGCCCGCCGCGTTCTGCTCCTGTCCCATCGCGGCAGCGCCCGCGGGTTGGCCGGCACAGCCCTGGGAGGATGGAGGAGGAGGAGGAGGAGGAAATGAGCGGGGAAGGAAAGGTCTGTCCCGGCCAGCCCGGCGGAGCTGACTTGCCCGGGACGAGCCGCATACCTGCGTGGAGAGGCTGCAGGGAAGGGCGTGTAGTGACAGGAGCAGGGGAATGGCTCCAAAGTGAGAGCTGGTTAAGATTAGGAATCAGGGAGGAATTCTTTACCCTGAGCGTGGTGAGGCCCGACGCAAATCCAGGGAAGTTCCAGCCCTGGCAGTGTCCAAGGCCAGGCTGAACAGGGCTTGGAGCAACCTGGGATAGTGGAAGGTGTCCCTGCCCTTGGAGGGGTTGATCTTTAAGTTCCCTTCCAGCCCAAACCAGCCCATGATTCTCTCCCTGCAGCCAGGAGCTGACCCACTGCACCCACCTCTCCTGCTGGCAGCCCCTGTCTGTGCCAGCAGAGGAGCCAGGGCAGTGCCCAGGCACTTCTCAGCATCAGCCCTTACCCGAGGCCTCCGTGTTCCCAGCAGCTCCTCAACATGTGGCATAACCACAGCTCTCTCCCCCGTTGGGCTTTTAATTACATTATAAAGTTACTCAAGGCTTACACTGGCAGGTCATTAGTTTTCATATGAATTTAATTTAATCATAAACAACTCATCTCACTCCTTAGCGGCTCCTTAAATGTGGCTCTTTTTAATGCTATTAACTTCGCTACAGCCACCCCAGAGAATTAATGGAGGTGCAGGCAATTTGCCAGTGCTTTATTGCCCCTCCCCAGGGGCTCGTCTTCATCCTCCTCTCCCTCAGCAAAGCCCCAGAGCACAGTGTCCCTGCGGAGGTGGCTGCAGAAGGGTTGCTGGGCTGTCTGAGGGGGACATCAGGGCCCTGGTGCCTCCCTGGTGCTGCTGGGGTGCAGACACAGCGCTGGGTTATTGCACATCACCCCACTCCTGCCCCAGTCCCCACTGTTCTGTCAGATGTGCTTTGAAGGCAGGAGGATGTGGAGATGAGCTGTGGAATCCTCCCTTCCTTTTCTCTTTGTGACATTCACGTGGGATGCTGGGGCTCATGAAGAGCCTGGGACAGCACCAACATCTGCAACTGCAGCTCCTGGTGTTGTGTGGAGTGTCCAGGCTGGAGCAGAGGGACTTGTACCAGTTTAAAAGCCCTGAAAGATGCACAAATCCTCCCGAGGATGGTGAGGGAAACACCCAGAGCAGCTGGTAAGAGTGGGAGTGTACACTGAGATGTGGAGCAGTGGAGAAAGCTGATTGAGAGAGGGATGAAACTATTTCTGGGCTTCACATGCAGAAAAGAAGAATTAAGGTAGAGATGCATTTAAGCAGCAGCATTGTCTTCTCCCCTGCCCTGCTGAAGGGATTCCATCCCTGCTGGGCCCTGGCAGCTCCAGGCACTGGCTGCAGCCTCGCAGCTACTGAGCACCCAGGAACCAGCAGGGCCTGGAGAGAACCTCAGCTCAGGCTGCAAAATGGCTCCTGTGCTTAATTAATGAGTCTTACGAGGGCTGTTGAGAGGAGTGCAGAGTGGCTGTGCATGCTGACCAGATCACCTCCCCAGGGAGGGAGGCTGGGAAGTGGCAGTGGAGAGGCAGAGCCTGCCTTGGGCTCTGTGTGCCCTGGTCATTTATCAAGGGATCTGTCAGGGATTTGCAAGGCAGCCAAATGAGAGTTTTCTGAGTGGCCTCTGCTCGGCCCACGCCTCTGGGGATGCTGCTGCAGGGCAGCAGAGACGTGGCACCAGCACATCCCACAAAAATATTGGGTGGTGCAGGTGCAGCTGAGGGGAGTTTAACATAAATATTCATCCCCTGCTGCCCTAACCAGAGGCTGAAGCTTCATGAAGCCAAATAAAATAAAATAACCGTGATAAAATAACTACACAGGAGAGGTCACGACCCAAACAAGAGCCAGGCTTGTGCACTCTCCCTTGTGTCTGTCAGGAGCAGCCGAGCAATTGAAAACAAGAGGGCAAACGACTTCTGGGGAACCATCCCTCAGCTCAGATGGACAAATGGGTTTCTGCACAGCTGTAAGAGGACTCCAGATGTTTGGGCACAGCTGGGCAGCCCCTGAGGTCTGCCTGGCGTCAGGGAGGGAGTGGAATGAGAAAGCAGTGCCCCACCATCAGCCCTGGCTGCAGAGGGAACCCTGGGGGTGACTGCAGCCACGCTGGCACGGAGAGATTCTGCTGCTGCTGCTGCTGAATTTTCCATTTCAGAACTGGGATGTGGGAGTCCAGGGCTTCCCTCTGGCTGCCCTGGGACCCTGGCAGGGGTCAGGAACCCCCCTGGACAGAGCCCCCAGAGACACTGGCTGTGATCTCTGGCCATGAAGAAGAGTTTTCAATATTGCAGGGTGAATTACCAACTCTGAGTGTTTGATATCAGTAATAATTAAATGTGGCACGGGTGCAAAAGTAAAGTTTTAGGATTCTAGATGAGGGGTCCAAAGGGGACAAGATGGAGGAAATTGGGAGTGCCTTGTCCTTTTTCTCCTCCTTCATGCCCTCCATGTCTCACTGTGGTGTTGGCATTTTTCTGTTGGTTCAGGCTGGGGACACACTGTCCAACGGAGGTGACAGATATTGGCACGTTCTTGTAAATGCAGCCCAGGGAGTTTCTGGTATTTAATGTTTGTCACATCCCACTGAGGGCAGAGCCCCACACGCTGCCCTGCAGGACAGAGCTGGGCAGGGCAGCAGAACATGTGAGAGATAAACAGAATAAACAACCTGGAAACCAGCACAGACCAATTATGGCTTCTGCTTTGGCAGCGGGGCAGAAAATCAGAGACTTTCTACAATCTCAGAATCATCAATACCTCAGATTCCGACACTGGGAGATGGTGCCAGGTGACTGAATGTCCTGCTCCTCCCTGTGTACAGAACAAATGCATTTATCCTCCCTGAGCCACCTCACAAAAATCAGTCTAAAATGATGCTCCTACCCCCACAGAGGACATCCCTGCAGCTGAAGCCCAGCCCAGCAGAGATTTCCCATTTGACCTGATCTCTCTGATTCTCAGCTGTCACCAGGAATGATTTTCCACTGCTGTGACCCCTGAATGCAGGGTTTAGGTGCCACCCACGACAGCCAGGCTGGCTGGCAGCAGGCAGCGCCCATCCTGCCCAGGGAGAGCAGAGCCCACACAGGGGATGCTGAGCCCTCAAATGGGGAAACTCCTGAGGACAAGGCTGAAAAAGCACTGAAACCCCGAGGAGAAGCAGGGATCTGGTGGAAGGGATGCCAAAGAGTGCCAAATGCAGGGAAAAGAGCCAGAAAGCCTTCAGGAGCTCCAGCGTTGTGCCATCTAGTGAGCGAGAGGAAGAGCAGCGAGCATCCAGCTCCTGCCAGCCTGGAAATCGCAGGGAGCAGCGCGGGATGGGCTGCCAGGACACAGAGTCCCCAAAATCCAGCCCCATCCCAAGCAGGAGAGCAAACACCAGCAGCAAGGCAGGGCCAGCACCTCCAGGGAGGCTTGGATTGCTCGGGCCGTGGGGAGTTTGGGGAATAAACCAGTGGCCACTGCAGCAGGAGCACGCAGAGGCTGCAGAGGGTGCAGAGGGTGCAGAGGGTGCAGAGGGTGCAGAGGGTGCAGAGGGTGCAGAGGGTGCAGAGGGTGCACAGGGTGCACAGGGTGCACAGGGTTCTCAAGGGCTCCTGCAGAGACAAAGGGAGCAGGGATGCACCGTGGGAGGAGAGAACTCAGGCACAAGACTCTCCCTGCCTGCCTGTCGGAGCTCAAAATGTCCCTCAGACATTTTTGGAGGTTCCAGGCCCAGGTCAGAAGCATTTGAGACCCTGGCAGGCAGCTGGAAACAGCTGGGATTTTGGGTTTGAACCATGGAATGATTTACCAACCTTGCAGGAAGAACAAGAATCACAGAAGTTTAGATATTAGAGTAGAAGTAGTTACAAAGTAGAGGGAAGAACTTTTTAGTGTAGTACAGGGGGATTTTAGCACCTGTACAGGAGGGTTTTTACTTTGTACATGGGGGTCAGAGGTTTTAAGATGGATTTGGGATTTGGGCCTGCCCTGTCCTCCCTCTTTCTTCTTCCTCACCTCCATGTTCTTGGTGATGTTGGCACTCACAGATTGGTTTAGAGTAGAAAATCACAATTTAATATAGGTAATAGGCATTGGGAAAAACTGCAAACATGTAACACGTAATGTCCCATATAAAAGATAGAAAAGCACCATTTAATATAGGTAATAGGCACTGGGAAAAACTGTAACCATGTAACACGCAATGTCCCATATAAAAGACAGCAGCAGCCCTGGGTGGGAGAGAAGAAGCAGTCGGGGTCAGAGAGGATGTCAGGGTGTGTGTGTGCCTCTGCCTGAGCTCTGAGCAAACCACAGCAGCCCAAGGAGAAAATCTTTTAGATAACTTGCAATAAACTGCCTTGAGACCAACAACAGAGACTGCTGAGCCTTTCTTTGGAAGCTCAGGTTGGAGGAGAGACTTTTCCAGCACACGGATCCACTCCTGACCCAGGGTGAGCTCTGTCACCTGCCCTGCTTTTCTTCCCCCAGAGAGTTCCAGCATCAGCAACTGCAAAAGCCCCTGGGCAGCCCAGAGGAGTTTGGAGCCCAGATGTGACAGGACCTGAACCACAGGGAATGCTGCAGCTGCTGCAGCACCAGGAACTTCTCAGGGCTGTCAGGTCTGTTTTTAAAAATTCAGAATTATTTTTGCTTTGGCTCTGTTTTCAGCCTAGCACCCGGATGAAATGGTAGTTAACAGTTATTTCTGGAATATACAGTACTTACATATATATATGTTAAATCCTCGTGGTTGAAGCTCCCCTCAGGCACTGCCAAGGATGTGCAGATGAAGTTAAATATTCCCAGGAGATCTCCTGCTTCCCTGGGATACACCGAGTGAGACCAGCGTGTCCCAGGAGACAGTGCAGTCCTGCTATGCATAAACAAAATGATTAATTAGGTGTCCTCAGCTACTCCATTCCTTACCACCCTGTGGAGCAAGGAGACAGAAGCCCTCAGGCTTTGCTTATCCTTCTCTCCTGCTCATTTAAAACCTCACCAGCAACAACTTACACTCCCAATTCCATCTCCTGTTCAGCCCCTCACCTGAACTCACCTCCTGCCCTTTTCCCTGGGGTGGGCACTGCCAGCAAGGTCGTTTCCTGCAGGAAATCCAAGGTCAAATTGGCAGCTTTCAATCTGGCACAGCCTTCCACAATTGAGGGCAAACCCACACCAGCTCCATGGCCAAAGCTGCCCTAATTTAATGCGGTGTGTCCTTCACACCACATTAATTGATTCCTCTTGATTGAGAGGAATCAATGGGTGCAGCAGGTGAAAAGTTTCAGCAGGGAACAAAGGGTGTTTGGGCTCTGTGGTGGGAGCTTTCCTGGGCAGCCCAGGGGATAAAGCAGAGATTTCCCATATCTCTGGGAAATTTTCTTCTTCTCTCCCTCTTCTCTCCCTCTTCTCTCCCTCTTCTCTCCCTCTTCTCTCCCTCTTCTCTCCCTCTTCTCTTCTCTTCTCTTCTCTTCTCTTCTCTTCTCTTCTCTTCTCTTCTCTTCTCTTCTCTTCTCTTCTCTTCTCTTCTCTTCTCTTCTCTTCTCTTCTCTTCTCTTCTCTTCTCTTCTCTTCTCCTCTTCTTCTCTTCTCCTCCTCATCTCATCTCATCTCCCCTCCCTTCCCTTCCCCTCCCCTCTCCTCTTTCCCCTTCCCCTTCCCCTTCCCCTTCCCCTTCCCCTTGGGAAATCGTGAATTTTTCCTCCTCCTGAGCAGAGGAGAGCACGGGAAGAGCACGGGAAGCATCCCTGGGTGCTTCTTGCCCCACCAAAAGGAGGGAACTGAAGCGTTTGCCTGAGATTGCTGTTACAGCCGGGCCAGGTGCTGCAGGAGGAGGAGGATGCCCGCAGGATGCTCGGCTCTCAGGGTGCAGTGCTCCCTCCTCACCGAGCAGCGTCAGCCCAGCACCACTGGAGCCATCCCTGCTCGCTGCAGCTCCCCCGGAATCCCAGCCTGGTGCCAAGGATGGCCCTGAGCAGCAGCAGAGGCTCCAGCTCGCTTTTGAAGAACCGGAGGTTCAGCCTGGCAAAGTTCGAATGCCAGGAGTTTTTCTAAGTCAGTAAAACCCAGAGCAGAAGCAAAGCTGAGCTGAGGTCACAGCTGGCAGCCAGGCACAAAGTCAGAGCCATGCCCAGGTTTCTGTCTGTTACTTTATTAGAGAAGTATTTATTCTTTATTTTTTACATCGTGGTGCAGATATTTTACAAAATATTAAAAAAAACCCTTTTTATTCGAAGACACATTTTTAAAAAATCTTGCCCCATCCCCCCCTGAAAAGCAAGCTGGGTTTAACTGAACAGGGAACAACAAAAAACCCTCTTTTGAAAGGAGGGGAAATGATAACCATGCTGTAAACATGACAGTCAGATGATGTGCCCCCATTCTAGGTGAGGGACACGGTACTGGAGCCTGGCACACCCAGGGAGAGAACACAAACTACAAAAATGGGGTGGCAGAGCCATTCCTGCCTCTGTGATGCTCTGTCCAAGCTGAAAATCAGCTGGACTGGATGAAGGAATAACTGATTTACCACGGGGGCATTGCAGCAGCTTGGAGAGCCCCCAGAAATATTCTTTCCTCATGGCTGCAGGGTGCCCAGAGCAGGGTGATGCTCCCTGGGCTGGTGGAGAAGGCACCAGCTTCAGCTGAGGGAGGTGACAGTGTGCTCAGGACAGCTTCTGCAGGGCCCCTGAGCCCTGGCACCCAACCCTGGCACCCAGCAGCTCCAGCAGGACCAGAACCAGAGCCCCTGGGGCTGCTGGAACATTCCTAAGGGGGTCAGGAGTCTCCTTGTCCCATTCAGGAAGATCCCTTTGCAGTCACTGACCCTACATCAGCTCCCAGCCTGGTGTTGTCACATCTGGAAGGTGCCACCCACGCTTTGGAGGTGGGGCAGGGACCCTTCCTGTGTTCATTAACAGAGACATCACTGCTGTGAAATCAGGGGCAACCCGGAATGGCCCAAAGAGACAGAGCCTTGCTAGCCTGCAGGAAGTTTATAAATATGCATTAAGAGCTCTAAAAGGGTAGGAAATGCACTCCCCACATCCAGAATTAAAGACCTGGGGGCTGCCTCCTTCAGCCCAGTACCTAGAAGTGAGGCACATCACATACCACCTTTCCCTGAAATGCCAGTAAATCAACAAAAGGGGACTTGGAAATAACAACTTTTTTCTTGTATTTTTTTTTAAAGCAGGAGTATTTTTTTCTTGCTAGAGAAACAGGTCTAAAACAAACAACATTGTCCAGAAAAAAAACAAACCAAAACAACTTAAGTGCTGCCTTACACCTTTGGGCTGTGTAAAGAAGGTGCTGCCAGTGAGGTCCCTGACCCCTCCCCAGCTCTGTGCTCCCAGTCCCACCCAGCAGCTCAGCCAAGCCCTGCCTTCTGCAGGAGGAGGGGACAGAAAGGACAGAGAACCTGCTCTGCCACTCTGCCACGACTCCCAGCCAGGAAAACCATCCAAAAAGCTGTGTCACATCACAAGATGAGCCATCAGTGGACGAGGAGATGCTGGGAGCAACGAGACCCGTTTGCATCTGCTCTTCCCTTGCTCCACTGCTCCTTTGCTCCTCCCAAACGATGCTCTGCAGCCATAACCCGCTGCCAGGCTGGCTGACCCACATGGCCCCACACAGCAAAGAGCTAAAAACCAGCCTCAAGCACCTGTGTGATCATGAGAGCTCTGGCAGTGACACCCTTCAGCCCCACTCACCCCAAAGTGGCAGTAGCAGATGCTCCATCACAGCACTGAGCGCTGTCCCCAAGCTGCCACCTCCACTCCCTCAGAAGCAGAGCCTGCAGCCAGCTGGGCAGTGCAATCAGCCCAGAACCTCTGATAACAGAGCCACAGCTCAGTGCCAGAGGAGCTGCGTGCCCCTGCTCGCAGCAAAGGAAGAGCAGAAGCATCTTTGGGAGGACATCCAGCCCCTTTCGGCACGGTCTGTGTGGGGAGCAGGAGGAAAGACAAAACCCAGCCCTCCTTGGGCAAAAAAACCCTCAAATCTCTGTCTCTCTGCAGCAATAAAAGGGCCACAGTGCAGAGGAGTAAGTTTAAGGCCAAGGTGAAATTTAAGACAATGCCAGAGCTGCTCTGCCCAGGCCAGGCCTTGCAAAGGACTGGGACAGGAGCAGCCACGGTGGAGAGGGAGGTGACAGCCCTGCCCTGAGGGGCTGCTTCTCCTGATCAGAGCGGCCACTGCTCCAGTCTGAGCTGACAAACCCAGTGAGCATCCAGCCAACAGTGCCAGTGCAATCCAGAGAGGGTCCTGCCCCAATTCCCAGCCTGGAGCTCCTGGGAAAGCCAGCCCAAGTTGCAGCCAGCATCCCTCAGCGCAGAGGCCACGGGGACAGGAGGGTGCTGGGGTGAGAAGGGGCTGCCGAGAGGCTCTTCCCAGTCCGAGTCGTCCCCAAGCTGCAGCCCAGGAGGACACGGCCAGTACCAGCTGGTGGCCTGCCAGGTGTTACAAGCTCTCTGAGGAGCTGAAGGGGACGAACTTGGCGTGTTTGGTCGGGGACACCGGCACCTGTCCATCGGGCTCCTCGCTCAGCTTGAAGAACATCTCCTGCTCACGCTTCTTCTGGTTCAGCTCGTCCTCCAGGGCCTTGGGCAAAGAGAACAACACGAGAGCTGTGTTTGAGATGGCTCTGGAGCTATGGGCACTGTCCCCTCTGGCCAGCCAGCCAGGACACCCTGCTCACAGCCAGGAGGCCTCACCTTCTTCCGTGGTCTCAGCTTGTCCCGCCACTCCTTCATGTGCTGGTTGTGGCTCTCATCCAGGGACTTCAGCTTCTGGGTTTCGTGCTCGATCAGGAGGTGACACTTCTCATTCTGAAAACGCATCACCAAACACAACAACACCCATCAAGCAGCTGGAACTGTGCACCCAGTGGTCAAATGTTGGATTAAGCTCTTTTCTGATTTAGAGATGGGGTAACTGAGAGGTGTTTTAAAAACTTTTATTCTATTTTCAGTCTCATGTGAATGGTGAGACAATACAGATGTTATTATTTACGCTATTACAATCCAAAGCTAATTATTTCTTAATTATAATACATTATAAGTGTTTCTCAGCTTTAGCTACATCTATTTCTTACAGGCAAACAGGATTTGTCTTGGGCAGAGACATTCAGAGCCCTGAGCTCCACGTTTAGACAACAGCAACAAAAACCTCTCTAGGCAAGAGCAAGGGGACATCAGCCCCTGACAATCCTCTGCAGCCACTTCTCCAGAGGCTGAGAGCTGCACAGGAAGCTCTGGGAGACCAAGCCGTGAGGGATGAGTACCTGGAGATGCTGGAGCTCGCTGGTGTTGCTCTCACACTGGGCCTGCATGTCCTTCATCTGTGTCTCGTGCTTCTGCTGCTGGTGCAGCCGCTCTGCTTTCTGCCTCTTCTCCTCCTGCAGAGCAAACTGGCAGAGAGAAAAGCAATGTGTGGGCAGCATCGCCCTGGCCTCTGGGGCTGCCCGAGAGACCAGCCCAGCTTCCATTGTGGCAGAGCAAAGAAGGAATTTGTATTGCTCCCCTGTCGCTACAGGACACGTGAAAGCACGACGTGAGCCACCTGCTATTTGCAAGGTAAAGAAGGAAGTTTATTCTCTGAATCCAACTTTTATACTTTCCCAAAGGTGACATTGGATTGGAGAGTGAATGGGCCACCTCTCCAAAGACATTGGACAAACCACTAGTACATCAAGTTTCTCCACCCCCATAAAAGAATGTAAACAATATGTCGTTCATAGAAATTGTGTGGGAAAGTTCTCCAACAGAATGTAAACTCAGGAGGCTTTAGAAAATCTTAAGAATCAGGGTGACACCCCCCAATACAAGTCACGATGGAGACTGAAAACCACACGACAACAGAGCCCTCTAACCCAGCAGAAAGTTAAAATCAGGAGACAGGAATTTGGGAAAACGCAGCTTTCTCCCCGCCCCACGCCAAACCTCAGCTCCTGGTGCCTTTCCAGGCCCTGACCTGTTTGATCTTCTCCCTCTGCTCGGAGGCGCTGCCGCTGGAGTGGATGTGGAGGCTCTTCTTGTACATGGCCATGCGCGTCTTGCCCTCGCTGCGCTGGATTTTGGGCAGCCGAGCCCTCTCCTGCTGCTGCCGCACCTTCAGCTGCTCCAGCATGCGCTGGTTGTAGCGCTGCATCTGCTCCCTCTCCTGCAGGACACAGGGGTCAGAGGGGAGGGACGCCTCCCCAGAGCCCCCAGAACAGCAGGGACAGCTGGAGGGCAGCTCTGGTGGCCAGCACATCCCTCGGGCTGCCCTGGCTGGCTCCAGACCCCGGCACGGAGTCACAAACACCTGCAGCTTCCATTTTAGCCCGTGGGAAAAGCTTCCAATTTTGTATGAGGAATTATGAGCCACAAGGGTTTGAGTAGTGTGGTAGTTGAATTAACACAGGGTGAAAAAGTAGAATTTTGGGGTTCTTAGAATGGGGTTCAAGGGGTCAAGATGGAGGGATTTGGGCGTGTCCTGGCCTTCTTCTCCTTCTCCTTGCCCTCCATGTCTTGGTGTGATGGTGACACTTTCTGTTGGTTTAAGGCACAGACACACTCTCTAACATAGATTATGGGTATTGGCACGTTATTGTAAACATATCACAGGTAGTTTTTTATATAAAATGCAAACACCCCTGAGGGCAGACAGAAGCCATGGCCGAGCTGCTGGACAGAGCTCAGCAGGGCAGAGAAAGAATGTTCTAGATAAGGAACAACCTTGAGAAGCTGACCCTATGCACTTCAGACTCCTTCTCTGGCTGCACGGGCTGGGAAATGAGGACTTTTACACTCTTGGGGTCATCCCAACACACAGATCCCGAGAGTTTGGGAGTAGCCTGGAAGTGGCTGGTGACACTCCAAAGGGAAAAGAGGGGATGGCAAGGACTGAACATGCTGGGAAAGCAGAGGAGAGGGGATTGGAAGTGCCAGTCTTCACTCCCTGCTCTGGGAATCAACCATGCCAAATCCTGGGCAGTGGCAGATTTGCATAAAAGCCCCCCAGAATTCCCAACTTTTTGCACATTAAATGCACGCAACACAGAGCACACCTCCCAGGCAGGAAGGCCTCATTGCCTTATTGACACCAGCCTTACTCTGGTCCTTTTTCACTAATAATGACCAAGCCCTTTGGCTCACAACCCACCCTTAGAATTACAGAATTCACAGAATTACAGAATATTCTGAGTCGGGAGGGACCCACAAGAATCGAGTCCAGCTCTTAAGTGAATGGCCCATATTGAACACACCACCTTGGTGATTTCCCCCCTTTTAACCTGGAAGGGAAACACCCAGGGACACTTGGAGACTTTGCTGACCCACACCAGCATGGGAAGGTGCAAAGCCTTCACCTTCTCATGCTTCCGGAGCAGCTCGTGTCTCTGGAGGAAATATTGGTCCTTCAGCTGCTGCTTGATGAGCTGGTGCTTCTCCTGCTGCTGACGCTCTTCCAGATCCCAGATGCAAGCTTCCCGGTCTGTGGGGAGGAGAAGGAGCAGGAGATCACCCACCCTGGCCTCTCATCCTGCTCACACAAAGTGTCCCAAACTCGAGAGACCTCTGTGCACACCAGCAGCGCAGCAGAAGTCAGGGGTGATCATTCACCTCCTGTTTTCCAGGAGAAACTGGTTGCAAACCATATTGGAACCTGATTTCTTGCCATTATGAAGCCTAATTGCTTCATATTTGGAAAGCACTCTGAAGATTAAAGCACTAAGTATTATTATTGTTAAACATTTAGACAGGACCTGGCAAGGCTGGTTTTTTTTCCACATCCCATCCTGCCAGCTTGCAACTCTGGCACAGCATCTGCTGCGTGGGCAGAGCCAGGGCTGGATAAACCCATGGTTGCAGCACTCCCTCCCCTCCCTCTCAGCCTTTGCCACCCACCTCTCATCAGCTGCTGCTTCTTGTTGAGGCACTCACGCTCCTTGTCACAGATCTCTCTTTTGTTCTGGGCTATGATGTTCTTCATGGCCTGCTCCAGGTCCTCCTTCTGCTTGGCCAAAAACTCCTGTTCCTGTTAACAAACCAGCAGTGCCACCGTGAGCCTTCCTTCTGCTGCAGCCTGGAAAGCAGCTGCTGGTGCTTCAGAACCTGCCAGTCCCTCCAGCAGGAAGGATGCTTTATTCTGCTGCACGTTTACAGTCTTGGAACTGGGGGGGATCTTCCCTGAGTCTCACCATGGTTTGTTTTTTCTGGGTGAAGTCGTCCATCTTCGTCTTCAGGTTCCCTTTGCGCTGCTGCCGTGGCAGCTTCTCAACCTCGTTCTTGACCTGTGGGGAGAAGAATTAAATTTCCCTGCAGGGCACTTCAGGCCAGGAACAACCCTACCTCCAGTCACTGAGCAGCTCAGGAATCTTCAAAAAGGCCCTCAGGAATTACCCAAAACCACCTCAGGAATCACCCAGAGTCATCTCAGGAATCATCCAAAACCATGTCAGGAATCTTCAAAAGGCCCTCAGGAATCACCCAAAACCTAAACCACCACAGGAATCACCCAAAACCTAAACCACCTCAGGAATTTCCCAAAAACATCTCAGGAATCATCCAAAACCACGTCAGGAATCTTCAAAAGGCCTTCAGGAATCAGCCAAAAACACCTGAGGAACCACCCAAAATCATCTCAGGAATCACCCAAAAACACCTGAGGAATCACCCAAAAGGCACCTCAGGAATCACCCAAAAACATGAAGAATAACCTAAAAACACCTGAGGAATCACCCAAAACCACCTGAGGAATCACCCAAATCAGGAACCACCTAAAAACACCTCAAGAACCACCCAAAAGCACCTCAGGAATCACCCAAAAACACGAGGAATCACCCAAATGCACCTCAGGAATAGCCCAAAAGCACCTCAGAACCTCCCAAAACCACCTCAGGAATCACCCAAAAGGCACCTCAGGAATCACCGAAAAACACAAGGAATCACCCAAAAACACCTGAGCAATCACCGAAAACCACCTCAGGAATCACCCAAAACCACCTCAAGAACCACCCAAAATCAAGAGTTTCCTTATAAAACTCCAACCGCTTTCCTCTCAAGTTCTTCCACGAGAAATGCTGAACTTCCCAGGCAGAAAGAGGTGCAGGAAGGCATCTCCCCTCCCTCGCAGCCCCAGTTCTCACCTCCTTCTTCATCTGCCGGAGGTGCTCCAGGAAGCGGCCGTGGTCGCGCTCCTGCTCCAGGCGGATGCGCTTGGCCTCCTCGCGCCGCCGCAGGGCGTGCTCCTGCTCCATCCTCTCGATCTGCTGCTTCTGCTGCCGCTCCAGGTTCTCCAGCTCCGTGTCGAAGAACTTCTTCTTTGCCTGCCCAGGAAAAGGTTAGGGTTAGGGCTCTCGCTTCGTCGCCTTTCAAAAGTTTAAGAAGAAAAGTGAAAAGAGAGAATAAAAGCAAAAAAGGGGCAAGGGATTGTTTGTGCTTGGATTGAAACTCTTTACAGAGGAGGGAAACTTCCAACCAGCACCTCACAAAGTTTGGAGCTCTGTGCTCCAGCAGTGCCCTCGTGCCATGGGAGGAGAAGATCTTTAAGGTCCCTTCCAACCCAAACCATTCTGTGATTAGCTACAATATTGTTTTACTTCAACAGAAGGGACCAAGTGTGTGAGCCCAGTTTATTCAATTTACTCTCAAACCCTTGCCAGATTTCCTGCTGTCACACTCAGGCTGTGCTGCTTTTTTATTTAAAGGTTTGTTTTTTTTTCTTTTTTAATTACAACAGCACTATAAACTGTTTCTCACAGTGGCCATGGACAGACATAAAAGAAAAGATCATTAAAGAGGAAAATCCAGAGCAATCCTTTCCCAGCTACACCCTACCAGGCAAAGGCTGCCAGTGCTTCCCAAGCTGCAGGCTGCTCAATGCCCACAAAACCTCCATCCATGTTTCAAATCCCAAAGGGGTTCCTGTGATGCCCAAGGTTGTTGCAACCCGGAGAACATCCCCGTGTTGGGCCCCTGCAGAGGAGTTGGGATCCCAGCTGATTCCCGGGGGTTTTCCCTGCCCTCCTACCATCATTTCCTGCTCGAAGCGCCGCAGCATCTGCTCCTGCTGCAGCTGGTGCTTGCTGTTCAGCTGGGCCTGGTTCCTGTGCTCCTCCTTCTGCAGGAGACGCAGCTCCCGCAGCTCCTGGCGCCTGCAGAGGGCCGGGGTGGGGCAGGGGGACAGAGAGAGGCAGGGTCAGGCGGGCAGAGATGGGCACAAGCACAGGCAGAGCATCCCAGCAGGGAGTGGAAGCTGCACCTCTGTCAGAGCCCAGCACATCCCTCTGGCTGCCCTGGCTGTCCCCAAACCCTGGCAGGGGGCTCAGAGACCTTGACACAAAGTCAAAAAACACCTGTGGCTTCGATTTTAGCCCGTGGAAAGCTGTCAATTTTGTATCAGGAATTACAAGCCACAAGGGTTTGAGTAGTCTGATATTTGAACTAACACAGAGTGGAAAAGTAGAATTTTGGGATTTTTAGAATAGGGTTCAAGATGGAGGAATTTGGGCGTGTCCTAACCTTCTTTTCCTCCTTCTTGTCCTCCATGTCCTGGTGATGGTGACACTTTTCCATTGGTTTAAGGCAGAGATTCACAGTCCAACATGGGTGATGGGAATTGATAATAATTTGCAAAGATACATACGTAGTTTTGAGTAAATAAGGTGGGAGCTGCCCAAGGCCCAGGGGCAGATTGCCATGGGTTCCTTTCTGGCCAGAGCTCGGCAGGTCAGAGAAAGAATGTTGTAGATATAAAGAAGAAATAAACAACCTTGAAAACACAATTGGAAGCATTCCAGCCTCCTTCTTTGGCTGCATGGGCTAAGGGAATGAGGACTCCACAATCTTGGGGTCACCCTGACCTTCTGAACCCCGAGGAAATCCCTGCTCCAGGGGCTGGGACGCTGCAGGAAGCAGGATGCCACTTTTGGGAACTGCTGGAAAACCATCAGTTCCCACAGGTGAGGCCTGTTAGCATTCACAGCTTCCCAAACAAGCCCTGGCAAGGCTCCTGAGGTGATTCTGCAGGCTCTGGTGTCCCCCAGCAACCCAAATACCCATTGTGCCAGCTGGGTTAGTGCCCACTGGTCCTCAAACGCCAAGCTGGACTGCTCTGGACTGACCTCTGTGCTCTGTATCCATTCTTATTCACACCTGAGTAGCAAAAAGTGCAGTTTTCCCAAATTCTGACACTTCTGTGATGACATTGCATCCTTCCCCTCATCCAGCTCACCAGTAAATGAGCTCTGCTAATGAGCTTTTACATAAATCTGATATTGGGGCTGAGGAATAAAGCAGCCACAGGGACACAGTGTTTAGGACAAATTATCCTCTCAGGGAGCCCCCGAGAGCAGCACGAGGGAGCCTGGAATTGGGCATCAAATGAAACAATTTGTATTTCAATTATTTTAAGGGCCTTTTCATTTCAGTGCTAGGAACAGCAGCTCCTCTTTCTGAGAATAAGTCAGGGAGGTTTGAGAGCTGTAAGATCTGCAAAGGAGTCATCAAAGAGGGAGGATACACCCATGAATGTTAAATAATGCTCCAGGAGTTTACAACTCCCTTGGCCCTTCTGTTAATGAAGTCTGAGGAGATTCGAGAGCAAAAGGGAGAGGAACATCTTGAGAAGATTACTGAGTTAATTTCCACTGAGCCAGGCATCTGCAGCCCTGGGGACATAGTCAGTCCTTCCCAGAGGACAGAGCCGGCCACAACAAACCTCCCCTTGTCACAGTCTTGCTGCATCTTGAGGTGCATCCCTCCTTCCCCTGTCCAAGCAGGACCAAGACAGAAGACAAGAGGACTTTGGGTTGCCCCTGGATGAGCTCACAGAGAAGAAAACCCTGCCCTCCCTCCATCCCAGTGCCCCACTTGCCTGAGGAACCTCATTTCTTCATCCTTCTTCTCATCCTCGCTGATGATCTTGGAGGTGGTGACGCTCACCTCCACCCCGTCCACCACGAACTTGCGGGTGCGTTTCAGGGTCTTCTTGTGCATCTGGGAGTCCTGGGGTGGGCAGGGAGGGAAGGAGGGGCCCGTGAAGCAGCTCCCCAGGGCTGCAACAGCTGGGCGGGAGCCCTCAGAGCAATTTCAATGCTCTGTTATTCATGAGGAGCACACAGAAGGAAACCACATGGAGCACAAACCATCAGTGAATTTGGAGATCCAGCCTGGCTACCAAACCACGGAGCAGCGGGACTTCCACCCTGAAGAAACCTGACCCACCTCCCAAAGACCCTTCCTCACCATGATCTGACATGGCTCACTCCCTGAAAAACCCAAACAACTCCTTTCCCCTTCTAAAGGGCTGGCTCAGAGAGCAAATCTCTGTGTGGCATCGTATTCCTCCTGCTCAAGGATTCCAGGTGTCCTGGAAAGGAGGAGGAGGAGGAAATTCCTGTGCGAGAGCATCACATTTCCAATCATTAGGGATTGCAGGCTGCTCTGGGGGATGTTGGCTCTCCAGCTCCCAGCAGGAGGTGGGGAAGGTTTTGCCAAGAAAGGTTTTTAGGCACGTTTCTGTGCCGGGAAGTTCTCACTCATGCAGGCAATGTGACAAAGATCTTGTGCAACACATCCCTCTGCCCCCTCAAGTCACAGCATTCCTTCTCCTGGAGCTCAGCAAATAACCATTCCAGCTATTTTGCCTCTTCCTCTAAGCCCTGCTGACCTGGGCAGCTCCAGGTCAAGCATTCCCAGCCTCCAGGAAGCTTCAGCAAAAGCCAAGAAGCCTGGGAGGTCTTTGTGCAGTCCCTGCTGACACAAACCAGGCCAGGCAGCTTGGGGAAATTGAGAGGCACAAGCCCAGATGAACTTTTTCCTGGGATCAAGTGTTCTAAGGAAGAGTGATGGGCTATAAATAAAGTTTAGGAAGTCACTTTTGGGGTTTCACCCTTGAGCAAGGACAAGTCAGGGTCATGGCGTGGTTGCTTCACACAAAATAGACACAAGACACCAGATTTCCCCTAGATTTCAGTGGCCTGGCACAGAAGAGGACACATGAACCTTCACAGCAGCTCCACCAAGAGCTTCTCCTTCACTTGAGGACATGCCACATCCCCCTGGCACAGCTCAGTCCAGCTGTGCTGTCCTGAGCCCAGCTGGGACAGACAACGTGGAAAACAAACCCTGGAAAGCTTTTCCTAGGGAAAGGTTCCTCCCTCCTGCATGTTCTCCAGCACCCTCTGGCACCACTCTCACCTTGAGGGAGATGGAGCCGCTCTCCCTGTTGAGGGACAGGTCAGCAGACAAGGAGATGGTGAGGTCCATGCTCTCGGAGGCCGAGGTGCTGCCGGAATCCGAGTCCCTTTTGGAGCGGGGGAACGGCCCCAGGGGCTCCAGGCTTCCATTGGCCAGCTTCTCCTCGCTGAAGTTCTCCAGGAAAACACTCTCTGGTCGCTCCACCATGCTCTTCCTCTCCCCGATGCTCTTCCTCTCCTCAGTGCTCTTCCTCTCCCCGATGCTCTTCCTCTCCTCAGTGCTCTTCCTTTCTCCAAGGCTCTTCCTCTCTCCAAGACTCTTCCCCTCCACAATGCTCTTCCTCTCCTCAATGCTCTTCCTCTCCCCAAGGCTCTTCCTCTCCTCAAGACTCTTCCCCTCCTCAATGCTCTTCCTCTCTCCAAGGCTCTTCCTCTCCTCCCTGCCCAGCCTGGGCTCCTTGTTCCCCTCCGCTGAGTTTCCCAAATGTCCCGGCTGCAGGATGATGTCCGGGGTGGCCGAGGAGGCCGAGCTGGGTTTTGTGGAGTGGTTGCTCTCCAGCTTGTCACTGCTCATCCCTTTATCTGAGACTTGGTGGCTCTGACCCTCTGTGGTGTCCTTGCCAGTCCCCACGGAGCCGTTCACAGCTTTGGGCAAGGACGGCTCCGGAGGTTTCTCCCCATCCAAACTCAGCTGGCTCACCTCGGAGGAGTCCCGCTTGTGCTTCCCGAGGGGCTGCAAGGACAGGGAAGGACAGAGGTTGGGCTTGGCACCACCACTCAACACAACTGCAAGGGCTACAAGGCAGAGCAAAGTCATCCTCAACTAAACTGGGAGGAAATTTCCCTTTTAGGACATCTGCCCTGGAATGTTTCCATCTTTCCCCACATTTGTGGCCCCAAGAATCCTGGGTTGAAGGAAGAGGAACAGTGAGAAAGCCCCAGAACGTGCAGGTCCTTAAGAGGCAGATGAGGAATTTGCACACCAAACTGCTGTTCCCATGGTTAACCCCACTGTGGATGAGCCACTTCCCTTTGTGACAGAGGAGGGAGGTCAAGACATGTCCCCAGGCAGCTCTGAGATGTCCCCTTCAAAGAGCCAAGCCCAGGGGCAGATCTGCCCAGCTCCCTCCTCAGGCTGGTGGTGCCTCCACCTCCCGTTTCTCCAGCCTGCATCAGGGCTTATTTTCCTCTTCTTTCCCCTTTTCCTTTTGTTTGTTCAGCACTTTCCATGAGCCCCTCCTGTGAGTGGGCCCTGGGCCACCCCCCAGCACCATTATTTCTCCATGCCCTTGGCAGCCTCCAAAACCCAACCCTTCCCTGGCCAAGCAACCACTTCCCCTGCACCCTATGTGACCCAGAAGAGGTTTTTGGAAGCTGAAAAGACCGCCAGGTTCTTTCCCCCAGCAGAGGCAGAGTGGTGAAGCCGCTCACCGAGGCAGACTCCGAGGAGTCATCCTCCTCAGCTTCATCCCGGCTGTCCTCGATCTCCTCCATCACCTCAGCCTTGGCCTCGGCCACCAGCTCCCGCAGGGCCCTGTTGCTGCTGACCTTGCTGACGAAGGGATGCTGAAAACCGAGCACAGGGCAAATGTCAGCTGGCCAAAGTCACCCCTTGAGAGCCAAGGATGGCTCCTGGCTTTCCAAGAGCCGAGGGTGTGCTTCCTGCCAGTGTCACTGGGGTTTTACCCCCAGAGGAGCTCACAGGACGAAGTGGGGCTGATGTTCAGGGCACACTCTGCACACAGAGGCTCCCCAAAGCTGCTTTATGGCAGCAGCACCCCCCCCCAAAAAAAGCAGCAGCTTTAAGCAAGGGGACATGTGCCCAGGAGCAGGCTGCAGGATGCCTGGGAGCAAAGAGAGCTTGGGGGAATAATGCTTTTTCTCTTCAAACTAAACCTTATACGCTCTTAGAGATAAGCATTAGAACTTTAATAACTTAGCTACTTCAAGTAGAATAAAAAAAGAAAAATTACTCTTGTAACAGTGTTAAAACCAGAAAGTCTTAATAAATAGCAAAATAAAAAAACTCTACAAAAAAAAAACCCAAACCAAAGCAAAAGACTCTTATTCTTACTTAAACACTTCACAAAAGCAATTTACTTCTTTTGTTCTCTTCTTTTTCTGGTGAATTCCTTAAACAAAACTTTTTAACTTCTGTCCAATTAGCTATCTTTAAGCTTAAAGTCCATAAAGCCCTATGAAATGTCTTTTAAACGAATTAAAAAAAACCCCAAAAAACTTCTAATTTTTTTTTTTCCTTTTTAAGAAACAAAAAGTAACTGATTTACTCGGTCAACAAAACCCACATTCCTGCAGGGGAAGGTTGAATTGGAATGGGGCTGTTCTCACAGTGGAATCACAGTGCTCACAGTGTTGGTGCTGAGCTGCACTGAAGGCAGGGCTGGGCTCTGCACCAGCACACACTGAGGGAGCTGCAGCCAGGAGGGACCTGTGGGAATCCAGGGAATCCTCTGGCTGCCCTGGCAGGGGTCAGGAACCCCCTGGACAGAGCCCCCAGAGACACTGGCTGTGATCTCTGGCCATGGAAAAGAGTTTTCAATCTTACAGGATCAATTACCAGCTCTGAGTGGTTGATATCAGTAATAATTAAGTGTGGCACGGCTGCAAAAGTAAAATTTTAGGATTCTAGATGAGGAGTCCAAAGGGGACAAGATGGAGGAAATTGGGTGTGCCTTCTCCTTTTTCTCCTTCTTCATGCCCTCCATGTCTCACTGTGGTGTTGGCATTTTTCTGTTGGTTCAGGCTGGGGACACACTGTCCAACGTAGGTGACAGATATTGGCACGTTCTTGTAAATGCAGCCCAGGGAGTTTCTGGTATTTAATGTTTGTCACATCCCACTGAGGGCAGAGCCCCACACGCTGCCCTGCAGGACAGAGCTGGGCAGGGCAGCAGAACATGTGAGAGATCAACAGAATAAACAACCTGGAAACCAGCACAGATTAATTACAACTTCTTCTTTGGCAGGGGGCTGACAGACAGAGACTTTCTACAATCTCAAGATCATTTAAATACCAAGATTCCAACAGGAAATAGCAGCTTTCAGGTGTTTCTGTGATTTTGGGAAGGGACAGGAGGAAAGAAATTGAATTTCAATTGTGGCTAAGCAGGTACAGCCCGAGCTGTAGGAGCTGCTTCTGCACCAGATGGTGCCCACAGGGGCTCTGCAGCTTGCTCCAAAGGGAAAAACATTGCTGCTCCTTTTTGGAGAGTTTTAATGGCTGAAAAGTGCTATGAACTTTCTAAAGATGACAGAAATAATCTGAATCCGATGTGGTCCCTACCTCCAGCAGCTGGGCAGCACTGGGCCGGGTCTCTGGGTTCTTGTCCAGCGCCTTCTTCAGGAAATCTCTGAACTCCAGGGACCTTAAAACACAGCTGGTGGTGAGAAATTCAGCAGAGGAAAGGCCTCAAATAGCAGAGGGATCAGCTTGATCCCTCAGCAGCTTCTGTCCCAGCTTGGCCATAATCAGCATTTTGCTCCCATGGGAAAGCCTGTGCTCGGTAATTCTGATTATTTGTTCAAGAAGCAACGACAGGGCCAGGTCAGGGAGAAGTTTTGCCTTTATTTGTGCTGGCAGCAGGTGGTGGGGACTGAGCCCCAGCCCCTGAGCCCCAGGCACAGGCAGAGGCAGGGCAGGACACGGCAGCTGGCCCCATGGCAGGGGCTGCTTGGGGACAAGCCTCAGAGGGAAAGGGTGGCTGTGAAGGACCAGGAACCCCATAGGAGGGCACCCTCAGCCTGCAAAGTGCAGCTCTGAGCTCCAGAGCGTGGCCCTGATGTCACTTCTGGCTTCTGGGCAGCTCCAGAGGCAGCGTTCCCAGCCTGCCTGCTGCCTGTGACAGTGGCTCTGTGACTCCAGGGCTCTGCCAGTCACTTGCTGCTGGCTGACCTGCAGCAGCTTTTATCATTTACAAATTAATAAATTAATTTAATTAATATTAAATGAATTAATATAAGTAAATTAATACAATAAATAAAGAAATAAAAATTAACAAGCTAGTTTTCTTTAAATTAACTGGCTAGCTTTCTTTTACATGCAGAAGTGGCTTTCCAGACTTCATGGAAAGCAGCTCTGGAGCTCCTGGCCACGTCCAGCTTTAGAGAAAAATCTGTCTGTCTTGCACACAGGTTGTTTTGAGGAGAGCCAAGAGATCAGCCCTGGTTTTGGGGGGTCTGTGGGTGGGCAGCAGCTCTCCCTGTGCTGCCTGTGAGCACAGTGTGAGCATCCTGCCCCCAGCCCCCTGCACACAGCTGGGCCCGGAATACAGCTAAAACCCTACTCAAATGAAAGAAACCTGCTGGAAACAACTGTTTTTCCTCCGTGTGTGAGCTGGGAGATGCTCCCTGTGCTGCCTCCTCACCATTTGGAAGGGCAGCTGAGCGCGGGCGGGTCGGACTTGGCGATCTTCAGCAGGACCCTCATGGGGTTCAGCTCGTGGTGGGGGGGCTCAATCTGGGCCATCTCGATCAGGGTGATCCCCAGGGACCAGATGTCAGCCTTGTAGTCGTAGGGGGTGTCCTTCATGGTCTCACACATCACCACCTCCGGGGCCATCCTGCCAAGAAGGGCAGAGCAGGGCTGGGGTGGCACCAGTGCTGTCCAGTGCGAGCCTGGCAGCAGCTTTGAGACCCTTCAAACAACCCCCAGAGCTGCAGAAAACACAGCTTTTACCTCCCAGTGCTGCATAAAACACAGCTTTTCCCCCCCAGTGCTGCATAAAACACAGCTTTTTCCCCCCAAAGCTGCAGAAAACACAGCTTTTTCCCCCAGTGCTGCAGAAAATGCAGCTTTCCCCCACAGCTTTTCCCTCCCAGAGCTGCAGAAAACACAGCTTTTACATCCCAGAGCTGCAGAAAACAGCTTTTACCTCCCAGATCTGCAGAAAACACAGCTTTTACCTCCCAGTGCTGCATGAAACACAGCTTTTCCCCCCAGAGCTGCAGAAAACACAGCTTTTACATCCCAGAGCTGCAGAAATCACAACTTTTCCCCCCCAGCTCTGGGTTTCAGAAGCAGCAGCATCTTTTCCAGGGGTGCAGCCCTCTCCCTCCTCCTCAGAGCAGCCCCTGCAATCCCCCCGGCCGTTGACATCTGGCACGGACATGTCCTCAGAGCATCAATTAATCCCTGCAGTTCCGCTCCCTCGGCAGGCTGGGTGATTTAGAGGTTGTGTTTCTGGGACAGGGACTCGTTCCCACGTGCTTGGAGTGGCTTCAAAGCCCCTCTGAGCCCCGGGGTGGGGAGAGCACACTCGTGTGACCCCTCGGCAGCACACACAGCTCCCACACCACCGAGGCTGCTCACAGCTCTGCTCAGGCAAGGAAAAGCCCTGAAACGGGCAGAAAATGGCCAAGAATCCTCACTGAGATCCTCCCACTCCCGTGGTCCAACACACCCCAAAGCTTGAGAGCAAATCCTGATTTTCAGGAGCGAAGCCCTTCGTGAGCAGGGGACTCACCAGTAAGGGGTCCCAATGAAGGAATCTCGCTTCTGCAGGGTTTTCATGTTCTTGGCAGACACTCCAAAGTCAGCTGCAAAGAGCAGTAACATTAGAGGCCGGAGGAAAGCTGCAAAACCCTTCTGAGTTAGCACACTTGGCTGAGACACAGACTGGAAAGCAAACAGCACACACTGGAGGCAAGAACATAATGCCACGGGCTGTGTCCTCCGAGCTGAGCATCAGGAATTGAACTTGGTTTGGGGTGCATGACCCCCAGGATTTTCCTCTCCCATGTACTATAAAACAGGCACAGCAATCCCCTCCTGCCAAACCTTACACGTCTAGGGGGAAATGGAGCTCTTTTTTGCAAGCAAAAGCAGCTCCGTGGCAGATTTCAGGACTTATTTCCTAGCAAGAAGCCTGATTTTAGAGCAAAAAACACAAACTGCTGTTGCATTCCTCCACAGCAGATTTCAGGACTTATTTCCTAGCAAGAAGCTCAATTTTCGAGCAGAAAACCCAAACTGCTGTTGCATTCCTTCTCTCCCCTCCAGCCACTGCAAGATGCTTCTCCCTGAGCTGAAGTCAACCCAAATTAAGTTGGTCAGACCTGCAGAGGGTCCTGAGTTTGCTCTCCAGGACAGCCCTGGTGGCAGCTGGAGGAGCTGTCACCCATCCCCAGCCTGAGCTCGGGGTGTCCCTGCCTGGGGGTCACCCTCTGAGCACCTCCTGATGATAAATCCTCGCCCAGCAGCTCGTGGGGTGCCAATTGAGTTCCAAAGCAGAGCGGGCTGGCAAAGGAACCCTTTGGCAAGGCTCCCCCTGTCACCACCAAACCTGCTGTGCAGATAAGAGGAATTCTCCCAGCTCCCAGCCCTGCCAGCTGGCACCCTGCACAGGATGCTCAGCAGGCCAAACCGCACAGAAATGGGTCCAGAGAGGGATTAAACAAACTCAGGGAAGAAAAATCCATCGGGGGCCTGAGCGTGGCTGTGCCCTGAGGGCTCAGCACAGCATGGAGCTCTTCCCTGGAACAAAACCGTCCCCTCTGCTGGAACTCCAAATGTCCCTCAGACATTTTTGGATGTTCTGGGTTCAGGTCAGAAGCATTTGAGACCCTGGCAGGCAGCTGCAAACAGCTGTGATTTTGGGTTTGAGCCATGGAATGAGTTACCAACCTTGCAGGTAGAACAAGAAGTCACAAAAGTTTAGATATTAGAGTAGAAGTAGTTACAAAGTAGAGGGAAGAATTTTTTAGTGTTGTACAGGGGGGTTTAGCACCTGTACAGGGGGGTTTGGTTTTGAACACGGGGGTCAGAAGTTTTAAGATGGAGGAATGTAGGCCAGTCCTGTTCCTCCTCTTTCTCCTTCCTCACCTCCATGTTCTTGGTGATGTTGGCACTCACAGATTGGTTTAGAGTAGAAAATCCCCATTTAATATAGGTAATAGGCATTGGGAAAAACTGTAACCATGTAACACGTAATGTACCATATAAAAGATAGAAAATCACCATTTAATATAGGTAATAGGCATTGGGGAAAACTGCAAATATGTAACACGTAATGTCCCATATAAAAGCAGCAGCAGCCCTGGTGGGAGAGAAGAAGCAGTCGGGGTCAGAGAGGATGTCAGGGTGTGTGTGTGCCTCTGCCTGAGCTCTGAGCAAACCACAGCAGCAGAGAAGAAAATCTTTTAGATAACTTGCAATAAACTACCTTGAGACCAACAACAGAGACTGCTGAGCCTTTCTTTGGAAGCTCGGGTTGGAGGAGAGACTTTTCCAGCACAGGAACCCCTGAACCAGGCCGGGGTTCCCACACCCCTCCTTGTCCTGCTGCTCCCCTCGGGCACCAGAGGAGAATCCCTCAATCCCAACACACTCAGAGACATCCCAACCCCACAGATCCAGCCCCAGCTGTCCTTGCTGGAGCACGGGGTGGTGCCAGGGATGGACTCACCCAGCTTGATGTCCCCATCCTGGGTGAGGAGCACGTTGCCAGCCTTCAGGTCCCTGTGGATGATCCTTTTGCTGTGCAGGTAGTGGAGAGCCTCCAACATCTGGCGGCAAATCACCTGGATCTGAGGCTCAGTCAGGCCCCGGTCCAGCTCTGCAGGGAGGGACAGGGGTGTTAAACAGCACAGGGATGGAGGGATGCTCACCTGAGCTGCAGCAAGGCCCAGGTTACCCAGCAGAGCATGGCAAAGCCACTGTCCCTGTGTCAGAGCAGCAGGGGATGATGGAAATCAGCTTGTAAAGGTGATTTATTCCCCAAGCCAGCACTTGCAGCAGAATTTCCACCTCTTGGAGCTGCTGGCTCATAGCTCCCTCCTGGGAATGCTCACTGGAACAGAGAGGGATGAGGAAGGGGAGCCAGAAATACTTGGGATGGGGTCTGAAAATTCCCTGCAAATTCCCTGACAGTTTGGGAAGACAAGCTGGGTGTCAGGCAGCTGCTGTGAGAGCAGGGAGCTGCACTGGGCTGCAGGATAGCAGGATCAAACACAGGCATGAACATCAGCAGCCTGATTCCCCAGGGAACAGGAGAAGCAGGGAATGATCCCAGCTGTGGGGGTGCACTGCAGCCCCCTAAACATCACCAGGGACATGGCACTTCCCAAAGGAGCACGATTTAAATGCTCAGCAGGGTTAAATGCATCTGTCCCCACTGCTCTGAGCTGGTGTTTTGGGCAGCACCAGTGCCAGGGTTCAGGGAGTGTTTGGACACTCTCGGGTACATGATGGGATTCTTGGACATGGGGTTTGGACACTCTCAATGATGGATTCTTGAAGCTGTCCTGGAGATGGATTTTGGGTGTCCCTTCAGGCTCAGGATGTTTTGTGACTCAGTGCTTCTATTCGTGGTGCTCACAGGACCTCCCTGCTGAGCTCTGCTGGGCCAGCCCCAGCAGCCCAGGGTGACAGCTCTGCAGAGCATCACCCCTGCAGCCCGCCAGCATCCCCTGAGCTGCCCTCCCTCCTCGGCCCAGCCTCTGCAGTGCAGATCCCTCCCCCAGCAGAGCAGAGCAGGGCTCAGCCAGCACCAGTGGGGCTGGTGGAGGGACCCCCAACAGCTGGGACAGATGTTTGTTCAGAGCCAGGATCTTCTCCACAGCCTGGGGGTGCTGGGTCAGCCACTTTGTCCCTCCTTTGCTCACCAGTATTGCCCCTGCTCTGGGAAAAGCTGATGGTTTTCATCCTCCATCTGGCAAAAAGAAGTTCCAGTGGGCCACAGGTTTTGTGCATAAGATTTTGAAAGGCAAATCCCAGCTGCTGGTGGGGATGGGGAGGTGGGACAGGCAGCATTCAGAATTTCTGAAATTCTGGGATTTACTAATTCTGAATTTACTAATTCTGGGAGGAGCTCCAGCTCCTCCTCACCCTCACTCAAGGGTCACAGAGCTACAGCCAGGATGTTCTCTCAAGGTTTCCTCTGCTGCCAGGGAGGAGCCATGAATGCTCAGGAGCATTTTTATGTCCCAGGAGATGGGTAAAACCCCCCTGCTGAGGTTCTCCATGGGGAAGGCATCATTCCCTCCAGCACTTCAGGAAAGGTGTTTTTTCAGGCAGCAATTTGGAGCTGCTTTAAAGAAGTCTGGTAGGCACATTTTTTTTCTCTCTCTCAGGATTTTTTCATAGAGGAGCACAGAGGAAAGACAGAGAAAACAATTTGTGTTTCTGCTCCTTGTTTTTCCCATGTGGAATGTGTTTGGAGAATTGTTTACCTGGGGTGATGCTTGGTTGGATTCTGGTGAGGATTGTTTGAGCCTGGTGGCCAATCCAACCCACCTGGGACTGGGCTCTCAGAGAGGGTCATGAGTTGTGAATAGTTAGATATAGCAGTTAGGAAAAGTAGGTTTGTAGTTTTTGTATCTCCTTTAAATAGTATATTAATGTATTATAGCATAGTTATAATAAAGAAATCATTCAGCCTTCTGAGCTGGAGTCAGACATCAGCATTTCTTCCCACCAGTTTCCCACCTGCATTTACAATAAAGAAGTTCCCTAAAGGAGGGATGAGGTTTAAGGGCCGAGTTAAAGATGATAAATTTGTTTCCTGGAAATAAAAACCAACCAAGGCCTTTGGAAGGATCAGGGGTGACCAGGAGGAGCCCCCAGGGAGATGTGGCTCTGTCCCAGGGCTCTGGGCAAGGCGATGTCAGAGCATCACATCTGCTGTGAATTGGGGATGTCACCCCAGGGTCACCCCAGAGGGGCTGTGCCACCAGCCAGGCACTTTCGGGGTGCAGCCACCCATCCCTGCTCCCAGCAGCTCTTTTTGGGTGGGAGGGAGGAGTTGGAAAAGGGGGGATTGTTGGGATTGCTGCAAAGTGCAGTTTGACAGAGCTCTGCTGCCCCACCAAGTGACTGAGACCGTATGGAGAAGTCAGCAAAAAAGATCTGGGGAAATTCACCTTGACAGGCACCCAGCTGCAACATCTCAGCCCTGCTGGGAGCTGTGGGAACGGGATCCCAGTGCCCCCAGCAGACAAATATTGAAATTCAGCTTTCCCCTGCAGCCAGACTCTCCCTTCTCCCCACAGCCTTGTGCTCTGCTGATCCCAGCAGCGATTAAATCCCAAAAGGACATTAAAGCAGCTCAGAAACTCCCGCAGGGCTGCCACACCTTCTGCTCAGGGGATGAAAACAGGCAAACTCCTGGGAGAGAAAGGGCAGCTGTGGTACCCATGCCTGCCATCTGTCTGAGGGCTATTCCTGGTGCCAGGAGGAGCTGGAAATGCCCAGCGGGCATGGCCCCAGGCTGAACTCACCCAGCATCGTGGCATCCACGGCCCCGCCGGGGCAGAACTCGATCATGATCTGGGGGAGCAAAAGGAGAGAGTTAAAGGCAGGCCGTGTCTCACTGGGGAGAGGGAAGGAGCAGGAGGAAATCTGGGTTTGGTTCCCTGCTGGCCAAGCTGCCCCTCAGCCCCAGCCGGGCACTGCGAGGAGCCCGGAGCCCCGTGGCACCCTGTGCCACGCTCTGCCCACCTCCCCGGGACCCTCCCGTGCCTGGGACCCCCCAGCAGCCCCTACCTGGTGCCCATCCCAGCAGCAGCTTCAGGATTTCGAGCTGCCCCCGTTTCCACGCCCTGGCCTGCCTTGGGGAGCCAGCAGGATGGGATCACTGTCATAGCTGCGAGCTGACGTGGCTGAGAGACACCAGGAAGGATTTTCACTGCCAAATGAGGGATGGGGAGGGCTCTGGTGTCTTTAGGGTAGTTTTTTTTTAGCTGGTTTGATTTCCCCACATGGCTCAGTAGTTCATTGCTCTCTTATTTGGAGCGCTTTGAGGGGAAAGCCTGTCAATAAACAGGGGGAGAACATTCCCCAGATGTTGCTGTTTTCCCCCAGGGGTGTGCAGAGCCCTGCCAGCCCTACACATCTGCTTGCCATCCCTCCCAGCTGCCCCCAGCACCTCAGGGATGCTGATCCTCCCCCCTCAGCCAGCCTCAATTCCCTTCTGGGGCTGCTCGGATAAAATGATTATCATTTCAAGCAGCCAGGGATTCCAGGGGACAAGAGGTGCTTCACCTCTCCAACAAGCTCTTCTCCTTGTCGAGGTGACACGGGGCAGCATTCCAGAGTGCTGAAATGCCAGGGGTGACTCCGAGGACAGCGCCTGAGCCGTGTTTACAGCTCAGCTCTCCAAACCCACACAGAGGGAGTCACTCAAAGCAGCTCCAAGCACTGGCCCAGGAGCTGAGGGGAGAAGGTTCAAGCTCCACAGTTTAATTCTGCAGCTCCAGGAAAGCCACATCCCACCCTTGAGATCCCCTGCACGGGCAAGGGGAATGCAGTTAGCACCTGCTGGGAGGCAGCTGCTTTGTTCTGGAGAGCAGGAGCAGGGATGCAGCAAAGCTGGAATTGCTCTGTGGGGATCAGCCCAGGTCCAAGTAGTCAGAGAGGGACAAACTAAGGTGACAAACCCAGGCACCACCAGAGGAGAATAACCAGGGGCAGGGCTGGGAGAGTATTTGAAACAGGCAGGTGGGGAGAAACAACTGAGGAGAAGACAACTGAACCATTCCCACAGCAGGAGAACCACTGCCCACCTGGCACAGCTCCAGGTGGAGTCTGGCAGGAGGGATGGGGCCAGCAGAGCATCAGTGGGACATATCAACACTGTGTTGTTGTTTAATACCTTGACCCTGAGCACCAGCAGCTTCCTGAGCTCATGGAAAGGCAGGAATTGTCTCCTGCCGTGGTTACCCCCAGGCAGAGAACTGCCCTGTGCCCCCCTGTCACCCCAACCAGCTCCAGGAGCATAGTTTCAACCCGTTATTTTGGTGGTGTTCCTCATCCCATTCATCAGAGCAGACTCAAAGCAGCAGTGGCCACCAGCCCTTCCTGGGCTCCTCAGAGCAAACCTGACAAAATTCCAGTCAGGTTTGCAGCCTGGCAATGAGCAAACGAGGAGCATCAGTCCCTCTGGAGCAGCGTGACCCTGTGTGTTTATCCAGGCACAGCAGGCAGCAGCTGGGCACTGGGAACACGGGAAACTTCCAAAAATGCATTTTCAACAAAGGCAGAGATGCCGAAGAATAATTCTGGGTGTGGCCAGATGGTTTTTTGAGCAGCTAAAAAAATAACGAGCTCGTTTCAGCCCAAAAAAAAAAATCCTATTTAAACAAACACAGCTGGCAATCTCCCAGATCTTCCTCCAAGCACACTTCCTTCCAGGAGCAGGGCCAGCCTGGAGAGTTTTGCCATCGAGGCGGGCCGGGGGACACCAGCAGCTGTGTGTGAGCTGGGAGCACCCACACCTCCTGCTGCTGCTGGGGCCCTGCGGGCTCTGCAGGGAGCAGCCTGGAGCAAACATCCTGTTCCTGATGATTTCCTCTGCACGAGGAACCCAGGGACTTCCTCGCCAAGGCAGCTGGGGGGACACGGGGCTCCTGTGCTGTCGGAACTCCAAATGTCCCTCAGACATTTTTGGAGGTTCCAGGCCTTGGTCAGAAGCATTTGAGACCCTGGCAGGCAGCTGCAAACAGCTGGGATTTTGGGTTTGAGCCATGGGATGAGTTACCAACTTTGGAGGTGAAACAAGCAGTCACAAAGGGTTAGATGGGATAGTAAAAGTAGTTAGAAAGTAGAGGGGAAATTTTTTTAGTATTGTACAGGGGGGTTTTAGCACCTGTCCAGGGGAGTTTTTACTTTGTACATGGGGGTCAGAAGTTCTAAGATGGAGGAAAGTGGGCTGATCCTGTTCTTCCTCCTTCTCCTTCCTCACCTCCATGTTCTTGGTGCTGTTGGCACTCACAGATTGGTTTAGAGTAGAAAATCACCATTTAATATAGGTAATAGGTATTGGGGGAAAACTGTAACCATGTAACATATAATGTACCATATAAAAGATAGAAAAGCACCATTTAATATAGGTAATAGGCATTGGGAAAAACTGTAACCATGTAACACGTAATGTCCCATATAAAAGAGAGCAGCAGCCCTGGGTGGGAGAGAAGAAGCAGTCGGGGTCAGAGAGGATGTCAGGGTGTGTGTGTGCCTCTGCCTGAGCTCTGAGCAAACCACAGCAGCCCAAGGAGAAAATCTTTTAGATAACTTGCAATAAACTGCCTTGAGACCCAACAACAGAGACTGCTGAGCCTTTCTTTGGAAGCTCGGGTTGGAGGAGAGACTTTTCCAGCACATGAGACCCCAGACCAAGCCCGGGGTTCTCACACTGCGCCACATCCAAGCTCCTACAAATCCACTCTCGGTGTTTTTGTCCCCAGTCCATTACATCCATCCCAAAATTCACTGGGAGCTCCATTTCTGAGTTATCCCAGTTCTCTCAGAGCCCCCAGCCCCAATCACAACCCAGCCAAGGAACTCGCAGCCCCCTGGGATCACTCCCAGCTCCAAGGGATGCTCTGGCTGCACAGCAACATATTTGGGCAGCTGGGTTGAAAGAGAAAGGAACTTGCTCTCACTACCTCTGAAAACCTTTGTGACACTGTAAATAAAACATGTGCAACAAAACCAAAAAGATCTGCACGCAGACACCACAAAAAAAAACCCCTTTGCAACAGGCAACACTAAATTTAAATTAATAAGAAAAGATCTGCTCAAGTTAAAGGGCTTTGCTGGTCACCTCAACATTTCCCATGGCTCATCTTAATCCTGTGTTCACCACAGCAGGATCTGGAAGCATTTTGGGTCTGACAAACCAGGACCAGCCTCTCCTGCCCAGGTACCAAGGTGCCCCCAAGGTGGCACCGAGACCCAGCTCGCTTCTCCTACCCTGGGTAGCACAGCTTGGGCCTCCTGGGTGTGGCTAAAACAAAAAGGAAAACCACACATTAAAAAAAAAGCTTATCTCGAAAGATAACGTCACCAAACACTGCCCAGTGGCCGAGGGTGGGACAGCTGCTGGGCCCCAGCAGGGTTTGGCTCTTACTCACCCCGTTGGCACTCAGAGGGCAGTGCCCACAAACCCTTCCCTGCCAGGAAAGCCTTTGCAAGCAGAAAGGGCCAGGGGGGTGGAAAATAAAAAAAAAAAAGCAAAAACCTGGGGGCAGCTGCTGCCAGGGGTGCCCCTGGGTGCCAGGCGCTGCCCACGGGCACCGGAGGCCACCGGGTCCCCTGAGGACAGAGCAGCCCTGGGCTGGCAGCCAGGCTCGGGAGGTGAGGGCTGCCCACAGCTTTCCCTGGGGCTCTGCTGCTCCTGGAGGAGTCTGGGGTCTCAGAGGGGCTCCAGAGCTCCACAGGGTCATTGCTGTGCAGGGTTTTGTGCTCTGAGTATCTGTGAACACACATGGTGAAATCCTGTGCTGGGTGTGGGACTGCAGCCCTGCAGAAATTTGGGGATGTCACCAAGAGCCTTCAGGAAGTCACGGGAAGGGTTTAGAGCCCTCTGTCCATCATTTGTGGGCAGGAAGGGGGAGATGGCAGGCTTGGAGCACATGTCACATGGTGGGAGATTGCAGGAGCTGGGATTGTCCAGGCTGGCTCTGGGGACACCCCAGATTTTGGGTTTTATATCCCTTAATAAATTAGTTTAGCTTGGGGGTCCAGTGCAGGATCAGGAGCTGGGCTTTGATGGGTCCCTTCCAGCTCGGGGTGCTCTGTGATTCTGTGACTCTGTGACAAGAACTGCAACCCCAGCTGGCACAGGGGTGCCCGTGCCCCCAGCACCCGCTGCCCCCAGAGCCACCCTGCCTGGCCCGGGAGCTGCAGGAACTCAAACCCCTCAGCCATTTCCTGCCCTGCTCTGCAGCAGCAGAGCTCGCCTTGTTCTTGTGAGCAGCTGCTGGGAGCCACAGCATCCTGCTGCCACGGCCACCCCCGGCAGCCTCGTGGCTCTGCCACGTTTCTGGGGCAGCTCTGAGGTGTCCTCGTCACCCAGGGCGGAAAGCACCCCCCACACAGGGGCTGTGCAGATCAGAAAAACAGAGTTGATAAAGGAAACCGTGCTCCACTTGCAGAGAGAGCTGGGGAAGGAAACGCTGTCAGGTTCCCTCCATGCCACCCCTCACATCTGGGCCACCTCCTCTCCATGCAGAGCGTGGAGCTGGCACAAAGTCCCCCGGGGGTTTGCTGCCCCTGGCAGCTGTAATTTCCAGCTGGGTGTTTTCTAAATGGGAGCAGGGCGTGGAAAGGAGTGTCACAGCTGGGACACCATAGGGACATTGCAGGGACACCCCAGGGACACCTCAGTGATCACATTTTGAGTTCCCACACACAGACAGGACACCTCACACCATTCCCTGGCCCTGCAGGAGGAGCCCCACGTGGGAGCAGCCCCCCAGCCCAAAATATTCCCTGGCTTTGGCACAGGCACAGCGTTTCCCTGCAGTGCAATGAGCCCAGGACAGCTGGAGGCTCCTCACAGAGCCCACAGCAGCACCAAGGCATGGCAATACTGCCCTGGCATCACAGGGGGTGGGAGGCAGCAGGAAATGGCCCAGACCTGCCTGTGAGCGACAGAGGAGTCACAGCGAGTGGCTCCCAGCTCTGGGATCACAGCAGGGCCAGGCTGGCTCCTTCCCCAGCCCTGCAGGAGCAGGGGGAGAGCCCAGACAGCCTCCAGGGCTTTTGGTCTTGACTCAGAGGCAGAGGAGGCTGAGCAAGCCCAGGAGAGCATCTTCCTGCAGCCTCGGGCCTGGCTTGAGCAGTGCAGGAGCTCCCTGCCCGTTCCCCAGAGCAGCTGCTGAGCTCCAGCTGTGCCATCCTGCTCCTCGGGATCAGGAGGGTCATTCCTGGGAAGCAGGAGGATTATTCCTGGGGAGAAGGAGGATTATTCTTGGGGAGCAGGAGGATCATTCCTTGGGATCAGAATGGGATCAGAAGTTCCAGGAGCAGATTAGAGCTGCCAGTAACAGATCAGAGCTGGATCAGAACATTCAGGAGTGGATCAGAACCTCCAGGAGCAGATCAGAATGGGATCAGAACCTCCAGGAACAGATCAGAATCTCCAGGAGCAGATCAGAACCTCCAGGAGCAGATCAGAGTGGGATCAGAACTTCTAGGAGCAGATCAGAGCTGGATCAGAACCTCCAGGAGCAGATCAGAACCTCCAGGAGTGGATCAGAGTGGGATCAGAACCTCCAGGAGCGGATCAGATCAGGATCAGAAGTTCCAGGAGCAGATCAGAACCTCCAGGAGGGGATCAGAGCAGGATCAGACCTTCTGGGAGCCTCTCGCAGCACTGGGGAGTGCAGGAGCAGGGAGGTGGATTTGGGGAGCCCCACCTTGGCTTTTGAAGCCCATTTGGTCAGACCTCCCCTCTCCTTGCCAGCGGGGCTGTGCAGGAGCAGCTCTGCTGAGCTCCCTGTTATCTCCCCAGCCTTCCCCGCTCCCGGCCAAGCCCGAGGATTGAGCTCACACTGTGAGCAGAGGGAGGAGGTGGCTCACATTCCTACACCCACTCAACTTGGCACCTTCCCCACCAGCCTCGTGCCCCCTGCTCTTCACCCCACACATGCCAAGGGGCTGGGAGAGCAGGGGGAGCAGACTCTGCCAGCATCGCTCCCAACCCACCAGATGGGCTCACCCAGGGCAAGGCTGAGCTGCTCCTGCTCTCTCTGCTGGGGGCTGAACCACAAAATCCTTCCCAGCCTCGTTCCTAGAGCCCCACGAGGCCAGAGAGCCACCAAGACAAAAGGGGACGACACCCAAGAGCCACCGAGAGCTGCAAAAGCCACCAGAGAGAGCACAAAACAATCCCAAACCCACCAAAAACCTCTTGGCTGCCCCAGAGCAGCACAAATGTCAAAAGCTGGCCTGACATGGCAAATATGCTGTAGGTGGAAGTGAAATAATTCCCTCTCTGTAAGAGAAGGCTCCAAGCTTGCCAATTTTCCCTCGTGGACAAGGACACCATTCAGAGACTTTAAATATAATAAACCTTTTCTGCCCCCTTTTCCGGACAAAATAACCTACAGAGAAAAGTATTTGAAATCAGAAATGAAAAAAGGCTGTCCCCATAAGGGGTGGGGGGAAGAAGATGCAGGGCAGGAAACGAGGAACACAAAGTGTAGAGAGTTTCAGAGTAAGAAAACTTTATGGAGAGCAAAGTCAATACTCCAGAGCTCCCTGCTGATCTTAAGGAAACTGGGGACAAATTCTCCACATTTAAATCACTGCAAGATGACAAAATGTTTCCTTGGACTGCCCCCCACAGATGGCAGAAACATTCCCATCGCTGCTGCAATTTTGGCAGAACAAATTGAGTTCAACCAAATAGTTTTGATGTTGCAAAAAGCATCTTTTGCTGCTTGGAGCGCCGTGGGTGGGATCCCTTTTCTCACCAAGTTATCAGCATTTAGAGGCCACTGAGTTCACTTTGTTATGGGGTGGGAAGCAAAACTCCAAGAATCATTTCAAATATAAATAGCAAAAAGGAAGAAGTTGCTGCTTCAGTGGGAAGATTCCCCAACCTTGAGTGCCCCGAGTCTGTGTCAGCATCTAAAAGAGATGATGCATCTCAGAAGGGCAAAGCTCACGCTGAGAGCTGGAGTTTGACCCAGGATGAGTTTCCTGATGGCTTTTATGAAGTCAGCAGTTCCAGCACAGCCCCAGAGCCTCACCTGGCCACGAGGACAATTCAGAGAAGGGGTGGCAAAGGGCTTGGTGAGTTTTCCGCTCCTGCCTGGCATCTCCCTAGAAACAACTTGTCCTAATCATCCCCAAATTCCCAGCACAGGGTGCCTGGATCCATCACACAGCCTGAGTGTTGCTGTTGAACAGTTTCAGTGAGGCCTTTGAAGTCAATGCATCACCCCAGGCCACGAGGTCTGCAAAAGGACGTCCCTCCCCTCAAATGACAACTTTCAGGCCATATCTGAAACAGAATAAAGTTTAAACCTGCAAGCCATCCCTCCTTGCAGGGTTTAGGCTGAAGTTGGGTTTAAAGGCATTGTCTCCTATCCATGGGGAGTTCATAAATATTCCTTTCTATGCAAACACTGCTCCTTAGCATTCCCTTGGGAGATCCAGCCAAGTGGGAACGTGGCTTATTGCAATTCAGTCCTAAACAAAGTTTTCAGGTGCTTTGAAAACTGATTTGCCTATACAGCTTCTTGTCTGCTCTGCTTTTCTTTTCATGAAACTCCGGCCTCACTTTACAACCCTGGACTGGGACTCAGCACCCAGGATTTATTCCCAAGTGCCATTCACCCCCTGGGGAAACTTTAGGCAAATCCCTGTCTGTGCCTTCCCTCTCAGAGCCAGGATAATGACACCAGGTCTTTTATAAAGCATTCCAGGGCGTGCAGATGACAAGGCTGTGCAATCACAAGGAATTATTACGGCTTCAATAAGCTCTTCATGCAACGTTATCCCGTGCAAAGGGAGGCAGACAAAGGTTTCTCTTCTCCTTTGGGTTGTCGTGTTGGTACCTGTAGGAGCAGTCTTGAATTCAGCTGGGCTGTGGCAATTTGCCTGATACATAAATCATTTGGGGGGGATTGCAAAAAATTATTCATTTTCCCTGTGTTTTAAGGGAAAACCCCCCAGTTTTACCCAGAATAGGATTTAGAGTGACTTGCCAAGAGGCTGAATGCTGAAGCTCGTGTTCACAGCACAGAGGGAACCTGCTGCCCAGATTGCCAACAGAAGATTTGGACCTCCAGGACTTTGGGAATGGCCAGGCAGAGAGAAGGGAAGGAGGATGTCACCCAGAGATCTGACCCACAGCATCCCAGCTGGCAGAGGCACTGCCCCAAAGCTGGAGCAGAAATGACACCCACTTCAATCATGCAACTCTGAACAGCAAGCTGCTGACCCCGGAATTGCAGGAACGTGCCAAAAAGCCACTGGGCTGCATCACTTTTTCCACTTTGCAGCTCTGGCCAAGCTGAGGAGCTGCCCCTCAGGACAGGGAGGGGACACTGTGCTGTCCCTGCTGCATTCCCAGCTCCCAGGGCCAAGCGATGCCCTGTCCTGATATCTGCCCACACCTGCTCCTCCCCTACCCACCCTGCTGAAGTTCCTGGGGGTGTTTTTTTGCAGTTCTGCCCAAATTCTGGACTGGTAGGAATTTGGAAACCGGTCCAGCAAACCCCACCCCCACACTGCTTTTCCCAGCGGGGCTGATCCTGCAGCAGCTCCCGAGCTCTGCGTGTCCCAGGGGACTGCCAGATCCCGGAGGAATTGGGATTTATGTTCCTGCAGCTGGGGCAAGGAGGAAGGGGAAGGCTTGTTGCTCCTCTAGGACGCTGGTGAGCTGTTTAGCAGAGTTTGGGATCTCTTTGTTTTCCTGGGTTTTCCCTCGGCTGCGTTCACACAAACAACAAAGTTCAAGAACTTCTGGGGGAAGTTTGGTACAAAGCTCCAGGAGCAGGAGGCCAAGTAGGAAGGGCTGCAGCTCTGCTGGCAAGTGGAGTTTTAAAGGGACACAGGGAGCCAAGGGATTCCTCGGGGACTGAGCAGCCCGGAGAGCTTGCTCTGGTCCAGCACTCACACAAACAGATCCCCAGAGGCACCCAGCCAGGACATCCCTGCAAGTTGTGATAACCTCCCTTCGCTAAGGAAAGCTGTGGGGAATCTGATCCTGCTACCAGCTCCCTTTTCTGTTTGTTTTAAAGAAAAGGTATTGCCAACCTCAGAGAAGCGAAGGCTGCAGATGCTTTACATAGCCCAGCAGTCGAGTGCATGGGATAATGAACATTTCTTTATGCTACAGGATTTTCAGGAATGCCCAAATCTCCAGTCAACATCCATATCAAAGGGGGAGCAATCCCAAAAGTCCCTGGCTGAACAGGCCAGGGCCTGCCCACAGAAAATGCAAAGGGCTTTTTTAAGGTGAGTACAAAGAGCAGCACAGAGCTGGAGTCTCTGTGCCAGCTGCAGGAGTCTGTAGCCACACAGGAGAAGCCCTAAGCTGATTAAATGAGCCATTCCCCAAATGGCCCAGGCAGGCAGGGTTACCTGCACGCTGCAGCAACCCCTCTTTGATCTCCAGGAAATGGCTGGTGATTCAAAAACCCTTTTTCCATGGAAACCGTGGGGCAGGGAGAAGAGGGAGGGGGAGACAATTCCCAAGGGCTTCCTTAGAAAAGTTGTCCCACCACCACCAGCACGGTGCTTCAACACCTGGGGCCCAAAATGATATTTTAATGAATTTCTAGAGATTGCTGCAGTGCTGGAGCATCTCGACAGGGTTTCCTGCCATCCTGCTGGGCTGCCTGGGCACAGCCAGCATGCCCTGGGAGCAGAGGTTTCCTGCAGGAAAGGTCAGGTTCTTCACAGCAAACAAAACTCTCCTCCCCTCTCATCTTATCACTGCTCTGGCTGCGGGGGGAGACACTCGGAAACAGCAGAGGGATTCAGCAGCAGCAGATCAAAAGTTCCTCCCTTCCTCTGAGGTCTCAGGCTGTTTTATTGTTGTTGTTTTGGAAGGGGGAAAAAAGACTCCCAAACACGCAGCCCTGGAGAGGGACACAAAACACAAGAGCTGTTGTTTTCCTTTCCCATGTTGTAACAATTATCAGTGAAAATTCTGTTCAAAGCAAGCAAACCCCATTTCAGCCCCATTCCTAAGCCACAAAGAACTTTTAAAAAGTCCATTTTGAAAGCTGTGTTATATTGGGTGAGGGGGATTTGCTTCTGTGTTTCCAAGTCCTGCATCACAGTGCAGGAAAAGAGAGTTTAAAATGTGTCCCAGCCACAAGGACTCAAACCAAACTCTTTAAAAGAAAGCATGAGAATCTCAGCTTTCATTTGGTGCCCCCATTTCCAGCAGCCAGGATTTATGCAAAAGAACATGAAATGCCACGGGGCTTGTAATAAAAATAAAACAAAATCCTGAAAGCTCCCACCAGGGCAGTTCTGCAGCTTCCCTGGGCTGTTTTCAACCAGCACAAGACTTCTTGGCCTCTGCCACGAGCAAAGAAAAGGAGATGGAGGGGGATGGAACGAGATAGGAGCTGCTGGCAGGGCACAGCCTCTCTGCATAGCATTTAAATGCCAAAAAAGTTCATGCTGGATGCTGGATTCCTGGGAACTCACTGGGGTTCTCCCAACCCTTGCTCACAGTGGGCTTTGCTCCATCCCACACAAGAACTGGGGTTTTCCTCCTCTCATTCTTGACACCAACCAGGTATAAAACCCAGAGGAACTCGAGGAACTCTCTGGTTGAAATCCTTTCAGCGCTGTGGATTTCTGAGCAGCTGCTGGAGGATGAGCCACTTCCCCTTGCACAGAAAGGTCTTTTGCTCCATAAATATTTCATGGCCCCTCCTGGCTGCTGGAGCACAAAGCCAGAGCCTGGCAGAGGAGCCACGGGGACCTGACACAGCTCAGGGGGACCAGGAGGGACAGAGCTCCTCACACATTTCCCTTGTTAATTCAAGGAAAGAACAGCCAGGGTGATTTAGGAAAAGCCCTTCTCAGGCCGAGCCTGTGAATTATTCAAGAGTCAAAGAGCTGCTGCCACCCAGGAGCTTGGGCACATCTGGACCTGCTCACTTGGAATATTCTCTTTCCATGCTGGGCTGTGAGGAACAAGGAAGCTACAGCAGGTTCCTGACCAGACAGGCACCCCCAAGAGAGCCACTCTGAGAATCCAGGCACCCACCATGCAAATGATCCAGGAAAATGCTGGTTCAAACAACTGCACAGACAGAAATGAGGATGGGATGTGGGCAGAACAATAAAAGCTGGTGTTTATATCCGGATACAAATTTTCCCCAGCAGCACTGGTCACCAAGCAGAGGAAGGTTTTGACTTCAGGGGAAATCTGGTAGGGACTAAAAGCCTTGCAGAAGTAAAACAGCCTGGTTTCATGACTCCCCTCCAAGCCAGGAAAACACTGGAGCGTTCATAACACCAGCCTGAGCAGTGAAATGCAAATGCTGCTGCAATAATGAAATCAAGAGAAGGATCCTGCTCCCAGAACAATGGCTGGGGCTGCAGCGTGGGTCTGACAGAAGCCCAGGCAGGAGGCTCTTGTTGCAGAGCTTTGTTTTAGCAGCTCCTGAGCACTTGACATCACAAAGCACTCCCTGGGCAAAGGCAGAGCCAAGGAGCTCTGCAATCCCTTTTCCTCCAGGAAGGAAGGAAGGAAAAGCTTCCTACGGCAGGGAGGAGGTGGGAAGAGGGATGGGGAGGGGGTGACATTTCAGAGAGGGAGCAGGACCCACGTGGAGGATGCAGGCAGAGCAGGGGGGTGAAGCCAAGAGAAGAGGGTGGCAGACAGGGCAGCCTCATCTCAGCCTGGCTCAGGGTGTGTTTGCCCTTTTACTTTAGCCCAGATTAATCCTGCTGCACTTGCAATCCATCCAAATCCCAAGTCCCCTCCTAGGAGGGATGTTTGTCCTTCCCTTCCTTAGCAGAGTACATATTTACTTTGTTCTTTAACATACCCAGGGCTCAGAATCCATCCAAAACACCAAGTGGACAACTCAGCTCCCTCGAGACCAGAAGACAGAGCAGAAACACTCCAGCATTCCAAGCTGGGTGTCCCAGAGAGCTCAGGGGCTTTATCCATGGGTTTTTAAAAAGAGAAAACACGTGCTGACAACACAAAAGGTGCTTGCTGAATCAGCCCAATAAAACATCCCTCTCCTGCATTGCTCAACCCAGGAATGAGCCAGACTGGGGTTGTGTTATCCCAGCTCAGCCCTCGGCACCACAGGCAGGGGCTGGCAGCTCCAACAGCTCAGCTCATACAAGTGCAGGTCCCAAAAGCTGAGATCTCTTCTTTAACTCTATTAAATTTACTCAGGGAGCCCACAAAGGCATCTGAAACATTAAAAACAGGAAGGAAGAAGCACCAGAGCTGCTGAATGCACGCTCTGCCACTCTCCTGACTTCCTGCAGTTCGAGGAGAACAGATGAACTGCCCGAGATGGGTTGGAAAATCCTCCTGTCCACCTGATTTCCACAATCCTCACACAGGCACAGAGCTGGGTATCCAAGGGTTCACTCCCTCAGCCTCTCCATCCCCTGCACACAGCACAGGAAGGTGCCTTTCACGCTCAGCTTCCTCTGCTGCCAGGCACTCAGAGAGAGCAGCAGGCAGGGGAAATAAAAATTCACATATAAACCTGCTGGGCTAGGGGAGAGAGCTGCAGGAACCTGCTGGTCCAGCCCCTGCACCAACCCACTCCGTTGCACTTTATGTCCCTGCACCTCCACAATGGAGCTCTTGCTATCAGGTGCCTCTGCATTACAAGTGCTGAGCCCCAAATCACCCCCCAGATCCAGAAAATCAGTTGGCATAAAATAATCACAGAATAATGAGGTTGGAAGAGACCTCTAAGATAATTTTCCAGCTGGTGTTTTAAAAGAGGGGCTTTAGAAGAGACAGGAACTTATTGGTGATGCTTTTTATACCTTTACAAACCCTTAATGGTGGAAAAAAAAACCCAATTTGAACTTCCCTGTGAAGATCCCTTGGGTTTTTACCAGCAGCTTTCATCAGAAGAGAGTTTGGTGATAAAGACAGCAGGGAAAATCCAGCCCCTGAGCCCAAAGAGAGCTCATGACTCGTTTCTGATGTTCAAGCAGCTCCAGAGGTTTTGCTCCACCATGAGCAGCCCCTTCCTCTGGGCAGGGTGAGGATGTCCCAGCCCCACCTGGGCCAGCCCTTACCCAGAGTTTGCCATCCCAGTAGAAGGCTCCCAGCAGCTTGACGATGTGGGGGTGGTCGCAGGTGGCCAGGATCTCAATCTCCACCATGTAATCCTCCAGCTCGTCCTCACTCTTGGTCTCGATGACCTTGGCAGCTGCCAAAGCGCCCGTTTCCTTGTTCTTGGCCTGGAAGGAAAAGGCAGGGTGAGTCCAGAGAAAGTGAGGAGCACAAAATTCCTGCTGCTCCAATTCCCAGCCGTCACACCAGGAGGGAAACTTGCAGAAGCATTTCTGCTTCCTAAAGCTGCCCACAGCTTCACAGAGTGGCTGGATCCTCCTTCCTCCTTCCAAAGGCCAAACCACTTCCCATCACAGGGAGATGGAAACCTTTAGCAAAGGAGATGCAGCTTGTTGTTTGTAGCATGGGGGGGACAAAAAAGGAAGGAAGGAAACCTCAAAGTTCTCTGATGATATTACAGGTGAATTACTAGAAATCCTGAGTACACAGATAATCCAACCAAGATCTAGCTGAGAGTGCAGCCAGGTGGGGATGGCACTCTGCTCCCAGGAACAGGAGGAGAGGGAACGGCCTCAGACTCAGCCAGGGCAGGCTCAGGGTGGGCACAGCAGGAATTTCCCCATGGAAAGGGAGCTCAGGCACTGGAACTGCCCAGGGAGGTTTGGATCCCCATCCCTGGAGTGTCCCAGGAAGGGCTGGAGGTGGCACTGGGTGCTCTGGGCTGGGGACAGGGTGGGGATGGGGCACAGATTAGACTTGGTGATGCTGCAATCCTTTTCCAAGCTCAGTGGTTCTGTGACTTTGTAAATTCCCAGTCCAGCTGCACCAGGGGATTTGTCATTCATGGGAGAGGGGCAGACAGGAGCTGACTCAGGAGCATCCAGACATTCCCAGCAGCTCATTGAGTCAGCAGATCACGGCCCAGAGCTCCCTCCAGCTCACCCACTGCTCCCCACTGACACAATCCCAGCTCCTCCCGGGTTTTCCTTCCATCTCCCCCACGGAAACAATTCCCATTGTGGATGGAATCCCTGGAGGAGCCGGCCAAGCTCTGCTTGTGACCTTTCTTCCCATTCTCCAGTTTACATGTCTGTGTTTGGAAAACCCACTGGGGAGCTTACAGGAGGGTTAATTCCTGCTGTAAACACCACAAGCCCCTCTGAACAGCTCCCCACAGCTTGGGTGCCACTACAACCACGTACCAAGGGACAGGCTGGGGAGGGGAGGAAGGAATATTGGGAAAATCACTCGGCAGAGGGAGGAAAATGAGGGATCTCTGCCGTGTTTTGAAGTGTTGCTGCATTCCAGGAGTTGGCAGGGACAGCAGTGTCCTTACCACAAGGGGACAAATCCATTTCCATCTGGGCTGGCTGCCCAGACACGGGCCAGCAGCTCCCGCTGGTTTGGGGAGAAATTCGGGGGTTCCTTCGGCTCAGCTGGGCTGGGCTCTCACCAAGCCACCCCCAGATGCTCCCACAGAGAGCAGGGCAGGGGAAGGAGCTCGGGGAACAGCTCAGCCCCTCCAAACAGCAGCAAGAAGTGCCCCACTGTGTTTGCTCTGCACTTCCAGAGCTGGGAGAGCTCCAAGCAGGGAAGTAAATATTGAGAGAAGAGGTGGGGCTTCCCCTGGAGCTTTGCTTCCCACCGGCAGGGGCCCAGCAGCACCTGGAAAAAGCCAGGAGCAGAGCACAGAGCTGGGCTGGGGCTCGGGGTTTGCAAACCAGGCTGGGGATTGTGGTGGGTGTGAAAAATGTGCACTTTATGATTGGCTTTTTGCAAATATTACAATGACTATTATGATGAATATTATGATATTATGGTAATAAAACAATGGATATTATATGTGCAATGTTAGAAAGTTGTGCCGTATTCATTCTCTTAAGTAGCGTGTTGAATATAGTTTTAGGTTCCAACATAATGTTAAAACAGAGACTATGTAAGTGATGGGAGTTGTTTTTTTTAAGGAATGAGATACTCGCTTCGAGGAACACCTGAATCTACCAAAGAAAAGGAATTTATGGTTTTCTTATCAGAAGAAGCTAATTTCTTCAAACCTTACTCAAATTCAAAGACACCTTAGAAATTAAAAGAAACGGTTAACATACAACAGAGTTCTAATTTTAAATAGAATGTATTCATAACCACAAAAAATATATGAATATACAACAAGCTATTACTTTTAAAATTATTCCTTTGTTCACAAAGTATACTTTTTGTGACCTAGTGTCCGAGAACATCCACACATCAATAATTCTTTATTTTTTATTGTCTTGTAATTGTCCTAACTCTAAATTTTATTACTCTAATTGTATTACTATTTTTGTAACCATTTTATTATTATTAAACTTTTAACATTTTAAAAACCAAGTAATTAATGTTTTTCACAGTGGGGGAGTGACCACAGCCCTGCCTGGCCTCGCTCACTGTCACTCCTACATCCTGTGTGTTACCTTGGTTTTTAAAAGTGTTAAGTTTTCTTTTACAGCTCTTTTGAAAGTTTTAAAGTTCTCATAAAGCTTCTTTAGCCTTCTGATAATGTTTACATATTTGAGAGTCACAGTTCCCACACAATCTCATGGATAAATAGAATAGTTTATCTATTTCTCTGTAGGTAGAGAAAAATGATTGATTGATCTTTAGACCAGTGTGGTTGGAGAAGTGGTAATTCCATCCTCCAATCTATGGTCACCTTTGGAATTATATAAATGGAGAAGTAGTAATTCCATCCCTTAATCTATGGTCACCTTTGGAATTCTATAAATACCAGATATTGGAAAAAAACTGAGTCCTTTTCTCTTTTGAACTTCCCAAACTTCTGTGTACTTATTTCATGTCCAATAACAGCACCTGTGGGGCCAGGATAGAGTTACCTCTGCATTCCTCCCCCACACTGAGCTGTCCTGAGTGAGTGTTCACAGAATCTCAGAATCACCAGGTTGGAAGAGATCTCCAAGATAAATCCAGTCCCAACACCTCACCTCAACCCTGGCACCCAGTCTGATTTTAAACACACCCAGGTGTTTAAAAATCAGAACAAAATCAGTCCAGAGCTTCCCTCTGGCTGCCCTGGCAGGTCTGGGACCCTGGCAGGGGTCAGGAACCCCCTGGACAGAGCCCCCAGAGACACTGGCTGTGATCTCTGGCCATGGAAAAGAGTTTTCAATCTTACAGGATCAATTACCAGCTCTCAGTGTTTGATATCAGTAATAATTAAGTGTGGCACGGGTGCAAAAGTAAAATTTTAGGATTCTAGATGAGGGGTCCAAAGAGGACAAGATGGAGGAAATTGGGTGTGCCTTGTCCTTTTTCTCCTTCTTCATGCCCTCCATGTTTCACTGTGGTGTTGGCATTTTTCTGTTGGTTCAGGCTGGGGACACACTGTCCAACGTAGGTGACAGATATTGGCACGTTCTTGTAAATGCAGCCCAGGGAGTTTCTGGTATTGAATGTTTGTCACATCCCACTGAGGGCAGAGCCCCACACGCTGCCCTGCAGGACAGAGCTGGGCAGGGCAGCAGAACATGTTAGAGATAAACAGAATAAACAACCTGGAAACCAGCACAGATTAATTACAACTTCTTCTTTGGCAGTGGGGCTGAAAGAGAGACTTTTTGCAATTTTGGAATCATCAATAGCACAGATTCCGACACCCAGGGATGGTGACTCCACCACCTCCCCGGGCAGCCATTCCAGAACTTTATCACCCTTTCTGTAAAAAAACTTTTTCCTGCTATCCAACTATCCAACTTGTATTTCCCTTGAATGATGTTCACCCACCCTTCTGCATTTCCCTGTCCCCAAGCTCCAAAGGGAGCACTCTCCATGTCCCACGTCCCCCCAGCTGGCACGGGGAGGTCACACCTTGGGCACCCCAAGGAAATAAGAGCAGCATCTCCAAGACAAAATCACCAACAAGACTTTGGAGCCAGCAGGCTGGCACGGGCAGGGTGGCACAGGGATGGGGTGGGCATGACCCTGTCATAATGTCACTGCTGCAACCGAGGGCACTTCCCAGGAGGGACCAAAGTGACCCTTAGAGACCTGAGACCATGGCTGAGCAGCAGGCTTTGGAAAATCATCTCCCCTGCAGTGCAGAGAAGACACGGTTACCCCACACAGCAGCTCTGGGAGGACCAACACTGGTACAGGCTGGACAGTTCAGCCCTCCCTGAGGTGCCCACGGCCCCTCTGAGCCCAAATTCCAGCTGCCCCGTCCCTACCACACGAGGCAGAGGGAGATGCCCAGTGCTTGGCAGGGGCAATGCTGAACTGAGCCCAGCAAGCCACCCTGGGCATGGTGCAAGCTTTGCAATTCCAAGGAGCTTCTGCTCCTTTCTGTCCATCTGCTCGTCCCCCAGCCCTGACACCGGGCTACAGCCACACCCCAGCAGCCTCCCGGGCTGAAAAACCCCAACAAACTGCTGGGTGCAAGTCCCACCCTTTAGCTCCTCCACTCCTGAACATTCCAACCCCACAGATAATTTGTCCTCGGGGTGCTAATTAGCGCCAAAAGAAATTTGGAGCGGACAGCTGCCAGCATGGCGCCCAGGCGGTGCTGCTGAACTCCAGGGGGGTTCCACACAATCATTTAAACCCCAAAAACCCTTCGTGGCCACCAGCAGCCACCCCGAGCAAGTCAAGAGGTGAGTTCAGGAGCAGGGCTGGGACGTGAATTGCACCAATGTCACCTACAAGTCACTCAGTAAAGCAGTGGAGCAGCCAAGCAGGAAACCAGGCTCCGTGCAGAGCCCTGGGCTGGCTGGCTGCTGGCCCTGCTGTGCCAAACCCCTGGAACAGCAGGAAATGGATGAGCGGGATTGCTCCTGGAAGGCACAGAGGGAAACAGGCCCTGCTGGGGTCATGGATCTGAGGGGTGCCTGCCCAGGTGCCACAGGCGGCTCTTCTCTTCGGCCTTTGCCCGTGACTCACCCGCAGCTATTGTGAAATCCCCAGTGTGACAAACACAGCAGCTATTTTAAGCCCTGAAAGAACACATTGAGGGAAGGCTGGATGGTTCAGGAGGGGCCAGTTTCTAGGTGAGGCAGTGGAAAGCCCTCCCTGAACTCTCACTGGCCCAAAAAAAAAAAGGAGAACTGAGAGCTCCCCAAGTGCTTCAGCTCAGCTCCTTTGCACCAGTATCTGCCCAGGCCACGGGGTCATCCTCCACAGGCTATCGTGCCACCACATTTTTGGTGTCAGCTCTTCTTCCCCTCCTTGCCAGCCTTGTCCCCAAGCCAGCAGAGCTGATGCTTCAGATATCACCAGGTTAGAGTCCCAGAAGGAGCCTGGAGGTGCCAGGGATGCTGCATTTGGGGGGTGATAGCTGGACCCGCCCCACCCCACTGCTGTGTGGCACTGCTCCCTCACACGTTTCCCAATTAATAATGATGAATTGCCTCCTGATGAACGTGGCCTGAGCTCCCTGCATCAATAAACAAACACAGAATAGCCAGGCTTGGCTCAGTGCTCCTGGTGGTGTCAAATAATCAGTGGGAGCTGGAATGGAGGCAGGCTGAGAAAGCTGGGGCTGGTCAAGCTGGAGAAGTGAAGCTTTGGGGTGACCTCACTGGGGCCTTCCAGTGCCTGAAGGGCTAAAAAAAAAGAAATGGAGAGGGAATGTTCCTCTGAAATGGAAAGGACAGGACACAGGGAATGGCTTCACACTGCCAGAGCAGGGCTGGATGGGATTTTGGGAAGGAATTGTTCCCTGGGAGGGTGGGCAGCCCTGGCACAAGTGCCCAGAGCAGCCGGGGTTGCTCCTGAATCCCTGGCAGTGCCCAAGGCCAGGCTAGATGGGCTTGGAGCCACCTGGGACAGTGGGAGGTGTCCCTGCCATGGCAAGTGACCTTTAAGGTCCTTTCCATCCCAAACCATTCTATGACTTCCAAGCCTCCAAGCCCCCCTAGAACCCCTTCAGTTTGTCACCATAAATGAATCCTATTTGGGGTTTTGTTTGAAAATCTGGATTCAGGCCCTGGTGCCACCAACCGGAGCAGCTGGTGACACGTGGCCAGGGGACAGCAGCACAGCCCTGGTGCCACCAGCACTGCTGCTCCGGCAGCTGTGGCAACATTTCAGCAAGAGGGAAGGGGAAGTGGCTTATGAAACACCCCAAAAACCGTTAAAAAAAACACATTAAAAAGCAGAAATGCCTTCCTTTGGTTATACAAGCTGGGGGCAGGAAAGCAGCCCCACCACAGAGCTCAGCTACAGCCCCAGCCTTGTTTTCTGGGCAGCCAAGCACAAGTGGGACCAAAGCACAGCACAAACAGCTCTCCTGGCTTTAAAAGCTCAGCAGTGGCCCAGCAAAGGGGGCAGAGATGAGGAGCTCACAGAGCTGCATGTGATGTTCCAGCCCTTGCACCCAAAGAGCAGCAGGGCACAGCCAGGGGGTTTGGGGCTGTGGTGCTGTGTTATAACCACCCACAGAAACCAGGCAGAGCTCCTGGGCCTGGCCTCAGCGAGACTCATGCAAATAAACAGGCAGGGTTTGAGCAGGGGGAAGTTCTACTTGGACCCAGCATCTTCAGCCTAAAACTCGAGAACACCAAATCCTTCAAATCAGTGGCCCCTGGAAGAGCATGCTGCTCCAAGTGAGCATTCCTGGCCCTGTCTTCATTCAGACAACGCCACAACATTGGAAAACTTTTAAAAAATAGAGGGGAAAAAGCCTTTTAGCCAGTTCTGGGTTTCCTAGCAACTTCCTGCTACAAATTTGGTCCACAGAGAGCCGTGGGAGCAGGGACTGAATGGCTGCGACACCCCAGAGCCAAGGAAGGGGTTCAGGCTGGCACTGGCAGGTCTGGCTGGCTGGCAGCCCTCTCTCACTGGGCTGGAAAGCATCAGCTCAGCAAGGCCCTGGCAGGGGAATAAAACACTCAGCTCTTCCCCAGCTCCAGGGCTGCCAGGGTGGGCAGCAGCGCTGGCACTTCCTTTGCAGAAGGAATACAGAGAGGAGCAAATCCAGGTGCTGAGGAGAACCACGAGCAGCTGCTGGGCACAGCCTCCTTCTGTGCCTCTCCCACCTCCCCAAAACCACACAGGTCCCAGCAGAGCAAAGCCAGGAGCCCCAGGGACAGGAGCACAGGGAGGTGAGGAGTGGCAGCAAGGTTTCCCGTGGGGAGGTGGCTCCGAGGTGCTTCTCTGCAGCCAGGAGGAAAGTCAGAGGATGCAGCTCCAGCAGGAACAGAGCCATGGCTGTGCCCCGTGCCAGGGACACGCTGCCCCTTCCAGCCCCAGGCCTGGGGTGGCACATGCAGGGAGCAGGGAGCAGAGCGTGCCTGCACTGTCCGTGCTGGAGCTCTGCTCTCTCTGCATCCAGGCTGGCAGTGCCAGCGGATGGGGACACAGCACAGCCACCCCCAGCCACCAGGAGAGCCCCACATTCACAGCCAGCACCCCACAGACAAGAAAAAGAACCTCTTCTCCAAGGAAACTGGGTTTTCGGGAGACAAAACATGGACAAAGCCATGAGGTGTGCAGGGAGGAGTTTTTCTGAGCAGCAGCCATTGCCACGTGCTGAGCGTGGAAGGCTCATCCCAGCTCCCCTGCAGGCAGCTGCCCACAGCTCCCACTGGCAGCAGCACTGCCAAGATCTGGGCTGTGCCACTGAAGTCATTGTCCAAATATTTAGGCCACGGAGAGCTGTCCCTGTCCCCTGTCACACAGAGCACAGGGCTGCCGCAGGGATGGCACAGCCCACGTTCCCATCAGCCGACAGTGAAAATCGAGTTTAAAGTTCTGCAAGGTTTAACAAACGTTCCCACTCCTCTTTCCCAAGCAAAAAGATTTTAAGGAAAGCCTTCAGCTGCTCTAAAGGACAAGACCATGCTTTGATCTTATATTTTTTGTGGCCAATCAGCTCAAACTTCCCCTGCTTTTGTTTTCCTTCCCTTTTCTTTTTCAAAGTTAACTCGGCATATTGACATCTCTCGGTGACACCCTTTCCAGGAATTACAGGTTGAAGTGTAGAGTCAGAACGATTTGGGCTGGAAGAGACATTAAAACTCATTTTGTTTTCATGGGCAGGGACACCTTCCACTACCCCAGGTGGAGCCAAGCCCCATCCAAGTGTCCCTTGGGCACTGCCAGGGATGCAGGGGCAGCCACAGCTGCTGTGGACACCCTGTGCCAGGGCTGCCCACCCTCACAGGGAACAATTCCTTCCCAAAATCCCACCTAACCCTGCTCCCTGATGGATCAAACCAAGAGCTGAGCCTGGATCACCTGAACCAGCCACGAGTGGCGCAGGCTGGGGTGATGAGCAGAGAGGTCTGCGGTGCCAGGGCCACTCCGGTGCCCACAGAGCCCTGCTGCTGCTGCAGGCAGCTGCACAGCACCCAACAATCAGCCTTTCACTACCCCTGCTCGAAAGCTGCCTTTCTAACCCCAGCATGTGCAGCACCGATAGCAGCACAGCACAGCACAGCAGATAACCCAAACTCGCCTTTTTCAGCCTGTTTTGGGGAAGGAAGGAGAACAAGGGCACAAAAGAGGCACTGCTGCCTCGCTGTGCCCACGGGACTCGGTGGGATGGAGCTGTGGGAAGGCGATTTGAAGGGCTAAAGTGAATCACAGAATCACAGAAATCACAGAATCCCAGAATAAAGAGGTTGGAAGAGACCTCTGAGATCATCAAGTCCAATCCATGCCCTAACACCTCAACCAGACTACAGCACCAAGTGCCATGTCCAGGCTTTTTTTAAACACACCCAGAGATGGCGATTCCACCACCTCCCTGGGAAGACAGCTCCAGTGCTTTATTATTCTTTTGGTGAATTTTTTTTTCCTAATATCCAACCTGTACGTTCCCTGACGTAGCTGAGGCTGTGTCCTCTGGTTCTGTCAGCGCTGCCCGGTGGAAGAGACCGACCCCACCTGTCTGCACCTCCCTTCAGGAGCTGTGGAGAGCAATGAGGTCACCCCTGAGCCTCCTCTTCTCCAGGCTGAGCACCCCCAGCTCCTTCCACAACCCCCTGAGCGTCCCCACCCTGCGGGGGGGAGCCTTATCGGGGAGCCAGGGTCCCCCTCAGCAGGCGCTGGGGAGGGCAGATAGCCCTGCACAAGAGGCAGGGAGCAGCAAAACAACCCCCCAGGGGAAAGGCAGGAGGCTCTGGCCGTGCTGCAGCAGCCAGAGGAGCCCCTGGCAGCCTGGGGCTCTCCCTGCCCGCGTGGGCATCACCCCTTCCTGCTGGCACTGATGCAGGGTGAGAGGGGATGCAGGGGCTCCTGCACTGCTGGGCTCACCCTGAGCATCTTCCCCGAGAGCTGCCACTGCCACTTGTCCCTCCAAATGATGCCAGCTCTCAAGTGGCAACACAGATCCTCTGGGTTTATGGGTGGTATCTTAGCTGTTCTTCCAGGAAAATAACTCTGCTTTTCTTTTCTGGAGTGGCAACACAGATCCTCTGGGTTTGTGAGCAGTATCTTAGCTGTTCTTCCAGGAAAATAACTCTGCTTTTCTTTTCTGGAGTGGCAACACAGATCCTCTGGGTTTGTGAGCAGTATCTTAGCTGTTCTTCCAGGAAAGTATCTCTGCTTTTATTTTTTGTTTTATGAAGTGGTAACACAGATCCTCTGGGTTTATGGGTGGTATCTTAGGTGTTTTCTCAGGAAAATAGCTCTCTTTTTCTTCTAAGGCAGCTTGGGAAGGGTCTGAGTGGAGAACCTCTGGGCAGGCTGGAGCCTTCCCAGGCTGGCACCCACCAACCACAGCTCCCAACTGCTGGATTTGGGATCATCCATTTACCCAGCTTTGGATGAGGTGGTGACAAAGCTTGGTCACCTGTGGGCTGCCACCACGTCCTCAGTGGACTCTGGCCTTGCCAAGACCACAGCACTGAGAGAAGAAGAGCCAGAAAGGAACATTTCCTCCCCACCCCCTCCCACTTTTCAGCTTCATTGCCCTCTGTTCAGCTGGTTCCTCGTGCAGGCAGATCCTCTTCTGCTGCAAAAAAACTTTCTATAAAACCAGGGAAATCCCAGTCCCCGTTGCTGCTGGCCACGGGATTTTTTTAGGTCTGCTGTGTAGTGTGGCAAGCACATTTCTCTCCCTCTCAAGATTTTCATAGAGGTGCACAGAGAGAAATGAAAGAGAAAACAATTTCTATTTCTGCTCCTTGTTTTTCTTATGTAGAATGTGTTTGGAGAATTGTTTACTTAGAGTGAGTATTTAATTAGATTCTGGTGAGGATTGTTTGAGCCTGGTGGCCAATCCAATCCACCTGGGGCTGGACTCTCAGAGAGGGTCACGAGTTGTGTTGGAGTCAGAGAAAGTAATATGTAGTTTTAGTATTCTCCTTTAATATACTATATTAATGTATTTTAGCACAGTTATAATAAAGAAATCATTCAGCCTTCTGAATTGAGTTGGACATCAGCATTTCATCCCATTGGGTTTGCCTGCATTTACAATAGTGTAGGATCCAGACTCCGCTGTAAATTTCATTCTTTTTAATTAATATGTATTTAAATGAAGCCTGTCCTACTTTTGGGAACACTGTGAGAAGCCAGCTCAGCTTTGCTGAACCCAGGACACAGCTCCAGACAGGATTCCACAGGGCAGGAATACCCCAAATCCCCCAGCCCTCCTTCCTCCTGCTCACAAAACCAAATCCTCCCAAAAAGCCAGCCCGTTTTTCCATCTTTCCACACCTCGGTGTCTGCCAGGTCTGCCTGCCCAGAGAACAAAGCCCTGCTCAGCCCTTTCCAAGGGGACACAACAGATGGCACACGGGGCAGGATGCAGGCACAGGATCCCGTCACCTCCCCACGCTTCCGGGCGTGGAAACGGGGCGGAAAATGGGAATTTCACTGAACATCCTGAAAAGCTCCGGGCCCTGCAGACGCTCAGCCTCGCTGCAGGCAATGCCTCCAGTCAGAAAATCAAATTGACTTCAGGGTCAAGAGAGTGATTCAAGTTGTTACACTGAATTTTGGGTGTTCTCCTGCAGCACAGGTGGGTTATTCTGAAATTTTTTGGGGGGCTGAGCAGCACAAGAGGGAAAACCCTTTCTTGTACATTCCACCTTACACTCATCCCCACCCCAGATATAAAAAAAAACCAACACAAAAAAAGGAGACACCAAAAATCATTAGGCGACAGGAAAATGTGTCGCTGGTTATAAATCCTAAAATAAGGATTAATAAGGGTTATTAATCCTTATAAAATAAGAATTTATTATCCTAAAATAAGGGTTTATAGCAACAGCACCCCCAAATAATTTGGGATTCTTAAATGAACAAAGAAACTCTTGGATGAGAATTCAAAATCCAGCCATGACCTTTTGCCAGATGGAACAGAGAACAGGTGGAGGAGAGATCAAAGCAATGGAGAAGTGAAATGCTGCTAAATGCAATAAAATAACCCTTTGATTTCTGGCACGATGCTAAACCTCACCCTCCTAACAGGGCTAAAAGTCCACAGAAGCAAAACTTTGCCTGAATATTCAAGTTCCAGAAGGAATGAACTTCTGGTTGTAAACACATGGTGTCCAGTGGGACATTTTCATTCTCATTTGGGTCAAAATGGGGATGAAAGGAGCTGGAGATGTGATGTTATTGCCTGACAGGCTGACATTCTTTACCTGCAGTAATAAAGTTACCCTGACAATGGTTTTCTGGTGAGGCTGGGGTTAATAACTGAGGCATTCAGAGATGAAAAACCAAACCAGCCACCTCTAAAGTAGCTTTATTCTCTAAGTCACCTACTTTGGGTACATTATACTTGTTTAAAATAGAAAGCATTTAAATAAATGTTTAAGTTTTCCTTTCTGTCAGAGGCCAATTAAGTTATTTTACACTGTTTACCTGGTTCCTGTCACTGTTTGAGAAACTTGAGCAAATAAAAGCAAGGAATCATCCAGGAGTGAGTGCTGCTACGCACAAATGTATTTCCAATGCACCTCACAGAGCAGAATGGCAACAGAATTTCTATTGATGCTGCTTTCAGAAGGAGAAATGGAGAAGGGATTTAAATATGATTTTTAGGAATTGTGTCGTATTAGACAATAGGGTTTTTCACTACAAAGTTTCACTCAGTGGGCGTTTAGCACTCAGTTTTTAGAGTTTCTGTCAAATACCGTGACAAGAGAAATAAGCACCAAATCCCCCTGTCCTGATCTGCAGTACCTGCCCCCCATCCTGGTCTATTTATTTCTCTTTTTTTTTTTTTCAAAGGCAATACTCCTCAGCGGATCTAACCCAGCTGCCCAAGGGGCGCTTCCCACCCCCGTTCCGAGCAGCGCTGTCACACAGCTGTGCCCGGGAGCCTCGGGATGTCCCCAAACCCCCGGCTCAGCCCCTGCCAGCACAGGGCACAGCGGGACGCCGCAGCTTCGGGGTGCAAAGTCCGGGGAATCTCTGATCCCCGAAACCCCCGTCCCTAAAGCCCGAGGTTAAACATTCACAGCGCTGGACCCGGCTCCTCTTGGCGCTCCCGAGTTTCCTGCCGGCAACAACGGCGGGGATACAAATCCGCCGTCAGCCCCGGAGACTCAGAAAACTTGGAGACAGCCCTGGAAGTGCCGATTTCCAGGAAACCTCCCTCCATTCATCGCACCGGCGGGCTTGGCAGGCAGCGCCGGGGTCTCCTCACAAAAGCATCGCTCGGAAAACGGGCGATGCGGGGCGACAAAAAACAAACAAAAAGTAAAAAAAAAAAAAAAAAAATAAAAAAGGCAAGAAAGAAAAAAAAGCAGGGAGCTTTTCTCCCTCCTTTCCCCTTCCCGGAGCGCTGCGGTCCCAAGCCCGGCTCCTCCCGGCTAACGGGACGCGGCGCCGGCCCCGCCGCGTCCGGGCAGCGGAGGCGCTCCGAGCCGCTGCTCCCGGAGCCCCCCGGCACCCACCTTGTAGACTTTGCCGAAGGCTCCATCTCCCAGCTCGCCCACCACCTCCCACACCTCGCCGGGGTCCAGGTCGCGGCGGACGTGCTCGTATTCCTTGGAGCGGCGCTTCTCGAAGGCGGAGAGGCGCAGGATGCGGCGGAAATTGGCGAAAGCCATCGCGGAGCGCGGCCCCGGCAGCCGCGGAGCCGCCGCCCGCCCCGGCCCCGGGAGGACGGAGCCGCTGCGCGCCCGGGGAGCGGCGAGGCGGGACCGGCACCGGGGCCGCCTCCGGCCGCGCACGTGGAGCCGGAGCCGCTCCACCTGCTGGGCCGGGCTGGGCTGCCCGGGACAGAGCCATTGGCCGCCCGTGCCCTCCGCCCGCCCGGCCGGCACCGCCCCGCACGGCCCGGCTCGGCCCGGGCACGGCACAGGCAGGGCACGGTCCGGGCACGGCACCGCCCCGCACGGCCCGGCACGGCACAGACATGGCACGGTCCGGGCACGGCACCGCCCCGCACGGCCCGGCTCGGCCCGGGCACGGCACAGGCAGGGCACGGTCCGGGCACGGCACCGCGCCGCACGGCCCGGCTCGGCCCGGGCACGGCACAGGCAGGGCACGGTCCGGGCACGGCACCGCCCCGCACGGCCCGGCTCGGGCACGGCCTGCCCAGACTGTCACGGCTCATCCCGGACACGGTTCAGCCTGGGCACAGCTCTGCCCTGGCACGGCACGGTTCCGCCTGGGTACGGCCCGGCACTGTCCAGCCGGGTCAAGGTCCGCCCTGACACTGCTCAGCTCGGGTACGCTCTGCCCAGTCGTCTTGGCACGGCTCAGCTCGGGTACGGCCCGGCCGGGACACAGCCCGGTCCCGTTCTGCCCGTCCCGGTGCACCGGGCCATGGCCCAGCCCGGCTCGGTTCGGTCCCTCCGGGGCAGATCCCGGTCCCGTTCTGCCCGTCCCGGTGCACCGGGCCATGGCCCAGCCCGGCTCGGTTCGGCCCCGCCGGGGCCGAGCCCGGTCCCGTTCTGCCCGTCCCGGTGCACCGGGCCATGGCCCAGCCCGGCTCGGTTCGGCCCCGCCGGGGCCGAGCCCGGTCCCGTTCTGCCCGTCCCGGTGCACCGGGCCGTGGCCCAGCCCGGCTCGGTTCGGCCCCGCCGGGGCCGAGCCCGGCCCCGTTCTGCCCGTCCCGGTGCACCGGGCCATGGCCCAGCCCGGCTCGGTTCGGTCCCTCCGGGGCAGATCCCGGTCCCGTTCTGCCCGTCCCGGTGCACCGGGCCATGGCCCAGCCCGGCTCGGTTCGGCCCCGCCGGGGCAGATCCCGGCCCCGTTCTGCCCGTCCCGGTGCACCGGGCCATGGCCCAGCCCGGCTCGGTTCGGCCCCGCCGCGGGGCCAGCCGGGGGATCCCAATCCCGAGCCAAGGAAAGCAAATCCCGGCCCAGGCGGGCAGGGAAGGAGCCGTGCCCCCTCGCCATCCCGGGGCTGTGCCGGTCCCGCACGGAACATCCGAATCGCTGAAGCCCAACCCGGCAGCAGAGCCGCGGTTCTGCTCCCCCCGCTCCTTCTCCCGGGATAACGGAGGGGCACGGCCGGTTTCAGCCTCCAGGAGCGGCAGGAACCGCGTCGGTTTCGGAGCTGTGACCGGCCGGTGTCCGCTGGGTCACCGCATCCTCCCCGCGGCGGAGCGCAGCGCCTCTGGAGAAGCGATCCCGAATGGAATGGGGACATCTAGGGGACACCCCGGCGGTGCAGCCCGGAGCCGCCGGGCTGGCCCCGCACACACCCGCACCGCGCCGGTTCGGCCCCAAATCCACGTCCCGGCGCGCAGGAACAGGGGGGCTTCACTCCCTCCATCCTGAAGGATAATTCCAGCAAAACTCCCTCTTTCAGAGCATCTGATCTTAGCGATGTCCTACGAGTTCCCTGACGCATGATTCCCTAGAATGTTGGGCTGATTATCATCTTTCCCTGTCCTTGCTGTTCAATAAAACCCCCCCAAAAAAACTGGCAGAGTATTTCCAGGTCCTGCATGTCAATTGAAATTATCACCTGAGCAATAAATGCTCTTAAAAATGAGATTGGCATTAAAAATCTCAAATGCTCTGTGTGATGTTTTGGGAAGGGACACACAGGACTCTGCATCACCTGGGATTTAAACCCAGGCATCAGTGACATTACAAACATTGCACTTCAGGTGTTCCAAGCACAGCAGCACGCTGTAACGTTAATTAGCCAGCAGCTTGGTTAATTCAGGCCTTGGCAATTCCCCAGAAAGCTTTCGGACACAGCTCCGTGTCCTCCCTGCTGCTCCGGGAGGTGACAGTGGCCTGGCTGTGAGGCTCAGGGTGCCTGGCACAGCCACCAGGATCCATTTCAGCTCTGCCCGAAGCTGCTCCTTCCCCCTCGCGTTGTTTGGGAGGCAGACAAAGCTCCAGGAGCCTCCAGCCCTGGCTGGGTTTGTGCCATCCCTGTCCCCTGGGTGCCAGCAGAGTGTGAAGCCCCCGGGCCAGGCTGCCCAAACACCATAACCAGGTCCTGGCACAGGGAGCACGTAGGAAAAACCCCAGCCAGGCTGCAGGAATCCTGCCAGCTGTGCCAGATGCCAGGGGCACGGGGCAGGAGGGCATTTCTGGCCCACTGGAGCTCATTCCTGACTGCTGCACATGTAATCCTTTCCCAAACCTGTGGTCCACGTTGAGAAGCATTTTTTTTTTTTTTTTTTTTTTTGGTTTCTTGCTAAAAGTCCTCCACATGAGGCTTTTTTCAACCCCACACCCACTGGTTCAGTGCTTCCTCACCTCATGCTGCAGTTCTCCAATACATTTGAAGGTATTTTCAAGATGGTTTTGGTGCTCCAGCCCAAATGATCCCTCTTCCCACAGGTTTCCCCCCACTGGCAGAGATTTAAGGGTGGCAGAATCAGCCTAAGCTGCAGATTTTTTTCGCATGGGCAGTTTGTCCTCTGTGTTCACACTTGGGAGAGTTTGAAATTCTGGAGCTGGTTGAGTTCTTCCTCTGTGCTGCACTGGAGGAAATGAAAGAGGACTGAAAATAATTGTTAAAAGTGACACCTTTGAAAGAAAAATGTGGGGTCTTTCTAGTGTTTCTGTTTGTTGGAAAAGTTTTTTGTTTTTTTTTCCTCCAGTGGTGGGGCAGGAAAGAAGATGGGAGAAGAAGACAGGAGGAGAAGACAGGCAGACAGCCATGAGCACCTTCACATTTTCTCTGGGCAGAATTCACACCTGGCTCTCTCATAAATCATCTTATTAATGCTGTCCATGAATTCTGAGCAGCATCTCTTGTCTGTTCCGGGGTATTAATTGCCTGTGCAGCCTGACTGGGAGCAGTGGGCATTTCAAATGAAATAAATCCTGCTAATTATTGCTCCCAGCTTCGTGCAGGTGATGCCTGAGAGCTCCCTGCCCTCCTCAGGGGAAGTTTTATTGCTTTCTCCAGGATGGGACCGACCTGAAAATAGGGATCTGATCCTGCTGCTCCTGCACCCACTGGGCTGGAATGCTGTGGGGAGGGAGAGGGGTGGGAAAGGCAGGATTACCCCTAAAGCTCAGCTTTGATGCTGGGCATGAGCTGCAGCTTTGCTCTAGGCCAGGATCAACACTGGGGGTGTCCCCTGAGGGATCTGGGGAGGAGGGGGAGAAGCCAGCCATGGACATGGGAGGGATGGGAAAGGAACTCTCAAAGGAGGAGCTGGAGCTGGGGCAGAGCCCAGAGGAGCTCCAGGGGATCAGAGGGATGGAGCAGCTCTGCTGGGAGAGCTGGGATTGCTCACCTGGAGGGGAGAAGCTTTGGGGTGACACAGCTGTGACCTTCCTGAGGGAGCTGCAGGGAGGATGGAGAGAGAGGATTCACAAGAGCCTGCAGTGACAGGATACTGGGAATGGCTCCCTCTGCCAGGAAGGAGATTTAGATGGGATATTGGGAATAAATCCTTCCCTGGGAGGGTGGGCAGGCCCTGGCACAGGTGCCCAGAGCAGCTCTGGCTGCCCCTGCATCCCTGGCAGTGCCCAAGGCCAGGCTGGAGCAGCCTGGCACAGCGGGAGGTGTCCCTGCCCATCCCTGGGAAGGATTTATTCCCAATATCCCATCTCAATCTCCTTTCTGGCAGTGGAGATTTATATTTTCAGTTGTTATTTATATTTTCAGTTGGAGGTGGCCCCTGCCCTGGCAGGAACCAAACCCCACATCTGGCAGAGCCCAGCACATCCCTCTGGCTGTCCTGGCTGTCCCCAGACCCTGGCAGGGGGTTTGGAGAACCTGGCAAGAAGTCAAAACCACCCGTGGCTTCCATTTTAGCCCATGGAAAAAACTGCCACTTTTGTATGAGGAATTACAACCCAAAAGGGCTTGAACAGTGTGATATTTTAATTAACAGAGGGTGGAAAACTAGAAATTTTGGGAATTTTAGGATGGGGTTCAGGGGGCACAAGATGGAGAAATCTGGGGTGTCCCAGCCTTTTTCTCCTTCATCTTGCCCTCCACATCTCATTGTGTTGGTGACACTTTTCTGTTGGTTTAAGGTAGAGACACACTGTCCAACATAAATGATAGATATTGGCACTTTATTGTAAATATAATGTGTAATTTTTGATATAAAATGTAGATGCCACCTGGCAGGGCAGGCAGCCTGCTATGGCTTCTGTACTAAAAATCGGTATTTTATTATAATTTTTTAAAATTATAAAAATCTGTATTTTATAATAATTTTTTTAATTCTAAAAATCTGTATTATAAGGGATCCATATTCCCTTAAAAAAGGAGTTTAAGGGGATACGGTTTTAAAGGGAATTTAAGGGAAATGTTTAAAGGAATTTAAGGGAAAAGTTTAAAGGGATTTAAGGGAATATGGTTTTTAAGGGCATTTAAGGGAAAAAGGTTTTTAAGATAATATGGATAAATTAAAGAAAATTATACATTTTCTTTACAAGAGAATTGTAAAGGTGCAAAGCCTTTGCACCTTGTATTTTGTGACTATCTATTAAAAAGGGGGATATTGATAAATTAAAGACACTGTATGTACACACTCCCATATAAAATAAATAAAAATTATGTCTCTTACATCCGTAAAGGGAAAATTTCCAGGAAAATCACACCTTTGACTGTTTGTAACTCACATCCCAAATTCTACAGTGAAATCACCCTAATTTCTTGAACTTTATTTTAAAAATGGAAATATTCAGCTGTGGCCTACAAAGAATTATTCCTACTCCTCTGCTACCTCTGGTAGTTAATCAAGACTATAAAAGTGCTGACCTGAATTAAGACGAAGTGTCAGGAAACGTAATTACAGGACAATTACCCAGATCCATTCTTTTTGTTCAGCAAGGAGCTGATCCCCAGAGCCAGGCACAGCTCCAGGCTCTGCATTCTGCACGGATTTCACACCTTGCCTGCAAGATAAAACATTGTCACACACCCAAATTCACATTACAACGTGTCCCTTAGGTAATGGAGGCATTGCAGAATTGCAGCTCCCAGCCAAAAGCCCCCCTGAAGAAATTTCAGGAGGAAAAAGAACACTGAGTGAATTTCTTAAGCTGTAGCATGGCCAGGATTATTCTTATTTTTTAATGCAGGGGGAAAAAATATGTTTAATTTTTTGTTTTGTTATAAATACAGGGAATTTGCACAGCGTTTCCACTGGAAATTCAGGGTGGTTTGCTCTCAGTAGTAAAAGATCTTCTCTAGGATAAGAAATAATTTATTAGCCTGGAGACAACCTGAGAGGTGTTAATAAAGTACAAGATAAAAACCCATAAAGCAGTTTGGAATCAAAGCAGGATAAAATCAGAATTCTGGAATTCTTCCCTGAGCAGTGAGGAGGAAAACATTACAAAGCTTGTTTAACACAAATATTTGATTCTAAAAGTGTTCCTAGAAGTTATAGGGCAAAGAAACAGCACCATCCCTGGAATTTCCCCATCCTGGGGGTTTCCTGGGGCAATCCCAAATCCAGCCCCAGATCCCAAGGACCAGGAACAGAATTTCTACTGATGCTGCTTTCAGAAGGAGAAATGGAGAAGGGATTTCACTATGATTTTTTAGGAACTGTGTTGCATTAGACAATAGGGTTTTTCACTACAAAGTGAACTAGCCAATCCCACAGCACAAACGCGCACACGCCAGGGCTTTTACCAGAAAAAGGAAGGTATTTATTCAAGAAGTACAAATTTGATGGTACCAGCCATCTTTGAAAGCCATTCCCGTGAGGCAGAGAGGACACGGAGCCCGGTCCCTTGCTCAGAGTGTCACCAGGTGCCACCAGGCGTCCCCCGGTGCCACCACCGCAGTCCTGGCCAGCTGTTGCTCAAATCCACCTCTTTTGAAACATTCCCTGGACTTGAGAGGCACAAATAAGGGTTTTAAGCCAAGACCAGTTTGTTGTTTTAGTAAAGCCACCAGCTCCAACTCCTTCTGTTTTCCATCGCCTGAAGTTGTCTGCAGCTTTTGGAGCGGATTCCGATTTCCCAACGGAATTAAAAAAAAAAACAAGGATCTGGGAGGGAGCAGGTGCAGGATGTTCTGGAGCTCAAGATGAACTGGAGGTTTTAAGGCAGGGGTCAGGATCTGAAGTTTTCTCTTTGCCCCGTGGCTCTGAGTGGTCTTCATGTGGAAAATGTCCAACCCAGAGTTCCCCCGGGCCGACCCAGCTCGGAGGGTCGGGAGGAATTTTCCATGGAAAATCCAGCAGACACGTTGGGTAAAAGTCTCAAAAGTCCACTTGAAGGAGCCTTTTGGTTAAAATATCTCATTTTCCAGCTGCCTGCCCGGCGTGGGCTCAGTGAAGTGTCCCCCTGGGGAAGGAGAGCTCCAACTCCATCCCTACGGAGGATCCACACGGGTGGAATTGGGGAGAGGAGAGGCACCCACAGCAATCCCAAACAATTCCTGGGCAGGGAAACCTTGGAGCGGATTTGTGCATCCAAAGCAGCACGAGTGTTTGTGGCTGCAGAGGGAACAGCAGGACATTCATCATTTGGGGAGGAAACACGAACGTGGATGCTGGGAAATGCAACCCCGAGGCTTCCCAAGGCAGCCACGACATCCAGGGGGTTTGGAGCAGGGTTTGCTGTTTTCCAGGAAATCTGCAGCGTGGACAAAGCCACAGCCAAGGCAGGGGTTTTTTTAAAAACACCTTTCTCAAGCACCTCTAATCCCACTCCCAGAAAAGTCCAAGCTGTCCCAGAGCTTCCAGCCACAATCCAGGAGGGATTTGATTGCAGGGAAGAGCAAAAAAAAAAAACCCCAAAACAAGCAAAAAACCAACAAAAAGCCCCTTTTCCTAACAGAGACTACTTTCATTTCAAAGTAGCAGGATCTGAGCAGCACAGGGAAAAAGCCAAAAAAAGAAAAAAATCCTTTTTTTTTTAAATGTAAACATTCTCTGCATAAGGTGCAGGGTCTTGGATGTCTGTACAGGAACATGGAAAAGTTTGGAAAAGAGAGCTCCAGAGCCAGAAATGCAGCTGCCCCTTCCATTTCTGAAGCATCACAGACATGGAGAAACATTCAGCATTCACTTTGTCAACACCTACACAGCAAAAATGCTTCCAGAACTCCATGGCTAAAAGTATCCCACCATTGTAACAAAGAGTATTTTTGTATTTTTAATACTTTCAAAAAAAAAAAAAGATTTTACATTATTTACTAGCAATGGATATATATGCAGAAGCACATCACACTACAGCAATATTTTATCAAGTTATCATTGACCTTCACCAAACATTATGCACAGTTGCTCCAAAGATTCCCTCTTTCTTCTCCTCCCCAAACTTTCTGTGGAAGGCAAAGAAAAGCTGGGGTTGGTTTGGTTGCTCCTGGGCTGAGGTTTTTTGGTGTTGCTACACCCCTAATTTAAGGTGTCTATTAAAAACCCAACTTATCACACCACCAATTCATTTTCCAAAATACTCCCCAGCTCCAGAGAAGCGAAGGCTTTCAGAAAATGAATCCCAAGCTGTGTTTTGTGTGGAGGACCCCAAAAACTGCGATGCACCGAGGCGGGCAGGGATATTTGGGGGGCTCTGAAGGAGCAGCTGTCTCTGGGGTGGGGGAGAAGACCCTGAGCATCCTTCTGCAGTGCCCCAAATGCACCTGCAGCACACCTGGGGCTTTTTTGGGGCTCCCAGCCCTGGCAGGCTCAGGTGTTTGTGCCTCTCTGCCCCTCAAGCTCTCCAGGAGTGTGACTTTCATCAGGTCATCACTTCTGGCTCGGGCAGAAGTGGCAGGAAAGAGTAGAAAAATCTGAGCTGAGTCAAACAGAGCTGCCAGTGACAGGGTAAAAAAGGCTCTCCTGGTATCAGCTCCCAGCCAGAGCTGAGCAGGAATGGCACGGAGAGCTGAGGGGGGGAATTTAAAAATCTCCAATTGATTCCTCCTCGCTGGTGTCGTGTGCGTTAAAATTCTGTTCCAGCGTTTCTACCCCAGGGTCTGAGGGTGGGGACAGCACCCCAGGGGCAAAACCCAGCCAGGACATGCTGCCAGCACCCTCCTGCTGCAACCCAGGGGTTCTCCATCCTCTCCTGAGGTTCTCCATCCCCTCCTGGGGTTCTCCAGCCTCTCCTGAGGTTCTCCATCCCCTCCTGGGGTTCTCCATCCCCTCCTGGGGTTCTCCATCCCCTCCTGGGGTTCTCCATCCCCTCCTGGGGTTCTCCAGCCTCTCCTGAGGTTCTCCATCCCCTCCTGGGTTTCTCCAGCCTCCCCTGGGATTTTCCATCCTCTCCTGGGTTTCTCCAGCCTCCCCTGGGGTTTTCCATCCTCTCCTGGGTTTCTCCAGCCTCCCCTGCAGTTCTCCATCCCTTCCTGGGTTTCTCCATCCCCTCTTGGGGTTCTCCATCCCCTCCTGGGGTTCTCCATCCCCTCCAGGGTTCTCCATCTCTCCCCAGCAGCCAGCAGCCCCCACGGGAGAGCCCCTGACCAGTGCCACTTCAGCCACCCAAATCCATTTCCCTCCCTCAGGGGATGCCCCCTCTGCCCCAAAACTCATCCCATCCTCTCAGCCTTCTCCCCTGCACTGGAATCTGCACCAAAACCCAACTTTTTAGGGCAAACTCCATCATTTGAGACACAGATGTATCTCTGTTATGTCACAATTTCCAGTTCTATACCTGGCCCTGTCAGCCATGTGCCTTTGCAGCTTGTTGCTGATATTTTTAACAGCTATTTTGAGATTTAAAGTTCTTTCCTAATAGAAACCTTGTAAAATTGTGTTTCTGCAGGGTGTGTGCTCAGTAGTGCTGTCACTTTATACAGAGAGGGTCAAACTCTTCACTGTCACCTCTAAAAGCATTTTACCATTGAATTCTTTCAGGTTTTGATATGTGATGAATGAGGGGGAGGCTGTTAAAGAGAATTTTCATGAACAAAGTCTCTGTTCTACTCAGAACTCCCTCACAACACGGCCCTCAGAGCTTCACCTTTCCTCCCTGCCATAAAAGCAATTAATATAAATCATGATCATGTGGAACAGTGTCATGGAGCTGAGCCTCAGAGGGGGCAGAGCAATCCCAGCCCCAACATCTCAAAACCAGCACCTGGTGACAAATTGTCTGAATGAAAATAGAAATAATAATAATAACAATAATAATAATAACAATAATAATAAAAGGATCCTACAAAAATAAAAAAGTGATGTTTTAGTGTTCACAGTCCAGGTTTGCTCCTCCTTAATCCATCAGAATTTCCCCCCCTTTCCAGGAGGGACTGCAGGGAAATGACCCCATAAAGAGCATTTATCCAGACATATAAATTATGCCTTTTAAGACAAGTAGTGTCTTCCTGGCATGATCCCATCTTTTGCCCAGAGAAAACCCAAGAGAGATTTTTTTTTTACTTGTTTATGTAGCAAATATTTTCCCCTCCCCTGGAATGCAAAAGATTTGGCTGCAAAAAAACCTCAAGTACAGTAAATCAAATTTGCTTTAAAAAAACTCCACAATAGAAAACTTGTTCTAGGTTAGTACTGATCAGCTCACTTTCACCTTTAAAAATAAAGGGGAAAAAAAAAAGAAGAAAAAAGGAAAGCAAAGCAAGTCACTTTGGTGATTATGAGAACAGGGAACTCATTTTCCTTTCTACAGCTCTGCCCCTGCATTTCGGGCATCCTGTACCAAGTGGGGCCAGTGGAGCTGTCAGAAACCCTCAGGTTTGGTACAAAATGAGGACCAAAAAAAGCTGTAGTTGGGTGGGGTGGGAAATGCAAACAAAACGTGGCTCTGTTTCCCAGCCATCAGTGAAATTCTGCTTCCACCTGCTGGGATGTCCCTGATCATCCTGACTCTGGTGCAAGCACTCTGCGAGCCAGAAATTTGATTTCTATGGAATTACTGAAAGAGCAGATGTTTAAAATTGTCAAGGGTTTCACTTAATTCACAGAGGGAAGACAGAAACCAGGAGAAAAAACCCAAAAATCTGCTATTCCCACATTAAGAGCACGTTTAACTTTGGAAGAAGTGATTTCAACGATGGCTTAAACCCCAAGCAAAAGGAAATGATTAATGAAGATTAAAAGAGCAGGGCCTTGATCTCCAGCAAAGGCAGGGGTGCAGAGCAGCCCCAGGGCAGCTCCAGTGGGGGAACCGAGTGCATCCCCCAACCCCAGCAGGGTCTGAGAGACTACAAAAGGATTTGTCACCTGCTGCAGGGCCCCTGGGACATCCTGGAGGGCCAGCACGGGCCCAGCTCTGTGCTGGTGAGGCCACCCCAGCTGTGCTGGAGTCACCAGAGCTGTGAGGCTGTGCCACCCCAAAGGCTGGCAGCCGTGTGCTGCTGCACCCTCAGCACCTCTGGGATGTCCCAGTGCCACCCCAAAGGCTGGCAGCCGTGTGCTGCTGCACCCTCAGCACCTCTGGGATGTCCCAGTGCCACCCCAAAGGCTGGCAGCCCTGTGCTGCTGCACCCTCAGCACCTCTGGGATGTCCCAGTGCCACCCCAAAGGCTGGCAGCCGTGTGCTGCTGCATCCTCAGCACCTCTGGGATGTCCCAGTGCCACCCCAAAGGCTGGCAGCCCTGTGCTGCTGCACCCTCAGCACCTCTGGGCTCGCAGGGCAGCACGGGGAGCTGGGATCCATCACACCTGGCAGCACCTGCAGAGCCACCTGGGGCTGTGGCACACAGGGGCTGCACCTCAGGGAGCAGCACTCAGCTGAGCCCAGCCTCTGTGGTCTGAGGGACAGGATTCAGCGGGCACAGAGGCAGCAGCTGAGGCTGAGGCTGTGTTGGAGCAGGTAGATTACAGCACAGAGCAGCCAGGGCTGAGTTATTGCCCGAGGCAGTGGCACAGCGCTGCACTGCCACCTTGGAATGTACAACTGCTCAGGCTGAGCATCACCAGGAGCTGCCAGAGAACAAAGCCCAGCCCAGCTCTGCTGCCCGGGGCTGGCTGTGCCTCATCAGAGCCCGGGCACACCCAGAGGGATCCCCGTGAGCACCGGGCTCCTTCCTGCAGGAACTGGATACGCTGATTCCGTTTCAAGTTGGTTTTTTAAATAAAAGTGCTCTCTGCTGCTCCGGCCTCGTGCATCTGGACACCACTGACAGTTCCAGGACCATCACACATCTGTATTAAGTGAAGAACAATCTCTTCCCTCCCTCTTTTCCCTTTCTTTGCCCTTGCCCCGTTGCTCTTGCTGTCGTGTTCAATACGAGATCAGGCAAACCCCAGAGGCCAGGTTACATTTTTACGTTTTTGCAGATCTCCATCACAGATGGAATTTTTTTTTGCTGGTCATTCCTTGCAACCCATCCACGAGCAGGACAACCCCAAAAAAGAAGAGAGGGCAGCGAAAACAAACCCCACAACAGAGAGGCAGGAGAGAAGAACCAACAAACGAGCAGAAATCAGTTTTCCACCGGGGTGGGATTTGCTAAGGGCTGGCTGACGATGACTTGCACCACGTAGTCCTTTGGGATTTTCAACTCCTCCAGTTTCATTTTGTCTGCCAGGGGTCTCCCAGAGAAGAACCAGCGCTGGCTGCCCGGTTCCACTCCCTCCACGGCGTGCAGCCGCCGCTTCATGTGGTACACGCTGTCCATGCTGCGCACCTGCAGCTTCAGGTCTTTGCCCGTGGACAGGCGCAGGCGCAGCTGGCACTCGTGCCCCGAGTTGGGAGGGGGGTCAGGGATGTCCAGAGTCTCCAGGTCCCCCTTCTCCTCGATCATGTTGATGGGTGGGGCCAGGCAGTACACGGGGAGCTGGTAGCGGTTGCCCAGTTCATCGTAACACTCCGTAAGAGCACCTTGAGGAGAGAAAAAGGGCAAAGTCAGTGGGAATGTGTGGCAAGCACACTTCTCTCCCTCTCAGGGTTTTTCATAGAGGTGCACAGAGAGGAAGGAAAGAGAGAACAATTTCTGTTTCTGCTCCTTGCTTTTCCTATGTGGAATGTGTTTGGAGAATTATTTCCCTGGGGTGAGTGCTTGGTTGGATTCTGGTGAGGATTGTTTGAGCCTGGTGGTCAATCCATTCCATTCCAATCCAATCCAATCCAATCCAATCCAATCCAATCCAATCCAATCCAACCCAATCCAACCCAATTCAATCCAATGCAACCCAATCCAACCCAACCCAATCTAACCCAACCCAATCCAATCCAATCCAATCCAATCCAACCCAATCCAACCCAATTCAATCCAATGCAACCCAATCCAACCCAACCCAATCCAATCCAATCCAATCCAATCCAATCCAATCCAATCCAATCCAATCCAACCCAACCCAATCCAATCCAATCCAATCCAACCCAACCCAACCCATCTGGGGCTGGACTCTCAGAGAGGGTCACAAATTGTGTTAGAGTTAGGGATAGGGTCAGAGAAAGTAGTTTGTAGTTTTAGTATCCTCCTTTTCTATAGCATATTAATATATTTTAGCATAGTTATAATAAAGAAATAATTCAGGCTTCTGAATTGAGTCAGACATCGTCACTTCTTCCCATTGGGTTTGCTTGCATTTAAAATAGGAATTTGTCTTCACAGAGAGCAGCAGGCACAACTTGCCCAGGCTTTGTGCAGGGGAAGCCTTCTCCAAAGGCTGGGAAAGAGAAAAGAATGATAAACAATTCTTATCTTCCCTTACTACACCTGTTACTGTACAGATGTAGAATGTGTTATAGAGATTTGGTCACCAAAGAGTGATTTCTTAATTAGCCACTAGTGATAGTGTTTAGATTCATTTGACCAATCTGGTAAAAGCCTTGTTGGCAAGGGAAATACGTTTTTATTAATATAGTATAGTATAATAAAAGCAATTAATTAGCCTTCTAGAATCATAGTCAATGCTAATTATTACCCAGCAGGGACCCTTACTACAATAGGAATTCCTGGCACATTTCACATTGGAGTGGCCACTCTGGGAAGTTTTACCCTTTATCCTCTTTTACCCTGCTTTTTTATCCTTTTCCCTCTTTTACCCTGCTCTTCAACCACCCAAGAGGTGAGGTTGGAACTGAGGCTTTAAAAGGACCAGACAAAAATCATCAGTGCCCCACCTTGTTTGCATACAGACAAAAATCATCAGTGCCCCACCTTGTTTGCATACAGACAAAAATCATCAGTGCCCCACCTTGTTTGCATGCAGAAGCTCAGGGGTTGGGATAAAAGCAAACACCCCCTGAAAGCCAAACACCCAGATAAAGCAGGATAAAATCCCAAAGCAGGGAGGAGGGATGAGGACGTGCTCCCCTGTGTCATTTCAAGGAGGAATCTTTCAGCAGCAGCATGGCCAAAGCTCAGGACACACAAATGCCACTGGAGCAATTCCGCCAGGCTGAGCCCGAGCTGTGAAAATGCAGTGAAAGGAGGATTTTGTAACTTCCCAAATTGCTGGAATGGTTTTTCCAGGCCTGGTGTTTTAGTGAGCACTGCCAGGACAAACAAACACGGCCACCCAAGTCTGAGGCTCCATCACCACCACAGCAACAACACCCAGCACGGATTTTGCATTTCCACGGCATCTCTGAGTCCCACATTCAAAGCCCTGCAGTGTCAGGAGGGATTTTGATTTCCCTAAACTCCCTTGGGATCATCTGGATAACCTGGGTGCTCAGGAATTCTACCACATGCTGAAGTATGAAATACAGGCTGAGTTTTTCACAGCGTGACTTTATAAAATGGATTTTACTTTCTAAAATAGATCTCAAGTATTACCCTAAAAAAGGAGCAGCACATTTTCAGTGCTGTCTGAAGAATTCAAGGCAGAGAAGGCTGAAAGCAGAGCCAGGGAAACTGAGGAAGCTGCACCCCAAATCCCAGCAGGAATCCTTTCTCAGTGTGGTTAAACCCCCTCTCCCCTGGTCTGAATTTACCTGTAGAACCAATTTCCACATTTTTGCCCCTAGAGGGGCACAGTCAATTGCCAAATTATCCATCCCTGTGGTGTTGGGGATGTTTGAAGAGGAGCCAGGTCCTCGAGACACAGAATAATAAAAACCTCTTTGACTCTGCTCTGCTCAAAACAGCCAAGTGAGAAACTAAGGGGGGGGTTTATGTGGAGGGATTTTTTCATGCTGACACTGAGTTGTCTTAAACTTTGCTGCTTGATCAGCAAAATTGCCACAATATAAAATTGTAATTCAGGGATATGTGGTGTCACCCAGCCCAGTGTAACAGCAGCATCTTCTGGTGGAGATCTTTTGGGTAGGAATCCTCTTTTTTTTTTAAGGATAATTTGTGTTTGCAGAAACACACAGAGAAAATAATTCAAAAGATCATTGTTTTAGGCTTTCTGTTTGTTCAGGTAGCACCAAGCCATCTGTGCCCTGAGATTTATCAGAGAACAAAACAAAGAAAAAGAAATAAAATGATATAATTGCATCAACCCATTACAGTGTTTTACCATTAATGAATTTCAGAGCAAACCAACTTTTATCAAAGCTGTGCTGGACTCAAACCCTTTTATGGTTCTTTGCCATTTACAGACCCAAGCCTGGAGTTCCCACACTTCAGTTTTGTTTTACAACATTCATTTCACTCCTCATCTATTTGCTAAATATCACAGGACTAAATTCCAGACATAGAAACAAATTTACTGCTAAAACCAAGCCAAAATCCAAACCTCAACAGCTTTTGCATGCAGCTAAAGCAGCTAAAATTTATTCAAAAGCCATTTATCCTAAAAAGAATGCATGAGCTTTATAAAAGCACCTCAAAGAGTTGATTTTAAATAAATGGGGGGAGCTTGCTGAGGAATTCCTTCATCATTTTCTGGTTGCCCAGCTGAGCTAACATAGAGGTCAAAGCTGATGCTATAAACACTGGATTCCTTCATCATCATCAGATAAGCAATATTAAAACAAATCCTCTCAAAACAGCAGCTAACTTGGAGGGCTGTTAAAAAAAAATAAATATAAAAAGGGACAGCCTTTTCTTTTCTTGCCAATAAAACCCCACAGTCCCATCCCAGACTGAGAAATGGTTTCTACCAAACTGTGAATGTAAGAACAGGTTAATAAACCTGCCCAGTGATCCCAGTGTTCCATTCATCCTGGGGAAAATGTCCCCAAACATCCCAGCTAGAGAACATGTCCTAGCATCACTGTTCTAACTGAAAATCACAAAAAATCAAATATCCCAACTGGAGAACATGTCCTAGCATCGCTGTTCTAACTGAAAATCACAAAAAATCAAATATCCCAAATATCCCTACTAGAGAGCACGTCCTAGCATCGCTGTTCTAATTGAAAATCACAAAAAAATCAAATATCTCAACTGGAGAACATGTCCTAACATTGATTTTTTGTGATTTTCAGTTAGAACACCAAACATCCCAACCAGAGAACACCTCCTAACATTGCTGTTCTAACTGAAAATCACAGCACAAAAAATCAAATATACCAACTGGAGAACATGTTCTAATATTGATTTTTTTGTGATTTTCAGTTAGAACACCAAACATCCCAACCAGAGAATACCTCCTAACACTGCTGTTCTAACTGAAAACCACAAAGAAATCAAATATTCCAACAGGAGAACATGTCCCAACATTGATTTTTTTGTGATTTTCAATTAGAACACCAAACATCTCAACTGAAGAACACTTCCTAGCATTGCTGTTCAAGCTGAAAATCAAATTTCTGATCCTTCCTGCAGGATACAGCAGCTTGGACCACATTTAGCTGGAAGGGGCACTAAAAGACTATCAAGTTTTTATGAGAAAGTGGAAATCAAGAAAAAAATAAATATTTTTTTAGGTTTTTTCTGTTCCCAAGCAGGGTCCTTCCAGCAGAGGAGGATGCTGCCTCTGTGTCGTTATTGGACACGAAATGAGCACACAGAAGCTTGGTGAGTTTAAGAGACAAAAAGAGACAATTTAATTTCTGACCTCACAATATACAGAATTCCAAAAGTGACCGTGGATTGGAGGATGGAATTGCCACCTCTCCAACCCCACTGGTCAAACCAAAATCCATCAATTCTCTCCTCCCACAAAGAAGAATGCAAAATAATCATTATTTACATCAACATGTGTGAGAACTCCTGTCGAAATATGTAAAGATTATCAGAAGGCTGAAGAAGTTTTATGAGAACTTTAAAACTTTCAAAACTATAAAAGAAAACGTGACACTTTTAAAAACCAGGGCAACACCTCCTCAAATAGAGGAGGAAAAGGCAGCAGAGAGATGCTCAGAGCTGCAGGGAACAACCACCCCACATCCCACCTCATTTCCCTGCCTCATTTCCCTTCCCTTCCCCAAACCAGAGCAGGTTCAGATGCCAGCAACTCAAGGATTGGAATTTTCACTGCTGGATCATCCCAAAAAACCTCTGGAACGGGCAGAATCCAGGAGGAAAGCAGCAGGAAGGAAAGGTGGCAGACAATGTGAAAAAAACAACAGCAGATGGGATTATTCTAATATTTCAGAGCTAACACCAACTTGGAGAGTGAGGGATTCTGGAAGGAGCTACGAGGCAGAGCTTCTTGTTGGTTGTTATCCAGGTAGGAGACAGCTTGAGAGTTTCAGAGGGAAAAATAAGCAGATGTGATCATCAAGCATAATGGAACGGGAACATTTTGAAATTAATTGCCTTGCCAGCCAAAAAACCTTTGTTTTATGAAGATTATGAGGAAATTTCACTGAATTTGGAAGGGAAAACACTAAAAAGGACTGGTTAAAATACTGCTTCCACCCCTAAGCAGTTCAGAGTTTGGACTTATCCTCCTGCAGGACCAACAATTTTAAGGGCTCTCAACAACAGGAAGGTTAACTTTTGTAGGAGTTATTAAGTCAAGCAAAAATGGTCACACTCACCTGAAAACACAAGAAGTTTTAATGCACTTGAAATGGCATTTTAGCATTTCCTTAAGCTGCACACCATTCTTTCAGGAAAAGCAGGAAAATTCTTGTTTTCTCTTCACAAAGTGCCTTCTATTTAAGTTTTAGAGCAATTTTGAAGAGCATTGCTCAGAAACACCCAAAACTTAAGAACTGAACAGATTTCCATTTTATTTTTCCCCTTCTCTCAGACATATTTGCTGCAGGAAAAGAAATTAAGACCACACAACCCGAAATGCAGCACTGCAGTGAGACTCAGCTAATTTAAGGAGACTGTCTGTGTGTAACACATTTGCCCAAGGAACAGCTGGTTCAGTTGTTTTTCTGACTGAAAATCTCCATTCCAAAGCCAAGCTGAGCCTGGACTGCTGAATAAATTTGGGGTACTCTCACCTGTGGAGCATTGATTTGGACCCGATATAAATCACTGATGGCTGAAATTCAGAAGGAAAACAAAGAAGTCTCTGGGTTTTACAGCAGAGCAAAGATGAGGCAGAAAAGCTAATTATCTCTTCATCTTTATTAGCTGTTGATTCTAGGTCTGAACTGGGAAATACAAGATTTTATAAGGCAAAAAATGCCTGTGCTGGCATCAGGAGCATGTGGGAGAGGTGGAGGGTGGCTCCTGCAGAATGGGAGCGGGGCTGGGACAAGAGCAAACACGCAGTGCTGCGTTCCACTCACCTCCAGGCAGCCCAAACTGGGAGGAATTCACACCAAAAAGCTCCTCCTGGCTTAATCCCAACAGAAACTGCTCAGTTCATCCCTGGAAGTGCCCAAGGCTGCTGTTATCAGAGTGGCTTTTCCATTTTCCAGCGTGAAATTTGTGGGAATACTCGTGCAAGTCAGTGCCTTACACGGTGTGCAGAGAACAATGAAGAATTAATGGTGTGGGGGAAACACTTGATAATAAAGCACCCTTATTAACCCCCTCCCCTGCTCCTTCCACACTACATTTCCATGGGTTATTCAGATTTGAATGCCAGGAAGCTCCTGGACAGAGGTGCAGTCTGGATCCTGAGGCAGGGCACAACTTTTGTGCTCTCATGCCCACCCTGCCTCTGTCACTGCAGCTCCTTAAAGAATGGCTTTGCAGATAACGAGCTTGAAAGCATTTAATCATTCTCATTTCAAATCCACTGAAAAACAGCTCTTCCATTATGGGCACATTATTGGTCTGGCTCCATTCCACGCTGGAGAACAACTCCCAGAGGCAGCAGGAGATCCCAGGGCTCCAGGAGCTGCTGGGCGAGCAGCTCATTCCCACTGGTGATACACAGGGATTGAAAATGAAAAGAGGGGGGGGGAAAGGAGACTGACACCCTTCCCAACCTCAAGGATCCCACCCAGCTGCTTTTCCTGCAGTCACAGAATGGTTGGGGTTTGAAGGGACCTCTGGAGATCCAACCCTTCCCAGGCAGGGACACATCCAGGTGGGTTTGGGATGTCTCCAGAGAGGGAATTCCACAACCTCCCTGGGCAGCTGCCCCTGGGCTCTGCCACTCTCCACAGAAAGATTTTCCTCGTGCTGTAATACCAAAATAATACTTTTAAAGAGCAAATCTCAGTTGGAGAATGCAACCAAAGATCCCTCAGGGGTATCCAAACCTTTCTGCCTCAAATTAAGCACAGCTCACAACAACACAGGGCTTGTCCAGAGAAATTGTGGCTGCCCCATCCCTGGAATTGTCCAGGGCCAGGCTGGAAAAAGCTAGGACAGTGGGAGGTGTCCCTTGCCCGTGGCAGGGGGTGGCACTGGTTGAGCTTTAAGGTCCCCACCAACCCAAATTTTGGGAAAAGCCTGCTGCACATGTGCCAGGTGCATCGCTGGGCTTGCTGATCCTCTCCCTTTATCACAGCACAGCATCAGCATCACTTCACTCATTAGCACTAATTAACTAGGCTGAGGGTGAAAGATAATTAACACAGTCTTCTGAAATAGAGGAATCTCTGCACTAGCCAAAGGAGCCACTTTGGGTCAGATTTTAGCCACAGCTCCCAGCTGTGCATCCCTCACCGTGCCCCATGTGCTGGAGCAGGGAGAGCAGAGGGAACAGGGATGGGACATTTGGAAAGGGGCGCTCAGGGAACCAAATCCCTCAAAATTCCTCTTAGAAATCCACTCTGGTGCCAACAGCAGCAGTGGCAATCCTGGCAGAGGAGCTGGGATCTGTCACCCCACCTCACTCACCTGATGGAGACCAGGGGAGAAGGGACCTACACCAGAAAGCTCCAAACTTCCCAGCAGAGTAACTTCCACAAACAACCTAATCCTCCCCTAAAACAGCTTTACCAGAGCTCAGATTCCTCCAGCCTGTGCAGTTCATTGGCTTTCCATCACTGGCTTTGATAAAGTAATTATGCATTAATGCTCAGTAGTTGTCATGTTAACAACACCATATGTACTGCCACTTCCATGTCCCTGTAAAACTTGGATCTAATATTGCATGGAAGGAACAGCTTCCAAGAGATATTCCATCAGGGTTCAAAGATGACAAGTCATTTTACTAATGAAGTATTCATCTACTACACTGCTTTGCATGTCATGAAAATAGATGCCTGTCTAGACAGGCTTCTTAAGATAAAAATTTAAAAATAAAATGGTTGGTAAAAGAGCTCCTCTGTGTACCCTCTTCATTTACATTGCTGTTCTGCATTATCCAGCTTCTTCAAGGGGCTGGAGGGTTTTGGAGGAGGAAAGGAAAGCAGAATAGCATCACCACCTGAGGCTGCACTCATCCCTCCGAGCACAGCTGCCCTGGCAGTGTTTGAAGTCCCCAGGTCACCTGCTCAGGGTGAGGCTGAACTCACATTTACACAAGTTGTCGCTGCCTTGGTTACCATTGATGTTTTTCCTCTGTAAATCCAGAGGGAACACCCGGCACTCAGCATCCCAAATCCCATAACTGGCGTGGTTCAAATGGAAAAGCAAACGGGAGGCTCACATTACACACCTGACAGAAATCTCCTTTTTCTTGCCAACCACAGACACTGACAGATTGTGTCCCTGGAAGTCTGCAAAGTGCCACATCCAGGAATTCCTGGGACACTCCAGGGATGGGGATCCAAACCTCCCTGGGCAGTTCCAAGGCCTGAGCACCCTTTCCATGCTGATGTCCACCCTGAGCCTGCCTTGAGGCCATTCCCTCTCCTCCTGTCCCTGTTCCTGGGAGCAGAGCCTGACCCCCCAGCTCCAACCTCATTCCAGGGAACTGCAGAGGGAGAGGAGGCACAGACTGACCATGACTTGTTGGGATGTTCCATTAGCAACTGGTGACCACAGGACTCGAGCTGCTCCACCTCCTGTGCACTCCAGGCAGGGAGTTCAGCCTCCAATCCATCCCCTGCCTGCTCAAAACGAGATTTCAGAGAGTTTAATCTGAGCTCCAAGCAGATCTGGAGGGAAATTCGGGCTGATGCAGCACTTGATAAAGCTCCAGGTAAAGCAGCAGCAGCAACCCTTGGACTGAACACAAACAAATGTTGGCTCTGATGAGCTGGAAAACTCCTCACACTGAACAACTCTTCGCCACCTGTGTGCAACAGGGAGAGAAGGCGAGTGATGCCTTCAGTTGGAGCTTTCATGTTTTCCACATAGAAAAAGAGGAAAACTGATTAATTAAGCAAAAAGGTGGAAGATTGAATGTTGGTGCTGCCTCATGCCCTGAATGTGCCCTCAGCAGAGGCTGCACAGATGGTGAGAGCCCAAAAAGGTTAAAAATTCAAGGCCTTGCTGTACCTGTGACCTTCTATAAAAACCTTCCCTGATCACTCAGGAATTATTAAAAGCACCGTGGAGGTTTAATTGTTCCTGTGCATTTTCAAGGAGTCAAAACACGGGTGGAAACACCGAGTTCATTTTGCTGCAGATTTTTCTTTGCCATAAAGCTACAAAGCAAACATTGCAAACATTGCTGGGCTCAGACGTGGCTCAGCAAAAAAAGGAAGTTTTTCTCTCAGTGCTGAATTTCTCAGTGCTAAATGTCAGCAAAAAACAGCTCTAGGTGCAAGAAAATCCTTCGAAATTAGGATTTTTCCAGAGGTCAAGCTGCCTGTGACACAGCCAGTGAGTGACTCCAAGAATAAATGTTGAAGGAGGTTGTGGAATATTTCAAAATACTGAAACACCTCACGAGTGCTGCCCATGTTCTCTGTGACTCCTCAGGCAGGATTTCCTCAGCTGTTACCTGCCCCTAAAAGGTTGAAGGCAGAAACTTTCTCGGGCTCACACACTTCTGCCTTGCTTTTGGAGAAAAGTTATCATCTTATTATTATTACTTAAATTCCTGAGGCCAATCCAGCAGAAGATGCCAAATGTTTTGGCCCCCATCAGCTGGAGATGATGAAGAGGAGTGGGATGAAGCAGGTGGGACACCCAAGGGTTGCCTGAGCCCCTCATTTTCCACCCTGAGGGCACCAATCCCCCCAGGAACACCAAATCCATGGCAAACCACAATGCCAGAAGCCTGGAGATCACCAGGCAAGGCTCTCACTGGAATCTTCAGGGGGGAAAAACCCATTTTAAACTTCATTTCCCACCTCCATTTGAAACACTTCATATTTCTTTTTCTCATTTCCCAAGCAGACAGCAAGGCAGATGAAGCTGATCCTCAGTGCCTCCACTGCAAGCAGCCAATAATGGAATAAATGTCCACTCCTGGGGAATATTGAATAAAGCAGAAATCATGTCCTGACCACTATCAGATACCACAGGACAATTATTCACCTAAGCCACTCAACACCTGTCTGGAACATTTGCAACACCAACAAGCAGCTTCCTCCATGAGGAATTTGAGAGGTTCTTTTGTCAAAATATGGGTTTGTTTATTGTGAGCATCTCGTGGCCAGTTTGGGTTTGTTGCTTGGGGTTTTTTTTTTTTTCTTTAAAGGAATTAGTTGCCATTTTCTGGTCACATATCCATGGTTAAAAAAACCCCTAAAACAGCATTTCTGAAAAGTGTTGCACATCCTCCTCCCCACACCAGAAAAGACAAACTGAAACCAAAGGCAGGAAATAGAGAGGCAAGAGCTGCAGGGGAAGGGACTCCAGAAGAGACCAAGCAGTTATGTTGACAAATCTCCTCAAAATACCTTTCAAAACACAAGAGCAGAAATTAAAGATATTTAAGGAAAACAACTGTAGGATGGAGCCATAATTGGGGTTTTTATTTGAAGGCTTGAGAGTTTCTAACCTGCATTTAGATATATAAATATTCCAGCCAGCCACAATTGCTTTACATCCTGAGGATTTGATTCATTTTCCTTCAACTTGAAGAAAACACTGGGAATCCAGCATCCCTCAGAATGATGTTGTGATCCATTAAAAAAATATTAATCACAGCAGAAATGATGGAAAGCAGCATCTTCATGGCAGGAGGCTGGTGAGGAAAGTGATTCTTTCTCAAGGTCAGGAGGAATTTGGAGACACAACAACAAAACATCTTTTACTAGAACCATGGCCATTCCCAAGGGGAAAAAGCCAATTTTCCAGGTGTGATGGACACAGAAAATGCCAAAATTCCCCAAAGAAAGAGGCAGCAGAGGAGGAGAAGGAGCTGCCACTGTGCCTGAGCAGGCTGAGGGAAGCTGGAGCAGGATAATCCCAAATCCAGGCACAGCCTGGAGGTGAGGATCCCTGCTTTGGATGGAGCCTCCTATGAAACAGCAATTCCTGTGCCTGGGCACTGAGAGAGGCAGAGATTTGGGGATTTCTCCTCAGCAGGAGGCACTTCGGGAGCAGCCAGAGCTGTCCAGGAAATGTCCAGGAATGGATTTGGGGATGAGCTGGGAAATGGATTCTGGGATGAGCTGGGCTCCCTTGCTCTGGGAATTTGATTTTGAGATAAGCTGGGCTCCTCCACTCTGGAAATTGGATTTGGGGATGAGTTGGGAAATGGATTTTCGGGTGAGCTGGGCTCCCCCACTCTGGGAATTGGATTTGGAGTGCTCTGGGCTCCTCCAGAGAAATGAAATTTTGGGATAAGTTGGGTTCCCCCACTCTGGGAAATGGATTTTGGGGTGCTCTGGGCTCCCCCACTCTGGGAAATGGGATTTTGGGATGAGCTGGGTTCCCCAGCTCTGGGAATTGGATTTTGGGCTCCCCCAGGGGCAGCAGGAGCCAGAGGAGCAGGAGCAGAGCCAGCAGAGCCATTTCTGTCACTCCCATCCCTGCCCCGTGCAGGGAGGGGGACGGGGCTGGGACACCCAAACCTGAGGCACCAAGCAGCAAAATCGGGATGCAGCTCCCAGCCCTTCCCCAGAGCATCCCTGGAGGAGGAGGGGAAGGATCCTGGGAGGCAGGAAGGGACCCAAGCAGCATTTTGTGAAATCCTCAATGTATTCACTCCCCATTTCAGCCCACGGAGGGGACTTGACGTCAAGAACCCTTAAAAATAGCCATGGATGTGTAGAAAAAGCAAAATAAAAGCACCCTCCTAATGCACACACAGCTTCAGTGCCAGCAGCAGCTTGTCTGCTTCCTCACAAGACAGCAGCAATTTTGGGTTTTAATCCCTTGCCTTTTGGGTTTTTTTTTTTAACTGAAGTAAAAACAAGCCAGAAAAAGCTTCCCTCAAACTAATAACTGCTGTCTCCTGAGCAGAGTTTGGTCAAAAAAATACCCCAAAGCAACAGACCAGGAGGCTCAGCTGTAAAATTTATGATATTCTCTACAGATTTTAGAGTTTGCTTAATTTTCATGGGCTGCACTTTCCTCTCAATACTACTGCTGGTCACACTGACAGACAGGCTTTGATAGTCAGACCTCCCAAAGCTTTCATAACTCTGCTGGAACCTAAAATTAGACAGCCACAGTCACCAAAATATCATTTACTCCCCTTTTAAAGGGGCATTAAGAGAAACCTGAGTATTTGGTGTCTTCACAGAAAAAAACATATTGTCCAGCAATGTTTTACATGTGTGTAGAGAATGTAAGCCATCAAAAATATGATTTTTCATGATAATTAAAAAGCCTCTTTATACAAGCAATTCCTACAGCTTTAATTCCCAGAAATGGATACAATTTTGAGGGAATAGAGGAAAAAAAAGGAGCTGGTGGCTTTAAAGGCAGCAGTTCACAGGGGATTTAATTTAAATGCTACAGGTTTCACAGCAAAATTCACTGTACAGATTCACTCCATCACAAATTCATCAATACAACAGGGAAATCCAACATTGCCACCACAAAAAAATCTCTGCAAAAGTCAGAGTTCCACTTCTGGAGCTGTTTAATTCACAGGAACCAGCCATGGAATGGTCAGGGTTAAAAACCTACATTTTATAGCATTTTTGTGGCAGATATTTCTGAATTACTGTGCAAATTTCAATACTAATGCTCGGCCTGCTGGGCTGTGAGCACACACTGACAGCTCAGTTTTCCATCAACAGAAAATAAAATAAATGGACTCAATAAATGGAGATTTGCATCTACATAAATAAAAAGGGAGTTTTCAACATAGCAAAGTGCAACTTTTTTATTGACTGCAAGTGATAAATGTTAAAAGCAGCCAAACCTGATGGTGGAGTGCCCATCCCTGGAGGTGTCCAGGGAACAATTCCATGGAGTTCTGGGTTCCTCCTGGAAATCAGGCAGCTCCAGAGGTGGAACTGGGTCTTTTTGCTTTTTGTTTGAAGGCACTATTGGATTACCTGTGGTATTGATAAATCTGTGATTGAGAGATCTGCAGTGTAACTCTGGTGGGACTGGATCTTGGAAATCTTTCCCAACCCAAATAATTCTGGGATTGTGTCTGATTTAATTAGTAGAGTTTTGCTGGAATTAAGAATTTGTGATGGAAACACCCCATGCCTTCCCAACACTGCTGCTCCTGGCTTTGAGGGCTTTTCTTGTTGTTATTTAGGACTTTTTTAATGCTTTTCTAATTGATATTTCACCCCCAAGGAGAAGAAAATTCTCTGTTCAGAGTGGGAATAGCTCAGTGATGTCCTTCCCTTCTCCCCAGCATTTCTGGGAAATATTCCCATCCCGTTTTTGAGGATCTCAGGGACCCAGGACAGCAAATAAAGAGCCAGAGGAGCTCCCAGGAAAAGCCAGCTGGGACCACAGGAGCTTTCAGAAAAGCTGGAAACTCAGCAGAGTTTTCCCTTTTATCACCCCAGCAGCAGGAAAGGAGCTAAACCCCAAAACCCTGAGAGCTCTGCAGCAGGTGAAGTGCCCACCCTGGAATTTATTGCCTAATAGGGATTAAAAACACTGACCCAAATCTGATGGTGCAGTGGCTTTAAGTGGAATTTTTATTTTATTCTATTTTTTTTTGTAATTTTAAAATTTGTTTTGGTAAATTTTATTTATTGTATTTTATTTCCTATTAAAGGTAAGCCATATTTTATTACCTATTAAAGGTAACCTGCATTTTATAACAACTTCCCCCTGTATAAATTGAGTTTTTCTGCCATCTCCAATTTATATTTTAGCAAAAGAGCAAAACAATGCAAGGGCTGCAGAGATGCAAACTCTGAGATATTTAACCCAAATATCCTGGGAATTCTGCTGCAGCTTATAAAATGTCCATCCTGGAATTTAAAAACTCCACTTAACCCCAGCCAGACTGCAATTAATATTAATGACTTGCAGGCCAAGTTCAGCTCAACATTAACATTATTATAAAATACTACACACTCCAAGATTCCCTGTTTGATAGCTGAGAAGCATGGAAAACTCTTCTTCATGAAATTTAAATGGTCTCATTAATAAAATATAGAGGATGTGCTACTTTAAGGCAGGAGGAGGAGAAAAAAGAAGTATAAATCGGTGATAACGTTATTTCTATTTTTAAATCCATCCCACAGAGTCACCCAAGATAGATGAGAAGTGCTAAGCCCATCCCACGAGCTTATTTATTTATTTAATACTTCTTACATGCTATTTTTAACAGCAGAAGCCAGCAAAAGGCATCCATTAGAAAAATCACAGTGGTGAGAGTCTTCCTCACACCAGAGGAGTGACAGATCTGGCTGAAAGCAGCCTCACAAGAGATTTTTTATTTTATTTTAGGTTTTTCCCCCCCCATTTCTCTCCTTCCCTTTGCTGCAGGATTTTGGAATAAAAAAGCAATTTTATTTTTGCAGCATCAGCTTAAAGCTGAATCTCTGTGTGCCAAATCTGCATTTGTCAGTCCTTCCTCCCTCCTCCAAGGTTTCATTTTCTCACCAACCCATGGCTTGAACAGCCAAATGTGGATGCAAGGCTTGGGTTGGGCTTTTAATTAATTTATTTTTTTAAGTCTCTTGTTGTACACACAGCAAATAAATGAAAGCAAACACCAAAGCCCCCCTGGCACTGCAGCATTTTGTAGAAGAAAAAAAAAAACAGTGAGAAAGGTTGATTTTTTTTTTTTTTCATAGACTTAAAGGAATTTATCCAACAAATGTTGGGTTTTCTTGGGGAAATGTTGAGATTCCCACCAGGAATACAGAGTGGCACATCCAGGGATGGGATCCAAACCTCCCTGGGCAGTTCCAAGGTCTGAGCTCCCTTTCCATGGGGAAATTCCTGCTGATCCACCCTGAGCCTCCTCTGGCACAACCTGAGGCTTAATTTTCATCCAGACTTTTCTACAGAAGACAGAGCCTGGGCAGGTAAAGAGATCCAGAGGGAAGAAAACCCAAAAACAAAAACAAACCAAACCAACCAACCAACCAACCAACAACAAAAAGAAAAAAAACCGAAAAAACAAAAGACTCCCCCCCAAAAAAACAAAAAAACACCCCTAAACAAAACCCAAACAAACAAAAAAAGCAAAAAAATCCAACAAAAAACCCAACAAAAAGCCCCCCCAAAAAAAACAACAAAAAATCAAAAACAAAAACAAAAAAAACAAACAAAAAACCCAACCAAACCCTCCACCCAAAAAACCCAAAAACACACACAAAAAAACCACCAAAAAAACCCCAAAAAATCCAAACCCCACCAAAAAAACCCAAAACAAAAAGAAAATAAAACCCCAGAAAAACAACCCCCCCCAAAAAAAACCCCAAAACAAACAAAAAACCCCAAAAATAAAAAAAAAAAACCAAAACAAAAAAACACTGACAAAACCCAACAAAACCCAAAATAAAAACAACAACAAAAAAAACCAAAAACCCAAAAAACAAACAAAAAAAACATTAAAAAGGGAGAAAAGTTGAATTGCAGACACCACAGCTGCATTTCTTCACAGCTATTTTATTTTCCCTTCATCCCAAATTTTTCCCAAAATGAGCTCTTTGTGTGAACAAACCCCAGAGGCTGCTGGTGTCACTCAGAGCAAGGAGAGTCTGTTTGTCCTTCCTCCCTAGAGAAAAGCTCACTTTGCATCCCTGGGTCCCCAAATGGAAGGATTTGATCCATAATCTCCTCATCCATGGCACTAACAATGCCTGATGAGTCAGGAATATTTGGATTTCTAGAAGCAGCAGCTTCCTCTGGACTGGGAAGGTCACACTGCATGGAGAACTTTGCAAACAGATGCCCAAAAGTGAATAAAAAATAAATATCGCAATTCTGTGGGTGGAAAAATCCCCAGTAAGCTCCACATCCCGGATAAAAATTCTAAATATTCTCTCTGTTTGGAATTCAGCCTCAAGCCAGGCCTGGCCTGGGCAGCAGAGCCTCTGATAGAATTTGATTTCTGAGTTATTTCTGAGATACTCTGAATATTCTGCATGTGGGCCTTAAAAAGCAGTAGGCAGGACTTGAAGCAAACTGCTGGAAAAACAGATTTAAGAGTTCACATCCTTTTTTCCCCAAACCTGGGAGCCTTGAAACAGAACGTGACACATCCTCTCTTTTGCTGGGACTCCCCTGTGATCCCAAAGCCAGCCAGAGCCTTCCAGGCAGGATGAAACTGCCTCAATTTTGGATTTATTCAACTCCTCCCTCACAGTTCCAAGCTGTTCTGCCACTCTGACACAGACCCGACGTGCCAAACACCTTCTCTGCAGGATTTGATGCCATAAATTCAATGTTTTCCCCCTCGTGTGACATCTGAATGCACAACCCAGCGCTGCCAAAACAGCTCATTAATTTGGGCCGATCAAATTCATTACAGAAATCATATCCCCCTTGCTGCTCCTGCCTCCAAATCCTCATTTTTTAAGATAATTATGTTTTTATCAAGTTTTTGTATTGTCAGAACCAGAGTCAGACCCTCACAGAGAAGAACTTTCCCACATTAAAGACAATTTTTGAGGGCTGCAGCCTGATGTGAGGAAGACACCACAATGAAAGGTCACCTGTATTTTATTCCAGCATCCCTATATAAAAATTGAGTTTTCCTGGCGCCCACAATTGATATTTTAGCAACTAAAAACAATGCAGCAACTCCCTTAGGTCTGCAAAAATGCATTTTCTGAGTTATTGTTTCCATTTATCTGAATGGTGACTTCAAATGATCAGTAATTTCTTTCCAGCCCCCTCTCACTGTATTTCTGTTAGGAACATGGGGAAATGATTTATTTCTGAGTTGAGGAGTGAGGGAAATAGAGCTCAGAAAGCAAATCAAACCCACCCAGCAGGATTCAGAATAACAAAACAAAGGGGAAAGTACCCAAAATAAGAGCTTGCAGTTCATCTCACACAGGATCTAACAGCAGATTGCCAGACCCAAATTTTTGGGAGAGTTTTTCAGGCTCTTTAGAAGAGAAAGTTTAAAAAAATCCCAACAGTTCAAGTGCCAAAGAAACCCCTAAAATCAGGAGGGAAAAACAATCTATTTCCTTACGAAGAGAAGCTGGGAAAAAAGTTATGAAAATGGTGCCTTGGAGCATCCAGGTGTTCCAAGAGATTCCAAAAAGTCCCAAATGATGCCTGGAAAGATCAGACTCAACCTGAGTGTTCCCATGGACCACATCATCCATTCCAACTGCAGGAACTACCAAAAAAAGCAGATTTTCTTGGTCCCTCTCTATATAACACCATTTTGCTCAGAAACTCCGAACAGGAGCACACCCACATTGAAACCCAGATATTTTAAACCACTCCATCCACTGATTTTTGGGGGTAAAAACATCATTATTTTAACCTGCTCCCCTTTGGAGGGGCCACATCCTCGTGAGCTGCACCTACCATGGGGTAGTGTTATGTTTGCACCATCAATGATTGCTTGTGCCAGTTCGTGGTCGTTGCTCTCAAAGGCGTGGGCAGCAGCCTTGAGGGCATCCCAAATCTCCTTCCTGCCCTCGAAGGCCGGGGCTGTGTCCCAAAATTCATCCCTCTTACTGCGGAGCTGCCCGTCCGTCATGGGGTAATCGCTCTTCCATTTGGGCTTCTCCTTCTTCAGGGGCTGGTTACGACCAAGAGCCACTGTGGGGGACAAAGACAAAAAGGGAATTCATCAAAATAACACCATAAAATTCTCTTTGGTTGCTTTGTTTTGGATTTACAGTGACGCCTCAGGTTGTAGCTTTTCTATTTTACACATTCTGTGCTGCTTTAGTGTGTGGGTCTGGGATTCACATCAGGGGATGCTGAGCTCTCTGCACAGAGCAGAGACAAAACAATTCCTGCTCCAGCTGGGCACCAAGGACAAATGATCCAAATCTCAGCCCAGGAGCACAAACACCGTGGGCTGGAGAGAGAAAAACAAGCAGGGTGGGACTGCCTGGGCTGGAGCTGGAAGAGGACAATGAACTCCAATGTATAAATGGAGCAGAACTGATCAAAGTGAGACATCATGACCAGTCATTCATTTTTGTGACTATCTTGGTTCATCTTGGGTTCATTTTGTGCCATTTTGGTTCACCTTGGGTGCAGCCCTGGCCGGACTCTTGTGCTGCCCAAGGTGCATCCATTGAGGAGATCCTTTAATAAATCCCTGCTTTATTCTGTAGCTCTCTCTGGTCTCTATTCCAGCTCAGCCTTCCCAAGGCATCACCAGAGCTCAGTTTGCAAGCCTGGTCCTTTTTGTTCATCAGCTCCCAGGTGATGCAGCAAGATGAGCATTATTCACATAATGCTCATGGTTCAGATTTTCATTTCTTGAGGGAATTATGTTTTTAGCAGTTTTGTATGGTCAAAACCAGCCTTGGAGTCTCCTCGATTTTCCCAAGAGGTCAAAGCACCGTGGAGCTTAGGAGAAGGGAGGTGATATGGATGTGGGCCATGCAATTATTATTTGCTACTTTTAATTAGGAGCTGACTTGTTTCTGTGCAAATGCATCCTCCTGCTTGCTGATTTCCCCTGGAAATCCAGGAATCCATCAAGGTTTAAAGAGCATTTCCCTCCTTCTCAATAAACACAAACCCATTTGTTTCCCTTTAACTGCAGCTATTTTTGTGTAACAGCCACTTTGAGGTTATCACACAGGTAGAAAAGTTGTCAGATTAAAACTCCTGCTCTCATCCCCATCAGTGCCTGGTGCTGCAGCAGGAGATTCCAAGTCCACAGAGGTTTTAAGGAGACCAAAACCCCACAGGAGGTTAAGCCACACAACTTTATTCAATCTGACCCCAAAGAATGATCAGCTTCCTTTGCCAGCTCAGGATGACAGACACGTTCATGACCCTGAAGTGTAAGCCATGGAAAAGAGGAGTTTGAGAAGGATTCCTGCTGGTGAGGTGACACTGCCAACTGTGCAGAAAAATGAGCTTTCTTTGGATTCAGAAACACGTGAGAATGGTTTGGGTTGGACAGAACCTTAAAGATCATTTCATTCCACCCCCTGCCATGGGCAAGGACACCTCCCACCACCCCAGGGTGCTCTAACCCCATCCAACCTGCCCTTGGACACTGCCAGGGATGGGGCCACACAGCCAAGGATTTGTTCCCAGTATCCAATCCCAACCTATTCCCTGTCACTTTGGAGCCATTCCCAGTATCCTGTCACTCCATCCCTTGGAAATCCCCTCTCCATCCTTTCCTTTCTCTCCAGCTGCAGCTCCTTCAGGCACTGGGAGGCCACAGCTGTGTCACCCCAAAGCTTCTCCTCTCCAGGCTGAACAATCCCAGCAGAGCTGCTCCATCCCTCCAGTCCTGGTGGCTCCTCTGGAAGATGCATTTGCACAGAAACTGAAGGCAGCTCCTAATTAAAAGGAGCAAATGACAATTGCATGGCCCACATCCACCGACTCCAGCTGCTCCTCCGTGTCCCACGCAGAACCCAACAATAATAAACTTCTGAATCCTTTCAAGTGACCACAAGCATTTATTGCTTTTTGTTTCCACGGGATTGCTTCCATGGGACTGCTTCCATTTGCCTTTCAAAGGAGTGCTGGCCATTTAGCAGATTGCAGAGCAGCAAACCCCAGTGTTTACAAAACACCAAATTTCCTGGCAGAGCCCAGCCTTTCCCAGTCCAAGGCTCAGCTGAGCACACCAAGCCTGGGAGATGATGCTGGGGCAGCCTCAAGCAATGGGCTTGTGCATGAAACCCTGTACATTCTAAAATCCTAAAAACATATGTGGGAAAGACACTCCAACAAGGAATTATTTCCTTACTAAGGCTCAGCAGCCAGAGCATGACATTTTCAGCCAGACAGAACAGGACAGACTGTAAGAAATTTGGGTCAGTGGATATATTTTTTTTTTTCCATTCCACTTTAGCTCACATCTGTTTGCACATCCACTCAATGGATGCTGATTTGTCCCACAGGGGCCTCTCCTTGTCCCCAGACATCAATTATGGAAGCAGGTTAAAGGCACTTCCCGCAGCCCCACTGCAAACCCAGCAGCCCATTCCTCTCCCTGCTTCCCACTCTGCCCCAGACAGCACCCAGATTTATTGAAAATTGATTTATCTTCCCTCCAGCAGAAGCTCAGATCCTCACAGCCTCCAGTAACTCCTCCCTGGAGATCCCATCCTTCCTACACAGACAGCAGTGATGATAAACCCGGTGATAAATTCTCTTTTTTTCCGAGTGGGAAGGAAGGGTGGTGGAAGAAAGTGACTCTCCCAACGGCTCAAAAGCCAAATCCACTCTAACAAGCCATCCATCCCAGCACTAAGCCTTTAAACACAACCTGCCTTCAGCACAAGCCAGTATTTAAAAAGATCTTTGGCGTGTTTATCATTTAATAGAAGTGCTTCAAGGATCCCCAAAAAGCTTTATGCCTTCCCTGAAGAAATATTCATTATTTAGCTCTGTGGATAGATGGGACAGAAAGGATGTGAGAAACTTATGCCATGTAAAAAAATAATGTGTAAAAAGGCCCAAATATTTCTCTTTCCAGCCCATGTTTTAGTCACTAAAGCAAAACATGTGAATTTCTACAACCAAACTTTTGGACCACATCAAAGGACTTTCCCTTTTCTGTTAACAAGGCTGATAAAGAAACAAACATCAACAGTCTGAACCACTTAAAAGTATTTACAGTGTCAGTTTTCTGTTCCTGACTTTGGAAGGAAATTAGAGCTCAAAAGGAAACGTTGACTTCATTTAAGACCATGCACATCAGAGGCACCACCAGCTTGCAGGATCCAGGAGAGAAAGCAGCATCCACATTAATTTTTCATCTTACATCACTTCAACATGAGTAAGAAATTATTAATACCCTGCTCGAGAGCAGGGATTGTTTTCTAAATGCCAAGAAGAAGGCACGTTCTCTCTGAAGCAATTCTCCAAGTCACCCTCTCAGCAGAGGCCAACGGTTGGTATTTTTGGCAAGGGATTTATTTAGAAGGGAATATGAAAATCAGCACCGGTCTCCTTTTCAAAAAGTGAAATATCAGCAGCCAAAATGAGTTGGGCTGTTGTTCCACCAGCTCAGGTGTGCAGGTGGCGCTGGGCACCCCAAAGGGGGTAAAAAATCCACAGAATTGAGGTTGGAAAAGCCCTTCCAGCCCATCGAGTCCAGTGTCCCATCCCCACCTCGTCCCCAGCCCAGAGCACCGAGTGCCACCTCCAGGAATTCCCTGGGCACCTCCAGGGATGGGAGCCAAACCTCCCTTCCAACACCTGCTTGGAAAGGTAGTGATGGATCAAAGACTGGATGTCAGAATCTGAGCTACTGATGATTCTGAGATTGGAGAAAGTCTCTGTCTGTCAGCCCCACTGCCAAAGAAGAAGTTGTAATTAATCTGTGCTGGTTTCCAGGTTGTTTATTCTGTTGATCTCTCACATGTTCTGCTGCCCTGCCCAGCTCTGTCCTGCAGGGCAGCGTGTGGGGCTCTGCCCTCAGTGGGATGTGACAAACATTAAATACCAAAAACTCCCTGGGCTGCATTTACAAGAACGTGCCAATATCTGTCACCTACGTTGGACAGTGTGTCCCCAGCCTGAACCAACAGAAAAATGCCAACACCACAGTGAGACATGGAGGGCATGAAGAAGGAGAAAAAGGACAAGGCACACCCAATTTCCTCCATCTTGTCCCCTTTGGACCCCTCATCTAGAATCCTAAAATTTTACTTTTGCACCCGTGCCACACTTAATTATTACTGATATCAAACCCTCAGAGCTGGTAATTCATCCTGTGAGATTGAAAACTCTTTTCCATGGCCAGAGATCACAGCCAGTGTCTCTGGGGGCTCTGTCCAGGGGGTTCCTGACCCCTGCCAGGGTCCCAGACCTGCCAGGGCAGCCAGAGGGAAGCCCTGGATTCCCACACCTGGACACAAACTCTTGGTTCTTTTCTAACCCTAAATATTCTGTTTAATGCCTCAAAGTGCCCCAGAGCAGTGGCACACAGTAGGATTCAGCAGCATTACCTGTTCTCCCTTCACAGACAGACTCCTACCCTGGGATCCTCGAGGCAGCTGCTCCTGTCTGCCCCACTGAACTCCTGGCAAGCTACAAAGTCTTGTTTTTCAGAAGGAAAAATGTATTTCTCCAATCCTTGCAGACTGTTTTATAACCTGAATTGTAAATTTATTTCCCTTCCCCGCAGCTTCCCATCAAAGCAATGAATCTGTAAGGTTATCTCTGCTCCATATGCAGATAAACCCAGATATTTAAATCAGTTTCTTAACAGAATGTCAAGAAATGTCTCTGTGGAAGCTCTCTGGAGCAGCTGGTGTGTTTGTTATGTCGCTATCACTGTGGATATCACTGTGGTTATCACTGGTGCCTCTTCTGAGGGGGACCAGATGAGCAGGAGCAGCTGCTGCCACAGGATTCTTGTATTAAAAGCCAATATCCAGCTACACAACCCATAATTCCTAATTTATATCCCCCCAAATTCCAGCATTCCATCATCAAATTGGAAATATTTCAGTGTCAAATCAAACGTGGCCAAGCTGAGAGCTCTGGAGAAGGGCAGGATCTCTGCTTCAGGTGTGCCCTGGACCTTCCTCCTGCCCAGTTTCTGTCCTGCCAGGTAACTCTGTATGAGACCTGAAACAGCCTTGAAGCAGCTGAGCACAAATCTTAATTATTCGCGGAAACACCTCTGCTGTCATCAGCCTCACGTGAGTTTTCCCTCTCACCCCATTCCTTCAAACATCTTTTACCTACTTCCAAAAATAAAGTTAGGATGCAAATGTGGCTGTTCCATCCCTGCAAGTGCTCCACAGTGAATTTCCTCCTTTCCCTTGGAAACACGAGCATATGTTGCTTGCAGCATTAGCCTCTTACAGCTTTTGTAAAAAGCAGGGGAAATTGGCCCAGTCTGGTGGTGGAAAAGTTTCCAGAACCCACCCAGGGCATGGAAAAGCCAGGAGGAGCCACCTGGGTTGGATGTGCCCCACTTCAGGCTGTTGGAGTAACAAGAAAAGGGCCTGGCTGTGCTTCCCAATCCCTGCAGATCCGTGGGAAGAGGGACACACAACCAACAGCACCAGGGAGGGACAACCCATCAGTGGAATACGAGTTAAGAGCAGGCACAGCCAAATATTCCAAGATCAAAATGGTGAAATGTTGCACTAGGAGAAGCTGGCAAGATCTGGTAATATATATATATTTTTTTTTTTTTTTTTAACTTCTTTGTTTTGATTAAGAAAATATCCAAGAGGTGAAGCCAAGTGCTTAAGGGGTGAGAGATGAAAAAGGTTTGGAGTGACCTGTGAGGAAAGGAGCAGGAATAAAATCTCTTGGAATGGGAATGACACGTTCAGGAGCTGCTGTGGGTGGAAAAGATGGGATTTGAGGGCTGTGCATGAAATGATGAAATGATGAGGGAACAGCACAGCCCCAGAGCTGCAGAGGCCAGAGAGGAGAACACCCAGGTGGGACTGGGGCTGCCAACACCCCCAGCTCCAGCAGGAGAGGGGATGTCCACCCAGGGAGACCCAGCAATGTCCTGGAGGCAGCCAGGAGAAGCTGAGGGAATGTTTTACAAACTGAACCAATGATCAAAATGATTTTCTTTACCACACTGCTTCCCTGCTGAGGCTCAGCTGCTAATAAAGTGTTTTTTTCTAACAGAAATGAAATGCAAATAATGTTTTGCTACCCAGAAAGTTTCTGTTAGGAATAGTCCCAAGGGTTCCCCTCCCCACAATCACCAAGCACTTCTCTACTTAATCAAATGAGTCCCATTTGAAATCCATTTTGCTCCAATTTCCTCATGAGGTACCCTGTAATTTCGTATCAATATCACACAGTTCATCCTAAACATTTTCTTTGCGTCGTTCTCCAGTGTAATCCTGAATTACAACAGTGCTTGGAAGAGCCAGGACAAAGGAAAAGTGTAAAAACCCAGGGAAAAAAGGCAGGGAGAAAGAGACACCTCATTGCATTTAAGTAGCAGACAATTTGAATTACATTAAGCAACACAGGCTTACACAATTTAAATTACATTAAATAGCACAGGCGTGCCCAACAACAGGAAAATGGCAGGATTTTATCTGTTTGCTGCTGATTTGCAGCAATTTTCTTCTTAAGGTGGTTACATTTTTCCAAGGCAAGAAGAGGATTTTGGAACACAAGCGGCATTGGACAGTGGCAAATACTTAAAAGTGAATTATTAGGACAATTAGGCTTTCCTAACAAGGAAATCAATTAACATTTCTAGAGAGCTTATGTGAACTTTCCAAATAAATACAGATAGACAGAAAGATAATGCTTGAAACTAAGTCAAGTTTTATGGTTTTTTACGAGGGTAAAATGAACACTACTTTCCTGGTAGAAATTCAGGTTATGTCTTGACATAGTTGTGTACTAAAACACCAGGCTGCAAATTCAAAGCAGCATTATAAAAGTGCAGGCAAAAGTATTAATTTTGAGCCAAGTAACAAACTGTGAAGCTTTTCAGAGAGGCAAACCCAGCAGAGACACATCTGCACGCAAGAAATAAACCCCCCCAGGCAATCCCTGAGCAATTTCCCCTTTCTCCCACCTGAAAGGAGGTGAAGAAAGGAAGAAAATAAACAACAACAACAAAAAAAAATATCAGATGGAGGGGGGAAGAAGCAGCAGGGCCATGAGGCTGAGCAGCAGCACTGAAACCAGGCTGGTGCTAAATGATGGATGTGGTGCCTCTGGGGACAAGGGGGACAATCAATCACTGGTGCCACCCAGTGCTCCCAGCCTGGCACATGGGGCTGGGCAGGGAATCCTTCCCTGCTTCTCCTCAATTCTTACTCAACACCAAAAACTGCCCAGAAGAGGCTGCAGGGAGGAAAAATGTAAGTTCCTCTGGTAATTCCAGGCAGCTCTGGACAACTTATCCCTGCCTTTGTGTGCAGATTAAACCTTCCTCGAGTCAATCCAGAGGCTTCTCAGCATGGGAGACACAACATGAGAGGATGGGGGTATATGAATGAGCTGAACAAAGAGAAAATCTGACTCTAATTGCCAGCTATCCCACTGTATTTTCCATTTCTCCCATCATTTTCAGCAGAAACTGCAGAAGGAATCAGGAGATTTCCGGGCAGCTCATCACTCATCACCCCTCAAAGGAGCCAGCAGTGTTGCAGGAAGAAATAAAAGCTGCAGCTTTGGAAATGTGCTCCCTCTGTGGCATTGCAGAGATCCCAGCTCATCCCAGCACAGGCAGGATCTGCTCAGATCACCACAGCCCTGGATGTCCTGAACAGAACTCAAACCAGGTCATTTTGTCTCACCTGAGGGTGCCTTCCCAGCCCACAGCCAGCTGGCAAGGGGGAATTTAGACTGGATACTGGGAATAAATGTTTTCCTGTCAGGGTGCTGGGCACAGGGTGCCCACAGAAGCTGTGGGTGTCCCTGGACCTCTGGAATTTTCCAAGGATGGGCTTGGAGCAGCTTGGGACAGTGGAAGTTGTCCCTGCCCTGAACAAGATGATTTTTAAGGTCTCTTCCAACCCAAACCACCATTTTTTTTTTTCCATGATTATTATTTCCAAAAGCTCTGTGGGTACTCCCGAGTCCTGTCTGCCCAGCAGAGGATTCTCAATCATTTTGATTCAGCTCATGATACAACAGCTCCTCTGGACAGAGAAAAACATCCCAGGGAGGGAACACCTTGGTGGAGTCACCACATCCTGGCGAGGGGGTGAGCAGGGATGAGGAAGGCAGGCTGCCAGGCAGGGCACAGGCCAGGGGATGCCCATCTGTCTCTGCTATTTCCCAGCACAGGAACCCTGGAGCCTCAAACTCAGCTTGCTTGAACTCGGCTCCAAAAGCAGGAGCTGTAAAACCCGGCTCAGTGTCAGCCCCAGCCTCCCAGGGAAGTTCAGAGAGGTGAAACAGCTCCAGGGGACAGACATTATCAACACAATTACCTGTCAGCACTGTTTACACTGGAATTTAAACCGCTCCTATCTCTGGCAGATGAATGTTTTCAGCTGGATACAGCACAGGATAACGATTTACTCATCCCCAACTCGCAGTGTGCAAGCACCAAGAGCTTCAATCTGCACCATCCACAGGGCACAACTGGGCTGCCTTTTTTAAAAGCTGTGACAAGAACCATTAAGGAAGCTGTCAGCAGCATGAAAAATATTCTGCCTGAGACAGGCTGCACTGAGCACACGTTTGTTGTGACTTCTGCAGCGTGTGGATTAAACTCCAACTCAATTGCAGCTGAGCTTGGCACCAGGGCAGTCCCACACCCAAAACAGGAGAAGCACAGAGCAGGCAGAGCTCTGGGAATGCAGTGGGAATCTGCACAGAGCTTATCTGCAAGAAAAACCAAACCAAAACAACAAAAAAAAACCCACAATAAAAAAAAACCCAAAAAACCCCCACCCCAGAGCTTTCTGTATCTCAGCATGAGGAAGAATGCAACTCAGCAACTTCACTTTTAAAGTACTAAAAGCCTTTTGTGTCTCTTGGGTTCACAGGGAAACTTTAGACACATCAGATAAAAGTGCAAATTCCTGACTGGACAACCTGTGCTGGTGCACTGCTGGGGCAGGGCACTGCCCACTGCTCCAGGCTCATGGGCAGCATGGATTTAACACTAGGGAATGGCCAGTTCCAGCTGCAAATGGACAGTTCAGGCTCACAAATTCCCTTCCTCCTTGAGATTGTTCTCCCCCTGACCTCTGTGTCACAAGCAGCTGCACAAAGTGCTAAAAAAGTGATTTAAAGTTCCAACTGAGGTTGGAAAAGCCCTCCAAGATCAAGTCCAAGCTGTGCCCAGCGATCACCTTGTCACCAGCCCAGAGCCCTGAGTGCCACCTCCAGACCTTCCTTGGACACCTCCAGGGAAAAGGAGCAGCACCAAAAATCTCCCCACACACTGACAGCCGAGTTCTGCGTGCTTTGAGCAGGGCCAAGGTGGGGTTTGGCTCAGCAGGGTTTAAACAAAGCCTGGCTTTTCTCCTGGCTGAGCCATGGGAATGGTGTGGCCAGTGTTGGCCTCTGTCACGCAGCCACAGCCCGGCCACACGAGGCCACCAGGAATTCTGAGCTGGGCAAGTGACACAGAACCATCTGCTGGACATCTGGGCTGTGTTTAACACACCACGATGCTTCCAACATTAGCAAAATTTTCAGGGAAAAAAAAAAAAAATCAAAGGCAGCCTTATCTTTCACCCTGCCGGAATGACAAAAAATATTTGGCTGATGGTTTCTCCAAACCCTGATGAGGTGTGATGATGCTGAAAGCACCCAGGACACCCTGCTCAGCAGGGACTCGTGCAGAGGGAGTTTAAATGTGGGGCTGAACCTTCTGGATGATGCCACCAGGGAATTGCTTTTACTACAAGTAAACCCAGAATTCATAAAGTCATTGCATAGTTTGGGGTTGAAGGGATTTCAAAGTCAGCCAGTCCCAGCCTTTGCCATGGGCATTTTCCACCATCCCAGCCTGCTCCAAGCCCCAGCTGGACATTTCCAGGGATGGGGCAGCCACAGCTTCTCTGGGAATCCCATTCCAGGGCCTCCCCACCCTCACAGGGAAGAATTCCTGCCCAGTATCCATCTCTGTCACTGTGAACCCGTTCCCCTTGTCCTGGCACTCCAGGCTCCTGCAGAATTCCCTCTCCATCCTCCTCAGGTTTTTCCCTCAGGAGCCAGCAGAGTGTTCAGACCCCATCTCAGCACAGCCTTCATTTGGCTTTGCTGCATTAAACCCTTCAGCAAACCCTGAAATCTGGGTAATTCAAGGTATCATGCTCAGGACAGATGGCCAGCTCCATGTTCCCAAGGATTTTTTGGCTGAACATGCCACGCTTGCCGTGTCACTGCTGCCAGCACAGCAGTCACAAATTCCAGGAGGGAACGACCAAAAAAAAAAAGCCTCCAAGTTGGTGGCTGTTTTTACAATGACCAATGATTAAATTAGCTTAGTTAAAGGATCTAACACCATGTCTTGAATTTATTCCAGTGTCACAGTTATTGGCAGGGATAAAGTTTCACATGAGCCAATTAACTAAATGCACTATTACTGTATCTCAGCTGCTTAAGCTCATCAGTTAATTAAGAGCTCAGTGTAAGCTGAAAATAGGAATCTTACCTGACACACATCCCAAACATACATTACCTTAATGATTTAATTTTACCCTTCCATATTATGTTCCTCAGATGCCTGAGGAAAACTGAAAGGCGATTGCTTGGTTTAAAGAGAAGTGAAAGTGAAAGTCACATAAACATTTAAAGATTTCATCTAAGAAATTGGATTTCTCAGAACGATACTTGCTGCTTTATTCAGTCCCATTTTACAGGGTAATTTTTCGTAGTAAAGTTAATATTTCAATTCACATTCAATTTTCTCTATTCTCCTGGACAGTCACCCCCAGGAAACTCCAGCACCCTTGCTGGATAAAGCTCAAGAGATGGAATTTAGTGTAGAACACATGACCAACCTCTTGGCCATAAGGAATTCCTACCCTTCAAGTACTCATTTTGTTAAGAAATCCACATTTATCCCCAAGTTAGAGGCAAGTAATAACAGATAAGGATATCAGTGGATTGCTCGGATAATTAGAAAGCAATCTAGGCTAAAATGAAAAATGTGCAAACCTTTGCTGCAACTTGTATAAATACCTGGATGTCTTGTACATCCAGGGAAAAAAAAAAAAAAACCAAACCAACCCAATCCTGTAAATGGGAGCACTGAACAAAGCAGTCTTAAAACTCCATCCTTTCAAGGCCTTTTTATCCCCCTGTGGATGTTCTTGGGGAAAAAAACAGCCTCAAGGATTATTGATGCAATCAGAGAATGGTTTGGGTGGGAAGGGACCTTGAGGGACATCCAGTGCCACCCCCAGCCCTGAGCAAGGACACTGCCACTATCCCAGGTGGGGACAGCCAGCCTGGCCTTGGGCACTGCCAGCTGCTCTGGGCACCCTGTGCCAGTGAATCCAACCCTAAGCATTTCAAATCCCCCCCCAAATTAGGAACTTAATCAAGGCCTCCTCTCCTGGCAGCGGTGCCAAGCAGAGAGAGCACCTCCTGAGATGGAGGGACCTTGGAGGAAGCACAGGAAAATGCCCCCTTCATTGAAATTGCTGAAATGGAGCAAGATTAAAGCAGACAGAGCCTTTCCACCTTTAGCAAATTAATCTGATCTCTTTCAGGAGTCCCTGAGCACACCAGGCTTTAGCTCTATTAATGGCCTGAGCGATGCATGCTCAGTGTTTCCTACGGACACAGCAGCCCCTGAGTAAGTTCTTTTCAAAGGCAGGGATCACAGGATTTGATTGAAAATGCATTTAATTCTCCACAACTCGGGGCAGGCTCACAAGGGGCAGCACAGCGATGTGCTGGCAATGCTCTCAGCTGTTCTACACCCTGCAGGAACTAAGCAGGATTTGGCCGTGGGCTCTGCTTGTCTTTTCTAAAAAAGTCCTCACCATAATGCTCAAGGAGCTTATTTCTCCTGTGGCATCGCTGCAAAGCAAGAGCAGAGCTTTTTGTCAGGACAGATGCACTTTCCCTACTTTTCCCCATTATTTACGACATAATTGATGTAATAACAGATTGAATAAGTGTGTGAAGATGCTGGGCTTTAAAGTGTCTGCAAGAAAAGTTCTGAGTTGAAGCAGAACTCTCCATTACTAGACAGAGCCTCTTCTCACCCCTGTTCCCCTTTCTGCAAGGGAAAATAGTTTCACATTAAGGATGAGAAGTTTGACTGGCAGTGAGGATGCATTATTAAAAAGACATTTTTATTTCAGCCACCTGAAAACAAGAGCCCACCTCTCCCAGGGCTTCTCAGGGCAGGTGTGATTATTTGGTTTAGAGAAAGGAACTCCTGAAAGCGTTGGGGAAATCCAACCCCAACACCCAAACCTGCTGATTTCACTGCAGCAGTGGAAAGGATAAGAATGGCTGCATGCAAGGCCATGACAAATTCACTAATTACTGTGCTCTAATGAACAACCCATGCCCAGGAAGTGCTGATTCCACAGCTCTGAACAAAGGCATCTCAAAGCCCAGAGCAGCAGAACTGGGGCCACTTTCAGACTGAGGATGAGCAGGAGAAAAATGCATTAAAAATGTGTTTATCTGAGCAGCATCCACCCAGCTCCCCCATTCACAGGGGCCTGTTATTAGCCTCAAAACTGCCTTTAACAAGCATTAATCTCTGAAATGTCTTGATAGAAAAATGCTCTGTGAGAAAAAGGGCTCCTAATTGATTAACCTTCAACAAAAGTTGGAAAGTTTCAACACACAAGAAAAGGTGCAGATCTCTAAACTTGAATTGCATGGCAAGAGTCCCCTCAGCTGGAAAAAATCCCCTGATTAATTCATAATAACGAAATGAGACGTGTGAAAGAAGGAAGGGTGAATGCAGTGAGCAGAGAGAAATGCACTTTATCAATGGGAGATGAATTCAGCCTGGAAATTTGGCAGGCACAGCAATCAGATAGCGACAGAATCCTTGAGCAGGCAAACCTGGAAAGAGTTTCAAGACGAGATTAGATCAGTTGGTAGAATTTCTCAGGCAGAATATTCTGTTTGACACACCACTGAAGCAGAGATACAGAAGCCTTTGCCATCTTGGACTTTGCAGAACTTTGTTTTAAACTGAATTGTCGCTACTTAATACTTAAAATGTATTTTTTACTTAATAAAATGGATTTTTAACAGGCTCAATATCAGATCAGCAGCTCAGCATCCCTCTGGACAGAGCTGCCAAGACATGTTAAAGCAGGACACTGGCAGCAACCAAAACACTTCCTCCACCACCCCTAAATATCTCCAATATTTTCTTAACTAATGTGAGCTCAATGCAAATGATTAACTCTTGCTAATAAGTTTCCCAGCACAGTAAGATAAAATGCTAATGTAGTTCCTTCCTCAGTCCTGCAGCACACCAATCAGCAGGAAAAACATGATCAGAGTCAGAAAGAGCAGCAGTTGCATTCCTAAGATAAAACACTTTATTTGGGATGGATAAAGAAGGAAAAAATAATTTTACAAAGGCACGTGCTGATTTCCCAAAGCAGTATTTTGAAGAAGTTGTGGTAAGCACCGATTACAGTAAATTTAACTCAAAAATTCTTAGGGAAATTTGCTCCCTGAGAACTGATCATGATTGATCCCGAGATGGATGAAGGCTGGGACTGGGGAGTGTTTGGAGCCCTCCCACTCTTGCCATGTTAGAGATAAAAAAGAGAAATCTGGGTCCCTGTTTAATTGGCTGATTGTGTTTGCCCCACTGCTGAGCACTAACACTCCAAAACCCAGCAGATTATTTGAATTTTCAAGCTAAAATTTCAATTTTCAAGCTGCCCAAGTGATGATTGAACTGAAAGCCACAACTTCTCCTCCTCAACTTAAACCTAATTCCTACGACACCAATATTTAGGAGAATTAGAAAGGGCACAAAACTTCCCCAGGGAGCCAGAGCACATACACAGACTCACCTCTAACAACTGAGAGGAAGCTGTAATGTTTTCTAAAGCTTGTGTTATTTAAGAGAATAAAGCCCCCAAACACAGTCCAAGTGTTTTTAGAGACTTACAGAAAATAATCTCTGTCTACACTCCATTAGGAAGTCTCCATTCCGAGGCAGAGCTCAAGAAGTAAAAGCTTATTTACAACGAAAGGATTTTTATTCTGGTACTGCCTGGTAACACCAAACCACAACAATCTGACAATGCTGCTGCTCCTTTTTCCTTCCCAGCTGCCAGACTGAAATCTTGTATTCCCTGCTCTATTTTGCAGGAGTTTCAGATAAAGACAAATCTGTGCCTGTAGTATTTTTGGAGCTATTTTAGTGCTGTGTTAAAAGGAGAGCCCTGGATACACACAAGGAATGTGATTTGTTGGGATGCACCAAGGCAGCAAAAAATGGGATTTTTGCTGCAATATCCATGTGGGGCCATCCAATCTGTGAGTGACTGGAAGTGTGTGACTTCAGTAAAGCAATAATCATGTGGTTTTCTGTTGAAATTCGAGCTTTTTTGGCACCAGAGCTACTTTTAGATCTGGATAAACACACAATGGAGAGCTATGGATGTGAAAAACTCACAAAAGAGTGAGAACTCATCTCAAATGAGCATTTAAACCTGTCTCAGGATAATATCCAATATTGATCAGCACTTCACAGAAGGCATTTTTGTTCTAAAAGCACCTCATATTTATAAGAACCCATGTGCTTTTAATGAACTTATGTGGGCACAGAGCAAAAAAAACAAATCACAAAAAAAAGAAAATCAGTCTGCTAACGTGTTTCACTGAGCCAAGTCATCAACATGCAACTCATGAGAAATCTAACTGTTCTAAAAAACAATGTTTAAATAGCTGTGTGACAGCTTTCCTCTTCTTCAGCCCTCCCAGTGCTCCCCCTCAGCTGGGAGCTGTGATTTCCCAACGCTTCCAGAGCAACTTTGGTCATTTCGGGCACTGGGAGGATGGAAATGTCCAGGGAAAAGGAGATTTTGGTTCAGCCTCAGGCATGGGGGCACTGGTAAATCTGGGAATGCTGCTCCTTGGAATTGGGAAGCACTGGAGTGTCAGCTGAACATGTTTGACTCTGAGAAATAGAAAAAGCTAAAAGCTGAGGCATCAGCAGCAGATTCTGTGCTCCTTTAGTTGCAGTTCTGAGCTTCACATCAGGGGATGCTGAGCTCTCTGCACAGAGCAGAGACAAAACAATTCCTGCTCCAGCTGGGCACCAAGGACAAATGATCCAAACCTCAGCCCAGGAGCACAAACAGCGTGGGCTGGAGAGAGGAAAACAAGCAGGATGGGACTGATGGGCTGGAGCTGGAATGGGACAGTGAACTCCAAGGTGCCAATGGAGCAGAACCGATCAAAGTGAGAGACCCTGTGACTGGTCAGGGATTTTGGGACCATTTTGGTTCACCTTGGGTTCATTTTGTGCCATTTTGGTTCATCTTGGGTTCATTTTGTGCCATTTTGATTCATCTTGGGTTCATTTTGTGCCATTTTGGTTCACCTTGGGTTCATTTTGTGCCATTTTGGTTCACCTTGGGTGCAGCCCTGGCTGGGCTCTTGTGCTGCCCAAGGTGGATCCATTGAGGAGATCTTTTAATAAATCCCTGCTTTATTCTGTAGCTCTGCCCAGCCTCTGCTCTAGCTCAGCCTTCTCAAGGTATCACTGCCACTAAATTTATCTCACCTGGGAATTCATCCAGCCAGGGCAACTGCACCCAACCTTCGGGTGACCATCGTGCTTCCCAAAAAACTTCCCAACTGCTCCTTCCCATGTCCTCTCACCCTGGGGAGGGGCAACAAGCTGGGAGCAGCCACAGCCATGCTAGGTAGGAATGGGATTTGTACCTGCATTTAAAAAAAAAATCTAAAATTCATTTGCATGCCCCAAGATTTGGGTGTCCCCTTCCCACTCGGGGCACGCCCCCTCTGAGGGACAGGGACGCAGTGCAATGGCTCAGGAGCCAATATTCTTCAATATTCTGCATTAAAGGCACTCTTTTGACATACCTAGCTTCTGTGTGCACCTGAGAGGCAGAAAAACACACCCAAAGCCACTCTGAAGGCACGAATCCAGCACGTGTGACACAGACAGGGCTCGCTGACAGCTTTTCCAGGAAATGCTTTGTGCAGCCAGTGCGTGGGAATTAACAATTCTTCCTTAAATTCTCCAGCCAGCCATTAGCCTGTGCTTGCTGATGCTCTGCTGCAGGCTCAGGTGCTCCCACAGCAGCGTGGGGCCAAAAAAAAAAACCAAAAACAATTGGCAGAGAGGAGAAAATGGCATTTGGCAGCTGCAGGAACCCTCTGCTATTCTGTAGGTGCTCTTTTGCAAAGAGTCTGTATTTACCCACACAGGCAGGAAATCACAGGAGAGGAGGGTTCTGTGGCAGGGAAATAAAGCAACAAAGTAAATGCCACAGAGAGAGTCTTCTGCTGAATCCACAGTGCCCTTCATCACAGCATGGGAGCAGAGATGGAGCTTCATGACTGGATTTTAAAAATAGCAAGGTAACAAGCTTCCAATCCCAAAGTGCTGTGCTCTGCTTCCGATGCCATTTCAGGCCCTGGGAGTGCTCTCAAAGAGCACACGGCTCCTCTGGGAAAAGGTGAAAAATGCCTCCCTCCAGAATCTGTTGTCTGAACTAAGAGAATTATTTATAGTTGCTACATTTATTATACATTATTATAAACTGGAAGCTGTTACGAGCTCTAAAATGTTTATCATTTCAGGGGATGAAAAGTAATTTATTTATAGAAAAGTGGTGGTAATGGTGGACTGAATATATATGTTTTAAGAGTAAACTTTCCCTGTTAAACATGTGCAGAGCTACCATTCTCTGTGTGACACATTTTCCCATTTTAGCCTCTAATCTTTTCCCCCTGGGCACTACCTGCTCTTGCTGCAAACTACTGAAGCATTTTTCACCAGCATTTGTGAAGTGCCTCTGCTTTCATGGTTGAGAATATGGGGGAAAACCACATGACAAATCATGCAGAAACTCCCCAAATCCCCTCCCTTCCACCTCATCTGCAGCACAAGGATGTCTTTATACACACATAGATAGACAGACACATATTAAATCCTCCAGCACATCTGAGATTTTCCAGAAGCAAAAAATAAAAAAATCAGCTCTTGAGAGCTGTGCCCATCTCCTCCCACAAATGGCTTTCAAGCAGGGCTTTGAATTTTCCTTTTTAAATCCTGCTCACTGAGGAGAGGGGGAGATGGGCAGGGAAAAGGACACTGAGAAAAGGCTGAAGGGAGGAGCTGCTAAAACTGCTCTAATCCACAAGCCCAGCAGCATTTCTGCTTTGGGAAGGACAATTTCCAAATGTTTTCCATCAGGCCTGAGAGGTCAAGTGGATGTGGAGCAGGTCCTGCAAATTGATAGCATCCAGTCATTGTTCCTGCATTTATTACCTGCAGAACCTGCAGTGCCCTTGCATTTCCCAGTGCTGGGAAGCCTCAGGATGAGACTGATGGCATTTTAAATATTTAAGGTAGTCTAAGAAACTTCAGCCTCATTCAGCATTTGGGACAGTTTTTAATTTACTCCTAAAATGGAGAACAGAACAAAAGCACTTCCTGCAGTTTGCTGTGCCCCATCTTTTGTCCAGCTCTCACCTGCATTAAATCTGAGTGTGCCAGGGCCAGCACAAGGCAGAAAATGCAAAATTCAGGTCCCAGCTGAACCTTAAATAAAGCACAAGAGCTATTTTCCCTGCACACAGGTCAAGGAGTGCAGTATCAGCTGGCATCCCGTGCTGGAGGTGTTTTCCTCAGCCAGTGCCACCAGCATTCCTGCAGCTTTGGGATGCAGCCCTGCAGGATGCTTTGGATCCATCACCTCTTCTGCTGTGGATAACTCAGCCTGAAACACTGAATTACACTGCAAACACAATCCCCACGTGAGGGGAAACCTTTTTGTTTTCTTAAAAAAACAAGAAAACAAACCAATTAAAAAAAAAAAACAAATCTAAAAAACTTACTTCCTAATTAGCGGAACATTTCTGTTTTGTCAACTCTAAATTTCCAGACAACGCAGAAGCAGCAGATGAAAATGTAACAGAAAACCTCGGAGTGCAAGAAAAGTGTTTTATTCCACAGTCAGGAACCACTGATTTTGGGTGACTGAACCTCAGCACTCACAATGAGCCTTGCAAAAGGAGGAGGAATCCTCCAGAGCTTCCAGCAAACCCTAAAACCTCCCCAAGCTCCACCCAAAGCACCTGCACGGAGAGAAGGTGAAGGAGAAGCAAAATACCCTCCTTGGTTGGACATTCCATACCCAGGAGATGCTCCATGGACATTCCCTGCTCCATCCTGGCTGCTGGGGACAGAACCTCCCCCCCAAAAAATCCCACATTCTTCTCTAGGAGCCATAAATTATTTGGGAAAAAAACCCCATATAATAAAAAAAAAAAAAAAAAAAAGAAAAGATTAAGAGATAAAACCCAACTGAAATACTTGCAGCAAAGAAGGCTGAACTTTAAGGCAGAGAAAGCCAAGGTGGCAAATTGAAAATAATCTGTTTAAAAATGTATCTGACATTTATACACAGTGTCTGTCTAGAAAAGAGGATGAAGGTGATTGTTACATCACACTCTAAATTATAAACAGGAGTTATTCCCTTCTCAATCATGGCCATTTGGTCATGAACTTTCCAGATCTTTATATTCTATCTTTTTTAGAGGTAACCAAAGCAATTCAGGCCAACTTGACCCTTCCTTGTACCTACAAGAAAACTCACAAGATTTTACAACTTAACCACAAGGCAAATCTGTATTTCAGGCTTCAACTGTATTATAATTTGTGACTCATAAATTCTATTATTCAACATTCACATGAAAAATAATAGCTATCATGTTACTTGCTGCAATGAGAGTGGATGGCTGCTTTGTGGAGTTTATTCAAGCTGGCAACTAATAATATTTTCCATTTATCAAAAATCTCCAAAGCACAATGACTGTTCAATTTATTGTATTTAGCATTCGGTGAAGGAGGATGTTGTCGTTTTCAACACTGCAATCCCAAACAGAGAAATTAAAATAAATCACTTCATCTAGAAGCCAAACAAACAATTACATGGAGGAACCAGCCAAAAAGGAAACCAAACAGCTTCGTTTGCCAGCCCTTATTAACAGCAAAAATAACACTTTATTTCGGTTTCTGAGAGCTCCTTGTTATCACCTGGAAAACAAAACCGAGTCTCAGTTTACAAATGAAAAGTGTCACAGCAGCAGAGTGACACGCCAGGAGATGAGCACTTGGGACTGAATTATCAGGGGTTGTCAGCACCCATTCCCAGATCCTAATAATCTCCAGGAGGCTGTGGGTGCCCAGCCCTCAGGAAGTAAGAGTTAAAGGCTACTTTTATTCCACAACCCTAATAAAATCCACACATAACTCTTGTGGAAATCACAGACTCATTTAGGTTGGAAAAGACCTTTAGGATCATCATCAACCCATCACTGTCACCTCTAAACCACATCCCCAGGTGCTCCATCTACACATCCTTTAAATACACCCAGGCATGGAGCAGGAAGGATATGGAGCAAGTTTCAGAGCCATGCTAAGCTTTTTTGGTTATTCCATTAAAAGAAAAAAAAAAAACCTGAAACCAAAGTAAACCATACAAAACAGCCCACAAATACACTCAGGCATGGAGCAGGAAGGATTTGGAGCAAGTTTCAGAGCCATGCTAAGCTTTTTCGGTTATTCTATTAAAAAAATCCCCCAAACCAAAATAAACCATAGAAAACACCCCACAATAGGACCTAACAGCAAAAGCCAGCTCTGATTTATCAATATTTTTGTCAACCCTGTATTCCAGACCAGCAGGAACTACCTGAAATCCAGAGGTGCCTCTTTCAGATGGCAGTGAAAAAGCATCCCAGCCTGCACCCAACAGCTCCAACCCACCGAAAAATCCCTCTGGGAGAGTCTTTGTGTGCTCCAGTACAAAAGGGAGGCACCAAATGCTCTCAAGTGCTCAGTCATGAGCTGCTTGTTTAACCCCCCCGTGCCAGCCAAGCAGAGCCCGGCTGTATTAGTGCAATTGTGAGCAACAAATCTCACTGCTTAATATGCAAATTCCCCTGGTCAGTCTTGCAGAGAAGCACCATGAAAGCACTTATTGTGACTTCCAATTAGCCATGTGATACGCAGCCCTGCACAGCACTCAAGGAAAATATTTAAGAAACTGTTGTCCAGTTGCTGAGAGCAGAGGTGGAGCACAATATTTGCCTTTCTCTGAGTTAATGAAGCTCCAGCACTGCATCAAACTCCACGGGAGGAATTGATAGTTTGAATCATCTCCCATTCTGGCAGATTATTTCCACTTGGCCCTGTTCTCACTGCTGGGTGATGGGGGCAGCAGGAAAGAAGACAAATTTCAAACAGAATCAGCATCTTTGCTCCCAAGGAAGGGCGACAAGAACTGCAGAGAGCGTCGTGTCAAGGAGAGCTCAGCAGCAATCAGACAGCTGCAGCCAAAATCCTTAATGTGGAACGACTCATGCTTCCAGCCACTGGATTCCCTGCTTTTCCCTCACTCCACACAAGTCACTGTCTCACTGAGCTTCACCACGTCAGACAAAGTAATATGCAGCTTCTGAGAGGGGTGAGAGTTTGCCACGAGAGAATGAGCAGGTTCCTCCTTTTCCCTCTTGCTGCTCCCCTCAGGAAAGAGAAAAGAAATGGAGGAGCCCTCCAGGAAGGACCTGCCCATGGGGATGGGAGCTGGCACAGCTCTGCTGGTTTTCCTGAACATACCTGATGGACAGGCACTAGGGCAGAGTTTTCCAGCAGTTCATTCCAAGCCCAAAAGCTCACGTGAAGAGGTGACACAGCCTGGGGAGTGGCTGCAGAAGTTATTTCTCCCCTGCTCTCAGCACCCTGCAGGAACTCGGTCACCTTTGGCAGGGCACAGCTGGAGGAGATGCAGTGCTCAGCTCCTGAAACCTTGGGCTGTTAGGTGGGAGACAGCTGAGCTAAAGGGATGATCTGGGGAAAATCTGTGTCTATAAACCAGTTAATGATGCCCTTTAATGACTCCCCAGTAAACCCACCCAGGACACCCACCACAATTTGGTTCTGCTGGGCTATAACATATCAAGCATTGAGACAGGAACTTTTCCTGGTGAAATGAAAACTCGCTAAAAAGAGCAGAGCTAATGAAACAGCTGGTACCAATCTGCAAAGCCCATTTCATTTCCAGCCTGATGGGCAGAGCAGCATCTGTTAAATTCTTGGTGAGGAACAGCCTCCTCCTGCTCCGGTCACCACAAACAGAACTGTGCAATAAGCTGGGCTTTTGATTAGCTCCATCTCACACATGCAGACACACCTGAGGATCCACATCAGCTCTCCTGACACACACAGGCATCCTGACCTTGAAAAATGCCCACAGTAAGAGACAAAAGAAGCACACGTGGCCAGGACATGCCGTCAGCTCTGCCAAGCTGCACACGAGCAACGGGAAGTGCTGGCCACGGACAAAAACACTGAAGAGAATACAGGGATGTGACAAATCCTCCTCTCAACTCCAATAACACAATTGAGCACGATTTTGCCACTCCCTGCTGCCCTGGAATAAATTGAAACTGGGATGAATCAGACTTTGAGAGCTGGCTCTGCTTTCACCCAGCATCGCACACAGCCACTGCTGTCTAATCAAGCTCTCGCAATTCTCCAGGAAACTTTTCCATTCCGGGGAAAAGACAAAGCCTCTCCAAAACAAGTCCATCACTGGCAAGTTAGAATCGGCGTGTTCCAAAACACCTTCCTAGGATTTCAAAACGTTCTGGCCCTGCTCACCGACAGCAATCTGAAAGCGAATGTAGCGGGTTAGGTCACAACCCCGGAGCTGGGGGAAACGAGCCTCACTTGGGTAACAGGAAAAAGTCATCTCTCTGCACAGCTCTGAACTCCAAACCGTGTTCACTTGTGCTTCAGCTGCTTCACTGGCTGATGCCTCCAGACAGAAGCTCCCCTGAGAGAGCAAGTCAGGATTCAGGCTTGCTGAGGGCAGGCTGGCAGAATTTGTGAAGCTCGGAACCAGGGCAGGCTGGACTTCAACACCTGGGGAGTCACGTTTAGAGAAAATACTCAGAGCTTAACCTACCCCCCCCTTCCTCCTTGTGGAGAGGCAGGAACAGATCTGTAGCATTACAAAACAGCCTATTGCACACTGGAGCTGATTGTTTAAGACAGTCCTAAGAAGCTCATCATTCAAGTGAAATTTCAGCGCTTCTCACTTCAGCGAGACAACCTTAAGGAACATTACCCTGAGAGCATGAATCAACACGAGCCAGCTGACACGAATTTCACATCTCTTACATCTTGAAAGCCCAGCTGCTGTTGCAATGCACCAGGCACAATGGGTTATTTAACCCCAGAGCAGCAGAGTGCCATGCCATGCCCTGGCAGGGACACAGAAAGCCTGGATGGAGCCTGCCCACCTCACATGCTGCTCCGGGGAGTGGAATCTGTTTTACAGTATCACCCAAAGCCTGATCATGTTCTTCGATCTCATTCATTCGGTCTCACACGTGAGATAAGAGCAAGGAAATTAAACCGAGCCTATTTCTGTGACATGATCTCACCTCATAACACCACAGCACATCTCAGGACAAGCACCAGTGGAGCTTTTAACGCTATTTTGTGGTCAATATTTTGGGGCATGTGATGATTCCTGCTGTTCTTTGACTGGTCCGTTGTGCTCAGCACTCCTACAGGTTTTTACTGGTTGGTAAATCTGCTCAGTACAGATGCATTTTAGGTAACCCACTTCTTCCCTTTTTACTAATAGAGTAAGGAAGACTCATACTCAAAGCTATAAAATTCCTTTTAATGACACTGATGTGATTAAATCCACAGGAGGTTTTGGAGCCTCCCTCTCCATTCCAAACCCACCTGGATGTGTCCCTGTGTCATCTGCTCTGGATGGCCCTGCCTTAGTAGGGGGGTTGGACTGGACGATCTCCAGAGGTCACCCCCAACCCCAGCTATTCATGGATTCTGTGAAATCCCACATAGTTCTTAGCAGCTGGAATTCTGGTATTTCCATGAACTCTGTCTCTGGCATTAAGCAGCAGATGTTTGGTTCAGATACAACTCCAAGTGCTGCATATTTTTACATTATGGAATGACAGCAAAGTCACTGATGGAAAGAACACCCATCAGCTGGGACATCCGAAACAAAACCAGACTGATAAATAACATTCTGTAAGGCACAGGGGAAAACACAAACCCAGATCAGCAACTCTCCTGAAATCTGTGGACCCTGCATGTGTGAGGACGACTTATAAGTCAAGTGTCCTGTTGGTAGGCTGACTTAAAATGACTATAAAACATACGCAGCTCAGCTGGAGAACACCAGGGGTCCACAAACATTGAGAAAGCAATCATTCAGGCTTTCAGCTGGAGAAAAGCCCGCCGGTGAAAGGCTGCTGACACTGCAGCAGCGTCTGCACGCTGGCTTTGCTGCCCAGGTCGGGCAGCACTCGCACGGAGCGACAGAGCCCACGCTGCTCCATCCAGCATCTCCGCGAATCGCTCCGGTCTCCAGCCGAGGCTGGAGCCAAGCACCTCTCCCGGCTGAAAAACACACCGCAGCACCGCCAGGACCCGAGGAATCCTTTCCCGCACACCGCAAGGAGGAAAACAAACTTCGGGAGCCGCGGGCAGGCCCTTTCCGCAGCCCGGCTTTGTGGCAGCAGGGGCCGCATCCCTGAGCTCCCCCAGCGAGACGGACCCGACCCCGCTCCGGGCACGGCCCGGCACGGCCGCGGAGCGGGGCGGGGGCTGCGCCCTCCGAGCGCCGCCCGGCCCCGGGCAGAGCCGGGGCACGGAGCGGGCACGGAGCGGGCGCGGAGCGGGCACGGAGCGGGCACGGAGCGGGCACGATCCGGGCCGGACGCGGCTCCCCCCGCCCGCCGCAGGCCCCGGCCCGCAGCGCCCGCCCCGGGGTCCCCCCGCGGGCCCCCCGGCCCGGCCCGGCGCGGCGCCCCGCTCACCTCCGGTGCCGTCCGAGTTCTCGTTGAGGCTGCCCGAGGAGTCGTGGTGGGAGCCCACACACCCGCCCATGGGGCCCGCAGACCGCCGCCGAGCCGCCCCCCGCCCCCTCCCCTGCGCCGAGCTCCGCCGCCGGCCGGGCAGGCGCGATGGCAGCGGAGCCGCCCCCGGCACCGAGCGCCGCCCCCGGGGCGCGGCCTGCCCGGCCCGGCCCGCCCGCGGCACCGCCCCGCGGCACCGCCCCGCGGCGGGGACCGGCACCGGCACCGGGAGCGGGACCGGGATCGGCGCCGGGACCGGCACTGGGACCGGGACCGGCACCGAGACCGGCACTGGGACCGGCACCGAGACCGGGACTGAGACCGGGACTGGGACCGGCACCGGGACTGAGACCGGCACCTCCCGCGGCACCGCCCCCGCGGCGGGGACCGGCACCGGCACCGGCACCGAGACCGGCACCGGGACTGAGACCGGGACCGAGACCGGGACTGGGACCGGCACCGGGACTGAGACCGGGACCAGCACCGGCACCGAGACCGGCACCGGGACTGAGACCGGGACCGGGACTGAGACCGGCACAGGGATTGAGACCGGCACCGGCACCGGCACCAGCACCGCCCGCGACACCGCCCCGCCCCGGCGGGGGACCGAGACAGGGACCAGCACCGGGACCGGCACCGGGACCGGCACCGGGACTGAGACTGATACCGCCCGCGGCTCCGCCCCGCCCCGGCGGGGACCGGCACCGGCACCGAGACCCAGACCGGGACCGCCCCGCGCCGCCGTGGGACCGGGACCGGCACCGCCTGGCACCGCCCGCGGGACCGCCCGGCACCGGCACGGCACCGAGACAGGCACTGGCACCGCACCACAGCGGGACTGGGACCGGCACCGCACCGGCACCGCCTCTAGCCCGCGGGACCGTCCCAATACTGTCACAGGGACCGGCACCGGGACTGGGACCGCCCCGACATCAATGTGACACCAGGACCGCCCCGGCACCGACACCGGGACCGCCGGCGGCCCGCGAGACCGCTTCGGCACTGATACCGGCACAGGGACCGGCACCGGGACCGCCTCTGGCCCATGGGACCGCCCCGGCACCGGTACCGACACCAACACCGGCACCAGGATCGGGACCGCCCCGATATCGACACCGACATCGGGACCGCCCCGGCACCGGCACCGGGATGTGGGGCCAGCCCCGTGCCCCCAGCCCAGGCGGGTCCCGCGACCGTGGGTGCCGGGCTGTGCTCATTCCCTGCTCCCCGTGTTCATTCCCTGCTCCCCGTGTTCATTCCCTGCTCCCTGTGCTCATTCCCTGCTCCCTGTGCTCATTCCCTGCTCCCTGTGCTCATTCCCTGCTCCCTGTGCTCATTCCCCACTCCCTGTGCTCATTCCCTGCTCCCTGTGCTCATTCCCTGCTCCCTGTGTTCATTCCCTGCTCCCTGTGCTCATTCCCTGCTCCCCGTGCTCATTCCCTGCTCACTTTGTTCATTCTCTGCTCTCTGTACAGCCTTCGGTTCCCGGTGCCCCGCTGTGCTCTGCCCCATCCCCGAGGAGTTCAAGGATGGAGCTCTGAGTATCCCAGCAGTGAAAGGTGTCTCTGCCCAGGGAACAAAATGATCCACAAAGTCCCTCCCATCCCAAACCGTTCTGGGATTCCGGGATTTTTCACTGCACACAAAGAGAAAGTCCACACTCAGAGTCCACACCCTGCCCCACTACCCAGCCACCCACCCCTGTGTTGTCAGACTGCCAGTTTGCAATAAAAACTAAGCAAACTCTGTGCTTTTTGGTCAATCTGACCAAGCAGGCTTCAGTTCTCTGAGGAGAAAAGTTCAGCTCTTGTGCTCTTGATGCCCAGCTGGGTTATCTCATTTCGGCAGCCATCCCAGCCTGGGACTGGAGAGTTCCAGTTCCTGCACTATCAGATGCACTGGAGCACCTTGGAATAATCAGCAATAAGTCAGAACACTGAAAAATGGGAGCAGAGAGTGCAAAAAATAAAGCCTGGTAACAGACTGTGCTCTGGGTTCCCCACACACTCTGCTATACACAGCAGCTTCATGTTCTTGTACACAGAGCAGCACAAAACAAAACTCAAGCTGAGCATATTTTTCCTCCATAAAGATGACATTGCAAACGTGTTTTTTGGAATTAAGATAGCATAGCTGTTTGTAGAGTTTCAAGTCACCAGAGTGAAGAGAACTAATGGACAAAAGTGTTTTTCTGCCATTAATTCCCTACATAATCTTCATACCCAAAGCCCAGGCAGCCTTTGGGAAGGCTCTTGTGTTGATAATTAAAATCCCAAACGTATGAGATAAGCTGAGTGCCAAATGCTGAGCATTTTGTCATCTGAGAACAAAAAGGCACAGGGCTCATCTGCTTTATTGGGTCCAAATGGGAAGGTCAGGCCTGGTAAAAAAGCCTTAAGAACAATTATTAGAGTCTGAGCACATGCCCACTAATTACAACAAAAGCAAAAACTCCTTGTGTGTGCAGACATTTAAACCAGATCAAGGAACCCCACAGAGCTCAGTTGTTTTCAGATTTTATTTGAGGGAGTTTGCCCATATATACACTGTATGATCAAAGGTGTTGCAGAGTCACAAAATCAGGTTGGAAAAGAGCTCCAAGACCACAGAGTGCCACCTGTGTCCTATGCCCACCTTGTCCCCACAGCACTGAGTGCCACCTCCAGGTGACACCTGCAGGGATGAACACTCCCAACCTCCCTGAGCATCCCATTCCAAAGCCTGAGATATGTCAGGCTAGGGGCGGGGAAGGATTGAATATTATTTATTCAAAACTGTAGGAAATTTGGAAGACAGTTGCAAATTTTCCTGGGAGTAGGTGTTGATGTATTTTATCATCAGAGCATGTAACTCTGCAAGGAAATCATGGCTTGTGGGGAGGCACTTGGGAGGATATCTGGATATCTGCTGCCCAGTGAGATCCCAAAACTGGTGGAAATCCAACGTGACTCTGTTCCATAACAGGATGGCTGCAGGACTGTGGGCTGGTGTGGGAAAGTCTGTCCCCACCAGCCAGCAGTCTGCTGGTGGAGCCTTGGAAAAACACACCAGAGCTTGTTATTCTGCCTGGCTGGGACTGAACTCTCTCACTGGATACCTCATTGCTCTCTCCCACAGGGTATGGAGCACATAAATAAGTGTTTGTGTGCATACAAGCACTCAGGATGGGCCAAAGTGAATATTTACAGCCTGACCCCACAGATCAGGATGTACTTGCATTGCACTAACAAAGCACTGAATTAAAAACAAACGTTTTTCTAAATGGATTGTTTCTTTTGAAGGTTATTCCTCCTCAAAATGAGTTTGCCTGAGCTTTGCAAGCAGTTTCTGCACCTCAGCCTCAGCTCTGCTCCAACACCCACTGTGGCCTTGGAGAAGTCAGTAACCTTGGCTGCAGTGTTTCTATCAGAGCTCGGTGTTTGTCTGCACATCTCTTGGGGGTATGGCCAGGATTAATTAATTCTTGCTCTTTATGACTTGCTAACTGCCTGCAATGCGCGGGATGTAAAACCTTGAACATCAAAAGCAAATTTTCACAATTAAAGGGTGCCATGGATTGCCTGTTCCATGGAGGTACCACTGACCTGCGTGGCTGGGATTATTTGGGGGTCACAAACCCTCCAGTGCCAACAGCTGGAGGATTTTCTCATGGCCCAAATCCTACTGGACTGTGCTGTGCTGGGAGGGATGGGGTTTGTGGTGTGTTAAAGTCCCTGGGGAGATCTCCACGTGCACTGGGTTGGAGCAGGAGGCACCAGGATGATCCCAGGGATGGAGCAGCTCTGCTGGCAGGAAAGGCTGGCACAGCTGGGATTGTTCACCTGCACAGGAGGAGCTTTGGGCTGAGCTGAGGGTGGCCTTGCAGGGCCTGGAGGAGCCCCAGGAAACCTGGAGAGAGACTTTACAAGAGCCTGGAGGGACAGGACAAGGGGGATGGATTCAAACTGACAGAGAGCTGGGTTTGATGGGATAATGGAAAGGAATTGTTTCCTGTGAGGGTGGGCAGGCCCTGGCATGGAGAAGCTGTGGCTGCCCCTGGATCCCTGGAAGTGTCCCAGGCCAGGTTGGACAGGGCTTGGAGCAGCCTGGGACAGTGGAAGGTGTCCCTGTCATGGCGAAGGGATTGGAAGATTGGATGATCTTTAAAGTCCCTTCCCACCATGGCTCTGTGATTGTCAGTTTATTCCCCATATAACCCTATATAATGCAATATTTCCTGCACTTGGCCAGATTTCCTCCCCAGCTGGGCTCTCGCTGTTTGCTCGCAGTGGTGGTGGTGGGTTTTGCCATCACATGATGATCCAGAGTGATAAATCCCTGCTCTCTGATGATTCAGCTCTGTGTGGGAACAAGGATGAGATGCTGACAAATTGCATCAGCGCTGAAACTTCTCTCTCAGGCATCCATCCACATTTTGATTTTTAGCAGTGCTGCCCAGGACAGCGCTATCAAAGTCTTCACACTGTAAATGAAAGTCTTCCCAGATTCCTGCCATCCTGCTTTTGACAGCTGGGAAGGGGAGACACGGCTGATGAGGTTATCAACCAAAGGTCCCACAGGAAGCAGGAGCAGGAGAGAACCGTGGAGTCCAACTGCTCATTCTCCTCCTCAGAGAGTCTGAAGAGATTCAGCAATTTGCTATTTTCAGATTTATTTCCCCATGGCTCTTCCTGAAAGCTGCTGAGGCTGTAGCTTCGTTTTCACAGGCTGGAGGTTTCCCTGCACAGCATTTCTGTTTGGATGTGGTTTTTAGGAATGCTGGCTCCCATTCCAAACTTTCCACCAGCAACTTTTAGGCTGGTTCCAATCCCATCTAATCCATCCCTTCCCCAAGTGGCTGGTAGCAATCTCCACCACCCAGAGGCAGCAAAGCTGTGTCAAAATGATGTGAAACCAGGCAGGGTTTGTTTTCCTGGAAGGGCCAAGGAGAGAAAAGTGCACAGAGGAATTCCTGTGGCTGAGGAACCCCAGCAGACCCAGAAGATCCCGAGCTGGCCAGGAATGAACAGAGTGAGGGCTGTGGGTGTCCTCCAGCATCCCTCCAGCACAACCTCCACTCCTGGAGCCTTGGCACACACCTCTGCTGCAGGGAATGCCAGCAGGGAATTCCTGAGGGAATTTCCAGCCTCGGGTTATTGCTGTGAAGAGCAAAGTGGAGTTTCTCTCCTGATCTCTGCAAAGCCCTGCACCTACTCCTGGGGACTGCTTGGGGTTCTTCATCTCTCTCTGTTAATAACTGAAGGAAAAATCACGATTCCACTTGCTTTAAATGGTCTGAAGTTTTGATTTCAATTGCTGGAGAAAAGGGATCGCTGAAAAGGCTAAAAATCCCTTTTAATGAGCAGCTTCAGCAATGGTGGCAGGAATCTCTGGAAGGGGTGGATTCCACTGCAAGAACCAGGCTGGATGGGCTTGGAGCAACCTGGGCTAGTGGAAGGTGTCCCTGCCCCTGGCAGGGCTTGGAATGAGATGATCTTTAAGGTCCCTTCCAACCCAAACCATTCCACGATTTTGCTTTGTCACATCAGGCAGGTTTTGCTAATCAAAATATGTTAAAAAAAAAAATAAAAAAAAATAAATAAATAGAACCTTGACTGCTAAAGCAACAAAAGTGAAACACTGCTTCCCTCCTGTGGTGACCTGATTGCACAGCGAGACGCTGCCACAATTAACGTGATTTTTAACAACTATTATCATGATTGTGATGCACGTGCAGCCAGGCAGTCGCTCACAGCCCGCTGTCCTTGTCACAGCCCTGGACTGACATTTCCAAAGCAGAACACCGAGCCCGCCTCTGGCTGCTCAGCCAGGCTGGAAGCCCTGAGAACTTTATCCCCTCCTGAGCTGCTCTTGGTGGCCAAGGTCTCCCCTTTCAGGTGCCTTTGAGTGGATTCTCTGCCTGGCTGGGTGCAGGAGTGTTCTGTGTCACTAAATAATGAAAGGGCCGAGGGGACAAAGGCAGCACACGAGGATGGGGCTCCCAAGCCTTGGCACGTTCCCAGTGCAGCAGGAGCTGGGTCACTGAGCCAGCACAGGGCACAGCCACACTGTGGTGATGCCATTTCTGCCTTTCCTGCTGTCCTGGTATTCGTTTTGTGTTGTAGAAATGTTTTATTAATATCTGGGAGCTGACATCTCCACCTGAAAGGTCCAAGGCCAGGTTGGATGCAGCTCTGAGCAAGCTGGGATAGTGGAAGGTGTCCCTGCCCGTGGTAGGGGTTGGAGTTGGGTGATCTTTAAGGTCCTTTCCAACCCAAATCGTTCTTTGACTCCATGCCACTGAAGTTTGGATTTAGGATGTGCTTTGCTGTAGGAAAGGAACATAGCAGGGATGTCACAAAAATATCTGTGGTCATGAGTAAGTGGGAACAAATAAGGCAAGAGATTTGGAATTATTTTTTTTTTCCCTTCTGAAGGGATGCACAATCAATGGCGACAGGATAAGTCAGGGATGATAAAAGTACAATATTTTTAATTCTCTGAGACAACCAACGATAGGAGGAGAGGAAATTACCTCAGGCTGGGCCAGGACAGGCTCAGGGTGGGCATCAGCAGGAATTTCCCCATGGAAAGGGAGCTCAGGCACTGGAACTGCCCAGGGAGGTTTGGATCCCATCCCTGGAGTGTCCCAGGAAGGGCTGGAGGTGGCACTGGGTGCTCTGAGCTGGGGACAGGATGGATGGGCTGGGAGGGTTTTCCCAACCTGAATAATTCTGGGATTCTGAGCAGAGAGTGAAAGAAATGTGCAACACCCAAACCACACTTCTATTCCAGCTTTGAGCTCATGAATACCAAAAATTTCTCAGGGAGAGAAGTTTGTGAGTTGCCTTGTTCCTGTTCCTGGATTTTTAGCTAAGCTTCCTCAAAGTGAAGCATTTGAAATCAAAGAGCTATTCCTAGACAGAATATCCAGACAGCCTTCTCACTCAGGACTGGAAATTGGGTTCATTTGAGGAGAAATCAGCCAGGTTTTGGCGGGAGGAGAAGGAAGGGTGGAAAAAGAAACATTCTCCCTCCTGTCATAATGCTTTTGATAAAATTAAAGCTGCAGCAGATGGTGATGGTACAGGCTAATGTTCCCATATGGCAGGATCAATCAGGCAAGGAATATGCTGCTCTAAGAGACGTGTGAAACTGATGGATGCTAATATTCCAAATATTTTAGCTTTGGATCTTGAGCATTCTCCCAAGCTGGGGAGCTTGAAGAAGATCCTCGTTCTCAGGAAGGGTTTGCCTGGACTGCAGTTGTGCTTTGGTGGGATATTCATTCCTTCTCTCTGTCCTCAGCTGGCTGAGCTCCTGCTGTGCTCCTGCCTGGGGCTGAGGGCAGGGGCTCAGCCAGGGGGGAAATGGAGATGGGAAAAGGAGCAGGAAGGGAAATGGAGATGGGAAAAGGAGCAGGAAGGGAAATGGAGATAGGGAAAGGAGCAGGAAGGGAAATGGAGATAGGGAAAGGAGTAGGAACATAAATGGAGATGGGAAAAGGAGCAGGGACAGATATGGAGACAGGGAAAGGAGCAGGAAGGGAAATGGAATAGGGAAAGGAGAAGGAAGGGAAATGGAGACAAGGAAAGGAGCAGGATGGGAAATGGAGATGGGAAAAGGAGCAGGAAGGGAAATGGAGATGGGAAAGGAACAGGAAAGGAAATGGAGATGGGAAAAGGAGCAGGAAGGGAAATGGAGACAGAGAAAGGAGCAGGAAGGGAATTGGAGATAGAAAGGAGCAGGGACAGAAATGGAGATGGGAAAAGGGACAAGGTCTCACTGCACAGGCAGGGCAGGGCCACTGTCACTGCCAGGTGCTCCTTATTCCACAGGGTTTGGGACATCCTAACAGAGACTGTCAGGGTCCTGGTCCACACTGTCCCTGCAGAAGTTCTTTTCTACCTAGAGAAAAACCAAGAATTCTTCCCAGCTCTTAGCTCCTAATCCTGACAGGCAGTGTTCAGAGCTGAATTATTTTGTGAATGATTCACTTTTATAGGACTGAGCTGAGCATGGAAATGGGGGAAACACCCCCAAATCCCAACCTGAACAACCCCCAGCGTGGCAGGACAAATTCACACTGAGCTGTTGGATGATTTCACCTGGCTGGACATCAAAATCTTATCTCTTCTTATCACTCTCGTCTCTGAGGAGCTTATTGCATGTGAGATGTGCCTCTGCTGAGTGGTGGAATTGCATCAGGGATGCTAAACTTGTGTCAAAATCTGTCTGGAGCTTTGGATTTTGATATTAAACATCAAACCCAATAATGACAAGGAGAGATCCTGGCTGTGAGCACTGTTGTTTGCTGGACACGGCCTCGGGGCGTGGAATAGGATCCCATTGTTGTATTCCCAATAAACAAAGGCAGATTCTCCTCGTGCCTGATTAGATGGGCTTTGTATGAGTGGAGGAAAATCAAGTCTGTGTGGGACAGAGCTCAGTGTGAGGGATCCTCCTGGGCCAGCCCTGCTGGGGACGTGACCTCCAGGGCGTGTGAGGGGGACAAAGAGCCACGTTGGAGAATCCATGGATTCACAGGGATAAACATCACTTTAATCTCAATTTTACTCCCAGCAGTTTAAACTGAAGGGATGCAGAGGCTGGGGTGACTCTGCAGGGTTGGGAACCTCGAAGGGAGACAGTTCAGGAGTGGTGCTCAGGAGGGATCTCCAGTATTCCTGCAGGAAAATTCCCTGTCGTGATGAACGAGGAAGCCTGGATTTGGGACAGCTCCCATCCCACCTGCAATGTGCTGGTCAGAGAAACCCATGACAGGAAACACCTGAAGAGATGGGAAAATGGTTTAAATATTGGCATTTATGGCATGAGGGCATCCTATTCCTGCCCATGGAAAAATTAAAGACTTCTTAAATCAGTGCTTCAGGCCCCTTGCTGCTGGCTCTAGAACACGCCAGTTTTTGGGAATGGGAGCTGTGAGTGGCCATTCCTGGGGTGTCCTTTGTCATTTGGTGTCACCAGTGCTCCATACCAGGTCCCAGGCCTGGCTGGTGTCACAGAATCCCAGGGTCACTGAGGCTGGAAAAGCCCTCCCAGGTCATGGAGTCCACCCTGACCCCCACCTTGTCCCCAAGGCACCCAGTGCCACCTCCAGCCCTTCCTGGGACACTCCAGGGATGGGATCCAAACCTCCCTGGGCAGTTCCAGTGCCTGAGCTCCCTTTCCATGGGGAAATTCCTGCTGTGCCCACCCTGAGCCTGTCCTCACCCAGCCTGAGGCTGTTCCCTCTCATCCTGGGTGTCCCCCTGGCTGTCCCCTCCTGTCAGGAGCTGTGCAGACCCACAAGGTCTCCCCTGAGCCTCCTTTTCTCCAGGATGAACCCCTTCCTGCTCCCTCAGGAATTCTCCAGCCCCTTCCCAGCTCCTTTCCCCTCCCTGGGCACTCTCCAGCCCCTCCAGGTCCATCTTGCCCTGAGGGCCCAGAACTGGTGGTTATGGTCACACTCAAGGTGTGACCTCACCACAGCAGCTCTCCCCTCAAACATTCCTTTTTAATGCATAAACCTTGGAAAAAATACATGTTCTTTGTCAAAAATAATATAATAATAAAAAATAATCTCAGAACTTCCACCATCTGTCAATGTCAAAAGTATCTGCTCACGCTGAAATCAGAAAAGAAGCCCTCTGAGCCCAGGCAGAAGAGATGAAGTCATTTGTGTCCCCATCCTTCCAGCGAGGCTTTGTTCCTTACCTCTCCTTTTGCATCCGTACATTTGATTTTTCCTGCCTGAGCCTGGGATTCTGCGCTTGTCCTCGGCGAGTTTCAGCCCACAGACCTCATCCCATTATCCTGAACAATCTGAATTCAGGAGCTGCTCTCTGTGTTGTTCCAACACCTCCCAGCTCATAAAGCTGCATTATCTCTGCTATCAGACCAATCAGTTATTAATGGGCATGAACAGAACAAGCAGCTCCGGCCCCACCTGGATTGGGGGTTGCATTTTCTCCTGCTGAGGCACTGAAATTACAGGGCTTTTTTCATGTTTCTATTTTGATCCCATGGCCCTGATTTGCTCACGAGGCTGCCGTGCAATCTTGAGTACACAGATTTTTACATCCAGGATATCTCGCATCTGCTTCTCCCCTGTCCATCAGGCTGTTACTCTGTCAGGCGAGGAAATGAGATTGATTTGAGGTGATTTGCTCCTGAGAAAGCCATGCTGGTTATTTTATTTTTATTTCCCCTGTAATTTTATTAACCCTTCGAGGTGTTTATATTGATTATTTCATCAGTTGACCCAGGATCTTTCCAAGAAATGGAGCTGGGCAGGCTGAGGGATCACTCTTTTCCTCCTTTTTCAAATCCAGGGCACTGTTTATTCCTCCTGCCACCACCTTCTCATAGATCCTCACTAATGCCTCAGAAATTCCCTTGGATGGTTCACAGGCGCTGTGGGATGAATTCCAGCAGCTCTGCTGATGTCAGGACACCCACACACTTCCATGTATTAGTATTCCCTGTTTTCCAGGTGTATTCCAGCCTGGCTTCAGCTCCTCTCTAGCACCAGGTGAGGGAAAACGATGGAACAAAGCAGATTTCCTCCAAAACAGAGCCCACACAAAGACAGGAGAGTGCCTGTGCAAGGAGCTGGGAAATCTTGGCCTCCACGTCACAGGAATGGTGCCTCTGCCACAGATCTGCAGGAAAAATGAGGCTGTGGCTTTGCAGAATTATCTCTAGGCCAGGGATGGTCTCCTGATGCTCCCCTGAGGTGCAACCACGCTTGTCAGGCTGCTGAGTGGGCAGGGGCTTGGGAAGCTCCTTGAGATGTTGGCCATGGACCCAAACTGGCCTGAGGGTGACGCCTCAGGTTTTGGATTTTATATTTTTCACATTCTGAGCTGCTTTAGTGGGTGGGTCTGGGATTCACATCAGGGGATGCTGAGCTCCCTGCACAGAGTAGAGACAATTCCTGCTCCAGCTGGGCACCAAGGACAAATGATCCAAATCTCAGCCCAGGAGCACAAACACCGTGGGCTGGAGAGAGAAAAACAAGCAGGATGGGACTGCCTGGGCTGAAGCTGGAATGGGACAGTGAACTCCAAGGTGCCAATGGAGCAGAGCTGATCCCAGGGAGAGACCCGTGAGTGGCCGGGGATTTTGGGACCATTTTGGTTCATCTTGGGTTCATTTTGTGCCATTTTGGTTCACCTTGGGTTCATTTTGTACCATTTTGGTTCACCTTGGGTGCAGCCCTGGCTGGGCTCTTGTGCTGCCCAAGGTGCATCCATTGAGGAGATCTTTTAATAAATCCCTGCTTTATTCTGTAACTCTGCCAGCTTCTGTTCCAGCTCAGCCTCCCCAAGGCATCAAGAGATGTCTGGGAGCCACAGAAGGGTGTGGAGCTGCATCCAAGGATTTCTGGAAGCTTGGAACTTGCAGGAGGGACTTTGAGAAGGAGTTGGAAAATCCAAGCACAGAGTTGGGCTGGGGACCCACTGGTTTGGGGGATAATTCCTGTTCCATGCCATAACCTTCAGAAAAGACCAGGAATTCTCTGCATCTTTATTTGAGCTCACTTTTGCTGGTCTGAACTCGACAAACTCACACTGAAATGTGAAATGAGAGATCCTGACTCGGAACCCCGAGCCTGGGACACTCCACATCTTCATTTGGGTGCTTAATCTGGATCACAGAGGCCCCTGACTGAAAAAAACAAAGTATGAATTACCATTGGGCAGGCAGAGCCTGGTGTCAGCTTGCAATTTCCAAGTAGTTTATTTCCTTTATTAATTATTAACTGCCAACCTGTCAGGAATACATTTACAAAGACAAAATTAGATCATGCTCGTACCTTTTCGAACAATTCAGCTTTTTATTAAATTTCCATCCAGGAGGAGACTTTATGCTGATGAAATTATTTGAGGGACTATTAAAAAGATCTATAAAAATCCCAGTTCAGTGCAGCAGAAAGAGGAAGGTTTATGAGATTTGTGAGAAAGCATTTATCACCTGGAAACATGCCCCAGGTAGCTCAATCCAGTCTGCTTTTAATTTAACTGCTCAAAAGTGACTGGATGTCTTTTTGTTCCTACTTAAATCACCCGAAGTAATTACAGAGCAGGACTTCCATCTCATTAAGCTTCAGACCACTAGAGAGAGCCAGACTAAAGTTAATGCCCGGTTGTGCAGCCTGAAATGGGAACCAAGGCTCAGATCAGGAGATTCAGAGCAAATAAATCAAAATTTGTATCAGAATCTGTGCTCGGGGCTCCTGCCTGGGGGCTCAGGGTGGAGCTGCTTCACCCAACAGGCCAAGGGTGGCTTCTCTGCCCTGGAAATTTGGATCCCTCCGTGTCAGATCCTGCAAATGCTTTGGGAATTCTGCCCTTAGGAGGCTCCAGCATCACCCAGTTCTAGTCCTGGGGCTCTCAAGCAGCTAAATTCCTTCATTTATTATTACAATATTTTCCTTCTTTTCAATTCCAAGGTGATTTTCTGTGGCTAGGGAGCTCTCTAATATCACATCAGCTATGCCAGTAACGTGTGCTATGTTTAACAATTATTACTAATATCTAACATCTATGTTGGACAGTGTGTCCCTACCTTAAAACAACAGAAAAGTGTCACCATCACACCAAGACATGGAGGGCAAGGAGAACAAGAAAAAGATCAGGACATGCCCAAATCCCTCCATCTTGTACACCCTGAACCCCTTATCTTAAAAACCCCAAAATTCTACTTTTTCACCCTCTGTTAATTCAACTACCACACTACTCAAACCCCTGTGGCTCGTAATTCCTCACACAGAGTTGGCAGCTTTTTCCACTGGCTAAAATGGAAGCCACGGGTGGTTTTGCCTTCATGCCAGGGTGTCTGAGCCCCCTGGCAGGCTCTGGGGCAGCCAGGGCAGCTGAGGGATGTGCTGGCTCTGCCACCCCAGGCTGATAAACACTCTGCTGAAGGATGGTTTTTCCACTTTGCCAGGCAGCAGAGAAAAGGCTCTCCTGCCACTCCTGGAGCCAGGCAGTGCCGTGCACTTAGTGGGCTTTGGGGAGCAAAGCATAAATATTTCAGAAGGGTGCTTTAATAAGTGTTTGTTTGCTCAGGAGCTGTTGATTCCTTCTTGGGGAGTTGCTATGGTAAAACCACGTTGGTTTAAACAGGAATAATGATTCTCTCCTCATGTCTGGGTCTGTGGGAGCTCCTGCAGATCCCCGTGTCACCAGAAAAGGGACGGCTCTGGGAAGAAGGGGATGCAAGGGCAGAATTTGTTTGGTTTTCTGACCATGTTCTGGTACTGCCTGTGCCAGGAGAGAACTGAGGAGTAGGAGAAGGAGCTGCAGGAAAGATGCAGAGAGGCTTTGCAAGGGATGGAGTGCCAGGACAAGGGGGAATGGATTCAAACTGAGAGTCTCCTTCTTGTGTAGGAGAATCGGGGCTTCAAAACTCACCACTGAGCACAGGACTTTGCATTCCATCCTCTCAGCACGTTATTCCTGGATTTAGGAACACCCAATCCGCCCAGGGGGCAGAGATGGGGAATGTGCTCTGCTCCAGCATCTTTAGGAAAGGAGCTGGAGCTGATGGAGGTGGTGGGGTTGCTGATTTGCTGATTAAATCCATCCCAGGTTGGATTTTAGCCTTCCCTGCTGCCCAGCACCCTCCTCCTTTTCCACAGCACCCTGCAGAGAGCAAAAAGGATAGATTTTTATCTGATGAAACTTCTTCAGATTTTCTGAGCACGCTCTGGTCAGATTTTGTCTGATTTTCTGAGCACTTTGTGGTACTGCCTGTTCCAGACTTTGTGTCAGAGAAGAGAGGCTTCAAAACTCACCACTGAGCACAGGATTTTGCATTCCATCCTCTCAGCACGTCATCCCTGGATTTAGGAACACCCAATCCCCCCAGGTGGCAGAGATGAGGGATGTGCTCTGCTCCAGCATCTTTAGGAAAGGAGCTGGTGCTGGAGAACTGCTGCCAAAAAGCACAATAGGCACAGACTAAACAGGGTACAGCAAAGAGCCAAAAATAGAAGGGCTGCCTTAGGTAAGGGACTGCCAGGCTGTGCCACCTCAGCTCAAACCTGTCTTTGTGCCTTTGTGCCACAGATTGCAGCCTCTCTCGCTCCTCAGGAGCGCTGCTCAGCAGCAGCACACAGCCCTGTGGCCCCAAAAACACCCCCAGAGCTTAGCGAGGCGCTGCTAAATCCTGGCCAGGAGAGGGGATGGCCTTTGTGGTGCTGAGGGGGTTGGCATGGGAACGGGAGCTCATCACACGGCGTGTCCTTTCTCTCTCAGCAGCAGGGAACTTGCAGTGCTCGGCCCCAAAACCAGGCTGGAGGAAATGCTCAGAATGCCAGGGGAGAGAGAGGGGCCAGGCTGCTCCCCTGGCTGCTCCCCATTCGTGTTCCTGCTCTGTGCCACGGGGAAACGGGAGCTGGCACATCCAGCCTGGGCTGCAGGATGTTTCTTTGCAATTCCACGGTGATTTCCTGTGGCTAGGGAGCTCTCTAATATCATATCAGCTATGCCAGGGGGAAAAAAAAGCCAACCAAGGTGATCAGAGGCATGGAGCAGCATGGTAAGGAATGGCCTTGGGGCTTGGTTATACCAACAACTCCCAGGGCACAGCCAAAAATACAGTTTTGTCCTCATGATGCTCTGGGTGAAGTCCTGGAGAACAGGAAAAGTCACTCCACTGTTGTTTCCCTCTGCTGCAGTTGGCAAAATCACCCTTGATGTGTTTGAGGCAGAGCTGGGCAAGAAATTTCCAAGTGAATCTGGGGATGTAACACAGGACAATGTCCTGAGGGCTCTCAGGGTATCAGAACCTGAGATAACAGAATTTGTAGAAATTCCCCACCAATAGCATGGTTTGGTTTTGGTTTTGGGTTCTTTTTTTGACAGAACAGGTCCGTTTACTCAGACAGAACTTTTTGTGGGAAAAGTTCCCACGAGATTCCCAAAAGCATTGTTAAACCTCAGGTTTGGAGCTGGGAATGCTCAGGGATAGGATTTTCTGAGGGATTTGCTGATTAAATCCATCCCAGGTTGGATTTTAGCCTTTCCTCCTGCCCAGCACCCTGCAGAGAGCAAAAAGGTCACTGGGAAACCTGGATGTGTTTTTCATCAGGGAAAAAAAATCCTCCTTTCCACCTCTGTTTCTGAGAAATTTCACCTGGCTTTAATGCCAAAAAAAGAATGAAAAACTTCCCAAAAATAGAGAATGGGGTGACTTTGGAGTACCCCAGGCAGAGCAGGGATGGGAGGGGATTTTGGGGACATCCTAAGCTGGCTTTGGGGGCTTTGGCTCTGCTGAGGATTGGGTTTTCCTCAACATCTCTCCTTAGAAACCTTCCAGGACCTCAATTTCCCAGGAAATCCATTTTTTGGGGGTTTTTGAACAGCAGGGCTGGCTCAGGTGGATCCTTGTTCAGGATCTCACAGGCTGAGGTGGCCAGGGAGAGTCCCCACTTCCTTCCAGAGAGTTTGGAAGAGGTTTTGGAAAATAAACAGAGCCCAGAAAAAAGCCACACCACCCTGCAGGAGCAGGGCTGGCTGCTGACTCTGCAGGTGCTATTTTTACACCTTAAGGGTTTCCAAGCTCCCAAGAGCAGATCCAGAGGAGACATTCCCTGGGAAGGGCTCTGAGAGCAGGAGAGGTTTTTTCCTGTTTATTCGCTGCTGACATTGTGTTTAAAAGCAGGAGGGAGTGACTTTGTGTCAGCCTGAAGAGCATTTCCCTTGCCTGGCTTAGTGGCTAGGGAAAACAATTGGAAAAAAAAACCCCAAAAAACAAAACAAAAAAACAAAACAAAGCAAAACAAAACCAAAAAACCAACCAACCAAACAAAAAACCAACCAACCAACCAAACAAACACAAAAACCCAAACAAAAACCAAACAAAACAAAACAAAAAACAAAAAAACCCAAATCCAAAACCAAAACCAAACCAAAACCAACAGCAACAAAAAAAAAAAAACAAACAAAAAAAACCCAAACAAAAAAACCACAAACTAATCTGAATCCCTAAAAAAACCCCAAAAAACTAATCTGAATCCCTAAAAAAACCCAAAAAACTAATCTGAATCCCTAAAAAAAAAAAAATTAAAACAAAACAAAGAAAACTACAAAAAAAAAAAAAATCAGATTTCTGCCCTAAGGTTTGGCTGAGGGGATGAAAGAGAAGAACCCAGGTTCAAAAGTGGGTCCCATCCCAGCCACCCGATTTATTTTCACCAGTAAAGCCAGTGTTGTCCCTGGGAGCACAGCTCCATTCTGCAGCTCCCAGAGTGGGAAAAGCTCAGCTTTGCTGGGGATGACGCGTCCCAGGGCAGGGATTTCCCTGCATTCAGGGCCCATCGAGGGAGCAGGGAGCTCACAGCACAAATCCGGGAATTTCTCCAGCTCTGGATGCTGCCAGGGGGAAGGGAAGAGCTCAGCTGAGCTCCTCGTGGAGCTTTGGAGAGCTCAGGGATGACTTCAGGACTTCCAAGGAGGGGTTTCAGTCTGTGTCCAGCACCCCGGGGCTCTCCTGGGCCAGGCTCCATCTCTGGACGTGCTGGATCTCACACCAGGAGTCCCCTGGGCTGATGTTGGAATGATGCTGAGAATTTTCAGCTTTCTGTGCAGAGCTACAAGAGAAAAACTGCATTTGACCTGAAGGCAAAAAATTAGAGTTTAGAATAGACTCTTAGAAAGAGAAGGAAAAGAAATTTCTTCTTAGAAGGAGAAGAAAAAGAAATTTCTTCTTAGAAGGAGGAGAAAAAAAAAATTCTTCTTAGAAGGAGAAGAAAAAGAAATTTCTTCTTAGAAGGAGAAGAAAAAGAAATTCCTTCTTAGAAGAAAAAGAAATACAAGGTTTTAGGATATAGCAATAAATATGGGGCAAGATGGAAGTTTTAGGGTGGTTGTTCTTCTCCACCTTCTTCTTCATGGGTTTGGGTGGTGTTGTGTAATTGGATGGAATTGCAGGACATGAGTGATTAGTTATTGGGTGAAAAGTAAAAAAAATTAGGTGTCATTTCTTAATTGGGTAATTTAGCCTTAAAAGACTTTGTAGAGGAAAATAATTGGGCATTTTGTAGCTTGTTAGCAGAATAGTGCAGAACTCATGGATTGTAAAAGTGAAATATAATTAAGAAACAATAAACATTTGAGCCCGAACACAAAATATCATGTCCAGCTCTTCACCCCTGACCTTGACAGAGGCAGAAAAGAAGCCAAGGAGCAGCAGGCTTGGATGGGGCCTGAGGCACCTGGGCCAGGGGAAGGTGACACAGCAGGGAGGGGAACGAGATGAGTTTTAAAGACCCAGCCCAAACCGTTCTGGGGTCATGGAGAAACTGTCCAAACCCCACCCAGGAATGGCCCAAAGCATGGCCAGCCTGAAGAAAAAGATTATTTTAGTTCAACAAAAAAACTTTGATTTTGCTTCAGTTTTGGATAATTTAATACGTCTCTAAAACAAACAAACAAACAAACCAACCAACCAACCAACCAAGCAAACCAACCAACCAACCACAAAAACAAAACCAAACCAAAACAAAACCAAAAACAAAATACAAAAAATCCACTGATTTTGCTTTATATATTTTAAAGAACAGGTCTACTGCAAAAACAACTGATATTTAAATATTTAAAATGTAACGTATCAAATTTAAAATTCCTTTGGTTTTAGCTCCTAAACAGACAATATGCTTTTAAAAATATTGAAACAATGTGAGGTTTGACTTTATCAAAATGCTTTTTTACCCCACCTCAACCTCTGTGAGCAGAAGGATTTGAAGCATTCAGCCTTTTTGGGAGATTCCTGAGAATCAATTCTCACAGCATCCTCTTCCAGTTCCTAAATCTTTCACAATTCTCAGCTGCCTCAGTTACAAATTCTGCTGTAATCACAGGCTTTTCACCCAATAATTGTTTACAGACAGCTTCTACCTGTTCCCATCTGTGCTTTATCAGCAGCCTCTGCTGGAGCAGCATTTTCTGTCAATAACTGCCAGGAGTTCCCAGGATACCAAATCTGCCTGGGCCATGTGGATGATGAGAAGCTCAGAAATTGTTGGGGAAAAAAAAAATAATCAACCATCAGAAAGTTCCTTCCGAGGGGAAAAGACTCCTCACAAAAAAAAATTAAAGATTCAAAAGCATCACCAAGAGCTGTTTCCCAGCCTTGGTCCCTCCAGGGATCTGAGATGGGGCAGCTTTGCCAGGAAAAGATGGCAAGGGAAAAGGAAAAAGGAAGAGTGAAGATTCCTCTGGATCCCCTGACTCAATAAAGGCAATAAATCTCCTTAAATCAAGAGGTTTATTCAGTTCCTCTCAGTATTTTCAACAGAGAAAGGATTTTTATTATGGCAATTCAACAAATTCGCAGGGATTTGTGTCAGGAACCTCCTGGACACGGCAGAAATGCAAAGCTGCAGAGGGCACCCATCCCATTATGGACCTGATCTCAGCTAAATGTGATCAGGGCTCAGGTTTATGCTCTGTTTATGCTCTGTTTATCCTCTCCTCATTCCCTACAGGAGAGAGGTGGAAACCTCCCCACCCCTCCTGCAATTTCTCCCTCTCTGCTGCTTCTTGAAATGAGCTGGAAATGATTTTATTTGTCTGGTCAGCGTTCTCCTCTCTGCAGTCTCCACTGATGGGTTCTCTCTGTTCCTTCCTCCCCCTCCTCTCTCTGGGTTTTTTTTTTTTTTTTTCTGCTGTGCAATTTGAGTTTTCAGAGTGTTCCCAGGGATCCTCCTGAAGAAACAAGGACAGAGGACAGGGGAGGAACCCTCTGTGCCAGGCTGAGCTGGGTTTAGGGACATCAGCGACTCCCTGCAGAGCCCAGGCTCTGGTATATTTATTTTATAGGGAATTGATGGGATAAATACACTTTTGTCAGTGCAGGGGTGGTTACAGGTGGGCTTGGCTGGTGAAACTGGGGAGATTCCTGCCAGAGTGGTTTGCAGGATGGGCTCCCTTCACTGGAAACTCCTCTGGGAAGAAATTCTCCCTGAGAATACCTTGAAACACCTTCACAGCTTTGCCTTTGGATTCCTTCCCATCCTTTTCCCAGCAGCTGGGGCTGCCCCCGATCCCTGGCAGTGCCCAGGGATGGGCAGGGCTGGGAGCACTGGGACAGTGGGAGGGGTCCCTGCCTTGGCACTGGAGGATCCCTTCCAGCCCAGGTCATTCCATCATGCTGTGATAAACAGCAATGAAACTGCATCTCGGAAAGGTCTGTAACTTAACAAAGAGCCTCTCAGTGCTCCACGCTGTTATTTTGCTGCTGCTGATGGGAAATGGGCAGGAAACGTGGCCAGAGCTGCTGATTAGTGGCAAATTAACACCAGAGCCAAGCCCAGAGCTGCAGAGTCCTGACGTGCAGTGCCTGAGCGTAACCCCAGCACAGCACGGCTTTGCATGTGCCTATTTGCACTTCTTTTTTGTGAAATTAGGCTTTAATTCTCTGCTTTTGGTGAGTTTGGGAGCCCAGCTTTATCCTCAGAGGGAATAAGAGGGAGAATGTCCTAGTCCAACAGAGCCAGGGGTCAGAGCGCTGCTCCTCCTTCATCCCTCTGCCACCCCTTGCTGAAAGCAGAGATTTTATTGGCACCTTCCAAGCCGTAAAATACACGATCCCAAGAGCCCAATACTGAATTTTCACTCTGCATTTGGCTCCTGTGCAAACGAGAGCCCTCTCACCCCGAGGGAGTTGGCAGCTGGCTTCTCGCTCTTCCACTCGGTTTTAATGAAGTGTGGTGGCATTTTAGGGGCATGTGGCACCCCCAGTGACCCACAAACAGGGCTGGTTGTGCAAGTGGGATGAAATGGAAGGCAAACAGCAGGGTTGTGCCAATAAATGAACGTTCTGTCCTGCCCAGCTTCCCCTGGGCCGTGGGGAGCAGGGCTGCTAATTCACCAGCTGTTTCTCACCACAGCTTATTTGCAGTTGCAGAATTGCTCATTTGGAGCCACTCTGCCCGTGGACACTTTGGGCTCCAGGAGATCCCACAACCCCCAGAGCTGAAACAACAGATTGGAAGGGCTGTCCCTCCCCAGCTGGTCTCAAAGACCTTCTGAGCCCCCACAGCGTGTGTTCCTCCTCCTTGCAGCTCCATGGGATGTGTAAAATAAATTCCTACACTTCGAGGAAGGATCATTAATCCCCTCTCACTGAACTCCCCACGAGGGGAGGGGGTGTGCAAATGAACACTGCAGGGGTTTTGCTCATTCTCAAAGTGGTGGCAGAGAATTTTTTCTTCTCCCATTAGGAATGAAAAGCTGATTTCCCAGAGCCAGCCTTGGGACGTGGAGCCTTGCAGGTCGTTCCTGCCATTAATGAGCAGAGCACTGAGCTGTGCCCAGGATCTGGGTTTAGGTGCTGCCGTGGCCTTGCTCGCTGCCCTGGGGCTCTGCTACCTGTGCAGGTGCAGGAGTGGAGGCACAAATTTGGATTTGTGGGGCCACTGCAGCAGCGCTGAGGATGTGGCTGTGTCCCACTGCTCCCAGATTCCTTCCCACTGCAGGCGAGCCCAGGGATGGATGGAGCTGAGGGAAAATGCTGAAATGATGAGTAGGAGACAGGGAATGGGGTGAGCCCTGCAGGAGAGTCTCCACACAGATATTTCCACCTCCTCTTCACAGAATCAGAATGGTTTGGGTTGGAAGGAACCTAAAGCTCATCCAATGCCACCCCTGCCGTGACAGGGACACCTTCCACTGTCCCAGGATGCTCCAAGCCCTGTCCAGCCTGGCCTTGGGCACTGCCAGGGGCAGCCACAGCTTCTTACCCCATCCTCACAGGAAAAAATTTCTTCTTAATACCCCATCTCACCCTGCCCCCTGTCAGTTTGAGGCCATTGCCCTTTGTCCTGTCCAATTCAGCTTGGAAATTTGCTGTCAGGGAGCACATGGAGCAAGCCCAGGGCTCAGGACAGGCAGCCCCTGGCTGAGGCTGCTTCACCTCCCAGGGCTGAGCTGGGCCAGGTGCTGCAGTCAATGTAAACAGCAGGGTGAGGGCAAGCCAGGAAACCCACAGAAAACAAGCTGGCATTTAGTTCCTGCCATTATGAATTCATTTCAGCACCTGAATGTGAAATGAGAGAGGGATTCAGCTCCTGAATGTGAAATGAGAGAGGGATTGAGCTCCCGAGCAAGACAGAGCCGCTCCTGGGCCTAAGCAAGGGCCTTTCATTGGGGGAGATGGGCAGAAACTCCTGATTATCCAACTACCACAACAAACCCTGTCTCCTGTGGGTCCTGCCAGGCAGGATTTGGCACTGCCTGTGGGAGTCCAGGGCTTCCCTCTGGCTGCCCTGGGACCCTGGCAGGGGTCAGGAACCCCCTGGACAGAGCCCCCAGAGACACTGGCTGTGATCTCTGGCCATGGAAAAGAGTTTTGAATCTCACAGGATCAATTACCAGCTCTGAGTGTTTGATATCAGTAATAATTAAGTGTGGCCCGGGTGCAAAAGTAAAATTTTAAGTTTCTAGATGAGGGGTCCAAAGGGGACAATGGAGGAAATTGGGTGTGTCTTGTCCTTTTTCTCCTTCTCCATGCCCTCCATGTTTCACTGTGGTGTTGGCATTTTTCTGTTGGTTCAGGCTGGGGACACACTGTCCAACGTAGGTGACAGATATTGGCACGTTATTGTAAATGCAGCCCAGGGAGTTTCTGGTATTTAATGTTTGTCACATCCCACTGAGGGCAGAGCCCCACACGCTGCCCTGCAGGACAGAGCTGGGCAGGGCAGCAGAACATGTGAGAGATCAACAGAATAAACAACCTGGAAACCAGCACAGATGAATTACAACTTCTTCTTTGGCAGGGGGCTGACAGACAGAGACTTTCTACAAACTCAGAACCATCAGTACCTCAGATTCTGACACTGTCCTGCCCAGTAGCCACCTCAGCTGCCAGGGCAGCAGCTGACTGTGCCTATTCAGCAGGCTGCTCTCCCTGCAGGGCACTGAACAAACCAGCCAGTGTGGCAGGGCTGGACATCTTCCACCAGCACTGGGGGCTGCACTTCCACCTTGTTCTTGCTGCTTTTCCATCCACCCATGGCAGGAAGAGCTCCTTGTTCCCATGCCAGGCTCGGGGCTGGCGCTGCTCCTGCTGTGGGTGAATGCTCTCCTCTGAGAGCTGTGGCAGGCTCATGCTTCTCTCTCTCAGGATTTTTTCAGAGAGGAGCACAGAGAGAAATGAAAGAGAAAACAATTTCTATCTCTGCTCCTTGTTTTCCCATGTGGAATGTGTTTGGAGAATTGTTTACCTGGGGTGATGGCTTGGCTGGATTCTGGTGAGGATTGTTTGAGCCTGGTGGCCAATCCAACCCACCTGGGGCTGGACTCAGAGAGGGGCACGAGTTGTGAGTTAGATATGGGAGTTAGAGAAGTAGGTTTGTAGTTTTGGTATCTCCTTTAAATAGTATATTAATGTATTATACATAGTTATAATAAAGAAATCATTCAGCCTTCTGAGCTGGAGTCAGACATCAGCATTTCTTCCCACTGGGTTCACCTGCATTTACAACAGCCAGGGACACAGGCAGGCTTTTATTTTATGGCCAGGACAGAGAGGCTGTGGCCAGCCCCAGCTCTGTGCTCAGGTGGGTGACTGGGCCCAGAAATGAGTGTCACCACGTCCCTGTGGCCGTGCTGCACACAGGGACACAGCAGAGCTGGCAGCCTGGGCAGCCCCCAGACCCTGCCAGGCACCAGGGCTGGCTCCAGCTGCTGCCCAGAGCTCTGCAGTTCACCCCCCACAGCACAGCTGGGCTGGGCCTGGAGTGCAGACAAGGAGAAATGGATTCACACGGACAGAGAGCAGGGTTTACAGGGAATATTGGGAATAAATCCTTCCCTGGGAGGGTGGGCAGCCCTGGCACAGGGTGCCCAGAGCAGCTGTGGCTGCCCCTGCATCCCTGGCAGTGCCCAAGGCCGGGTGTTTGACCACCCTGGGACAGAGGGAGGTGTCCCTGCCATGTCAGGGGGTGGCACTGGCTGAGCTTCAGGTGCTTAAAGTGAAGTGAAGCAAAACTTTGGTCCTTCCTCCTCATTTTCCCCTCTGCCTGCCGAGGGGATTGGTAATACCTTCCAGCGCACCATTGAGAATCACGTGGTGTTTCCAAATCTAGAGGGGGTGAAAAATCCCTGGATCATATTTCTTCCCTTTTTCTCTCTCTGTGTCAGACCAGGAGTCCTCTGTCCCACCCTGCTGACCCTGCCTGCCTCTCTGGTGGGTAACGTGGGCAGGGAGAGGGGCTCTGCTGCCACGCCAGGGCTCCTGGTGCTGCTGTGACCCCGGGGATCTCAGGACAGACCTGCAGAGCGCAGATCCCACGTGGCCCTGGTCCCCTGCCCTGGCTCCCAGGAGGTTTAAAATACAACCTGCTTCATAGCTGCTATTTTGGGGGCTCTCTCTTTTCCCCTGCTTCAGCTCCCCAAGCATGCGCTGCTATTTTTTTCCAGTAATGATCAACATTACCCCACACCTTTCTTTTTAGAATATCTACTTTTAGCCCTGATTATGCAATTATTGCTCCCCAAAATAATTTGCTGTGTGAGCTGTAAATTTTTTTTTAATTTTCAAAATAAAAACAGCAACAGATTTTGCTTCATTTATAGCACTGCTAAGTGGTTTTCCCCAGAATTGGAGTGGGCTTCTCCAGGGAATGTCTGCTTCCCAACACACATGACCCCTATCAACGTGTTTAGCTCTGATCCCTTTCAACCTCACCAAACAGTCCCAGCTTTCATAGGCCTGGAGAAGCAGAAAAATATTTATAGAAAGGAGTACAAGACCACAAGGAACTGTAGGGACAATTGCAACATTATTCCCAATTTGGGAGGCTGGAAACCAATCCAGCGTGGAGGAACTCGGTGTCTCAGCAAGGTGTGATGGTGCCAAGGCACCCGGGGTGAGTTTTGTGTGCCTGGGGAGTGAGAGAAGCATGAAAATGTCACCAGGGCAACCCCACACCCTGCCTGGGCTCTGCTACAGCTGCAGCTGTGCCCTCTGCCACCCAGCTGTGCCCTCTCCCATCCAGCTGTGCCCTCTGCCACCCAGCTGTGCCCTCGCCCATCCAGCTGTGCCCTCTGCCACCCAGCTGTGCCCTTGCCCACCCAGATGTGCCCTCTCCCACCCAGCTGTGCCCTCGCCCATCCAGCTGTGCCCTCTGCCACCCAGCTGTGCCCTCGCCCACCCAGATGTGCCCTCGCCCACCCAGCTGTGCCCTCGCCCACCCAGCTGTGAGCAGCAGCTTCGTGGTCCCAGTGCTGGCGTTGCTGCCAGGCATGAGGGGCGCCCAGCGGGACAGAATTCACTGTTGGTGGGGGACAAGAGTCTCCAAACATTGTGGGGGTCGAGTAGAGTGGCCCAAGCTGAGCCCTTGGGACGCTTTTGCTGGAGGCAGATCCTGGTGCTGGTGGTGGAGATAGGCAGGGGATGGGAATTTGGGAACATTCAGCAGCTGGATGTCCCTGAGGAGCCGGAGCAGGACCCAGGGTGGTGGCAGATGGCACGTGGGCCTGCAGGGAGGTGTCTCCTGCTGCCAGGCAGGGGGAAAGTGAGGGCAAGGGGTGCCTGTGCATCGATATCCCCCAGGCCAGGAGCCAACGAGTGCCATTGACGTCAAGAGTGACCCCGCCAGAGCCAGTGTCCCCTTACAGGCAGGAGCTTTTAGCTCCAGGAAAATGCCTCCCTGCTGAAGCTCTCCCTGCTGCCAAACATGCCAGAGCTGCTGGTGAGTGGATCTCTCCGGAGACCTGAAAGGAAAACAGCACAGAGCTCTTCCAGGGGAGAGACCAGAGAAAACTTCCGAGCTGGGCGAAGTGAGCAGCTCCCAGTAGAGCCCTGGAGCTCAGTCTGCCTCCCTGGTCTCCCAGAGCCACTGCGTGAAGAGGTTCAGCAATTCAGAAGCCCAAAAACTCTTTATCCAGGCCTGGAAAGCATGCTGCTGTCCCTTGTTTGTGGGATTTATGGACCGAGGCCAGCAGAGGAATCTGCTCCTCGGAGTTTGCCCCAGCACCTGGATGGAGCCGAGCCAGCAGGGCAGGAGATGGTGCTCAAAGCCTGAGCAGCCCAGGCAGCCCTTTCCAGCCCTGTGCTGGCTGCCCACCCATCCTAAAGCTTCCTGGCAGGGCTGGGATGGGGCTGGGATGGGGCTGGGAGCCCAGGGATGCTCCCTGGATGAGCTGGATGCTCTCCCCACTGGGACTGAGGTGAGCAGCCAGGGCTGTGCCCTCCAGCTGGGAAGAGCTCCAAGGGGAAAGAAAAGAAATAATATTTTAGACTGTCCATTGAATAGCTTGTGGATGTCTGGGAGGGCTGCTGGAGGCTCCTGTGCACTTCTTGGGTGTGACATCCACTTGGCAAGGAAAGCATGCTGGAGCTTTCCTTTTTCCTTACCATTTCTTGCCTTTGCAGCAGAATCCTCTTCCAGCCCTTTAAAGAGCTTTTTTTCTGGGAGAGGGGTGATGTGCTGGGTGCTGCCCACCCTGCCCTGGCTGCCAGCAAATCCAGCCTGGATAAATATAGGTTCTGAGGGAGGCCTTGGGAGCAGCACTTCAACCTGAGGTCCTCAAACATGCCTGGAAAAATTCCACTTGGCATCAGGCACTTCACCATATGCTGCTGTTCCCTTCTGCTCTCATCCACACAGGACCTCCAAGCTCTGGGCTGTGGAATAGCTGCTATTTTTGGGGGGCATTTGATATCTTTCCATTCCCTGACCATTCCTGAAGGTGCTGTCCTGTCCTCCAGGCACACAAACAAACTTCCCAGCTGGATTCACTGGATTGCACAGGGGCAGGACCAAGGCCTTGGTGGGAAGGCCGAGGCTGACAGGTACCCAAATTTTCCCCATCTGCTTTGGAATTTTTCCATCACAATCTATGAGACCTTCGAGAGCAAGGCTCCCCCATTTCTATTTTGAACTGCTGGTTTTCTGAGGAGGATTTCTTGGACCTTCTCTTTCCACCCAACATCTGTGCCTTTGTGAGAAACTTGCTCTCAGAAGAACAAAATGCTTTGAGTTGTGAGCATCTGCTTTATTCTCACACCAAACCACGCTCAAATCACCCACACGGGTTTGCAGCAGCCAGGGGGTTTGGCTGTGGTTTCCATGTGCAGAACATGGATTTCACAGCAGGGCTGGTGCTGTGGGGAGCCTGCCACAAATCCTGGGGGGACATTCCAGCTGCTTTTTCCTTGCCCATCACTGCCAGGCAGCTGGAAGCAGTGAGCACAAAACCCCTTTAAGCCTGGCTTAAATGTCTCCAGACAAACACAGATTTCTCAAAGGAGAGGGGAGAGGTGCCTCCTGCAGAGGTGTGGGAAGTGCCTGAGGGTTTCTTTCCTCTCCTCTAATCCCAAATTTGACAGTCTTGCAAAGATCCTGATGCTTTTTCCTGAGCTGGCTCCCTCAATCCTCACTGCTGTGAGCTCACACTCCTAAAATCACGAGAGCAGGAGGTGCAGAGGATGCAGCAAACACCAGCTGAGTTCTTTCCCAGGTTTATGGGAGGGAGTCTGTGTTGTAAAGCTGTCAGGAGGGTGGAACACGCAGATCTGAGCAGCCAGGCCTTGCTCCACCACGCTGGCCAAGCTCCTGTGCTGTCCTGGTGTCACTGGCAGGGTGGAGACAGGGCCTGGCTGGGCTCTCCATGCTCTGATATTTATTTGTTTGGATGCCTGATGCATCCCCAGCTGAAAAAAATAATCCTGCCTGCTCCTCAAAGAACTTCCTGAACTCATCCTTGCAGGGGCATGAAATCCAGATTTCCCTCATTCCCCAAATAAACACAACCTAAATACAACCTCATTCATGCCTGCAGAGCATCCCTGTCCTCCTGCTCCTACGGAAAATGCTATCAGGAGAGTATTTGGGTATTTTTAGATTTGGAAAGCACAGAAACCATAAGCGAGATTGAAATGAGAACAAACTTTGAGATACCAAACCTGAGTTGTTAAATAACTAGGAAACAATAGCGCAGCCAGCTGAAGGTAATCCCCCTTTTGATTGAACAATGCCCTCTACCTAGAGACAGACCAAAGGGCAAATGGAATATTGTGTCTCACCCCTCAAAAATGTATATTTATCCAGTGAAGCATCAGGTATCTGTAATCCCTTTGGCACAAATCTTATTCTGCACCCACTCTGAAGCCCCTGATAAGGTGTGCCCGGGGGACTGGAGGCTCTCAGGGCATCTTGGCATCCTCTCCTGCCCCGCTCTCTTTCTCTCTATCTCTCCCTATTTCTCCCTGCCCAGACTCCTCGGGGGCTGCAGCTCCAAGCAGGGCCCCACACCCACACCCTTTGCAATAATCCACATTTTCCAAGCCCTGACTTCAGAGATCTCTCGTCTCCATCCAGCCAGGACAGCAGCGCTCCCGACACTTCCCCATCCCCCTGCCCCTCTTTTGGATGCTCTCCAATACTTTTAGATTTTTTTATTTATTGTGCTCTAGCAAACCTTCCCAGGATTTAGTGCTCGTCCCCAAGTTTTGAGCATCTCCAAAGCTCTGGTGGGGCCATCCATGGCCACTCCCGGGCTGGCAGCTGCAGGTTTGCTGGCTCGCTGCTGTTCTCTGCTGTGACAATAGAGGTGGCAGAGCTTTTCTTGCTGTTGGGGATGTGAGGAGCATGAAACATCCAGCTGGACTCCTCCTGTTTGCAAAATGAGCAGGCACAACCTGGGAACAGTTGGGGAGAAAACAAATGGGAAGCACGGCAATGGCTTCTTTGTGGATTTACCTCGGAGGCGAAAATGCCCTTTCCCAGTTTTGCCTGGTACAAGAGAAGTGCCCACACCTCTAAAACAGGGTGGTAATCTACAGACTACCAGCCACAATAATTCCCTTTGCAGTTTCTCATGGCTGGAGAGGATTTCATCTTGCAGGATAAACCTATTCCAAGGCAATTTCCTTTATTATTCCAGCTTGTAAATTGCCTGTTCCTATTGGGCTTCAGTGCAGGTCTTTTGAAGTTTAACACATCTGCCAGTTTATAAAGTCATTATTTTTAATTAATAGATAAAGTTCCTCCATTATTCTCTGAATTAACTCCAGCTGAGGAGGAGACAGAGCCAATAAGTGGCCGTGTGTATTCACTGGGAAATTCTCTCGACATGCTGTGATTAAAGGTAGAGAAAGGGATTTGGGCTTTATTTGGCAGATAAATGGAAAACCAGAGCAAAATATCCCTTGCAGGTGCCAAGGACCAAGGAGGTGGAATGCCAGCAAAGTGTCCTGGGAATGGCAGTGACCTTTTCCTGGGAGCTCTGCTCCCAGCTCAGGACCCTCCCCAGGGGCTGAGCTTGGTCTGGCTCCGGAGCAGCTTCCCCCCAAGCTCTGGGCACGCACAGAAAGGTTTGGGAAGAAGGAGGAGGTGGAGTAAGGATGGGGAGCTGAGGTTTTGGCTCTCGCTCAGCCTGTGCCCGTTGTGCAGGTCTCTGGTTCCCCCAGTGCCCTGGCATTCCAGAAAAGCACTTTGGGAGAGGGATAGCCACCTCTGTGTGCTCATTCCTGCAGGATTCTGGAGAAGCCTCTTGGCTCCTGGAGGACTCTGGGATTAAAGAGCTCCTCTTGACCTGGCAGCGATGGAAAGATTAAATTTAAGATAAATTGATTATCCCACAGTGATGTGTTTTAACAGTGAGAAGGGCAACAGAGACCCTGCCTGTTTACCTTAGAACACCCTAAAAACTACATTATTTATACTTCAAAATAATTCCTGGATCTTCCTTTTCCCTGTGCTGCTTCATGGCTCAATCACATCCATTTTGCATGGATTTTTCATTTCCATTTTTCCATGAAAAATGAAAAAGTTCTTCCCCAGGAATAGTTCTGGCTTCAAAGGAGAGGTCACAATGATGACAGGGGAGAAGGTCCCAAAATCCAAGTGGAGAAGGCAGCGTGTTCTCATGGAATTCCATCCATGGGGGAATGGGAGGCAAGAAGGGGGAAAAAAAGAAAATAAACAGTCAAGAGCTGGCAAGGTTTAAGAATTAAGGTCAAAGATCATGTTAAACACAAAATCCAGCCCAAGCACAGCCAGATTGCAGGAAACCACACTGGCAGCTCAAATATAAACTAAAAATGAGATTGTTTATTTGGCACCACATTGGACTCTCCAGGATTTTCTTTGCAAGTCATAAAGATGAAGAAATTGTCTCAAATGGAAGTGACCAAAGAACGAAATGCTGTGAACAGCTCTTGGTTCAGTGACTGGCCAGGCTGGGTTTATGAGCTGACAGTATTTCCCTGGCCATCCATGGGGTGTGAAATCAATTCACAGATTTAACACGGGAAGGAATCATGGTTATCATCTGATTTGCAGTGCCAGGCATGAAGTTTCATGTGCCACCTCCAGTTCCTGTCCCTCCTGCTCTGTTTATGCAGCAGGGGAAGTTTTCAGGGTGATGTCTGCAGATCACTGGGACCACAAAGGTTGCTGAGAAAGGCACTTTCACACATTCCTCACAGCAAACCACATATGTGACACTGACAAAAAAAAACCTCCTTTATCTCCACTGGGAAAGATTTAGCTGTCCATAAATGAAAACACAGTTGAAAAGCTGTTGGAAAGACATCAAAGTTTAGGCTGAAGGCCAAGAAAATAGAGTTTTCTTTGTAGCTGTAAAGGGTGAAAGAGCCAAGCCACTGATAAGGACTGCCACTAAATTGTCTCACAGGACCTCAGGGTGGCAAAACCAAAAGCTCTGGCACTAAAATTTGCCTGAGATGAAACTGGGGATTAGACCTGGGAGAGTTGGGATTGTTCAGCCCGGAGAAAAGAAACTTTGGGGTGACTTAATTGTGGCCTGAAGGAGCTCTAGGGAAGATGGAGAGAGATTATTTACAAGGGCCTGGATGACAGGACAAGGTGGAATGGCTTCAGATGGACAGAGCTGCTGCATCAGGCTGGGAGCTCAGAAAAGGTCCCAGTCTGAGGGGGCTTCATGCATGGGATGTTGAGAGGGAAAACAGATAACCAGGGGAGGAGTGCAATCCCAAGGCTGCATTGAGATGTTTTAGCAGCAGCACATCTCAGATGTGTAAACAGGCACTGCTTTTACTGCACAAGAAAGTCACAGCAGAGTCTGGGCAGCTGAGGGATGGGGGAATCTCCTGGTGCAAGACCTGGCTTACCCTGGCTTTTCAGTGGGCCTAGGAAGTAAATCAGGAAGATAAATTGCTTGACAAACAACAAAGATCCCGTTAATCCTAATCAGATGTGCCTCCCCAACCTCACAATAAAGAATTTCTTCCACATATCCAACCTAAATTTCCCCTCTTTCAGTGTGAAGCCATTCCCCTTGTCCTGTTCCTCCAGTTCTTGATGAATTTTCTCTCTCCAGTTTCCTTGGAACCCTTCAGGTGCTGGAAGAGGCCAAGGGGTGTCCACACATTCTTCTCTTCTCCAGGCTGAGTATCCCCAACCTTTTCAGCCTGTCTCCACAGGGAACATGCTCCAGTCCCCTTATCAACCTCGTGGCCCCATTACAGAGCAATCATTCTGAAAATTTGGGGGGAAATTCAGGGGAGAAACTGTAAAGAAGAAAAGCAAGAGCACTGTGAAAGCTTGGAGAGGGAAAGGGAATTGCTGAAGTGCTGGAGTGAATTCCCAGCACAGTTCCACTCCATCCACCCTGCTCCAGATGTTTGTCTATAAAAGGTTCATTTAAGCTCCATTTCTTAGCTAAAAGGGTTGATAGCAAAGATATTTATCCTCTGCCTGGCTACTACTCTGATGAGCCAAATAGACAAGCCCTGCCAGAGAAGAGCCTGTCCTGGGAGCTATATTTGTAGCTGTGAGAACACAAAAAGTTATGCCTTTGGAATAGAATTGCCTGATTTCTCAGATGTCCTTCTGGACCCTGGCCTGGCAGCTCATTTCCCTATCTCCAGTTTGCATCTCCACATTGCTCCAGGGCAGCAGCCTGAGGTTCTGGAGAAGCACATCCTCAGAGGGGTTTAATTACTGAGTTTGTGTCCTGCAGACCAGGGAGCTGCTGCAGAAGCCGGGCTGAGCTCAGGCTGAGCCTGGGCTGAGCTCACTCCTTTCCAGAGCACCACAGAGACAAAACTCTCCCAGCTGTGCAGCTGAAATCCTGCACAGGCCAGAGGAGCAGGGATGGGATGCACCCACGGGGCACTGTCTTGTTCCCAGGCACATTTAGGGCCAGATGGACACACAGAAGAACCAGAAGAACCAGAGTGACCACACTGCAGCACAAGCTGGGTATGTTCTCTGCCTCCCTATCCCGCTGTTTTGTTATTCCCTCATCCAGGCCTGGCCTCGTTTCCCCATCAGCACCCACAGACCTGCACAAAGCTTTTCCTTTCATTGTTAAATATGCCCAGATCCCAGACCAGCAGCTCAAGGGACACCTTTTAGGTTTGTATTTTGCTTTCCCCAGGCAGGTGGGGAGGAAGCTGCAGACAGCTCAGATATCTGCTTCCCATCCAATGTTTTTCCATTCTTCATGGAGTCACTCCCAGTGAGTGTGAGGGAGAGGACAGCTGCTCCTGGCCCCAGAGGTGAGCAGGAAGGAGCAGCCAGGGGACATCTGTCAGAGGAGAAGGTTCAGGGCACGGAGCTGGGTCCACAGCGTTCGCTCCCTGCAGCTCCCGGCTGGAAGAACAGCCAGGAAGAACTCGTTCCCCCAGGATGAGCCAGGAGCAGGGATCCAGGGGAAGAGGTGGCAAAAGAAAAAGCCATTCAATGCTGACAGCCTGCAGGGATGGGCCAGGAAATGCAGCAGTGCAGGAGAGGCTGCAGGGAAGCAGCTGGAGGAGAGGGGATGGAGAGAGGACACCTGGGAAGAGCTGGAAAGGAACTGCCTGGAACGTGTCCCTCCTTCTGCACCCAGGGAGATCTTTGGGCTGCAGAAAAGGAGGTTCAGGAGGGAACTTGTGGCTCTGCACAGCTCCTGACAGGAGGGGATGGCCAGGGGAACAGGGACAGGAGGAGAGGGAATGGCCTCAGGACAGGCTCAGGTTGGATCAGCAGGAATTTCCCCATGGAAAGGGAGCTCAGGCACTGGAACTGCCCAGGGAGGTTTGGATCCCATCCCTGGAGTGTCCCAGGAAGGGCTGGAGGTGGCACTGGGTGCTCTGGGCTGGGGACAGGGTGGGTGGCATCAGGCACAGGCTGGATTTGATGGACGTGGAGAACTTTTCCAACCTCAGTGGGATCCTGTGATTGTGCCCAGCGCTGATGCCATCCTGGAGCGAGCACCAGAAGATGGCACTCCTGGCTGTGCAGCCACCCTGGAGATGAAATTCCTTATGTTTGATCCCAGCCTCTCTCCAAAGCCAGGGACCTGTCCCCAGTCTTTTCAGTGTCACAATTCCCAGCCTTTGTGGGTGACAGCTGCTCTTGCTGGCCAGCAGAGCATGGCTGGAGGAAGCCATTAATTTGTTTTTCTATTGAAGTTTATAAAAAAAAAAAGATGTTTTCTTGCAACCATGACCAAGAAAGGAGGCAAGAACACCAGCAAATAAACAGTCACGAGTGTCCCTCAGAGCTCTGTTTATGCTTTTCCCCTGAAAAACAGCTTCAAGGCAGTGCAAGACTCCAGGATAAAGCTGGAGAAAGGAGGAGATCTGGGAAAAGCAGCCCAGGCAGAGCAGGGACACTTGTCACTTGTCCAGGTAAGGGGACAGCCACCATGGGTGACATGGAGCTGTGTCCAGCTGGGGACAAGTGTCCTGCAAGAGGCATCTCTGCTTCCCTTCCTCTTCCGTGGAGGGGCTTGTGGACATCCCAGCAGGATGTGTGTTTCTAATCCTCAAAAGGAATTTACAGAGAGATTTGGGAAGGATGAGGTGGGTTCAGTTTTGAAGGAGCTGATTTGTCAGAGAGGAAAAATCTGATGATTTGTCAGAGAGGAAAAATCTGGTCCTAAACAGGATCAGTTTATCCAAAAGTTCATCCAACTGTTCTGCATTTCCCATAAGAGGAACTGGGCTACAACCTGCTCCAACTGCCCTCAAATCTGTGATTCTTTCCCCAGACTATAATGTCCTTTTTATGAAACCTCTGAATTCCCGACCTAAGCCCCCAAAACAATCCTTATCTTGCTCCTGTTCACTTTCAAAGCTGTGTTTCAGTGCTGAGCAAAGCAATCCCCACTCACAGATTGTGTTTACAGCAGGATTTTGGATCTTGCAGTATGAAAAATGCTGCAAGTATGTCAGTTATTCCTTTTCCCATCAGTGCAGAGCAGAGAGTTCAGTCCCCTTTAGGAAACTCTTCTCCATAATTAGGAAAGTGTCACAGAAATTGTTTATCTTAACCAAAGAGGCTGGTGATGTGAAGGCTGTGAACTCTGCAAGCACCCCAAAAAACGAACTGAGCTTTCCTGAGATGCCTGGTGGGGTTCAGCAGGGAGCAGAGCACTGAGGGAAGGGTGTGTGGAACAAGTGGGGCAGATGAAACTCTCCTGATGCCACTGGCCTGGCAAGGATGGTGCTTTGCCAATGGAAGTCCTGCTCTGGGGACATTTCCAGGGTTTTTTGCAGGGAATTTTCCTGAGGGAGCTGCTTCTTCTGCACGTGGGGACAGAGGTGAAGTGACCCAAGACATGCAGGGAGAATTCTGGTTAATTTTGGTTCATTGGGGAAGACCAGTGAAACAGAATTAGAATTTTGGCTTTGAAGATCATTCAGTGCCACCCCTGCCATGGCAGGGACACCTTCCACCATCCCAGGCTGCTCCAAGCCCTGTCCAGCCTGGCCTTGGGCACTGCCAGGGATGCAGGGGCAGCCACAGCTGCTCTGGGCACCTGTGCCAGGGGCTGCCCACCCTCACAGGAAAGGATTTTTTTCCTTCTTGAAGACTTCAGAGGCCTCTTCCTTTCCCTGCAGAGCTCAGGTCACTCTCACAGACACCAGAGTGCTGGCAGGAGGTGGCTGTGGGAAGATGGAAATATCCCAAGAAGATGGAAATGAGTTTGCTTTTTTCCCCTCTTTTTCTCTCTGGCATCACAAACAGATCCTGGAAGCAAAGGGGGAGAAAACAAGACTGCAAAGCACTGTCAGAATCTGTGCTACTGATGATTCTGAGACTGTGGAAAGTCTCTGTCTGTCAGCCCCGCTGCCAAAGCAGAAGTTGTAATTCATCTGTGCTGGTTTCCAGGTTGTTTATTCTGTTTATCTCTCACATGTTCTGCTGCCCTGCCCAGCTCTGTCCTGCAGGGCAGCGTGTGGGGCTCTGCCCTCAGTGGGATGTGACAAACATTAAATACCAGAAACTCCCTGGGCTGCATTTACAAGAACGTGCCAATATCTGTCACCTACATTGGACAGTGTGTCCCCAGCCTGAACCCACAGAAAAATGCCAACACCACAGTGAGACATGGAGGGCATGAAGAAGGAGAAAAAGGACAAGGCACACCCAATTTCCTCCAGCTTGTCCCCTTTGGACCCCTCATCTAGAATCCTAAAATTTTACTTCTGCACCCGTGCCACACTTAATTATTCCTTATATCAAACCCTCAGAGCAGATAATTGATCCTGTAAGATTGCAAACTCTTTTCCATGGCCAGAGATCACAGCCAGTGTCTCTGGGGGCTCTGTCCAGGGGGTTCCTGACCCCTGCCAGGGTCCCAGGGCAGCCAGAGGGAAGCTCTGGATTCTCACAGAGCATGAATACAGAAAGCAACCGTGGGGATTCTTGGTTTGTGGTGGGCTGAGACATGGCCCTGCTGGCGAGGGACAGGCAGAGGTGGGGAGGTGGCAGATGGCAGCTCCAGACCTGCTGGTGGGCAATGGGACAGAAGAAAATGAAAAGGCAAATATCCTGTATATAACATATATATATAAGTTCTATCAGATATATGTTAGGAGAGGTTTTATAGATTTACAGTTCTGTTTTACCCCCTTGTGCTGTTATCAGGGGTGGTCTGGGTTTGGGACATTTGGGAGGGTTGGCTCGTTACCATGGCAACAGCTGACCCCCTATCAAGATTTAAGGAAGTGATTTCCACCACTGGACAGTGAAGGAGGAGTCCAAAAATGGAGTTCTGTCCAAATAATGGACAGAACTTTGGGAAGGGCTAAATGGTTAAAAGGCAAAATCTCTGTTGTGTGGGTGAGCACATGGTGGGAAAAACGTCTCTATTCAGTCTTTGGTTGTATTTTTTGATAAGGTTTTAATAAACCTTTTAAGTTTTTGGAAGCGAGAATCGTTTCTCACTGGAAGGAGCAGTTTTCCAGTGCCAGCTGGTGTGGAAAGGCTCTGGCCTGCAGGATGCAGCTCAGGGGATGTGTGACCGTGCCTGAATGGCACCAGGCTCTCAGCCAAGGGATCCATGAGCTGGATCCATGTCCTGCACAGCCAGTGATGCCCATTTAAACCTCTGTGCCAACTCTCCACTCCTTGGACAGCCATTCCAAGGAGGAATCCCACCTGGGGGACACAGGAGCAGCTGATGTGCCAGACGTATCTGATGGAACACGTTTGGCTGCTGCAGATGTACTCAGAGATCACTTTGGCCCCTTTATTCCATTGCTATTCGTCAGCCCTCATTAAATCCAGCCCTGCCCTGACAAAACGCTGGCAGTGAGACTGCAGAGCTCAGCTTTGTCCCTGGGACAGCTTAATCTTCCTTCAGGCTGTAGCTGCTGTGGAATAATAAAGCTTCCCTGCTTTCCCAAAGGTCACATCCTTTCCCAACACCCTGCCCAGTAGCCCTGGGCTGCTGTGGGAGGGGAAGGGAGTTTCTGTCCCCACGAAGGGATGTGCTGCCAGTCTCTGCTCCCAATTCAGAGTGTTCCCCCTGCCCTGCCCTGCCCTTCCAGGCTGAAGCAATTTTGGACTGGCTCCACTGCTGGAAGAGCCTCACCCATGCATCACTTCAGCTTCTCCTGTCCCTCAGGGTTTGCTTCTCCCCATCCTCTGCATCCCTGCACTCCCTGGAAGATGCTGCTGTGAGGGCTGGTGAATCCCAGAATCCCAGAAGCCTTGAGGTTGGAAAATCCCTTCAGGATCATCGAATCCAAGCTGTGCCCAAAGCCCACTAGAGCACTGAGTGCCACCTCCAGGCCTTCCTTGGACACCTCCACCACCTTCCTGGGCAGCCCCTTCCAACGCTTGACCACACTTTCCATGAAGAAATTCTTCCTGAAATTCCTTCTTTTCTCTGTTTTTGATAATCACCTGCTCAGATCTGTTTAACTTTCATCCCACTCTTCACATGCCCTGCAACAAACCCACCTGCTCTGCAGTGCTGCAGCCTTGATGTGCCTTTGCAAAGTTTAATTGTCCGGAGAATAATTAAGCTGAGCTTGTCTTTTCCTGCTGTGCAGCACGAAGGTTGTGAGAGCAGCTGAGCTCTGGCACTGATGTTCCAGCCCTGTCCCTACACAGCACCTGACCTCAGAGGGTGTTGTAAATGCAGGTGAACCCAATGGGAAGAAATGCTGATGTCTGACTTAATTCAGAAAGCTGAATTATTTCTTTATTATAACTATGCTAAAATATATTAATATACTATATAAAAGGAGGATACTAAAACTACATACTGCTTTCTATGACTCCAACACAACTCATGACCCTCTCTGAGAGCCCAGCCCCAGGTGGGTTGGATTGGGTTGGATTGGATTGGGTTGGGTTGGGTTGGATTGGATTGGATTGGATTGGATTGGATTGGATTGGATTGGATTGGCCACCAGGCTCAAACAATCCTTACCAGAATCCCACCAAGCAACACCTCAGGTAAACAATTCTCCAAACACATTCCACATAGGAAAAACAAGGAGCAGAAATAGGAATTGTTTTCTCTTTCATTTCTCTCTGTGCACCTCTATGAAAAATCCTGAGAGGGAGATAAATGTGCTGCCACAAGAGGTGTCTGGGCATCCTGGCACTGATCAAACAAACAGCAGGGTCTGGGCATCCTGGCACTGAGCCCTCCTGGCCACAGGACCCCTTTTGCTCCTCACTATTAAGGCAGGAATGACAGCAAAGCTGCAGCTCCACAAAGATTTCATGTGATGCTTCCACATGATGGTGGTCAGCCCTGAATTCAGGAGGGGAAAACACCTTCTTTGACCCAGTTTGGGGAAAATGTGCCCTGCAGCATCCCTTGCTGGTGCTGGTGAGGTCCTTTCTGTGTAAACCCAAAACCTCTGTGCCAGCTGTGGGACAGGGCACAGCTCACTGGCCACAGCTTTGGGGCTCACTTTGGATTTGGTCCTACAGTGGCTTGATGGAGCAGAGGAAATGTTTAAAAGCAGGAAGCAATGGAGATGGATCAGGATCCTCCCACAGCTCTGTGCCAGGGGAGTGTTTCATTTGCCATTTGAATTATTTCTTTCATTCTTTAACTTCATCAGGGCTCTGAGAGGGGATGTGGAGGCTGCCCCGGGCTGCTCCTGATGCCAGAACCATTAATTCCCACAGAACAGCTGGGAACTTCACCTGACATGGCACAAAACCTCTGCTGGCTGGCAGCGTGGCTGCTGCAGGAAAAAGCCTGAATGGATAAACAATATTCCAGGAATGAGAGGTGCAAACAGCTCAATTCTGGCCAGCCTGCCCAGTGGGAAAAACTGCCAGAGTGACTTGGATATGAAAGGTCTGACAGGGAGCAAGCTGGTGCTGCTGATCCAGCCTGCATCCCTGCAGGAATTGGGACCCAGAGGTTTGGAGCAAAGCTGTGGGAGGGAATGCTCCAAACCCAGCAGTGCTGAAGATCCAAATCCATGTGCTGGGAGTGTGGTGGGAGCAGGGGGCACTGAGGACTGAGTCACTTCAGGGCTTCTGGAACACCAGGGCTGAAAGTTGGAAAGGGGCACAGCTCCTTCACAGCCACATCTTGGGTGGATGGGTTTTCACATCCTGTGGGGATGTGTCTGCTCTTCTTGCTGGACGAAGTGGACAGACCAAGGCTTTTCTCTCAGTGCATTGCACACTAATATTTATTATTTTCTAACCCTTGAATTCTACATCATATTCCAGGCACTTCTCCCGAGGAGCCGCTGCATTTGCAAGAATTGTGAGGTTGCAAAAAGGGAATTTGTCAGCTGGGAATGCTGCCCCCAGCTTGGGTGGATTTCTGATAAAATCTGCCTTCCAGAAGATAATCAGGATGGTTACTGTGAAAGCAGGGAAGTTTGGGGAATGCTGGGTATGAGGGAAATGAGGACATCTGAGATTTTCCTCAGCCTGAGTGAGGAGTGTAAACTGAGTCACCTTTTTTCAAGATTTTTGGATGGTGGTGGGGTCCTTCAGCTCTAAACCATCATTTCAGTGTCAAGAACCCCACAAAGTTTGTATTTCAATGAATATTTCATATTTAATGTGAGCCAGAAGAAGGAGCAATGCACAGTCAGCTGTGTGTTCATCCCCAGGAAATGGGATCACTTTAGAAAACACATGGAGCACATCACTGCTCATTAATTATGCACAACTTAATAAATTGCTGGCTACAGACTGAGCTCAATTGCTCCATTTTTCCTCAAGCACAGCAGAGTGGAACTAAGCCCTGCCAGATTTGGGTTTCTTGTGTTTTAATTCCTCTGGGGGGAGCATGTGGACATTTCTTATCAAATGTAGAGTGAGAAATAACCCTCCCCACTTATCAGTGACTCCTGGAGCTGGATCAAAGGATGTTTGCTGTGCCATGGAGTTCAGTAGTGCCTGACTTGGAAGCAAACTCGTTTCCTGCCATGAGTTCTCCCATGCCTTGTTCTTAGATGGAATTTTTGTCCCTGGATCTCCTTGTCTTTCTGTCAATCCTCTGCTCAGATTTAGCCCTTACCCAGGGAAACGCTGCCAAGGAGATCTGGGGCATTTTGTCCTCAGTAGATTGAAAATGTTGGGGAAAATGCTGTTTATGGAAGAAGGAAATGATTTACACATTTTTGGGTCAGGTTTTGTGTGTGTTTGTGTCCCACAAGGATTTCTCTTCTCCCAAATATGCTGAAGGTTTTCATTTTGACAGCTTGAAAGAAGCCTTTCAGCCTCATCTGTCAGAATCAGTGCTTGATTTTTCCCTTTTGAAATATGACCTATATTTTATAAAAGAAGTTAAAAAGAAGAACCAATGGTCCCCAACAAAAATAAATCTCTTCATTTTGGTCTAGTTCATCTTCCTTGTCACCGCTGTTTTATAGAACAACAGAGGTAGAAATGCAGCTCTGCTTGGGCTGAGCTAATTAATTTTCCTCTGCTTTCTTTGTTCACCCACCAAGCTGAAAAACTGTCTGTTCCTACAGCTTTATTTGAAAATGGACTGGGAAAACTCCTTGTTCAAACAACCAGCCTGTAGGAAATGCCACGGGGATCTCAGGAGGAATAACGCCGGGGACAGCGCTTGGGTTAGGAGCGTTCCTTTGGTGCACAACCCCACTTTTTGCAGAAGAGAAAGAGAATTTCGGGGGGTTCACGGGGGTGAGGGTTGAAGGAGCAGGGTGGCAGGAGGGACGCCGGTGGCGGCTGCGGCAGGAGGAGCAGGGCGGAAGGGAGGACCAGGGCCTCGGCGGCCGAGGCGCCCCGTGACACGGCTTTGGCTCTGCTCTCCCGAGTTATTTTTGCTCCTAACGAAGCCCTGGGCTGGTGGAAATGAGCTCAGTGCTTCCTGCGGTCACCTGCCAGGCCTGGGGGGCTGCAGGGCCTGTGCCAGCCCCAGCACAGGGCTCCGCTGGGCCCTGCCCGTGTCCCTGGGCTGGGGACGGTCCCCACGGGTCCCCGACGGGCAGTGCCAGCCCCACAGCCCCGAGTGCCCCCGCGGGCTCCAGCAGCCTCCCAAAAACCACAGCAGAGCCTGTCTGCATCCTCCCAGGGGACCTTCCCATTCCCAGAGCGCTTCCCAAAGGAGCGCTTTGCTTGTTCCTGAATTGCTGAGTGTATTCCAGAGCAATCCCACAGAAAGCCTGGAATAAATGAATCTTTTCCTCTGTTGTTTGGACTCCTTCGTGATGTCATTTAACTCTCGGGACGCTGAGCTCGGGGGGGGTTTGGTGGTTTGGAAATGGTGCTGCAGGAAGTGGAGAATGGAGGTGGCTGCTCAGGTCCTGCTTTTGCTGGGGTAACGTGCAGCTGGGTGCTGCTGGCACAGGTTTGCTGCTTCCAGCAGGAGGAGGACATGGAACTGCCGGAACAATTCCAGAGGAAGCCACAGAGCTGATAAAGGGACAGGAGCACCTCCCCTGCGGAGGGACTGGGAGAGCTGGGAATGCTCATTCTGGAGAGGAGAAGGTTGTGTGGAGACCTCCCAGCACCCTCCAGAGTCTGAAGGGGCTGCAGGGAGGCTGGAGGGGGAACTTCATCAGGAACTGGAGGGACAGGACGAGGGGAATGGCTTTGCATTGGAAATGAGTGGATTTAGATTGGATATCAAGAAGGAATTGATCCCTGGGAGGGTGGCACAGGGTGCCCAGAGCAGCTGTGGCTGCCCCTGGATCCCTGGCAGTGCCCAAGGACAGGCTGGACAGGGCTTGGAGCAGCCTGGGACAGTGGGAAGTGTCCCTGCCTGGAATGAGATGATCCTTAAAGGTTCCTTCCAACCCAACTCATTCCATGATTCTAAAGCAGACCAGCAAAGGGGGACAACTGGTCACACCCACCCACCTGGTGCCCTTCTCTTCCTCACCACCAGCTCAGTTTCAGCTCCCACCCTTGGGAATGTGTCCTATGGATCTCTCCAGGGACAAGAGGAACATGATGTTCCTCCTGCCTGGGGATGCTGCCTGTTTCTGTCCAGGGTGGGAAAATGAGCAGGGAACACTTCAGCATCCTGATCCTCCCAAGAAACCTCTGAAGCGCTGGGTGTGGGAGGGCTACACAATCAGGTCAATACCTTTTGGGCTACAGCAAAATTCCTCTCTAAATCCCAAGGTTCCAGGAGCATGGAAGCCCTGTCCTGGAGCAGTTTCCAGCATGGACACCATGAACAAGTCAGCTTTAATCTTATTATCTCAATTAGCAGGAATCAGCTTGGCATCCTTTTGATGAATGTCCAGGATGGATTGTATCTCTCCCTGTTGGAAAACTCGATGGAGAACTCTCCAGTCCTAGGCTGCAAATAGGGAGGGAAAAAAAAATCATCCTTGTTGATGAAGTGTTTTAGAGCACAAAGGAGGGAGAAAATGAAATGAAATCTTCCTTGTTGGTGAAGTGTTTTAGAGCACAAAGGAGGGAGAAAATGGAATTATCAGAGAGAGGTCAGACCTTCTGAAAATAGGGTGACTTTTGAGGAACAAAGCCCCTGCACCCCAGGAGGAAATCCCTGGCACCAGCACAGGCTGGGATGGCCCTGCTGGAGCAGGGAGGTGACACCAGTGGCCCACCGTGGTCTCCTCCAGCCTGACCCCTCCTGGGACTCTGGGACATTCCCAGGAGTCCATCCCTTCACACCTGATGGTGACAGGAAGGAGCTTTTCTCTTCCTCACGCCAAAAAGAGTTGGATGGAAACCCTGTGTAATCCCAGGGCGTGGTGGGTGACAGCACCATGATATCACTGCCTGGCAGTGCCAGCTCCCATGGCACAGCCCGCTGTCTTTCCAGGTGTGGCAGCAGGAGATGGGATCTCACCTGCCTGAACATCCCAGCGTGGCACCGACTCCTCAGCCAGGGAGGAGAGGAGAAGTCTTGGCTTCAGCCCCGTGCTTCAGACTGATCTCAGCAGGGTGGTTGTATGAGCATTCTTAATTCTTTAAAAGCATTATCTCATAGGGTTATTTAATCAGCATTTTCACTGTTGGATTTGTTGTCCTCACAAAGCTTGAGCCAAAAAGGGGCATGGAGCAGAAATGAGGGTGAACCTGCCCAATCTCCCCATTCAGGCATAGAACTAAAAGTCAGCAGAGAAAGGGAACCCAGGAAGATCAACCCATGCCATGAGCATTGCTATTAATGAATACTGATAAGAGAAACAATCTATTTTTAATAATCAGGATTGCTGATAATTAATGATCAATTATTTGTTGATGATTGATTATCAATCAGGATTGCTGATTGGCAGGTCTCAAGCACACCCCTGCAAAGTTCATTCCTCCAGTGCTTTTATTTGGGAAGAAAATGGAAAATGAGCTGGTTCCAAAGGACATTTTTATTTTACTTTTAATAGAATCATGGGATCATACAATGATTTGAGTTGTAAATATTCAAGGCAAGGTTGGACAGCCTTGGAACAACCTGGTCTAATGGAAGCAGTCCCTGCCCATGGCAAAAGTTTGGAACAGGAAGAGTTTTAATGTCCTTTCCAACCCAACCCAGTCTGGGATTCTGTGATTCCAAGAAGGAGAATGCACCGTGGATATTTGTCCTCATAGCTCTGGATGTTTATTAAAGATAAAAGCTGGAAAGAAAACTTTTTTCAAAGCCAACTCAACCCCAACAGGTCTGGCAGAAAGGCAAAAACCTTCAGAAACTTGAAAAATGGTTGAGTAGGGTTAAGTTGGTGATTTTTAGATGTGAATGAGTAAAATGGATAAATATCATATATTATAATACAGATATGCATGACCTGAGTTATTTAAGGTCTTAGATTATACATGAATTATTTTATATTTTATATATAGCATGTGGCATTAAAAGAAAACCCTTCAGCATCTGCCAAGAGAGCCCAAAAATTGTCTCTGGAAACAGCCCAGATCTTTTCCAGTGCCCCTATAAAGAGCACCTGCATTCCGTGGTCAGCAAATATTGCCCAATTGATGGCAACTGTTGTCAACATCAACAAAAATAGATGGAATAATGAAGTTTTTCTGCTTACATTCTCAGATGTGCAGCTTCAACCTGATCACAGATCCCTGGCAAATTCTGTGGGCTACAAGCTGAACAGGATTTTTAGGGAAAAATTCTCCGTGGAGAAGCTGCCAAAACTCACATTGCTCTCTTGGTGACTTCATTATTGCATTGCTGGTATTGTTCATGCTGCTTTTTAAAATGTTATCATGTTAATATGCTATTTAATAATATCATATTTTGTTCTAAAAGATAAAAATAGATTTCAAAAAGCGTCAGGGGCCAATACCTCTTCTTCCACTGTAAATGTTCCCAAGCCTTAAAGAAATCCCAAGAGTGCCATCATGAATATATGACATTAAAAAAGGGCTGATCCTGGTGCATCTGAGCCCTGTGGAAGGATGAGTCTCTTTCCTAAATAACTGATCCAAGTGTTGCTGGAAAAGAAAGGAGACAGGGATTAAATCCTGTTTTTTCCAACAATTTTATTCAATTTGCCTTTCCCTCATGGCATTAGTGCCAGAGGGAAAGATGCCAGGATTTCCCTCTTTATTCACCATGGGAATTTGATTCCTGCTGACAAGTTTGGGAATTATTAGGATAAACAATCTCCTCAGGAAACTAACCCCCCCTGGCCCCACATCATTGCTATGTAAGTTCTTGGTGTCCTGAAAAACAAATTATTTAAATAAATAAAGGCCGAGGTGGTGGTGGTAGTGGGGAAGTCATTAAAATAATTGGCTCCCTAATTTGCTTGATCAGAAGCAGCAGCATGGATTTGATGGTCAAAATCCATTTGGATTCAAGTAAAATGTGCCACTTTAAGCTTACTAAATATACTATTTAATCTAATTAATATGCAGCCCTAACAAAACTACCCCGGCTAAAGAAAAAGAATGCAAATTTCCACACTAAAAAATAAAAAATAAAAAAGACTCCTCAAACATTGAAACAGACAGGGCAGAGTGACCCAAAAGTTCTTTCTATACTCTTTCTTCTAAAAACTAAGTACAAGTGTGACTAGCTATAAATGTAATGTAAAATCAGCAGAATAAATATGCATTAACCTATTATAAAATTCTAAGTATATAGAAATTAATAAGAATAATAAAAAAAAATCAAGAGTTATCAAAAGCACACATGTCCATTAAAGGACAGTGAGTCCACAGCCCTGTGAATAAACATACCCATTCCCTACAAATCTTTATTAAAATTATAAAGTTTAAATTTTCATCAGCGTTTCACAGAATCCTCAAATTCCCTGTTCCCAACTCTCCTTTTCCAGAGTTTTTTTTTGCCCAGGCTGGGTAAGCCTTACTGCAGGGGAGGATACACACAATAAACAGCTTTTTGAGGTTGATTTAATGCCTCAGCAGCTCTGCAGTTATTAATCTATCCACAGAGGAGCTTTATTGCTGTGTCTACCACAAACTGATAAAGATTATCAGGGAATTAATTCCCAACAAGTGTGCTGTTAGGCTTGGAGCCAAATGCTCCGAGTTATCAGTGCGAATAAATACTTGAGCATAATTTCTCAATGAGCCTGTCTTAAATGGACTTGTAAGGCCAAACCTTTGCAAATAAACTCAGTGGAAAGTGAAAAGAACAAACGTCACCGTGTTCCTGCATCACACCCAACAGGTCTGACGCATTTGGTGCCGGGCTCAGGGTGTCTGGGATTCTGAAATATGGCCTGGATTCCCCGGAATGTGGCAGAGCTTCTCCTCTGCCCTCATCATCTTCATCCTCCTCGAAGAAGGAGCATGCAGGGAATGCTCATCCTTCTCGGTTCTTGACCTTCTGTCTTCCTTCCCACTTCCATCCCAGCAGAGCCCTGAGACTTTAATTTTCAGTGAAATTCTGCCTTTTTGTTTTCAGTGAAATTCTCCTGCCTTTTCATTTTCAGTGGAATTCTCCTGCCCTTTCATTTTCAGTGGAATTCCCTCCTTCCCAGCTGCCTTTTTTGAAGGAGTCACCAAAAGCTCAAAGAGACACTGAAGCTCCAGGGGCTGCTGGTGAGCACAGAGTTCAAAAGCAGCCAGAAACATCTGGGCATTGGCCAGAATCATTTTCTGTTTGTGCAAGTGACAGAAGAGTTTCCATCATCTGTTGAAAAATGATCCTAAGAATAACTTTCCCTCGAGTGCTGCCCAGCCAGAGAGCAGTGCAGTGGACACGGGTGCTGGCAGCTTGGGGACCTTCACCTGGGGGAGGAAGAGGAAGGTATCCAAAAACAAGGAAAGGCCAGGACCCTTCAAATACTTCTTGGAATACTTCCAACATTTCTTCTTTCCAGCTCATCTCTTCCCCAGGTTGCACCTCACAGTGTCAGGATCATATTCTTGCTGTCCTTATGGAATAATTTTGCATTTCCTTTGCTCTGGGTTTTGCACGAGTTTATCCAACTCTTTCCTTCCAGGAAAAGTCACACTGCTGCTGCCACAGGAGAGGTGTCCCAGGATGCTGCAGTGAGGCTGGAAGAAAACCTTTGGGAGCATTTTGGAGACTTGGAAGCACCTCCAGCTTCTGTCTGAGCTAAAAACTCCTTCATTCAAGGTGCTGGAGCACCAGAATGGGTGCTGTCCTGCCTGGGTACAACAGGGGATCCCAAAAAATCTATCTGTAGGTTCTGGCTTCAAAGAGGAGGGTGAAGGTGGTGGGAGAGAGAAATGTCCCAGGGGGAATGTTGTTTTTTTTTGCAGCTGGGCTTCAGCAGCACTCTCACAAGTCAGCCTGTGATTTCTGAGAGATGGGAACAGAGCCAAGCTGGGCCCAGCCTCACGGTGGAACGGGTTTCTACATCTTAACCAAAACCAGCCAGGGAAAAGCATCTCCTCTTTGTGTTGGAAGCTATCCCAGGGCAAGGTCTGTTTGCCTGTTCATCATCATCATCCCTTCCACAGAGGGGTCTGAGCACAGGCAGGATGAGTGTGGGACAGAAGGGCAGGGTTGGGATGGCTGGCAGAGCTCTGCAGGAGGATTTTGCACAGAAGCTGCACATTGTCCTCAGAATTTGGCATGTTCAGCCCTCTCCAGCACCTCTGGCACTTTGCAGAGCAAAGAAATAGATGCCAAACTCATGATGGCTCCTTTGGATGCTCAGGGAGAGCCAAGGAAAAGCAACCAGCCACAAAATTCCTTCATGAGGATCTTTTTTCTTGGCTGGCAGTGGAAACTGGGCGAAGCTTTGTGGGATGGGGCTGCCAGAACAAGCTGCATCCATCACCAGCTCCATTTTCCCTGGAGGAAGGGGCAGCTGTTAATTTATTTATTTGTCTGTGCTCCATGAATAGGATTAGAGAAAAAGCCTGGGAAAAGCGGGACAAAGAGTCCCTGCACATGGTGATGAGCACAGAGATGGAGGATTTATGCTTGGAGCAGTGGAAGAATTCCAAACATGTTTTCATATTCTGCATCCTGCCTTTCACGCCTTCAGCAGTATGAAAAATGTTGTCTTTACATTTCTGCCTGGAAAAACGATTAGGAATGTTAATTGCACTGCCCAGGAGGTGCAACAGGGGCTGGCCAGGAAGGAATTTTCTTTGCTTGTAAACAGGAAGACTCAACCTTTCCCGCCATTCTCCAGGAAGGTGGCGGGAGGATTTCAAGGAGATGGAAAATGGGATTTCAGTGGGAAAAGCAGCATAAGGAAGAAATGAAAACAGGGAACAACAAAGCAAAGGCACCATCCAGGAGCAATCTCTGCTGAAGGGAAAAGAAGGGTGGAGGCACCTCAGCTGCTCTTTGGAAGTTCTCCGGGATTTTCCCAACACTCAGGAGCATCTAACAGCCTCTCCCCTCCCTAAATCAGAGTTTTCAGGGGCAGAAATCTGAGTTATACCCAGAGCTCTGTGCCCAGCTCAGCTCCATCATTACACACTCCCATGGAAAGGGATATCTGGGGAGGAAACTTCATTGCTCAGGTTAAAAAAACTCTGAAACCCAGTGTTTCTCCTCAGGTTTTGACATGGTTGTTAAACCTTGAGCATTTCTTTCAGAATCATGGCTTTTATGGTAAAAAATGTGGCAGATTTTCCAGATTTCAGGTCTCCACCTTCATCCCTCTGCTGAGTGCAGCATGATGCACACACTGGGAATGTGAACTCTTCCTCTGCAGGCTCTCAAAGCACTTGAGTTGGTGAATGAATGTAATTTTTTTTTTTCTACAGAACTTATATAACCTGGCCCACGATTTTCCCTGCCAACAATTCCCAGTTGAAATACAGGTATCAGATATGAGCTCTGCTTATCTCTGGTTAACTTGTGCACAAAAACAAAAGTTGAAGTTGGAAGTTCTGGGTCTCCTTTTGTGCTGCTTTTCAGGTCATTTATCCTTGGCTCTTGCCAGGACACAGAGAACTAGGGCAGAGCAACTGGATAGCACCAAGAAAGTAATTTCCCCTTGCTTTGCTTCACTGTTCCCATCAGGAAAAGGGGAAAGAGGAATATTAAGTTCTCCTTGAGGGGATAATGAGCTGACTGCAGGATCCTGAGCTGGCAGTGGCTGGATAGCCCATGTGTTATTATTTAATATTGGATAAACAAAGGCATTTCCCAGGGGTCTTTAGGATAACATCGCTTTTAGCGAGCATTAATTGACTTTCACCCAATTTGTGCCTGCATCCTTTCATTAAAACCATAACTACACGGCCGAAACCTTCAGCAAATATTTGAAAAGTCAAGTTTCCCTTCTGTCCTGCTTGCCAGAAGTGGTGTTTTGTCCCTTACTGCAGCGATTCAGAGTCCATCCCTCTCCTGGCAGTGCTGGGAGCAGCTCTGCCCTCCAGCCCCTCCAAACGGGAATTCCTCCCACTGAATCCCATCCAATGACCAGGCAGGGCAGCAGCAGAGGATGCTGAGCCACAGGCCAGGTTTGGAATCAGAGCCTGGAGAGGCAGATCCCAAAAGATCCGGGTGCCACCTCCCTCCTCTCACCGCCAGAGCCACTGGGAATTGTTGGCAGGTAAAACTGGGGGTCAGCTCACAGAAATTCTGTAGAAAAAGAAGATTAAAAGTTATTCAACAGCCCCAGCTCAGGTGCTCTGAGAGCCTGAAGGGACAGAACTCACATTCCCAGTGTGTGCATCGTGCTGCACCCAGCAGAGGGTGAAGGTGGAGACCCGAAATCAGGAAAATCTGTCACGTTTTGGCTCTGTCACATGAGCCACGTTGGGTCATGGCCATACTGGATGGAAACAGATGGATGAAAAGAGATTTCCTGTAGGGATGTTTGGCTGTTTCCATGCTCCCCCTCCTGCTTGGAGCAACCCCAAGCTTTTGGAGGATGTCCTGGAGCACCAGCCATAGGGATAACATCCAACTGCAGGAGAAACCCCTGGAAAAGGGCTGCTCATTCAGGGACATGCCCTCGTTTGTAACTTTTGGGCAAGTTCAAATGCCTCCAAGTCCTGGGATTCCAACCAGCACTTCCTGAATAGGGAGCAGAGGTGTCCTGGCCTAAAAAGGAACATCCCTGTGGAGAAACTGAGACTCTTTGTGTGCTCCTGGCAGCCCCTGGCACAGCCCTTGAACTTTTCACGGGGCTTTTTCTTCCTTTCCTGGCATTCTGAGTTTCCTTTGCTCTGGTGCCAGTGGTGCTTCTGCCAGCTTAAAGTGGGATTGCACCCCAGGATTGCTGTGGGGGGAAAATGCATTTACACCAAATCCACACACCCAAGCTCAGCAATGAAATAACTCATGCCTTGGGTGATCAGAAATGAGATTATGGTCTGAAGGCATTTCTGGGACATCCCTGATGGATCCAGAGGAGTCAGCAAGGGCTTGGCTCTTCAGGAAGCTTCTGGAAGTACCAGTGCACTTTTGCTGAATCCTCACAGCTCTGAAGGAAGTTAATTCAGTGCAGGAGGTAAAACTGTCAGGAAAGGCTCCTGAGGCTTTCATAAAAAGCCTGTGTGAGTATTTAACTGGAGCTCGTGCTTTGTGCAGCTCCTGGAAGAACAAGGAAGGATTTAGGATAGGAAACACTGTGCAGGTACTTGGAGGCTCAGTGTCAGAGCTGTTTCAGCAGGATAATTCCCTTCCTGCTCCCCTTCTCAGGCTTGCTTTAGACACATTTTACAATCTAATCCCAGAAATACAAAGGTTCAGGATTTAGGACTGTGAGATCCAGTGGGATTGAAAGGAGCTTTCCTGGAGAGTCAAACACACAGCAAAATGTCAAGGATTCTCTTGAAATCCCATCTAATAAGGCCTCCTGCCAAGTCTATCCAAAGCAGCAGGAGCTTTTCCATCGACTCTGAAGGGCTTTGGGAAATGCCCTGTGGCACAGCAGGGAGCTCGTGTCTGGCAGAACAAGCCCTCCTGAAGAATGACTGGATATGGGAGCAATGCAGGTGGCCCTTGGTGGCCTTTATTTCCTGGTGCTCACTGCTTCCCTCCTCCAGAGGAGAGCAGGGGGGCTCTGCTGGGAAAAGGCTGCAGAGGGACTGGGATGGGGCTGCTCCGGTGAGGAGGTGATGCCAAAATGGGGAGAAATTCCAGAAAACAGGCAGGAGATGTCTTCCCAATTATCCCTGCCGCTTCATTTGGATGAAATTCGTGAACTCTGCAAGGGAAAATGCAAGGTATTTTATGCCAGGCTGGCGTGGGCAGAGTTGGTGATTCCCCATGAAGGGCTGCAGGTCCAGTGCCAGAACCATGTGGAATAACAACAATGGGAGACCCTGGAGAAGGGCCCTGCGTGCCTGGTTTGTACCTTTGGAATTATGATTCCGTCCTCTGCCACTTGCTGATGTCAAAACATCATTTCCAGCAGCGTTAGAGAGCTTAAGAAACATTCCCATTTCCCCAGGAAGAAACATCACAGAACTCTTGTTCTTTTGTGCTTTCTCCTGGCTGAACTCATTCCAGAGGTCAAGTGGGGCAGGAACTGTGGACACCTTCCCTGGATGTGGAAATTCCTTCAGGAATTCAGGGATATTTATAGCCCGTGGCCAGGGAGAGGAGAGGGCTTGTTTTAAAGGAAAATAAGCAGGGACAAGCAGAAATATTTGGGAGACTCGGCTTCCTTCAAGTTCCAGAGGCTGCCAAGGAGGAAATCTTCTTTTTAAGGCCTCTATCCCACAGATATCCCAAAAAAATGCAGGGAGATGAAGCGGGGAAAATACATCCTGATAATTTGTTTGTGAAGTACCTTGGAATGACACAAACTTCTCCCTGGAGCCCAATGTTCCCAGAGTTGTTATCCAGCTGCCTGGCTATCAAATAATCAGGAGAGGCAAAGAGGAGAATTTTGGCTCCTGGCATGAGAACAGATGACCCAGTTGAGCATCCCAGTTCTTGGGAGAAGGAGAGGCCCGGTCCCTTGGGACAGAGGGAAAGGAGGGCTCCAGGAATCCTCCCAGCAACGCAGAGGGATTCTCAGTTTGGATCTGTGGGGGGTTTTCCCTCCCACACCAACTGGCAGTGGCTGGTGGGAGGACAGTCCACGCGGGAAGATGCTGGGGAAGGACTGGAAAGTGGAAGGAAGAGGGAATGTGTTGGCGAGCCAGAGGGAGAATTCTCCAGGAAAAAGAATGTAAGGAACTCTAGGAAAGAAGGGAAAGAGCAAAACCGGTATCCGATGAACAATGTGCCCAGCGGAAAAAAGAGCCAAGGAAGGAACAGCCTGGAGAAACAGAGGGAGGAATGAGGCCCTGAATCCCCTTGGACACCTCCACAAGCAGCAGGGATTTGGGAACGGCCACGTCCAGGTTTGTGGAGGCAGCAGAGTGGAGGGAGTTGTCCCAGGAGCAGCCCAGGGCTCCATCCCTGCCCAGGGAGTGCAGGCGAAGGGCACTGCGCTCCTCCAGGAAGACACCAGGCAACCCACGGAGAGCACCAAAGGAAAGAAAACAAAGCTTTGGAAGGAAAGAAAACAAAGCACCGAAAGGAAAGAAAACAAAACATTGAAAGGAAAGAAAAGAAAGTGCTGGGGATTCACTTGCGACTTCAAAGTGCCGTGCCACGCCCGGCCGGTTGTTTCTGCTCGGGATGGGAGCCAGGGCTGGAATGAAGAGGGGAAAAGCTCCTTCATCTTGTTCTGCTCCAAACCTGTGTCCAGTTCTGGGCCCCACAGTTTGGGAAGGACGTTGAGATGATTGAGCGCGTCCAGAGGAGGCAGCGAGGCTGGTGAGGGGCTGGGAGCACAAACCCTGTGAGGAACGTTTGAGGGAGCTGGGGGTGCTCAGCCTGGAGAAGAGGAGGCTCAGGGGTGACCTCATTGCTCTCCACAGCTCCTGAAGGGAGGTGCAGACAGGTGGGGTCAGTCTCTTCCACCGGGCAGCGCTGACAGAACAAGAGGACACAGCCTCAGCTACGGCAGGGAAGGTTGGATATTAGGAAAATTTTTTCACCAGAAGAATAATAAAGCACTGGAATTGTCTTCCCAGGGAGGTGGTGGAATCACCATCTCTGGGTGTGTTTAAAAAAAGCCTGGACATGGCACTTGGTGCTGTAGTCTAGTGAAGTGTTAGGGCACGGGTTGGACTTGATGATCTCAGAGGTCTCTTCCAACCTCTTTATTCTGGGATTCTGTGATTTCTGGGATTCTGGGATTCTGGGATTCTGTGATTCTGGGATTCTGGGATTCTGGGATTCTGGGCCAGCCCTGCCAGTCAAGCACCTAGGAGATGGGGAGAGAGGAGAAAGACTCAGAGCTGTGTCTCCAAACTCATCTCAGAGACATCAGACCACATTAAAAGCTGGCCCAGGTGACATTTGTCTTCTATATCACCTCCATGTCAGCATTTAGCATCCAAACTCATGAAAATTCCAAGTCCCCAGGCTGCTGATACATCCCAGAAAACTCCACCTCACAGACAACCTGTGGCATGCCTGGACCTGAATTTAGGTAAGAATTTTTTGGAGGGGAAGAGTTGGAGAGCTGCTCTTGAAGGAGGAGTTTGTTGACAGAGAAGTTGGAAGTCCAGAGTTTGATAAATATTAAGGAAAAAAATAAAATTCTGACTCACATTCACAAATGAGTAAAATTAAACTGCTGACATTATTCCCAGAAGTCTCAAGGGGACTCACATGGAAAACTGCTATGAAAAGTTTATAAATGGTGGCATCAATTATTAATTTTATTAAAATGTGTGCCCGCAGAGCAGCACTGAGGAGCTGCTGCAGGGTTTTCAACCTGTTCCACTAGAAGGTAGCTGTGATGGGGGGCTGGAAGGAGCTGATCTTTAAGGACCCTTCCAACCCAAACCATCCTGGGCTTCTGGGATTCCAGGAAGAGCAGCCAAGCCGAGGTGAAACCAGCACCTTTTGCCATGGCTCTGCAGTGTGCCACACGTGGGATATCAGCTGAGGAGCAGCTGGGATGCTGTGACTTGTCCTTGTGCCCTGGGGCTCCAGAATCCTCACTTTGGGCTGGGGGAGCAGTGGGAGATGGAGATGGGGCTGTTCCCAGCTCCACGTCCACCTCCGTGTGGTTTGGGGCTGTGGGGCTGATGGAGCCTCCTCTTCTGCTGTGGTTCAGCAGAACAACCTGCACAACGTGGGCGGTGTGGGGCTGGCTCTGCCTCCTGCTCTGTGCAGCTTTGGGCATCACAAAATAAATGTGTATCAGGGTATTACTGTCCAAAAAAGGGTTGTGCAGGTGCTGAAAGGTCAGCCTCGAGTGCAGCCTCCTCTGCCCAGCCCTGCCCGGTTTATTCCCCAGAGCAGCAGGATGAGGAATTTGGGTCCAGGCTCTGAGTGCAGCTTCTCCAGGGGAGCAGCAACCCCTGAAATCAGCTCTGAAATCAGCCCAGCTCGGATTGCTCGTGACTCACAGGTGTGAGTAAATGTGAGAACACTCTGCAGCACGGCTCCTCTGATGGGAACACTCCTTCTTTCACACGCTTCAGAGGTGATTTTTAAAAAAAAACAATAAAATCTAAAGGAGAAGAATATGAGCAACAGGCAAGGAATTTATTTGCCCATGTGCTTCCCCCCTCTCTCTCACACCTCTGTTCTCCTGCAGCTTTGCCCATGGAGCAGTTCTGGGTGGAGTGGAGGGAATAAAGGTAATTTTCTTCATGGGAATCTGTGGTTTTTCACATGGGGTGGCTGCACTTGCACACTTTGTTCAGTGAGGGAGGAAGGCAGAGCTTGGTGGGAGTGACAAGAAAAAAAAAAAACAAGCAGGTGAATGTTTCTGAAGCAGCATCTGCTCAGAGGAAAAGATTGTTGAATTAGCTAAATATTCCTGGACATGTGTCTGTAAATGGAACTGGACTTTAGAGGGAAATTATTATGGGATCGAGGGAGAACATGTCAAAACAGGAGTGTAGTGTTGGAGAGAGCCTGGGAAAGGATGTCCCTGGAAAAACACTGCCTGTGGCACCTCATCAGGTGCCTCAGCCCTGGCTAAAAACCAGCTCCAAAAGGGAGCCTGGGTTTCTGATGTCCTCCAGGGAAGGATGGGTGTGCCAGGTGCCAAGGCTGGCATCAGATTCATATGGAAGCAAATCCCCCCAGCAGTGACACCTCTTTGCCAGGGCAAAATTCTCATATTCTGAAGTCCTTACATGGGAAACATCAAAAGCAAGAGAAAGGACTCTTGAGCTAAATCCAGCCTGGCAGAAACCAGTCCTGGTGTGAGCACAGAGGAAAAGGCTGTGCCCTGGTATCTGGGTGGAGCTGGGTTTGGGGATTAGCTGAGCTCAGCTCCAGCAGTGACTCCAGGGCAGCAGCGGCTGGTTCTGGGCGACTCAGACCTGTGAGAACCAGCTGGGAGTGGCTCAGGCAGGCAGGATCCCCTTGGAAACCATCACACCTCGCTTCCCTGAAAGGCTGAAAGCAAAACTATCCAGCCGAGGTGGCAGCCCCAGGCTCCTGGGACATCCCTGGCTTCAACCAGACCAAGAGCTCTCATTTGTTACCCAGCACAGAGCATGGGAATGGTCTTGGGAGCACCTGTGGTGTCTTCATCCAAGGCTGTGGGACAGCACAACAGCCTGGAGAAAAGGAGGATCGGGGGGACCTTGTGGCTCTGCACAACCCCTGACAGGAGGGGACAGCCAGGGGGACATCCAGGATGAGAGGGAACAGCCTCAGGCTGGGCCAGGGCAGGCTCAGGGTGGGCATCAGCAGGAATTTCCCCATGGAAAGGGAGCTCAGGCACTGGAACTGCCCAGGGAGGTTTGGATCCCATCCCTGGGGTGTCCCAGGAGGGGCTGGAGGTGGCACTGGGTGCTCTGGGCTGGGGATGGGGTGGGGATAGGGCACAGCTGGAACTCGATGGGCTGGGAGGGCTTTTCCCACCTAAATGATTCTGGAATTCTGGGAAGTGCCACTTTTTGGGGGTCACTGAGCCTGTGCTGACAGTGGGATAAGAAACAGAGCAGCACTGGAAGGTTCTGCAAGACCTTTGAGATCCCAGTGAGAAGAAGGCCAGAGGAAAAAATAATTGGAAGTGAATGGAAATAAATGGGAAGGCTGAAGCTGCTGACACATGAAGGGAAATGGAAGTGGCACAAATTAGGCAGTGACTAATAGGACACTGCAAACAGAAGGAGGGTCACACACCAACAAGGAAAGGAAAGCAATTAGGGGGATCGTTAAGAGAAATGGAATGACTAATTGAAGAAAAGTGCCAGCTGAATGTCAGGAAATAATTCCTAAGTGGGAGCAGCTCAGGGCTGTGGAACAAGCTCGAAATGAGATTTCCTGAGCTGTTCAACCCCCTGAGCCAAACACTGAGTCCACCACTGACCTGGCAAGAGCCCAGGCCTGAGCTGCTTCCATCGCGGCCTCTGCTCTTGTCACAGTTGTTTTCAAAACAAAAATGATGTTAAAGTCCATAAAATAAAACTCAATTTCCACTCAGCCTTCACCACAGGAATCCTTCATTCCTTGAAACTCCTGGTCAGGCACAGAGCTCTGGTTCCATAAAACAGCCAGGAAAGATCTCCAACACTGATTGAACGCGTTTGCCTCGAACCTTTCCTTCTCCTGAAGTTCACAAAAAGCCAAACAACCTCAAATCCTGATTTTATCTTTATTGTCGGCCCTGGAAAGCGCAGTCATCTTCTGATTCATTTACTCCTGTGAGCAGTGCAAGTTTGGTCCCTGGAATTGCCTGTCTAGGAAGCTGCTGCCTGCCTGGATGGGTGCTCTGGTGTTTCCCAGCTCAGATGGAGCTGATTTCCACCTGCCATTCCTTTCTCCTGTGCCATGGGGATAGGAAAAGTGGTGAAGACCCAGCAAAAACGTGTGGAATTCTGGAAATCACAGAATTGGTCACAAAATCCCAGCGCAGAGAGTTTGTGTTGATCTGGAGTTTGATATCAAGAGATAAACAGCACTTCCAGATCTTTGCTTCCATCCCTGAGGAGCACAGGACTGCTCTGAAAATCTGGGCTGGCTCCTGAATTTGGTGAGAGTTCTCATTGCCTCAGACCACAGTGGCAGGAAAAATCCCTGAAAATTCAGCCCATCCTGGTTTTCCTTGCTTTCCTTGCTGTATCACACATCTTTGTGTCCCAGGAAAACTGGAGGTGGCACCCAGTGCTCTGGGCTGGTGCCAAGGTGAGGATCAGGCGCAGGTTGGACCGGATGATCCCAACCTCAATAATTCTGGGATTCTGAAGGATTTCTTGTATTGTTTTGAGATCTTGGAGCAGGAATCTTTCCTGAATGGAAATTCCTTGCCAGCCTGCTGAATCCAGCTGCCCGTGGACAATTTCAATTCCTGTGCTCACCTGCGAGCAGTGCTGAAGGTTGGATGAGAAGGTCACACACAGAGGTGTCACTGTAGGGCTGATTTACACAATAATGTGAATTTCCCAACGCTGGGGATTGGGAAAACCCAGCAGTGAGCAGAGAGGCTCCCTGGGGAAGCTGTGTGGGGCAGGCACAGGGCTTGGACAATTACCCAGGGACAATTCCCACCACGCTCCAGTGAACTCTGCTCTGCTCTGCTCATCACAAGCCATGGCAAGAGGCAATTAATATTACTTAACTTTTGGCTGCTTTTCCCAGATTTGGTGTTGTTGACACATTTGGGAGATGCATGATTGCTTTGGAAAGGTGAAAGGTTTCCAATCAGCCAGGACAGAAACAAAAAATCACTGACCCTGTGGTGGACATGGACTTTCCTCTGACCTTCAGCTGTAGTTCCTCAAGGTGCTTTTCTGTTCATATTCTCATTTTTCCTTCCACTGTAATTCCTCAAGTTGCTTTTTCTGGTCTTATTCTCATTTTTAATGCTTAGCAACTTTCTTGTAGCCTCAGAGATTAAATTTATCGCTGATTTCACTGATTTGTGGCATAATGTAAAATTTTAAGCTGGTTTGGAACAGAAAAGGCCTAATTTGGGGTGTAAATGAGTCACAGATCTCACAGGTTGCAAATGAGATGGAGGAAGAGAAAGAGACTGGGAGGGTGGGACAATAACATCCCTTTTTATGTGGCACTGATGCAATAGCACAGATAAGGAGCTACAAAGACTTCAGGAGAAAGTAATTTACTTTAACAGGAAAAAAAAAAAGAGCATTAAAAATAAAGGGTTTTTTGGGCTCACTCATTCAAAAATGAGCCTCTGCCTGGGGGAAATCACCAGTGAGTGGCACGTGCCAAATGTCTGCCCAGCATCCTGGGGGCTAAAAATGTTCTTGGCCTCAGGAGCCTTTCCTGACAGTTTTACCTCCTGCACTGAGTTAACTTCCCTCAAAGCTGTGAGGATTCAGCAGAAGTGCACTGGTACTTCCAGAAGCTTCCTGAAGAGCCAAACCCTTGCTGAATCCATCAGGGATGTCCCAGAAATGCCTTCAGACCATAATCTCATTTCTGATCACCCAAGGCATGTTGTTTCATTCCCTGTGCCATGTGCTCCAGCAGGTTTGTCCCTGCAGTGGCTGAAGAGCTCAGCCTGTGGCAGGCACGTTCTTCTCTCTCTCAGGATTTTCCATAGAGGAGCACAGAGAGAAGAAAGAGAAAATAATTTCAATTCCTGCTCCTTGTTTTTCCCATGTGGAATGTGTTTGGAGAATTGTTTACCTGGAGTGATTGCTTGGTTGGATTTTGGTGAGGATTGTTTGAGCCTGGTGGTCAATCCAGCCCACCTGGGGCTGGACTCAGAGAAGGTCATGAGTTGTGAGTTAGATATGGGAGTTAGAAAAAGTAGGTTTGTAGTTTTAATATCTCCTTTAAATCATATATTAATGTATTTTAGCATAGTTATAATAAAGAAATCATTCAGCCTTCTGAGCTGGAGTCAGACATCAGCATTTCACCTGCATTTCCAATACCCAGCCCTGGTAAATGACAGCTTGTGGTGGCCTTGAGTCTCTCTGTCCCCTTGGGACGTGTGGTGTTTCCCATCTGGACATCCCAGAGTGAACCTGCAGCCCTTCCCAAACCCCTCACAGGGAGCAGGACATCCGTGCAGCTGATCTTCCAGCAGGGAATTCCCTGGGCTTTTCCTTGGAAAAACCCCGGTGTCCCTGTGCTGGTGTCACAGCAATGGCACTTGCAGGCAGGAGCTGTGGCCTGCTCCTGGCTCTTCTCCTAAACTCAATGCTACAGAGGCACAGTTGTATCTTTAATTCAGCAGGATGGCCACGATTCCTGCAGCAGCTCCCTGGAGGGTGAGGAATTCCTTGAGCACTGCCAGGCCTGTGGGACAATCCTGGCTTTGTACCCCACACCCCCAGGATTCAGCCAGGCTGTGCCCAGTGCCCACCTCAGCTGCAGCTCCTGATCCACGTTGCCCTGGCAGGAGAGGCTGGGAACAGCCCAGATTTGCTGCAGGTGTAGGCACAAGGTATTATCCACATTTCCCTTCCAGAAGGAGCTGCTGATCAGGTGAAGAACAGCCCAGATTTGCTGCAGGTGTGGGCACAGTGTGTTTTCCACATTTCTGGGTGTAATCCACCATTTAAAAAAAAAATTAAAGACATTTAGTGAATAAAGTAACATTCCAGATCAACAGCTTACAAAAAACCTGCTGTATAAAGAGAATAAATGTTGCCCAGTTTTCTTGCCCCTCATGTGAGAGCATGGGACAGAAATCCCAGGAATCACATTTCAGAATTGGTGGGGTCTTGGCTGTTGTCCACCTGTGTGGGGTGTCTGTCATTAAACAGGGGCTGAAGCCAGCAGGATCAAGTGAGGAACAGCCCAGATTTGCTGCAGGTGTGGGCACAGTGTGCCGTCCACATTTCCCTGGCAGGAGAGGCTGATGAGGTGAAGAACAGCCCAGATTTGCTGCAGGTGTGGGCACAAGGCATAATCCACATTTCCGTGGCAGGAGAGGCTGATGAGGTGAAGAACAGCCCAGATTTGCTGCAGGTGTGGGCACAGGTGCTGCCCTGTACTCAGGTTCTACAAGGACCCATCTTCAGCCTCGCCTCAGAAATCCTCACTCTGCACACTGTGCTTCTCCCAAATCCCTTCTTCCCTCCTTTCTCCCCCTCGCTCCTTCCTGGCACTGGGGCAGTGCTGGCAGCTCTGTTCCTGGAAGGGCTCCCTGGAGCCACCGAGGGACTCATTTCCAGCTCTCCTGTGGGCACCAGAGCTGCTGGCTGCACTCTGTGTCCTGCTGCTCTGCTCCCACGGTTGTGTGCATCTCCTGGAGAGCCACGTGCCCCTTCTGCTGGCACTCGGGCCTGAAAAGAAAAATAAACGCTGGATTTTTCCCTCTGCTGTCTTGGCCTCGAATTCTGTGTCCTCAGCACGACGTCAGCTCTGTTCTTTCACAGCGTGAGCCTCAGGAAAGCCTGGAGAGGGAATTTTGTCCAGGAAAAGATGGTGGTGGGGTCATTGGAGCTTGAGGGGACTCTGCCCTGAGCCACCCAGAGCACAGATCACAGAGTTGAATGATGGAAACTGATAATCAGAGGAATTTCCTCAGGGTGAATGGTCCCCCATTCCTCAGGGAATAAACTAAAGCTGCCAGCACGGATCTGGGATCACAGATCTGCACATCTGGGATGTGCAGTGGGGGGCTTTAGGATCTCTTACCTGTTCAAACACCCCGAAATTGCATTTATTTCATGAAATTGATGGCTTTTTTTAAGCTTGTCTTTATCCAGAAGTTACTTCAGGTGTCTGACAGTCCCTTGTGAGGGTGTCACTCACCGTGTCCTACCCGTGCCACAGGTACAGGACTCAGCACAGCAGCTCAGGGCGTCCCTGCTCCTGATCCTGCAGCTCCCAGAGATGAGGCTCAAAATTCCACGTGGCCTCTGAATTCCTGAGTGTGCCAGCATCCCTGGACTTGCAGTGAAGCTCAGGGGAAGACTCAGCCTGTGCTGAGCTCTGATTTATCCCTCAAATTTCCCCTCAGGAGAAGATAGAAGTAGTGATAGCAACACTCATCTGTGGGATCCACATAAACCTCCGGCTGCTTTGCTTCTGCCCCATGTCTAAAAATGAACTGAAGGCACAGGGATGAACCTCCTTTACCAATCCTGGACCTGAAAATGTGGCTGCTCGGCTATTTTGGCTTGGAATCCCCTCTCCTTTTCCGTCCTGCTTCCCCAATCGAAGCAGAATTTCAGGAGCAAGAGAAACACAAAATGAAGTGGAGCAGCTCTGCCTAATCTTGTCATCACCCGTTCATGGGAATGGCCTGACACGTGCTGCTTGCCCACGGCGTTTTCTCCAAACTCTGGATTCCAGCTGCTGTTCACGTGCTTGCCCAGTGTGAAAAATGTCAATTGCTTTGTTTTTTAGAATTTTTAGAAGTTTAATAATAATAATAAAATGGTTATAAAAATAGCAATACAATTAGAGTAATAAAAATATAGCGTTAGGACAATTACAAGACAATAAAAAGCAAAGAATTATGGGCGTCCGGATGTTTTTGGGCACTGAGCTGCCAAAAACATGCCTTGTGAATAAAGGAATAACCTTAAAAACAACAAAGGAATAACCTTAAAAATAACCTTAAAAACATGAATATGCCTGTTGCATATTCATATATCTCATACATGATGCATAAATTCCTGCAAATTAAGAATTTTTCTGTTTTTTGTCAACTTCTTCCTCTTAATCCTGGTGGTTCCATAAAGACAGAGAGAAGGTGGAAGGATGTTTGTCTTTTCCCATAAGGAGGCTGTGACTCTTTGTCCTGTGCTGTTATCTCTGTGCAAAAAGTTTCTTGATTATCTCATCTCTTTCTTGAGCTAGTAAAAAATCTTGCATCACAGAGTTTCTATTTTAGCATTGTGTTATAACCTAAAAATATATTTAATACACTACTTAAGAGAATTAATACAGCATAACTAACATCACACATATTCACTGTAATATTTGTGAAAGGCCAGTCATGAAGTGTGCATTTTCCCAATTTAACACACCACTCAAGAGAATTAATACAACGCAACTTTCTAACATGGCACATATAATATTCACTGTAATATTTGCAAGAAGACAATAATGAAGTGTGCATTTTTCACAATTCAACACACTAATGAAGATAATTAGTTCAGCACAACTTTCTAACATTACACATGTAATAGTCACTGTAATATTTGCAAACAGCCAATGATCAAATCTGCATTTTTCACATTCAGGAGTCCCCTGAGCACAGGCACAGTCTGTGCTCGGGGCCACACCAGGACGAGTCTGAAATCCTTGGGCTGCCTGGAGCAGCAGAACAGGATTTTTATCGGAGTGAGCGAGAGGAGGTTCTGCCCAAGATGTTCTGATAAAAACAAGAGCCTCGGAAGGTTTTTGTGCAGTGGTTCACCCCGAGGAGCTGCAGGCTCGGGGTGCTGCTGCCGTGGAGGGTGAGGTTGTTCTCGCCAGCCCTGCAGGAGGTTCCTGATCCTTTCGGGAGGGAGCTTTGGCCTGGAGATGAGCTCGGTGCCGATGGACTCAGCGAAATCCTCATGGAGCACACGGCAGGGGCAGGATGGCAGTGAGGAAATGTGGGTGTGTGTCTGCACTGACGCGCAGGGCACTGCAATAAGAAAATGTCTGCAAATACCTTGGTTCAGTGTTGGCAATGCCATTTTTTATTTTGTTTTATTTTATTTTATTTTATTTTATTTTATTTTATTTTATTTTATTTTATTTTATTATTTTATTTTATTTTATTTTATTTTATTTTATTTCTTTTGATTTCATTTGATTTAAGTTTATATTTTATTTTATTCTATTATATTTATTTTAATTTCATTTCATTTTATTTTATTTTAATTTTTTATTTTATTTATTTATTTTAAGATTTTATTTTCTTATATTCTATTTTATTCTCTAGGTTCTGAGAGGCCTACTTAGGTACATTACGTGTTACATGGTTACAGTTTTTCCCAATGCCTATTACCTATATTAAATGGTGCTTTTCTATCTTTTATATGGTACATTACGTGTTACATGTTTATAGTTTTTCCCAATGCCTGTTACCTATATTAAATGGTGCCTTTCTACTCTAAACCAATCTGTGAGTGCCAACATCACCAAGAACATGGAGGCAAGGAAGGAGAAGGAGGAAGAACAGGATCAGCCCACTTTCCTCCATCTTAGAACTTCTGACCCCCAGGTACAAAGTAAAAACCCCCCTGTACAGGTGCTAAAACCCCCCTGTACAATACTAAAAAAATTTCCCCTCTACTTTGTGACTACTTCTACTCTAATATCTAAACTTTGTGACTTGTTCTTCCTGCAAGGTTGGTAACTCATTCCACGGCTCAAACCCAAAATCCCAGCTGTTTGCAGCTGCCTGCCAGGGTCTAAAATGCTTCTGACCAAGGCCTGGAACCTCCAAAAATGTCTAAGAGACATTTGGAGTTCCAACAGCAAGTTCACATGCTCAGAGGGATGGAGCAGCTCTGGGGGGAGCAGCTTTGGGGTGACCTCACTGTGGAGGAGCCCCAGGAAATCTGGGCTGAGCTGGGGCAGAGGCCGAAGGCTCAGGCTGAGGGAAGGAGCAGCGGGGCCATCCCAGGCCTCCCTTCCAGGGGGTTGCAGCGCTGGAGGTGCTGAGCCTGGGGATGGTGGAAGAACACCTGGGAAACAATGGGAATTTGCAGGTTTGGGCTGTGAATCCAGATGTTCCTGTTTTGGGTGTCCAGGTCTGGTCATGAGTATCAGCCTGAGTGTGACAGCACACACATGTGGTGGCATGGCCTTGGCATCATTTAATGCCAACACGCACAGTCATATTCCGGTTCTGATTAGTGAGCACTAATTCAGATCTAATCCAAACAACTCTGCCAGGATGAATTTTATTTGCATGGACTTTCTGTTCATTCTCCTTTTAATGCCAAAACCCGCTGGATATTGCTCAAACCCATTTGAAATTTAAAAAAAAAAATACTTTAAAAAAACCTCTGCTTCATCACCGCGTTACTTGGTCTCCAGGATCTACAGGAGTTTCTGCTTTCGAGATGTGAAGGAATTTCTTCCTGACTTTTCCAAATCCGCAGGCACACAAGTGGGGACGTGGCAGGGAAGTGCTCTGCTGCTGTTCCAGCAGTGACCCCACCCTTAAACAATCCCTTGCCCACCATCCCCCTGAGCAGTGCTCCCACCTGCCCGGGGTGTTGATAAGGTAGGAGGCTGGGATGATGAATTGGTGGAGGTTTCCCTGTGGGATCATCCCGTGCCATGATGGATTCCTGACGTCAGCAGGCTGTGGAAAAACCTGGAATCCCAGAAAGCATGGCCAGATCCTGCTGGCCCGCTCTGAGAGCAGCAAACAAGCCCAAAATGCCCGGGATAATGCCTGGAAAAGCTTCACCCTGGGCACGGGGCTCTGCTCCTGCTCTTTTCCTGCTGGCACTGGAGCGGTGCCCAGCTGGCAGCGCTGCCCTGCCTGCTTCAGGGCTCCAAAGGCTGCTGGTGTTTCCTTTGATTCCTCTGGGTGAAGAGGCTGGTAAGGCTGGGCTGGGCTCAGCGAGGTGTCAGAGCCCTCCAGGGACATTCCAGGGCTGCATTTGGGCTCTCCTGGGTACAAACTGTGATGGATCCTGGCAGGAGAAGCTCCCTAGAAAAGGTCAAGCCAACAGGAACCCATTAAAGAACAGATTTCACAGCTTGGATGAGTGTTAGGATGTTCCAAACCCCCTATCCCAAAGTTTTGCAAATTTTCTCAAGTCCCTCGGCAATGTTTCCTTCTTCCAGACCAAGTCTGATGCACATTTCTGACCCTCTGAAGATTTGGGAGTACTTAAAGGACATTTAAAGGCATTTTAGTTGAACAAGTCCAAGTGAGTGTAAAAAACATATGGATAACCATTAGAGCTGCATCCCCGTGCCTGACTGCGCTCTGGTTTTGGTGGAATTCCATCATTTTTCAGCAGGAAACACGCTGGGTGCTCTGATTAATGCAACAAGGATGGAGCCAGGGCTTTGTCAGAGTTTGTCCCGAGAGATCCAGGGAAGCTGGAGGAGTGACAGCTTCCACAGGGATCCTGCAGAAAGCTGCACGGGGTCATTTCCACCTCTCACTTCCAACCTCCCCGGTGATCCCCTGAGGTGCTTCCAAGACAAACAAACCCCTCTTTGCCGGGGCTTTCCCAATCCTCCCTCTGACACCAGAACTCTTCAGGGGAGACAAATCCCCTGAAGCTGTTTGCAGCACCTGCTCCTAACGCCTCTCCTGCTGCTGCTTCCTTCCAGGTGACTCCAGGAGATCCTTCCTGTCCCATCCAGGTGGCCTCACTCTGGATGAAGCTGGAGAAAATAAATGGAAACTCCAGCAAAGATCTTGTGTGCTGCTGAGGGAGCTCTGCTTGTCATTAAAGGGCAACTACTGCTGAATTCCAGAGTTTTATTTCCTGGGAAACCAAGTGAACCAACAGGGCAGAGCTGCAGCTGGAAGAGGTTGGAGTGGGATGGAATTTCCTCACTGCTCCAGGTCCTGTGGCAGTGGGAAGAAACCTTTCAGAGCATAGAGAGTGAGTGTGGGAAATGGCAATTGCTCTGCTGCTGATTTCCTGCATGCCCTTGGTCATAACCTTCCCATATTTCTTCTCTTGGATTAAAAAAACCCTATTGATTCTGTTCCTCTGCTTCTGCAGGGAGCAGCGAGGACCAGGACCTTGAGAGTTTTTCTAAGTCCTGTAGATGGATAGAAATTTAAATTCATGTGTCAGACGCTGAACCTGATGCCAAGCAAAGGGATGGAGCTGGGAGAGGTCATCACAAAATTATGTCTCACTCTGGATTGTGCCAGAAATTCCCTTTGGTCTTCTTTCCATGGTGAGAGGCTCTGTTTACGTCAGAAAGACTCCTCAGCCTTTCTGCACCAGCCTGGGGAGCTCCCAAAAGCCCTGGGACGAGGCTGATGCTGTCCAGGGTGTCGGCCAAACGTGCTGTACAAATCCCGGAGTTTCCCACACGTTCCAAGCATCTCCAGATGAATTTAAGATGTTCAGGATCGAGGAGACGTGGAAAAAAAGGGGAATAAACCATGGATGATGTGCTGTAACATCAGTGGAACATCCATCCTGCACGAGGAGTTCCTAATTCCATTCCTATTCCCAGAGGAGGAAACTAAGCTCCTCGTGGTTTGAGCTTTAATAACCCTGATCCCCATTCCCACCTTCCCTAGTCTGGAAAAGCAGGAATATAATGTGTAAAGGTCCTTGACACTGGGCTGACATTTGAATTTATTTTTTTTATCATCTGAAATGTTACCAACTCTTGTCTTGTCTTCTTCTGATCACCTTCAATTGGAAAGAAAAAGGAGAATTCCAGAAAACACCTCCCAGCAGAAAGAAGGGACATAAAGAGAGAGGTCAGGGAGGTTTTTATACAAATTGACCAAACTTTTACCTTCATGGACAGTGTGGAAACTTTTCCAGGTGTTCTGCACACCTGGAACAGGAGGAAAAGTCTTTTATTATGTGTTTTTTTGTGGTTTGTTTTTTTTTTTTTCTTTCCACAGAGTTCTTTCATTTAAATTAAGTTTTGGACACAGGAGGTCAGCACTAAAAATCTTCCTGTATTTGTCAGTCTTATCATAACCAGGAATCAGGCTCCTAAATCTTGCCTTTATATAGAAAACAGAACTATTTTTTCCATAAAGATTTATCTTAGTGCTACAGTTTAAATTTTGTGTTCAAAGTCAGAAATCCCCAGGTTTTATGGGCTTACCTTTCAGATTATGAAATATTCCTCCTGGCCCTTAGAAACCCATTGATTTTGATTTTCTTGTGGCAAACAGGAAGAGAATCTCCCTTATCATAACTGAGTTTTATTTTTCTTTTCCATTAAGTGCTTTGTCTCCTTAACAAAAGCAGAGACACATCCAGAAGTTCCTTTCCATATGTTTTATTAACGCATGATTTTCCTCATTACCAGTAAGTTCAGCTCTCAGGATTTCCAGGAGTTCTCTGAGCTATAACTCCGAAATGCTGTAGGATTTAAAATAATTTCAAGCAATTTCTCAGTGCACTGAGCAGCCTTGAGCTCTTCCCAGCGCTCAGAAATGCAAACTCTCCCTGGATGCAGGACGAGGATTTCCCTTCCCTGGATGCAGGGTATGGATTTCATGCTCTTTTCCTATTCAAACACTTTGGGACTCTGGACCTTCACTCCCTACATGGTCAGATATGAAGACAATTCCCTGCTCGGAGCACTGCCAGCTGATGGCCCAAGCACTCCCCAGTGAATTCCCTGCCTTGAGGATGGAGGGGGAGATGCAAATCCAAGAGAACGAGTTGGATTTTTGAATTGGATTCTTACCCCACGGAATCGTCCTGAGCGCAGAGCCAAGCCCAGCCCCACAGGATGGGGGATTTTAGGGATTTTAGGGATCCCTCAGAGGCTGGAAAGGTTTCTGCTGCTGCTGCCTGACAGGAAGCTGTAACAGGAGCTGAGAGGAATCGCCTTTCCCTGGCAGGGGAACACCAGGTTCATCCCCATGGAATACCAGGAACAGGAGCTCTGGAGCAGGCAAACAGAAGTTTGAATGTCCTGTAATTCTAGGTGCTGCTTAAATTAATTATTAGACAGTGCTGGCTTGTCAATACTGCAAAAATTCCCTCTAATTGCACATTGCTTCTTCCCTCTCATTCCACCTTTTCCTCTGCCTGCATCCATGGGAACACTTATCCTCACCATTCCCTCTCTGTGAGCTCACACCTCCCACCCCAGTGTGCTGGGAAATGATCCTTTAACCTGAGAGGGAGAAATCCCTTCCAAAACAATAAGGAAAGAGCTGCTCCTCTCTTGGAAGCAGGTGAAAACATTATTGCAGCAGCCATTTCATTTCTTTGCCCTTTGTTTTTCCTACGTCATTAACATGGTTTAAAATTAATTACAATGTTCCAGAGCCTGTTGTCAGCAAAGCTGTAACGGGGACTCAGTGCAGTCTCTAAGGCAAATTTTAAGGTTCATTCTAAGGCAAATTTTCCTTTCTCTCTTGAAGCACTGTGGGGATAATAGAAAAAATCTTCTGCAGTGCATTCAAATTTCCCTTCCCAGCAGTTCTGAGCCATGTCCAGGCTCAGAGGTTTTCCCTGGGGAATAGAGGAGGTTCATTAAGAGCCCCAGCAGCTCCTCCAGCCTGTGCAGCTCGACACCCTCCATCACCCCATTTGTCCCCTCAGATCCAACCCCTGCAGCTCTACAATAATCAAACAAACGTTCACCCTTTGGTGCATTCCTGATTTCTTTAGATTTTCTGTCTTCTTCCAGGAAAAGCCCTTTAGGCTGCCCTTCTTAGTTCTCTGCTCTCCTGAACTACGAGAGGAAAAGGGGTTTTAATCAGTATCCCCCAACTATTCTGAGCCTGGAGCAGAGAGAGGTGCAGGGACCAGATGCCAAGCTGTGCTTTGTGAACTTGGCTGCAGGCAGGCACAGATTTGCTGACATTAAGGAATTAAAAAGTGCAAAAATGGATGAATGAGCCAGGCAAGTCCAGAGCATTGAAGGAATGCCCTGCCTAGAAGGGGGAGCCCCAGGGTTTCCCCTGTTCCTCAGCTCAGAAAGGATGGCAGTGATGCCTTCCAGGCCTTTCCCTGCCCTGTGGCTGTCCCAGCTCCCTGGCTGTGCACCCACAACGTCTCTGATGTCACTGCTGGTGGCTCCGGAGCAGGAATCCGGGGATGAAAGGGACATTTCCTGTCAAAGGGATACCAGGTGCACAGGGCATGGAGCACAGATCCCTCCTGCACTCCAGAGCTGCTCCCTGTGCTTGCTGGAGGGCTCAGAACCAAGTCCCTGCCCCATTTTGATGGTGTCTCACACAGGGCTCCTGGCAGGAATATTTTGTTTCTTGCCCTCCCTTGTGGCACTGACAGCATTTGAATCCCCCAGCTCCGGGCCCTGCACAAATTTGGAAAGATTTTTATCTCCAGGGAAACATCAAACAGCTGAGGGCTGGGTCTGTCAGGGCTGGGCCAGACGCTGGAATTCCTCCCCCCACAGCGAAATTCCTGTGAACTGGGGTCTCCCACATCTCCCACCAAAGCTGCTGACTTTGTGGATAATGACAACAAGAACCCAGACTGTGAGGATTGGGTAATTAATGAGCTTTAAATCCCTGGGGGAAAGGAAAGCGTGGGGTTCTTGGCTGGTGGTGGCAGTGCTGGGGCCAGACCCACGAGCTCCTGGTCCCACTCTTGCTCTGCAGGAGGAGGTTGTTACTCTTGGCACCAGATTCCAAAGAGATGCAGCCTCTCCAATCTCATTTACCTGCTCCAAAAATCCATCCACATCCATGGCTGGGAGTGCTGGGCTCAGACTGCCAGCAGGTAAAGGAGAGCGGTGCTGTTTATTTTAGTTTAGCTTATTTAAAGCCTTATAATTACTTTTCATATGGCTGTATTCATAATTATTTATTCTGGGCTTCAAGCAGGATTTTCCCTTTTAAAACTGCACCCACTTGAACTTGGCAGCTGCCTTAACTCATGCAATAGGAATGAGCTGAGATTTCCAGGGAAAGGGAATGCAAACCTTCCTACAAAATGTTCCTTAGGGTCTATCAGCCACAGCCACCCTGGAACTCTCAGTCTGGACAGGGACAAGGCTCTTTTCCAGATGAAAAGTCTGGGATGCACTGCCTGGCATCAGACACTGGATCTGCCCCACACCCCCTGTAAAATCCCGGCCTCTTCACCCCAGCCAGGCCCTCAGGAAGCAATTTAAGATGTTGTGGAAACTAAAGGAGTGAGTTGCTCTCAAATGACAGGGACACGAGTTCCTTCCCTGCAGTCACCTCTTGTTTCTGTGGGACAAAGCCTGGTGCTGCCATCAGTTCCTGGTGGTGACAGCTCCTGCCCTGCCTTAGGCCAAGCTGTGTCCCCTCAAGGTGTGCCCCCAACCCTAATGGGGACATTGAGTTGCTGTGACCTCCTCAATCTCTTCCTTACAGCACTTTAGGAGACAAAACCAAGGATCCGTCCTTGTTTCCTCAAGCAAAAAGGGATTTATAGGGTGAGAGATAAAAATTCCTGCTCTCTGTCCCTGAGTTGTCAGCTCCAGGATGGAGCTGCTGCTGCTGGACCTCACCTGAGCCTTGAGAACCAAAGCAGAGACACAAACCTGCCCTGAGTGCCCTGGGAAGCCCCAGGGTCCTGTCCCCACGTTCTCCTGGCAAATCCTGCAGGAATGGAGCCACTGGAGTACCCTGAGTCCCCAAGGTCCTGTCCCCACCTTCTCCTGGCAAATCCTGCAGGAATGGGGCCACTGGGGTGCACAGGGATGCAGCCAGCCCTGCACCCACCGAGCTCACACATCCCACTGCTCCCATCCCAAATGGACCTGGGACAGCTTGGGAATGCATCAAAAGCAGGGACAGCAGGGACAGGGGACAGGGACAGGGAGAATGGGGAGCCCAGGAGGTTAAAAACTGGGATAAAAGTGTTCCTGCTAGGAAGCAGATGGAGCAGAGGAGGTGGGACAAGGCCAGCCCAGCCCTCTGCTCTCCCTGCATAAATCACAAAACTGGCTGATTTGAAGGATGAAGTCGATTTGTTTACACCTGTATTTGTAAAATCCCCCCAAATCCTGTGCAATTCCCTGAAATTCATGCCTGCTGCTCTCTGGCTGGGCAGCAGAGCTGCCAGACACGGGGGTGAGCTTTGAATGCCTTCAGCCCCTGGCTCCAAGGGACCTGGCAGTGGAGGGGAGAAGAGCTCAGAGTGATTTTCAGGAGAGAAGCCAGAAGCCCCATGGATGAAACTTCAGTGGCCTGGAGGGAGGAATTCCACCCCATGAGAGTTCAGTTGATGCCTCAGGTTTTGGCTTTTCTATTTTTCACATTCTGAGCTGCTTCAGTGTGTGGGATTCACATCAGGGGATGCTGAGCTCTGCACAGAGCAGAGACAAAACAATTCCTGCTCCAGCTGGGCACCAAGGACAAATGATCCAAACCTCAGCCCAGGAGCACAAACAGCGTGGGCTGGAGAGAGAAAAACAAGCAGGATGGGACTGATGGGCTGAAGCTGGAATGGGACAATGAACTCCAAGGTGCCAATGGAGCAGAACTGATCCCAGGGAGAGACCCGTGAGTGGCCGGGGATTTTGGAATCATTTTGGTCCATCTTGGGGTCATTTTGTGCCATTTTGGTTCATCTTGGTTGCAGCCCTGGCTGGGCTCTTGTGCTGCCCAAGGTGCATCCATTGAGGAGATCTTTTAATAAATCCCTGTTTTATTCTGTAACTCTCTCTGGTCTCTGCTCTAGTTCAGCCTCCACAAGGCATCACAGTGGTATTTCTGCCATTTCCACTCCTAAAATCCCACTCCAAATCCTCATCTCCACCCAGCCCTGCATTTGAACAATGCAGCATCTCCCTCCTCGCCCCACCTGCTCCTCCAGGACACCTTTCCCAATTTCCCACTTCTAGCAGAGAGGGTCACACAAGTGATTATGAAACCAAACTGCTCTGACCTTTGATGTGGGCAATCGATGGCTGGGCAGGGCTCCGTTCTCTGCAGGAATATTTCACGGGCATAGCAGGAAGGTTGCAGGAATCTCTCTCATTCTGGGGAGAAGGGAGGGAGCCAGCACGGTGTGCTCACCTCAAGCATTCAAATCTTCATTATTATCTTGCTTTACCTGGCCTGGCCTTCTGCCCTGCCCTGGGGAGCAGCTCAGCTGCAGGAGGGGAAGCCAAGAGAATTTTTTTTTTTTTGAGGGGGGGTTTTGAAATATTCCTAGAACTGGAAATATAATGGAGAAAACTTCTCTCAGGGATTTCTTGCACTCAGAGATGGCCAGAGGTGACTCCAAGAGAAAACTGCAGGCACAAGGGTTGGTTTCTGGAGAATTTCTCTTCTGCAGCAGCATCTCCAGGGATGCAGCCAAAGATTCCTCAGAGAGGCACAAGGGTGGATTTTATAATGCAAAAAAAGCTGAGCCTTTGATACTTTCTGGTGAAGTGAGGGAGAAAATTCTGCTGGGAATGGGGTGGAATTCTGGAGGACACAAAGTTCTAAAAACGTTGAGCCTGTGCCTCCATGGAAAAGGTTAAAGCGGGAGTAGGAGAGGCAGGAATTGCAGGTTCTCTGGTCAGATTCAGAGCCGGGTTTTATCCCAAATATTCTGCTGGGAGCTGGCGGAAGGGGCGAATTTAAGCTTGCCAGGGCTAATTTTAGCACGAGACAGCCTTACACCATTTCCCTTAGTGCTGGCAACATCCAGAAAAATTAAAATAAAATCAACCCCAGATTAAAATCACCCAATTAGCATCGCGCAGCAAATAAAAACACTCGTCAGAGATGTAATCTGGCCGTGCTATTAAATCTCGGTACCACACAAAGCCCCGGTCCCAGATACCATCTCCGAGTGGGTGCCGCACACAATGGGCTCATCTAAAAGCAATTACTGGCATTGTTTAAGGAGTTAAATAAAGTTTGTTTAAGGAGCTAAACGGGGTTTGTTTAAGGAGTTAAATAAGGTTTGTTTAAGGAGTTAAACTGGGTTTGTTTAAGGAGTTAAACTGGGTTTGTTTAAGGAATTAAACAAGGTTTGTCTGACATTCCAGAGGGGCTGAGGTGGGAAAGAGCCCCGGTGGTGCTGGTGCAGAGAACTCTCAGAACTTTGGGCCTGTAAGCCAAAGAATTAAAATTAGAATCAAACACAAGATTTGATCTGAGATCTTAGAAAAAGCCTCCAAATTTAGGTGCTAGAAGCGAGAATGTGGGTTTATAGTTTAAAGCAGAGACACATAAGCCTAAAGCAGAGGAAAAACTAGAATTTTAGAGTAGAGTACTATAAGTTTGTGTGCTAAGAAAGCTTACACTGTAGCATGAGTCCATAAGAAGAAATATTTAAAGACTGAGTCAAAAACATAAATATCCTTGTTAGCAGTGTTTTATTCGTTAATAAATATTTTTAAAATATTGTAACAAGAGGTCTTGTGACCTTCTGAGCTGTGCGGTGAAGATGTGAGCTGAACTCACCCTTCCTGCCGGTGCAGAAGATAAGAAAAATAAATCGTATCATCTAAAGAACTCAGAAGTCTCAGAGGTCTTTAATTCCTTCAAAATTCCTCACAGGGAAATCTCGTCTCTAATTCCTTCAAAATTCCTCGCAGCCTTTCGTTTCCAGGGGCTGCTCCGCCTTCAGCGCGAGCTCTTGACTGAAAAAATGAGAATGGAATATCAAAGGTGGGATGTGCGAGACGAGCTGGGAATGGGCTGTGGAATTCCCCCGGAGCAGGGGAATGGTTTTTGGGGGTTCACAGCATGGCCAGGCTGAGAGGGAGCGAGCGGGAGCGAATTCTGCCTGTTCACCTCAGGCTTCTCCCCCTTCTTGCCACCAGACTCGGCCCCCAATTAAGAAAATAAATTGATGGTAGCCAATTAAACAACTGACTGTGCATGGTCTGGGAATGGTTTTGTCCAGGATTCTCAGGGTGTTTTTTTCTCAAGCCCAGTTATTTTTAAAAGAATCCTCCACTCCCCAAATTTTGCAGAATTCAGCCAGTGACTTTCTTTTAGGGCATCCATTCTCTTCCATCCTCCGAGCAAAATCCTTGTGACAATTCCCACTGGAACTGTCCTGTGTAAAATGGGATGACTGATGGAACAGGCTGAGGCTTTACAAAGAGTTCCAACAATTAACCTAAGCCACTTTTGAATTGTTTTTTTTTTTTTTTCCAGCAAGGTTTTTAGGGAAAGGATGGGATCCTTGATGCTGTATCCACAGAGAAACCCAAACTTTTTAGGACTACCTTGTGAAGTTACTCCAAAAGAACAGACACAAGTGGATGTCCTCTTAATATGCCTGGAGAAATAAGGAGCTGTTGTGTCTCATTGAGGGAAAACAGAAAATCGTGGGCACAATGACTGCAAAGATCCATGGGATCCAGGAGGAAAAGGTGATTAAACCAAATTAAAGCCTCTTGGGTTTGCCCCAGATGAAGAACGTCCCACCCTGCAGCATTCCTCCTCAATCCATCCCCTCGGAGCTGAGGCAAAGCTCAGCAGCCACTCAGCTATTTTGGGTTTGATACGAGGCAGATTTGATAAGAAAGCTCTCAGGAAAAACCAAATTTCCTCTTGGACTCCGCACATATTCCAGCACATGGAGTTCCTTTTCCTAGCAGCTCGTGGAGGAGCCTTCTAAAATTAGGAGTGAGGTGGAGGTCTGTCCTCCCTGCACACAGGGACCTGTGTCCTCAGCTCCAGGACACCCTGGGGACACAGCAGACCCTGCTGGATGGAGAGGTGGGGAGGGCAGAGCTGTGTTGTTTTCATGGAATATTTCCAGTATCCACGGCCATTCTTTATGGGAGTCAGAGCTTTACACCAGGCGAGGTGCCACATCCTGCTTAATGACACTGAGAATTGTCTGAGCAGCTCAGAAAGGCAGAAAAAAGGTTTTAAAGCAGAAGGCACCTTCAGTTCAGCCAAAAATTTGGTGAATTTGTCTTGGAGTCAGCCTTGGTCTCACACTATGAGTGTGCAACTCCAGCCCAGGCTGCTGGGAATTTTGGCTGCATTAAGGTGGCCCCACTGCACCTGGCTGGTGTCCCCTGGGTGGGGGTGATGGAGCAGAAACTATTCCAAAATCCCCCATGTGTGGCAAATTCCCGTTCTGCAGCCTGCCAGAAGCCAGGCCTGGGGACAGGACAGGGGACACTGCTGGCACCACGGGCTCAGGGGGCACTGGCAGGGACGAGAGAGGGAGCTGTGGGTTGGAGACAGCCATCTCCTGTGCTTGGCAAAACCAACTTCAGTCGTGGGAAAAACAGCAGGGGAAGAAAAAAAGCAGCGATAAGCAACTTTTATCTGGGCTGTGACCGCTCTCCCCGCTTCCTCTGCTGCCCTCACGTTGTGTCGCTCTGTCACCTGCAAGCAGCAGCAGCGCTGAGTGATGGATGGGCAGCTCAGTGGTGATGAATCCCCGGTGCTCAGCAGTTCCAGCGGTGTCAGGTTCCACACAAAGCCCCTCGCTGTGCTCCGGGGTCATCGCCGTGCCCGGCAATTTCCCTTCCCTCGGTCTGCTCTGAAACGCAGCAATTGCTTCGCTGTGAGTGCTGGGGCTGCAGGGGTTAAAATCTGGGTGTCCCACACTCGGGTACCCCGCAGGTGCACGGGGAGGACCAGAGCACCCCCAGCCCCGGTGCACTGTCGGAATTTGAGCTATTGATGATTCCAAATTGCAAAGAGTCTCTGTCTGTCAGCCCCCTGCCAAAGCAGAAGCCAGAATTGGTCTGTGCTGGTTTCCAGGTTGTTTATTCTGTTTATCTCTCACATGTTCTGCTGCCCTGCCCAGCTCTGTCCTGCAGGGCAGCGTGTGGGGCTCTGCCCTCAGTGGGATGTGACAAACATTAAATACCAGAAACTCCCTGGGCTGGATTTACAAGAACGTGCCAATATCTGTCACCTACGTTGGACAGTGTGTCCCCAGCCTGAACCAACAGAAAAATGCCAACACCACAGTGAGACATGGAGGGCATGAAGAAGGAGAAAAAGGACAAGGCACACCCAATTTCCTCCAGCTTGTCCCCTTTGGACCCTTCATCTAGAATCCTAAAATTTTACTTTTGTGCCACACTTAATTAACACTTATATCAAACCCTCAGAGCTAGTAATTCATGCTGTAAGATTGAAAACTCTTTTCCATGGGCAGAGATCACAGCCAGTGTCTCTGGGGGCTCTGTCCAGGGGGTTCCTGAGCCCTGCCAGGGTCCCAGGGCAGCCAGAGGGAAGCTCTGGGTTCCCACAGTGAACCAGGTCCTGCTTTGTTCTGTTCCCTTTCCCACCCTCACAGCACCCTCGGGTGGGGTCAGGTGGGGACAGTGGCACCTGTGGGAGCAGCTCCAGGGTCAGGCAGCCGGTGGCACCTGTGGGAGCTTTAGGGCAGCTCCAGGGGCAGGCAGGAGCTGTCCCAGGCCCTTCACACCGCCCTGCACCCCTCAGAGCGGAGCAGAACCCCCCCACTGCCCCTTCCCCTGCAGGGCACGGGGTGGGCACCGTCCCGGGGGGCAGAGGTGGCAGCATCACCCCCTTGGACCGAGGCTGGAGCGTCTCTGTCCCCTGCACTGCCCCTCCTGACCCAGGGCAGTGCAAAGGGGACCCTGGGCTTTCCTCACTGACAGCCCAGAGCTCCCCCCTGGCCGTGCAGGGAGCTCCGGAGAGAAGGGAGCAAACAAAAACTCAATTTTATCACTCAAACCCTCTTCTGACTGCGCCGGTCTTCCCGACAAGGAGAAGGGAGAGATTAACCAGGAGCTGCAAGTCAGGGGTGGCTCCCTCTCATGGCTTGGAGGGACGGAGAGGAAAATCAATCAGGAGCCAGGAGGCTGCACTCTGATCCCCCCAAAAACCTGCACAGAGCACCCCGACCCTGCTCTGAATCTTGAGGGAGCCTAAAGAATCATGGAATGGCTTGGGTGGAAGGGACCTTAAAGATCATTGAATTCCATCCACCACCCCAGGTGGCTCCAAGCCTCCTCACACCCTTCCCTGCGAGGAATTTCACAAATTCCCCTGCTGCCAAACACCGCTTTTGTTGAGGATTGTCACTTCCAAGCTCTTGCCAAGAGCCTGATCTGGCCAGGGTATTTAATTCCAGTTTGTGATAAACATCTGGGCAGGCACACAGCATCCAGCTCCTCACAGTCCTCAGGAAAGCCTTCCATGCCCAAAAGCCGGGCTGTTTATTCCAGTTCTGTCAGTTGGGCTGATAAAAGTGATTATTTCTCTCTCCCAGCCCTGCTTTCTCATTGATCCCACAGGCTGCTCTTCAAATGTCACTCAGCGAGCAGGGAGAAGGTATCCAATTATGGAAAGGGAAAAGATCAGCGTGATGACAAAGCACCAGGGCCAGTGGGCCATGAAACAAATGAGATCTGTCTGGTTTTGACACCCTCCAAGTCCAAGGAACCCAGAAGGAGGCATTTCGGTCCTCTCCCCTCCAAAAAAATTCAAACTGACCTGTATTCATAACATCTCTGAGGTTTGATATTATATTTGTTCCAATATGAAGCCTTGAACCTGATGGAAATCTAATAATTGCTCAAAAGCACAGGTAAAGTCATGCAAACCTCACAAGCTAGTGAGACTTGGGGTGATGGAATTTATTTTTATGTCAGGCAAATTCCTTCCTTTTTTAGAGCCTGTGGTCACTTGTCCAACTTACTGAGGGCCACAGATGTGTTGTCAAAGACAAAAATCATCTCAAGCCCACCCGAAAAGGTGAGCAAAGATTGCCGGAGAGGAAATCAAGGAACAAAAATCAGCTTTGCCCTCCTTCCTCCAGCACAGCCTCTTGTCCAAAGCCCAGGCTGAGATTTCTTTGAACAGAGTACAACAAAGACAAAATACCGAGCTGGAGACGGGGCTGGGTGATCCCTGCAGCCTGGGCACAGAGCTCCAGAGTCCTGGAGCTGCCTCTGGAGAGGGATTGCAGAGCCAGGGCTGCCTTGGGTAAAAGCCTTGTTACAAAGCAGGGAACTCGCCTGTGCCTCTCTCAGAGCAGCAGTTTCCCACACATCCCCAAATCTGCTTCTGCTCCTGCCAGGACCCAGTGCTGAACATCTGTAGGATGAACATCCTTATGTTTATCAGGAGAGGGGACTTAATTCTTTAGGAATGCTTGGATTTGGTGTCAGAATGCTCAGGAACAGCCCAGCAAACTCACCTGGTCACTACCTGACACCTCAAGTGCTTCTTAGAGCTGTCACATCAGCTCTTACCAAAAAAAGGGAACAGGGAGCTGAGGATGAGGTGTAGTTCCCACAATCTCTCCTTTTCCTCCTGGTTTTTTCTTTCCCACTACTGCACTTCCTGCACATCCTTGCTTTCCCAGGAGCTTTTGGCCGTGTTTTCCCTGCAAGGTGGGCGCTGCTGGCCTGGGGCAGAGGGTGGGAATGGACATTGCACCCAGCTGGGCTCGCTGAGCCCCTGTGGGGCACAGCCCTGCTGGGGTGAGGTCTGTGAAAGCCTCGGGACCACAGAGTGAACCCAGCAGGTCCCAGCTCTGCCTGGCTGTGTGTGTAGGGAGGGATGGCCCCGTGTGCCTTATTTATCTTACGGGCAGGGGAAGCTCCAGGTAATCAGCTCAGATGGTGAGCTCCTCCCAGGGTCCCTGCTCTGCCAGATGTCTGCAGTGGGAGGGGGGTGACTTCTGCATCTCCTGTTCCTTGTCTCTTCATTTTTAAGCCTCTGAAGCGTGTGGATGCAGAGGTGGAGTGTGGGGAGAGCAGGGAAGCCGCGGGTTCAGGGCAAGCCAGACACTTCATAACTGCCTTTAATCTCGTTTCCTGATTCCAGTACCTCATCTGCCCCTCTGGTTTAAACCACCAAACTTCCTCCCTCCCCTATAAATATCCCCAGCACAGCCAGGGCATGGCATGGACACCCAGCAGGCTGTGGTATGGGGCAGTGGGGCAAAGACAGCCAAAAGTGGGGAACCTGGCCCTGGCACCCCAGTACTGCAGGAAAAATGAGGCAGAATGATGAAAACGCATCAGAACCCAAGAGCTGATGAGTTTCACATAAGATTCACCATTGATAAGTGTTTAATTGCTGACAAAGGCAGGAGTCTGGCACTCCTGTGCCATGGGAGGGCCACAGAGCTGCATCCAGCCAGGGACTAACCTGCAGCTGCTGCTGCTGGCATTGGGGTAATCAGGGTGAAAGGAATTCTTTATTTTCTCCCTTTCTGTAGTACAGAGCAGTTTTAGAACCACAGCTTTCAGCTGAAACCTCTGAAAGCAGCCAGGGCCAGCAGAGTGAGATGGGTCTCTGGGAAAGCAGTGCTGCTTCAGAGGGATGGCAGAAATGAAACCCCAGAGGCAGCGTTTTATCTCCGGACAGGCTAAAAGGAAGTTTCCAGGATTCCTTAGCTCTTATTTAGCCAGTTTGTTTGTTTTGGAGGGGAGTGCTTGTGATAGTGTCGGGCTCTGAACACGTGCCTGGCTGCAGCGTGGCCAGCCACAGTTTCCAGTGGTCACTCCCTGCCTGGCCAGTGCTCCCAGCACAGTTAAGGGCTGTCTCTACCCTTGAGCAGCTCTGGGATTCCTGTGGCTGCTTCACTTGGATGCGCCCCACAACTGGAGAGCAGCAAGAGCACCGAGCTGGCGACTGGCAGGGACGGGGACACGGGTGACATCCTGCCACGAGGTGCCACCAACGCCGGTGGGGTGCCAGGGGCTCCCCGAGTCCTCGGGATGTTCCTGGCGCTGTGCGTCCTGCTGAGCACACGGGGGGCACGGGTGGGGTGGGGACACCGTGGGGGGACATCAATGACGCGGGGAGAGCACTGCGGGCAGAAGGCGCAGGGACACGGCGGTGCCTGGAGCACATCCCGGGGCGGGGACGGGAGAGCACCGCGGGGAAGGGGGACGGGAGAACCCCACGGGGAAGGGGGAAGGGAGAACCCCACGGGGAAGGGGGAAGGGAGAACCCCACGGGGAAGGGGGACGGGAGGGCACCGCGGGGACGGGGAGTGGGGAGAGCCCCCGGTGAGCGCACCCCGGGGCAGGGAAGGGAGAGCACCGCGGGGACGGGGAGCGGGCACGGAGCCGGGAGAGCCCCCGGCGAGTGCACCCCGGGGCAGGGGGACGGGAGGGTACCTCGGGGCAGGGGGAAGGGAGAGCACCGCGGGGAAGGGGAGCGGGCGGTCAGCGCACCCCGGGACGGGGACGGGAGAACCCCGCGGGGAAGGGGAGCCCGCAGTGAGCGCACCCCGGGGCAGGGAAGGGAGAACCCCACGGGGAAGGGGAGGCCCCGGTAAGCACACCTCGGGGCAGGGGAAACGGAGAGCACCGCGGGGAAGGGGAGCGCGCACGGAGCGGGGCGAGCGGGGCGCGGGGATGCGGCCGGCGGGGCGGGGACACGCGTGGGGCAGGCGGGGGTGGCCGCGGGGTGCGGGGGGGCCGGGGTGCGGTGCCGGCTGCCATTGGCTGCGGCGGGCTGATGTCACGGGCTGCTGTCACTTAAAAAGCTCCGCGGCGCCTAACGGGCTGGGACACGGGCTGGGACACGGGCTGGGACGGGACGGGAGCGGAGCGGAGCGGCGCCGGGTGCCCCAGCGCAGCGGCCCCGCGCCTGCCCCGCACCTGTCCAGTATGCGCGGCTCCCGGAGCGGCGCCGCGGCTGCGGAGCGCTGAGCGGAGCCGAGCCCTCCCCGCCGCCCCGGGGCTGTCGCCGGGCCATGGCCGCGGCGGGGACGGAGCTGCCCGGCGGCAACGCCAGCGCCAACCAGAGCGCCGCCGACCCCACGGTGTCGCGGGACGTGTGGATGGTGGGCATGGGCATCCTGATGTCGGTGATCGTGCTGGCCATCGTCTTCGGCAACGTGCTGGTGATCACGGCCATCGCCCGCTTCCAGCGCCTGCAGACTGTCACCAACTACTTCATCACCTCGCTGGCCTGTGCCGACCTGGTCATGGGGCTGGCCGTGGTGCCCTTCGGCGCCTGCCACATCATCATGGAGATGTGGAAGTTTGGGAACTTCTGGTGCGAGTTCTGGACCTCTTTGGACGTGCTGTGCGTCACGGCCAGCATCGAGACCCTGTGCGTCATCGCCGTGGACCGGTACTTCGCCATCACGTCCCCGTTCAAGTACCAGAGCCTGCTGACCAAGGGCAAGGCGCGCGTGGTCATCCTGGTGGTGTGGGTGGTGTCGGGCCTGACCTCCTTCCTGCCCATCCAGATGCACTGGTACCGGGCAGACCACGAGGACGCCATCCGCTGCTACCAGAACGAGATGTGCTGCGACTTCTTCACCAACCAAGCCTACGCCATCGCCTCCTCCATCATCTCCTTCTACCTGCCCCTCGTCGTCATGGTCTTCGTGTACGCCAGGGTCTTCCAGGTGGCCAAGAAGCAGCTGCAGAAGATAGACAGGAGCGAGGGGAGGTTTCACACCCAGAACAAGGAGCAGGAGCAGAAAGGGGGAGCCGGGCACCGCCGCTCCTCCAAGTTCTTCTTGAAGGAGCACAAGGCCCTCAAAACCCTGGGCATCATCATGGGCACCTTCACGCTGTGCTGGCTGCCCTTCTTCATCGTCAACATCGTGCACGTCATCCAGGACAACATCATTCCCAAGTACCTGTACATCCTCTTGAACTGGCTGGGCTACGTCAACTCTGCCTTCAACCCCCTGATCTACTGCCGGAGCCCCGACTTCAGGTACGCCTTCCAGGAGCTGCTGTGCCTGCGCAGGTCCGCCCTCAAGATGTACGCCAACGGCTACTCCAACAGCAACGGCAGGAGCGACTACAACGAGGAGGACAACGGCTACCCCCTGGCCCCGGATAAAACCTGCGACTTGCTCTGCGAGGAGGGCTCCTTCCCTCGCCCCGAGGACTTTTTGCACGGCAAAGGTACTGTGCCCGGCGGGGAGGGTGCTGGGGGCTCGGGCGGGGGGTGCACAGAGGAGCCTTTCCAATGAAAATCAACCTCCTTTCGTAACGAGAGTGATTGTTTTTTAGAGAGCGCCTAAAACCTAACAGCTGCAAGAAACCCCAAACTCAAACTCTGCAAGCTGGCCCCTGGCAGGGCGGAGGGGCTGCTGGCAGCCCCCCCTGGTTTTGGGCACGACCCGGGGGTCCCTTAGCGGGGTGGGGGACGCCAGGCTGTGCAGGATGCTCGTCCCCGGAGGGATTTCTGGCCGTGGCCGGGACTGAACTGGCCTGGCACTGAACTACCTCATGACCTTGTGGGAGCTGGGAGCGGGGCTGGACCCCCCTGCCCGGTGGGACCGCTCCCGGTCCCCTTGTCACATCCCCGCTAGTGGCTGTGGGAGCCCTCCAGGCCAGGGGCAGGGGTGGCAGGGTTGTCCAGCCCGGGGCACTTTGCGGAGATGGCAAAACCCCTGAATTTGATCTGCGACGAACCGGCGGGGAAGGGATGCAGGCAGCGGGGCAGGCTCGGGGCTGCCGGCGCTGGGACAGTTTGATCACCGCCCAAAAACTGCGAGTGCTCTGCGGGGTTTTGTTTTGCCGAGTGCCACAGGACTTTCTGCAGGGGAAAAAAAAAATATAAATAAACGGAATCGTTTGCCTAGAATGTGAGCCTGTGACTGTGGGACTCAGGAATGTGGCACTGGGAAGTCGGGTGACACGCGGCTACAATCACAGCCCAGCCAAAAGCTCGTAAAGCGCCCGGTTTGTTTAACTGCGAGGCTCAGATGACAGCGAGCCCGGGGAGGTGGGACGGGAGGAGGTTTGGATTTTCCGTGGCACCCTGGAAGCGCCGCTCCGACCGCGGCACGGCTGCAGGTCGCTGGGGTTGGGTGTGGAGGGGGTTTGTCCCGTGTGCCAGGCTCTGCCAGGTGTCCCCGGGACAGGACAGGACAGGACAGGACAGGACAGGACAGGACAGGAGAGTCCCTGCCTGGAGGGGGGCAGCGATTTGGGCTGGGGGCGCACCCCGGTGCCGGAAGGGTGTGCAGTGCGGGGTTCTTTCAGGAATACTCGGGAAAAGGGCAGGAAAAGCTGCTCCCGGGACCTCTCGGGCCGTGGTGTCCCGGGGAATGCTCGGGCGTGCGGAGTCCCCGCATTTCCACGCGCTCTCCCCGCACCACGGTGATGTGATGTTGGTGTTGATGTTGGTATTGGTGTTGCTGTCGGTGTTGCTGTTGCTGTTGCTGCTGGTGTTGGTGGCGTTGTCGGCTCGCTCCGTGCTCAGTTTGGGGGTGTGGGGGTCTCTGGGTGCCCAGGGGACCTGAGTGGGTGGCGAGCGGCCAGCCCGGGGCTGAGTCCCGATGCAGCAGGAGGCAGAGCGGCTTTGGGGCAGCGCCGTGCCCCGTCCCGGAGGAGCCGGGGTGGGACGGGAGCGGAGCGGGTTTCTGGTTACCGACACCCCCGGCCGTGCCCGTGTGGCCTCGGCTGCTCTGAGGACTCGCCCCGAGCGCTGGTGCCCACAGGGCTGGAGGGGAATCCCCCCGGACGGGCAGGGAGCACGGGGGGTGTCAGCCTGGGGACAAACTGCTGGAGCTCTCCGGGTAAAACGCGGGGCTCCGGGAATTCCTGCTGCTCCTTTTCCCAAAATGCTGCTGATCCTGCCTGGGAAGGAGGAGCAGCGCTAAGAGCCCTCTCCTCCCCAAGCTGTGACTGACTCGGCTCCTGTTGTCGCCTCGGCACCGAGCGGGGCCAAGGAATGTGCCGGGAGCGCTTCCGTGCTCTCCGTGCTGGCTCGGGAAGGATGCCAGCCGTGCCCCGGTGCGGTGTCACGGTGAAGGGATGCCAGCCGTGCCCCGGTGTGGTGTCACGGTGAAGGGATGCCAGCCGTGCCCCGGTGCCCCGGTGCGGTGCGGTGACACGGTGAAGGGATGCCAGCCGTGCCCCGGTGCGGTGACACGGTGAAGGGATGCCAGCCGTGCCCCGGTGCGGTGTCACGGTGAAGGGATGCCAGCCGTGCCCTGGTGTGGTGTCACGGTGAAGGGATGCCAGCTGTGCCCCGGTGCCCCAGTGTGGTGCGGTGACACGGTGAAGGGATGCCAGCCATACCCCGGTGTGGTGCGGTGTCACGGTGAAGGGATGCCAGCCGTGCCCCGGTGTGGTGTCACGGTGAAGGGATGCCAGCCGTGCCCCGGTGTGGTGACACGGTGAAGGGATGCCAGCCGTGCCCCGGTGCCCCGGTGCGGTGCGGTGACACGGTGAAGGGATGCCAGCCGTGCCCCGGTGCCCGGGGAGCGGCACGGGAAGGGTGCGGTGGCACGGTGACACTCGGTGGCGTGAGCGGCCGCAGGGCAGCCCCCGGGATAAACATTTACAGGGCAGGAGCGGCACTGGCAGGCGCTGCTCGCTCCGTGCTGCACCAGCGCTGAGAGCGCGGAGCTGTGGGCTTGGTGTAGGTACACTCGGTGTAGGAACTTGGTGTAGGAGTACTGCTCAGTGTAGGTACACACTCGGTGTAGGAACACATTCAGTGTAAGAACACACTTGGTGTAGGAACACACTCGGTGCACGTACACACTTGGTGTAGGAACACAGTGTAGCACTACTCAGTGTGGGTACACACTCGATGTAGGAGCACACTCGATGCACGTACACACTTGGTGTAGGAACACAGTGTATGAACACATGTGGTGTAGGAACACAGTACCGGAACATACTCAGTGTAGGTACACACTCACTGTAGGTGCACACTCGGTGCAGGTACACACTCAGTGTAGGAACACATTCAGTATAGGAACACAATGTAGGTGCATACTCAGTGCAGGTACACCTACTCGGTGTAGATGGACACTTGGTGTAGGAACACCGAGTTCCTACACTGAGGTACACAGTGCAGGTGCACACTCGGTGCAGGTGCACACTCGGTGCAGGCACACCTACTCAGTGTAGGTGCACACTCGATGTAGGAACACACTCAGTGTAGGTACACAGTGCAGGTGCACACTCAGTGCAGGTGCAAATTCTGTGTAGGTACACCTACTCGGTGTAGGTGCACACTCAGTGCAGGTGCAAATTCTGTGTAGGTACACCTACTCGCTGTGGGTGCACACTCAGTGTAGGTGCACACATAGTGTAGGCACACCTCCTCGGTGTAGGTGCACACTCGGTGTAGGTGCACACTCGGTGTAGGTGCACACTCAGTGCAGGCACTCAGTCTGGAGCTGCAGATGCAATTAGCTCTGTGCAGGCTGTGATCATTAAGCAGCACTCAGGAGAAATGAGAATTAACCTCTCGACTGCAGAGATCAATCCCTCTGCCTTGCTTTATCTCCTGTATTTTGGCTCCTGCCCGTCACTCAGTTCCGCAGTGGGCAGGATCCTGTGGTGCCCAGGGCGCTGTGGGTTTGAGGGTGGCGAGGGCACAGAGGTGCCCTGCAGTGATGGGGGGTCAGGCCAGCCCCCAGGACCCTCTGGCACAGAGAATTCCCATGCCCAGCTCTCTGCTGTGGTTTGTATTTTCACCATGAGGAATTATTTGCATTTCGGGAGCGCTTGTGGAGCAGGATTTGTTGTCCAAATAATTGTTCTCTTTTTTTGGCTTCCTCTTCTTACTTCAAATATTGTGGCTGTGGGTAGCCAAAGCTGAGAGATGAGCAAGTGATTATTTGCAGAACCACTCCAGCACCCAGAGCACGTGGGTGTGGAAGAGACAGGGAATTTTGGGCTGTTTGCTCTGGACAAATGACCTCGGCACTGCAAAGCTCAGCGGCACTGCCAGGAAACCTCAAGCCTGCAGTGGAGTCTGGGTGTTGAAGAAGTGATTTCTTTCCTCTAAGGCAACATTACTAAAACTGGTGAAATATAAACTGTGCAGTTCTGGGGGCAGCTGGAATCAAAAGAGAGAAATAGTGGAGGAGAAAATATTATGGCACCACCAAAGCCAAACCTTCCCATGATTAGAAAAAAAAACCAAAAAGAACTTCGTCATGTTAAAATGTTTTGTATTAACAAGTTTTATAGACACGTTTAAAAATGGATCACTGAAGTCAGGAGTTGCTGTTTAAATTGGATTTTAGGATTTTACACTGGCAGAGTTGGCTCAGGTTAAACACATCTGATAAAGCACACGGTGGTGACTTCATTGGAGGGAAATCAGTGACAAACATGAAATTCATCCTGCAAAACAGAGCAGCCTAAAGCAAACGCTGTGCTGCTGGCTTGTACCTCGTGCCACTGCCACAGAGGAGGTGACACAGAGGGGACACAGAGGGGACACAGAGGTGACACAGAGGGGACACAGAGGGGACACAGAGGGGACACAACCCCCAGGTGCTGCTGTGCAGCCAGCTGGAGCTCGGCCCTACATTCACTGCTTTTATCCACGTTGGCCAAACAGATTGTTTTTGTTTTTAAAGTCACGGTGGAGTGAACGTCACAAGCACAGCCTGGGTGCTGTTACAAAATCCTGCCCTGGCTGTGCTCCTGCCTGGGGCTGGGGCAGCTGCAGTTTCCACGCCAGGGCTGTCTTTGCTCCGTTCCCCAGGACAGAAAGCTGCTGGGTTGCACCAGCCCTTCACCTCCTGGGAGCATCCCCGGGCAGCCTTGGCTCTCTGGGCAGCCAGGGCTGGAAATGCAGCTTGCTGTGCCACTGGGGAGATGTGGAACTGAACAGGGAGGAGGGTCTGGGTGCAGATCCCCACCTGGAAATGTGGCTCGAGTGCTTTGTTAGGACTGGGTGCTCCCAAAGCACCTTTAACTCCATCTCCAGGAGTTTCAAAGCCCACAGACTGAGGCAAGGGCTTTGTCCCTCCCTTTGCCAGCCCTCTGCCTCCCAGTGTTTATGATGAATCCTTTTCCCAAGGAGATGGGTTTCTGAGCACATTCATTCCCCTGGCAGGAGGCAGCTTGACCTGCTTTGTTCCCTTCTCTGCTCTCTGCCAAAGTGCCACCCTAAAGACAACAGGGGAGCAGAGGTTTCCTCACCAGGCAGTGTCCCTGGGCCATGGGGATGGAAGGAGGGCTTGGGGAAGCTGCTGCTGCTCTTCTTCCCCTCCCCAGCTGCCCATGCAGAGCCCCCAGCCCCTTGGCTGACCCCATGGTTTGGTAACTCCTGCGATGGGAACACACCCAGGAGGTTCTGCAGGTTCAGGGGAGCACAGGGGGGACAGGCAGTGCCACTCCGGGCTCCCCGAGGTCCGTGTCCTGCAGGGTGAGGGTTCCTTTCCTCGCCCTTTTCACATTTTTCTTGCTCTCTCTGCTCCGTGGCCACCTCGGCATCTCCTCCCTGTGCAAAAAAATCTCTTCCAGTGTGAAAGCTTGGCTCTCTCTGAGACTTCAACCCAGCAGCCCCAGCATTTCTCCCCCTTGTTCTGCTTCTATTGGAGCTCTTCTGAGAGCAAACACCAGCACTGATCTCTCTTGCTGGGGGCTCATTTTGCACTGAGCACACAGCCCGGGCTGTGAGGGTGCTGGCCCTTGGCTACACCCTCACATCAGCACATTTCTGTGGGGCACCAGCTGCACCCACAGCAGCCTGGAGATGCTTTTTGTCATATTCCAGAGCGGGGCAGGAGTTTTCCAGCAGCACTGGCTCCTGGGAGATGCTGTTCCCACAGCAGACCCTGTGGAACGACCTCTCCCCATCATACCCTGATGTTTGCCTGGCACAGACAAAGCCCAGCCAGCTCCCCTGGGGTTTTAGGGACAGAGCCCAGCTCTGGACAGAGCTGGAAGTGGAGTTTGCACAGCTTGGAAGGAGATTCTCTGTCCTGGAGTGTTGTAAGAGCAGGACACAACCCCCGTCTCCCTGGATCTGGCAGCTGGAATTGCTGTGTGTAAAGGTGCTGAATCAAGCACAGTATTTAAAGGGCACTGAGGTTTTTTAAACTTTCTCCATCATGGAAAAAAAAAAAAAGTGGATTTGCTGCTTCTCCATGCATGCAGTTTCAGTTTTCCCATTTTGCCTGTGGCATCCAGCTATATTTCTGTGCAATATTGCCAGTGCCAGGGAGAGTGGATTGGGAAATATTCACTTGTTTCCTGTCCTTGGTAAGGTCATTTTTGCACAAGTGCACATATAAATACATGTCTGCGTGTCTCCATTATCTATATCCAGCATACATAGAGCTGTGCCTAAACAAGGAAATGTAAAGGGTTTGCTGTGCCAGGTAAGTGCAGAGATGAAGATCTGTATGTTCAAAACTCCGAGTATTTATTGACTGTCATGTTTAAATAAAGAGGATTTATGGTATTTATGCTGTAGCCAAGTGTCCTTGCTTCAAGCCATTTCTCCCATATTTCCCAACACTTCCCCAGTGAATCCTTCAGGGCTCATTAAAGAAAACCAACACCTCAAGGAGCAGGGAGGAAACACAGTGTGGACAAAAACTTCCTTAATTTATCTTTTAGCTTGGAGCCCTGGCAGTGGGGAGGGGGTTGTGGGTGCTCAGCACTCTCTGGTTTTCCCTTCTCCCATCAGCATCTGCAGACAGGGGTTTAAAAACCCACCTGCTTCTCTGTTTGGACTGGCAACAGTGGATGGATCCTGTGCCCCTGTGGAGCACTTCCAGCAGCTGGGAGGGTTTAATCCTGCCCTGGGCTGGGAGGGAGCTGCAGCTTCCCCAGATGTGGAGGATGGAGGAAGGTGATGAGGTGAATTGTCCTGCAGGAACGGCGTGGCAGCAGCAGAGTTTGGGGAAATTCTGTCTGCCCCAGGTTGCTTCATCTTGGAAAAGCTCCTGGAGGTGTTTCTTTGGAGAGGTACCAACCTCCTGACCTGTCCTCTGCTGTCCCTCCTGCTCCAGGTGGGGGTGAGGAAAGAGCAGGAGGGATGCAAAGCAGGATGCCAGCCCAGAATGTTGCAGTGACGAGGATTTTGTGTCCTTTGTGCCACTAAAGCCCAGGATGAAGCCTTGGCAGCAGAGGACACCGTGTCCAGCACGTTTTGAGGCTTCTCCTTTCCAGAAACAACAGCAGGGAATTTTATAGCTCGGACAGGGAGAGATTGCACCAGGCATTTCCTGCCAAATTATAACAATTTGTGTTTTCAAGGGATACAGAGCCCCAGCCATGGCTGACTGCAGGAAGGAAAATTCAGTCAGACCTTCAACACCTGTGGGGAGCAGCAGCTGCCACCCACCTTTCCTTGCTGAAACAGGACGTTCCTGACAGGGAATATTTCACCTGGAAAGGTGGCAGGGCTTGAGAGGTGCTCAGAGCCAGTCCTGATCTCCCCTGAGGATGCCAGCAGCCCCTCCTGGCTCTGATCCTCCAGGAATGCCAAAGGAAAGGCCCTGGGGAGCCACTGGCAGAGCCTGGGGGCACAACTCCACACCAAGGGCATCTCCCAGCCCTAAAATCAGTCCCCCAGTGGCTCAGGGAGGTTCAGGCTCTGCAGCCTCAGCCCAGGCCTGAGAAATGCATAAACAGCAAATGGCCTCAGGGGAGGCCCTGCCAAGTCCTTTTTCCCCTCATGTAAATATTTTTTCCTCTTAAGTGTATGTGAGTGTGAAAAACCTCTCCTTAATATTTTTTTTTTTTCTCCCTGGCTGAAGGAAATGCTTGTTCATCCCTGGGTGGGAACAGCTTCATCTTGATATTTTGCAGCTGAAGCAAGAAACACGCTGCTGAAAAAATATCTTATCACCCCCAAAGCCATGCTGGAATCAGGTTCAGTGGTGCCTGTCAGGACATGAGCTCCTTGGTGCCTGTTGCATGGAGGTCCCATGGGACAGCAAATAGTGAGGCAGCCTTGAAGAAGGCTTCAGAAGCAGGGCAAAATATCCCTGGGGTTACAGGATTCCAAAGCCTGAAAATCCCACCCTGTTGTATTGGATATGTCAGTGGAAATGTGTGGCATTTTTTTCTGAGAAAAACTGGAGACCTAAATAAGTTTCTTGCTGTCTGGCCTTGAAATCAAATGTGTCAGCGGGAGCTGTGTGTGTTTTCTGATGGTGGAAGTGAGAGGAAGCATGGCTGTGTGCAGCAGTGCTGCTGGCACCCCAAAATATCTGTAGGGGAGCAGGGTGGGGGAACGGGGTCAGTTCTGGGGAATCCAATCCCTTCTCAGTGCTCAGAGGATTCCTGCCTCTCCATTGCCTTCATGTTGGGGAAGGTTGGGCCAGGCTGTCCCAGCCCTGCAAGCTGGGCTCTGCCCCAGGAGAGCAGGAGCTGCTGCTGCTGGTGATTTTTGGGAGGAAAGTGTCAGCAGCACGGCCAGGTCTGCATGAGAGAGAGATGCTGGGCTAAACCTGGATCCCCTCTAAACCTGGATCCTCTGACTAAACCTGGATCCCCTCTAAACCGGGATCCTCTGGGCTAAACCTGGATCCCCTCTAAACCTGGATCCCCTCTAAACCTGGATCCCCTCTAAACCTGGATCCTCTGACTAAACCTGGATCCCCTCTAAACCTGGATCCTCTGACTAAACCTGGATCCCCTCTAAACCTGGATCCTCTGACTAAACCTGGATCCCCTCTAAACCGGGATCCTCTGGGCTAAACCTGGATCCCCTCTAAACCTGGATCCTCTGGGCTAAACCTGGATCCTCTGGGCTAAACCTGGATCCCCTCTAAAATGGGATCCTCTGGGCTAAACCTGGAACCCCTCTAAACGTGGATCCTCTGAGCTAAACCTGCATCCCCTGGGCTAAACCTGGATCCTCTGACTAAACCTGGATCCCCTCTAAACCTGGATCCTCTGAGCTAAACCTGGATCCTCTGGGCTAAACCTGGATCCCCTGAGCTAAACCTGGATCCTCTGGGCTAAACCTGGATCCTCTGAGCTAAACCTGGATCCCCTGGGCTAAACCTGGATCCTCTGAGCTAAACCTGGATCCCCTGGGCTAAACCTGGATCCTCTGGGCTGGGGGAGGCTTCAGCAGAGCCCAAATCCTGCTCTGAGTCTCTGACACCAGAGGGGCTCGTGTCCTCCTTCAGAGAGCCAAGAAAATCCCTGTGGCACCGAGGCCAAGGGGAGCTCAGAGGGCAGGGAAAGGGAAAGCACAACCACAGAGAGAAGGGTTGTGTCTCAGGGCAGGGGCTGTGTTTAAAACAGGTTCTGTGTTTCTGTACAGGATCTGCATTTCTGTGCAGGATCTCTGTTCCTGTTCAAGATTTGTGTTTCAGGACAGGATCTTGATTTAAGGACAGGGTCTGTGTTTCAGGGCAGGGTCTGTGTTTAAAACAGGTTCTCTGTTTTAGGGCAGGGTCTGTGTTTCTGTTCAGGGTCTCTGTTTAAGGACAGGATCTGTGTTTCAGGACAGGATCTGTGTTTCTGTTCAAGATCTATGTTTCAGGACAGGCAGTCTGGCTGCTGCCTCTGCCCTCCCACCTTGGCCGTTCCCATCTGCTCCTGGAGGTGTGAGGAGATGATGGCTGCCTCTGGAAGGAGCAGCAGCTTTGCTTCCTTCTGGGAAGGGCTGGGAGGGCGTGCAGCAGGCGTTGCTGTGGCTCTGGGGCTGGGGATGCCTTTGGGGTGAGTGTGTGACAGGTATGGAGACAGAGCAGCACAGCCACCCCGTGTCCTGCCTGGCCTCGCTGACCAGGAGCTGGAATGGGGAACCACAGAGCCACTGAGGTTGGGAAAGACCCCTCAGAGGATCCAGCTCAACCTCTGAGCACTTTGCCAGCCAGAAGAGGTGAAGGGGAAGCGGGGTTTTCCCAGCTGAAGGGTTGTGGGAAGGGGTTGGGTACCTGGCATGCTGCTGGGCTTCGGCATCAGCGTCGCTCCCAGGAGTTTTGCTGGTCTTAATCTTAATTTCCTCTTTATTTGTCACCCTGAGGTGTCCACAGCGCCAGCCAGGAGCTGTGCTTTGTTTGGAAAGGACAGGTCAGCGTTGTCCATGATGGTGTGTCCATCACGCAGCTTTCCCCAGGGCTTGGCCCTGGGAACTCGAGCTGTCACTGCCACTGATCCAGGGGCAGCCCCAGAGGATGGGGGAGGCACCCACAGCTCACCGTGCCCCAGGGAATTCCAGACTTCCCACGGGAAGGTGGCAACCCATGGGATAGACAGGACCCTGCCTGTATAGGGATGCAAACCATGGTCCAAATGTCCATTTTCCAATGGGACACTTGTGAGAAGAGATCCTTTGTTAATAATGGAATAGGTTTGTTTTTGTTTTTTTCTCTGAAAAAAGACCGCCTTGATTAGGCATTGCAAAATTCAGATGATTTGCAAAATGCGTCGTTAAATTTTTCAAGTGTTTGTTCTATTCATTGCCCTGCCCACAAATTATTGCCGACAAAATTATGTTTTAGAGAAAAACTCGTGCAAAGTGAGGAACCTTTGAGTGCCAGAACTAGCAGGAGCCTTGGAGCATGGGGATGTGTCCAGCCCTGAGAAGCAGCTGCCTGGCTGTGCAGTCCTGGCAGAGATTGTGCTGTTACTGACACACGGGGATGTGGAAAGGCCAGAATGTCCCTCCAGGCTTTGTGTGGAACCCTCAAGAGCTTCGGGACGAGGGATTGTGGAGTGGCAGGAAGAGAGAAATGCAGCGTGAAGGTGTCACCGTGGTGACAAACAGCAGGGCCCAGATTAGAAACGAGTCAGTGTCCTGGTGACTCACAGCCCAGCCCAGCCCGTGCCACCTGCCACTGCCACCTGCCAGGACCTGCCACTGCCACCTGCCAGGACCTGCCAGTGCATAAACCCTTCTCTGCCACTTCTGAGGGTGGCTGTGGGACAAGGAGATCTCCCGGATCACCGAGGGGATGAGACAGAGCTGGACCCCCAAAACCCTTCACTCCAAATGTGCAATCCATGCCTGGCAGCAGTAGAAAGCCATTTGATGTTGTATTTTTTAGGGTGAAACCCTTCTCTTCCTCTGCCACTACCAAGGGTGGCTGTGGGACAATGAGATCTTCCAGATCACTGAGGGGATGAGACTCAGGGCTGAAGCCCCAAAATCCTTCACTCCAAACATGCAATCCATGCCTGGCAGCAGTAGAAAGCCATTTTATCTTGTGTTTTTTTAGGGTATAACCCTTCTCTTCCTCTGCCACTTCCGAGAATGGCTGTAGGACAAGGAGATCTCCCAGATCACCAAGGGAATGACACTCAGAGCTGGACCCCCAAAACCCTTCACTCCAAACATGCAATCCATGCCTGGCAGCAGTAGAAATGCATTTGACAGTTGTATTTTTTTTAGTCTTCAGTAATCCTAACCTAAGGTGCCTGCAGCCCCTGCCAGCTCGTTCCCTCACCTTGAGCACCTGCTGAATTCCCTTCCTTGCCCATGCGGCCAGGCTGTGTTTGCAGCAGCTCTGTCCTTCCCCTGCCCTCGGGGTGGTTTATGTGAGCTGCCTCATTTCTCCCTCATTTCTCCCTCATTTCTCCCTCATTTCTCCCTCATTTCTCCTTCATTTCTCCCTCATTTCTCCCTCATTTCTCCTTCATTTCTCCCTCATTTCTTGGGGAGTGCAGAGGGCGATTGCATCAATGCAAATGGAACAGAGAGTCGTAGGCTGACCATGGAGATTTCTGTACAAATGCTAATTCTAGGAACAGCCAGGTCCCCGCTGGAGGACATAAATCCCTTGTGGATTTAGCCAGGAGATCCAATTCCTTGTTGTTACAATTCCTAAGAGAAATGTATTCATTCCAGAAGGGATTCTCTGCTCTAGTGCAGAGCCAGGGATGGCTTATCCTGCTCAGAAGTGGCCTGGAAGTTTTTCAGGCTGTGTTTCTGCAGAAGGAAGGGATGTCCACTTCTTCCCTGGATACAAGAGTTTGGGACAAGCCAGAGGGACATCACCTCCTAAACCTGTGTCTCCTGAGAAACCAGAGGGACATCACTCCTAAATCTGTGTCCCCTGACAAACAGAGGGACATCAGCTCCTGAATCTGTGTCTCCTGATAAACCAGAGGGACATCAGCCTCTAAACCTGTGTCTCCTGATAAACCAGAGGGAACATCACTCCTAAACCTGTGTCTCCTGATAAACCAGAGGGACATCAGCTCCTAAATCTGTGTCCCCTGATAAACCAGAGGGACATCACTCCTAAATCTGTGTCTCCTGAGAAACCAGAGGGACATCAGCTCCTAAACCTGTGTCTCCTGCCCTGCTTCTCCCCACAGGAATCCTCACCCCACCCACGGCTCCTTCAAAGGAAGGTGATGGGGAGAGCGAGCACTTTGTTGTTAGTAAGAGAGCCAATCTCGAGATGAGCTGCTGAGGGATTAAAAGGCTGCTGGACTGGTTTTGGAGGTGAGAATAATGGAGCTGAAGAAATGTGTGGAGCTGGATAAATCCCACCCGCTCCTCCTTTCATCTTCCTTACATGGAATTTGTTAAAGTTTGGCTTCCAGTCATTTATGGGAAGCTCAGTTATCGTTCCCACACTCCTCTTGCTGATTTCTGTGCACAGAAATCACTCTCTTACTGCACAGCAAAGGGTTTTTTTGGCCACTTTATGTGATCCTGAGCCCTGCTCTGTCCTGCTGCCTCTGCAGTGAGCACTGGAATCACAGGGCCTGGTGTGGAGGAACCAGACAATGTCACCCAGCTCTGTAAAAAGCTTGGATCCTTCAGATTTCAGCTCTATCACAACTATGAAGTTGATTTAAAATAAAACACGCCTGAAAATCTCCAATTTCAGATGCTCAGAGGGCTGCAGATGAGCTCCTTGAACACCCCTCCCATCCCTGCACAAGTCTTGGGACCACCCATTCTCAAATGAGGTTTCAGGTGACGGCTGCTCTTCTCAGCCTTCCTAAACAGGAGGGAAATTACAATAAATAAGCGACCCAAATGAAAACCTTGTGTCCCCTCAGCATCCCACCCCTGCCTTTCTGCACATTCCTGCACTTTTCCTTCTGCAAGGAGCGTCTGTCTGGTTTCCAGCCCCTCTCTGAGGGTCAGGAGGACAGGCTGGGCTGGCTGTTGTGCTGTGAGCTGGGATTTGCCCTGGGAAGGGTGGACAAGACAACCCCAAGCTCCAGAAGCTGCTGCTGGCAGGGGCACGGAGGAAGGACCACATCCATCAAGTGCAGCAGGTCACCGTGACTGGAACCATGACCTCACCAAGCAGCCGAGCTCCACCCCGCAGGGAAAGCTTTTTATATCTCCCTGGCAGATGCCAACCATGTGCTCAGTCCCCGCAGAAGGGGCTTGCCAGGGAGCAGAGCAGGAGAAGGCGGCGGGCTGAGCCGCCCTGGTGCCGTCAGCAGTGGGAGCTGGGCTCTGGGAAAACTGTGTTTGCACTTTTCAGGCTGTGTTTGCCCAGGTGTGATGGGCAAACAGCCCTGGGTGCCCGGCTGTTGTGTCTGCCTGTGATAGCATCAGCACCCTGCTGCCAGCCCAGCTCTGCCAGCCCAGCTCTGCTGAACCAAAGCTCGGTGTGAGCCCAACCCACCCAGCTTTAGTGTGGCAAGCATGTTTCTCTCCCTCTCAGGGTTTTTCATAGAGGTGCACAGAGAGAAATGAAAGAGAAAACAATTTCTATTTCTGCTCCTTGTTTTTCCCATGTGGAATGTGTTTGGAGAATTGTTTACCTGGGGTGTTGCTTGGTTGGATTCTGGTGAGGATTGTTTGAGCCTGGTGGCCAATCCAATCCAATCCAATCCAATCCAATCCAACCCAACCCAACCCAACCCAATCCAACCCAATCCAATCCAACCCAACCCAACCCAATCCAATCCAATCCAATCCAATCCAATCCAATCCAATCCAATCCAATCCAATCCAATCCAATCCAATCCAATCCAATCCAATCCAATCCAACCCAACCCAACCCAACCAAACCCAATCCAATTCAACCCAACCCAACCCAACCCAACCCAACCCAATCCAACCCACCTGGGGCTGGACTCTCAGAGAGGGTCACGAGTTGTGTTAGAGTCAGAAAAAGTAGTAGGTAGTTTTAGTATCCTCCTTTTATATAGTATATTACTGTATTTTAGCACAGTTATAATAAAGAAACCATTCAGCCTTCTGAATTGAGTCAGACATCAGCATTTCTTCCCATTGGGTTCGCCTGTGTTTACAATAGCTTCAGCCCTGGGAGTGTTCACCAGGCTTGGCACAACTCCTGTGCTCCACCCTTTGATGTGGGTGAGAACAATCAGGGGGAAAAAAAATCGGGTTTTACTCTGAGCCAGGTGCAGCTGCTGCTGAGTGAGCGATTGCCCGAGGAGATTTTGGGAATGAGGTTGAAGTTCTGGAGCTTCAACTCCAGAAACAGTTGGAAACAGCTGGAAACAAACAGTGGGGATGTGTTGTACAAGAGGCCAGCTGGGGCTCTGTCCCTCTCCCTGCCCCGTGTAATTGTGCATTTCTGACCTGCTTGTCACTGATTTAATGGCATGGAAGATCCATGAAACTCCCCAGGAGCAGCATCCTCCAAAATCCGAGTGCAGGAATTGCCACTTCTGCTCCTCCAGGCTGAAATAAATGTGTTTGCTGTGGGGTTGCTTCTGTGGGAAGGGAGAACAGGGGCAGTTTGAATCCTTGGAGTTCTGGGAGGAGGGGATGGGGAGGAGAGCTGATGGATGCTCCACCCTGGGCAGAGAATTTCTGAGGAGCAGAACAAACACGCTGCTCAGTCTGCAAAAGATTTTCTTCTTGCCCTCAGGTGGGAGACAGCAGCATGAGCAGATGGAGAGGATCTCCCTGGTTTTTGTGGTAGGAAGCAAACCCCTGGCTGAGCATTCATTTACCAGGCACTGTTGGACTTCCTAAAACAAAAATCCTTCTGCATTTCCCCCTGACGCTGAGATATTTTGCATAAAACAATCAAACTGACCACCCCAAGTCCGTTTACAAGTTTTCCGAGCAATCCTCGGAGCAGTCGGAGGAATTCAGAGTTCAGAGCTGAATTCCACAAGCGATGATGTGATTCCGGGGAAGGATTTTCACTGCTGGAATCCAAACGTCCACAAACGCTGCTTTCTGAAAATGTGGGATGTTTTTGGTGAAGATCCCCTCCAGGCATCCACAGGCACCTGCTGATAATCCCACTTCTGTCAGGTCCCTGGCTCTTTCCCATCTGGAGGATCGTTGTCTGCTATTTTCTTGAGAGGATTTGGTGGTGTCTCCATGCTTTTGACATTCCATGGCCTGATGGGCTTGGCACACAGCACTGCTCCTCCCTCTGTGTTTCACAGGGCTGCAGGAACGGGGAGAGAACCCTGGAGATCATCCCAAGATCCCACCAGAATCCCCTGCAGGGAGAGCAGCTTGCTCAGAGCTCTGAGCTTGGATTGTGGCAGGAGGGAGCTGAAATTCCATCTCAGATCTTCATGAGGAGGCCAGAGGCAGGTGGAGAATCCAAAATTCCATCTCAGATCTTCCTTTGTGAGGGGCTCTAAGGCAGGTGGAGAATTCAAAACTCCATCTCAGATCTTCCTTTGTGTGGAGACCAAATGCAGATGGAGGAGAGAAATTAAAATTCCATCCCAGATCTTCCTTTGTGAGGAGACCAAAGGCAGGTGGAGAATTCAAAATTCCATCCCAGATCTTGCTTTGTGAGGAGCCCACAGGCAGGAGGAGGAGGGGATCTGTTGTTCCTACAGAATGAAGGCTGTTCTGCTCATTGTTAACTTGTTTGGCTTGGGTTTAAGCCCTGTGTTAGCTGGAATATCTGCAGAGGAAATTGGGTGTCAGCCAGGCTTAGGGACAAGTCTACACTCTGCTGGCATCACACCAAGAAAAGGAAATTACAGCGCCACAAAACAAGGGGAGAGCGTTGGTTTAGGTGGGATATTGGGATTAAATCCTTCCCTGGGAGGGCTGCCCCATCCCTGGCAGTGCCCAGGGCCAGGCTGGACAGGGCTTGGAGCACCCTGGGACAGTGGAAGGTGTCCCTGCCATGGCAGGGTTGGCACTGGGTGATTTTCAGTTTCCTTCCAGCCCCAGTCATTCCATGATTCTGTCCCTGGTCCCTGCTCCCTCTGTTGGGAACAACATTCAATCTGTTCAATGATAAAAAATAAACCCACAAGACCCAAAGCAAATTGTGTCCTACTTCCCAAAACTGAACAGAAGAAAAAAGACTCTCAGAAAAGGTGGGACAAGGGAAGGAGAGGGAAAGAGCTTTTAAAATCCTGTGGCTTTGCAGCTGTTCCCATCCTGGCTGCTTCCCAGAGGTACTTGGATGATCTTCTGCCTGGAAAAATTGAAGTCCTTCAAGCCCATCATTTGATGGGGACATTATTTTTCAGCAAAGGAGATGAAAATCCAGATTTGGGGTTTAGGAATGGAGCTGCACCAGTGTGGGAGCCAGGGATCTTCACTTGGGTAGATTTGAGTGATATCCCAGTGCTGGGAGATCCTTCACGTGGGGATTAAGGGCACAGAGGACTTGGATCTTCAGAGAAGTTTGATACCACAGCCAGCAAGTGGATATGTGGAGTTAATTTGGTGCCTGGCTCGTGGAGAAGGCTGGATGTGTGCTAACAACTAACTGGGAATTTGTGTCCCAGCTTGACTTTGTGGCTGCTGGACCAAAAGCCCAGCAGGGCTGTGCTGGCCTTGGCACAGCAAACTGGAAGGGATGAGCTGGAATTTCTCCTTTCCTCGATAAAAGTGATCATAAACCAGACTAAATCTGGGACTGGGACACTCCGGGGTTCTTTTTGATGCTACACCTTGGCTTTTTACAGGCATTCACAGGTTTTTCTTTTCCCTGGAGCTGTGCAGGGGCACCTGATGGTTCCTCTCCTGTTGCTGTGCCCCAGGATCCCTCTCACACCCCGCACTGGGAGCAGATGCTGTTTAAATGTTCCGGGAGGAGCTGTTGGCAAATGGGGGATGGCAGGTTGCAGAAACAGGATAAAATAGCAGGAGTTTCCCAGGAAAGCTCAGAGAGGCAGCAAAGGAAAGGAGGGACAGTCTGGAGAGGAGCTGTGCCAGGCTCGACTGGGTTGTCAGACCCCTGTGGAGGTGCAGACGGTGCAGGGCAAGGCTGGCAGATTTTCCTGCTTCCTGGAGGGCTGGAGCAGGAAATTCTGCCTTGCTCTGCCCTCATTCCACCCTGAACCCTTGGATTGGGGAGGAGCTGCTCAGCTGCCTGCAGAGATCTCCATGTCCATGGACATTCAGCTCCCATGGAGATTTCACAGGGTACAGGGCTCAAATGGAGGGAAGCAAATATAAAATTTATGGAATCAGAAGTTCCCAGAACGGTCTGGGTTGGAAGGGACCGTAAAAATCATCTCATTCCACCCCTGCCATGGGCAGGGACAGCTTCTACTACCCCAGAGTGCTCCAAGTCTCATCCAGCTTGGCCTTGGGCACTCCCAGGGATCCAGGGGCAGCCCCAGCTGCTCTGGGCACCCTCACAGGGAAGGATTTCTTCCCAACGTCCCATCTAACCCTACTTCCTTTCAGTCTGAAGCCATTCCCCACATCCTGTCACTGCTGCTCCTGCTGATTTGCAAAACCACTTAGTGCAAAGCACTAAGAATCCACAGGGATTTTTTTTTTTTCCTCTTCATCCTCTCCTTGACCCCTTGGGAAATGTCCCATGGGAGCCATTTCAAACTCCTGCCGTGACTCTGTGGGCAACAATCCATTCCCATTGACTGGAAAGGGAATTCTGCCTTTCTCATCAGCTCTTCATCCTGTGCAATGGCTGTCCTTGAGCCTGGGATTAATTAGGACTAATGACCAAAAACATCATCATCAGGCTTCCACCTCTCCTAGGACTGTCCTGAACCAAAAGGAGGGAACGTAAAGGAGTGGATTCCAGCTGGGAAGTTGTTCCCAAGGCTGTGCATTCCTCGCTTTGTGGGACGTGTGCTGAATCCAAGATTCCCACAGGTGAACAGGCACCACTCAGAGGCTGCGAGGCTTCCCTTGGCCAACTTCTGTTTTGAATATTAAGCTTTGCCTTGTGGACCTTGAGGAATTCAGCTCCCGGGGCAGAGGAAATGTTGGAAGGGGTCAGGCGAGCTGTGCTCCGTCCGTGTCACTGGGAGCAGCCAGCAGCGTTCCAGGACACATCTGATTTTGTGCTTTTTACGAGGCAGATGTTTGGGAGAAGGGCTGTGCTGTTTATTCGAGCTGCCATCTCGCAGCCCTCCTCCCTCCGCGCGCACTCGGAGCCCATAAATAAAGATTCCTGGGATTCTGCCGCCCTTTGGACAGCGCTGCCTTCCATCAGGGCCTGGACAAGCTGCAGACCCCGCTCCCCCTGCACCTCGCTTTTACAGGGGAATAAATCAGTCAGGGCTAAATCCTCTCTCAGTGACACGAGGATAAACGCGGGATGGCCGCGCTGGCGGCGGCGCCGCGGTGGAATTGCGAAGGGGAGTTTGATTCCTTGATTTTTGGAATGGTGCTGCTGGTTTGCTCCAAAAAAGCTTGGGCTCAGCGTGTCCTGGGGCTGAGCAGCAAGGCAGGGCTTGCTCTGGGCTGCAGTGCTGACAGCAGAGCAATTCCATGGATTTTGCTGGGATTATTCACAGAATTCACAGAATCACCGGGTTGGAAGAGACCTTCGAGATCATCGAGTCCAACCCAGCCCCAACACCTCAACTCAACCCTGGCACCCAGTGCCACATCCAGGCTTTGTCAAACACACCCAGGGATGGGGACTGCACCACCTCCCTGGGCAGAACATTCCAGAACTTTATCACCCTTTCTGTGAAAGCTGATGGAAATGAGTTGTACCTTCAGCACAGCTCCAAGAGCTCCAGGCCATTAATGCAAGGATAAATCCTGTGTAAAGTGATTGTTCCCATGGCCTGACACTGTTCAGGGCAGCCCCACAGGGGTGATCCCACCCTTTGGCTCGTGTTGGGATGAACACAGAAATGGAATTATTTTGGAGTATCCCCTTTTCCTTCCCACTTGATCCCCACCAGTGGCTTTGCCCTGGGAGCTTCGGGGAAGTTTCAGGTTTCCTTGGAAGCTGAAAAGCACCATCCATAGGATTGCTGTCGGAATATGAGGTATTGATGATTCTGAGATTGTAGAAAGTCTCTGTCTTTCAGCCCTGTTGCCAAAGAAGAAGTTGTAATTCATCTGTGCTGGTTTCCAGGTTGTTTATTCTGTTTATCTCTCACATGTTCTGCTGCCCTGCCCAGCTCTGTCCTGCAGGGCAGCGTGTGGGGCTCTGCCCTCAGTGGGATGTGACAAACATTAAATACCAGAAACTCCCTGGGCTGCATTTACAAGAACGTGCCAATATCTGTCACCTACGTTGGACAGTGTGTCCCCAGCCTGAACCAACAGAAAAATGCCAACACCACAGTGAGACATGGAGGGCATGAAGAAGGAGAAAAGGACAAGGCACACCCAATTTCCTCCATCTTGTCCCCTTTGGACCCCTAATCTGGAATCCTAAAATTTTACTTTTGCACCTGTGCCACACTTAATTATTACTGATATCAGACACTCAGAGCTGGTAATTGATCCTGTAAGATTGAAAACTCTTTTCCATGGGCAGAGATCACAGCCAGTGTCTCTGGGGGCTCTGTCCAGGGGGTTCCTGACCCCTGCCAGTGTCCCAGGGCAGCCAGAGGGAAGCTCTGGACTCCCACAAATTGCTGCAGGAGAGGCCTCGGGCTCCCAGCTGATGGAAAAGGGCAGAGGAGCTTCGCTCCGAGTTTCCAGATTTGTTCTGGAACATCTCCAGGGTGCTCAGCATTCCTCAGCACACAGAGCCACGGCTTTCACCATCCATCCTTCACGTCTGGGTGGGTTGTCCACCCTGCACAAGCTGCTGCTCCTTGGTCCCTGGGGGAATGCTGCCCGTGGAAATTGCTGGAGTTGCAGAGCCGGGGCTATTTCACACAGGGAATTTCTAAAGAGCTCACCAACCCCAAGATATCCCATTGTCCTCAGGAATTGTAGGGGCAGGACAAGGGGGAATGGCTTCAAATCGAGAGAGAGGAGGTTGAGGTGGGATATTGAGAAGAAATTCTTCTCCAACAGGGTGGGGAGGAGGAGGAAGGGAAGCAGGGAGCAAGGAAGGAAGGAAGGAGGGATAAACACACTTTACAGGGCAGATGGAGTACAAATAATGTTTTTAAAGAGATGCTGGCAAGAGACACTGGTGCAAATCATCCCTGTCACGTTGGAACTTCATCCTTGATTTGCACAAGAAGTACAACTCCAGTTTGGATACCCAGAATTCTTCTGAGAGAGGCATTGTGTTCCCAAAGAACAGATATGGTTTTTTTTTTCCTCTCTCTGCAGATCCATTTTGGCTTTAAAGCTGTTTTCTTCTCCTACACACCCAGATGATAATCTTTTACATGTCCTTATTAAAAAAATATCACTTCCAGAAAATAAAAACACTGGCATATTCTGTACTTGTTCCTTTCTCTATCTCTGAATTAATTTCCCATTTATTCATCTGACTTGTCAGTCATTACATATCTCCACAATCAAGGAAAGAGGTTTAATCCCTCTCCTGGCTTTGGCATCCAAATCCCTCCTCTCTCCCAACCTCGCTGTGCTAAATTAATGCTGTTTTCCCTTTTTTCCCCCAGAGATCCCCGGATGCCCAGGAATGGTGGAGAGCTGAAGGAGCCACCCTGCGTTCCTCACCACCAGAGCTCGTGAGGGCTCTGCAGAGATGGAGCGGGAGCACGGCCTCGCCTCCCCGAGCCGGGGGATGCTGTGGGAAGCAGAGGTCCTCAGCCCAACCCATCACCCACCACGCAGCACCTCCAGGAGAAGCTGGGCAAGGACAACCAAGGGACCAGGAGAGGCTCGGAGAGCCTTGGAGGACACCAGGAAGCCGCAGGAACTGGAGGAGGGGATGTGCAAACCCTGACAAAGGTGCTGAGGGATTTTTCCCCCCCATGGAAAAGCCTTTCCCAAAGGGAGCACCAGGCCCAGGTGTGGTCTCCAGCTGGTTTGGAAGAGGCACAGGCAGGTCCCAGGGCCAGCTGAGGAGCCCAGCAGGACGTGCTGGTGGCCACGGGCTGGGTGGGGATCCAGGTGAAGCAGGAATTGGTGCAAGACCAAGAGAGGGGAGCATGGAAGCTTCCTTCGATTTATTCTGTGCTTGTTTCTCCTTCTGGTGTCTTCTCTGTCTACCTCTTCTCCTCTAGAGAGCACGGGGGGCCCTGACTGTCACAAAGGAGCACAAGGATTGGCACAGGACAGGAATGGGGCCTTTGTTCTCTCCTTGCTCCAAAAAAAATCTCCAACTGTCCTGCCTGGACCTCAGCCACTGGAAAGCCTGGGACCTGGCAATCCTTCTCCTTGAGGAAATCACATTTTAGCAGGACCAGCCACCTTGGGAGCCAGGATTTCCCACCTGAGGCTCAGAACATGACAGAACATCCATCCCCCTCCTGCAGCTGTGGGAAGGAGCATGCTCAGCTCCTGACTTTGGATGGTGGGAAGCCAATTAAGCAGAGAAAGAGATGGAGTTACATCCTCAGGCAGCAAACAGCAGGACAAACTGGCTGAAAACCATAAAAAACATGCTGGACTGGCAGGTGGTGGCCAAGAGGTCACTGAGCTGCTGCCAGAGCTGGGCAGGACGTGCTGGTACTGAACTGTGGGAGCCCCATCTCAGACCTTCCCTCTCGGGCTTCCAGCTGCAGAAGCTTTCCCTCCCGTGCAATCCTATTTATTTATTTATTATCTCGCTGCTTGATGTGAAGCTGCTAAAGGAGCCCCCTCCCCACAGAGAGCCAGGCCTGTGTGAGGGGCAGGACACAGGGACACCTCCCACCACAGCAGGAGTGAGCTCCTGGTGAAGGTGTCCTGCTGTGCTGGGCGGGTTGGACTGGTGGGGTCTTCAGGGTTCCTCCCAAGCAAACTCACCCCGTGGTTCTGTAAAGTCTGAAAAGGATGTGGCACCCCTGGAAGTGCCCATGGATGGGTGGATGGAGCTCTGAGCAGCCTGGGATGGTGGAAGGTGTCCCTGCCCATGAAAACAAAAACACTGGCATATTCTGGACTTGTTCCTTTCTCCAGCTCTGAATTAAATTCCCGTTTTTTCAGCTGACTTGTCAGTCAGATGTGGTCGTCAAGGTTCCTTCTGAGCAAACTCACTCTGTGGTTCTGTGAGATCTGAAAAGGATGTGGCACCCCTGGAAGTGCCCAAGGATGGGTGGACGGAGCTCTGAGCAGCCTGGGATGGTGGAAGGTGACCCTGCCCATGGCGAGGGGTGGAGCTGGCTGAGCTCTAAGGTCCTTCCATTCCAGGATTCTGTGGGCAGGGGGTGGGCACACGAGGGAAGAGGAAAAGCTGAGACCAGAAGTGTCCCTGGGGGGAGGATGAAGTGTGGATCTTTCAGGGCAGAGATTTTTGGGGAGGACAGAGGCTGCAGAGCTCAGCGGTGCCCCTCTATCCCAGCTCTCTGTGCAGGGCCATGGAGCTGCTCACCTGGGGGCTCCCGGGTGCCCTGCTGCTCTCCACAGCTTTCAGGATGCCCTGGAATCCCCGGCACAGCTCCCAGCTGCCCTAGGAGAACCGGATTTCTCCCTTCCCCCTGAAGAGCCCTGCCAAGGTTTAGGCCAAACCTGCTGAAGGGAGATATTTCCCAATAAAAACCTGCTCCTCAGAAGATCCTGGCTGGCTCCAGTCCCTTATTCTGTACTGGAAACACGGTCCTTGGGGTTGTTTGCAGCTTAGGGATGGGGCTGTGGCTGTTCTCTTTCTCCCCAGTCCCTGATGTGCAAGAGCAGGAGCAGGGAGACAAGGGATGAACTTCAATCCTTTGCCAGCCCAAAAGCAGGGACCTACCTTGCAGAGCTGGCCAAAATCCACCTGCCTGAGCCCCTCCAGGGTGTTCCAGGGGTTCCATTCCCTGCTGGATCTATTTCTGAGTGCCCTGACCCCGGGGACATCCTGCTGTCCCCTGCGAGGTGGCTCCGTGCTCCCCAGCAGGAGCTGCTGGGAGTTTTCCACCTGTGTTTTCTCCTGGCAGCTTCATTCCACCTTCCCTCGTGCTGCTCCTCAAGCACCTGCTGCTCCCGCTCTCCTGCCACTTCACCAGGGCTCCTCTTCCCCTTCCAAGACCTCCCTGGCTCCCTGATTGCTGCCACTGCCTGTCCTGGCACAGGATGAGCCTGGTCATCCATGAGGAATCCAAACCCACCCCTGGAGCAGCCCCTGGCAGTGCCCAGCTGCTGCTCCCTCCCTCCTTTGGGGTGCAGGGAAAGGGCAAATGGAGCCAAAATGGATCAGTGTTGGCACTGAGCACTCGTGTCCCAAAATATCAGGAAGGAATCCTTCTCTGTGAGGGTGGTGAGGCCCTGGAATGGATTTCCCAGAAAAGCTGTGGCTGCCTCATCCCTGGAATGATGAGGTTGGATGGGGCTTGGAGCCACCTGGGATAGCGGAAGGTGTCCCTGCCATGGCAAGGTGGGAATTAAATGATCTTTAATGAGTTAAATGATCTTTAATGAGTGAAATGATCCCTAATGTCCCTCCCAACCTAAACCCTCTGTGATCCCGTGGGGAGCAATCCCTGGCAGGGAGGAATGCACGGCCAGGGATTGCTCAGCAAAGCCCAGCCTGAGCTCCGGCAGCAGGGATGCTCCAGCATCCCTGTGGAGATGTCCTGGGAGCGTGTGGGGAATGGAAACTGAGCTCTGCCCTGCCTGGGAATCCCACCAAGGGCTGGAGCTGCAGCTGGCACCCAAGCAGAGCTGCAGGGAGCTGGGGGCACACAGGGAGCTGGCCTGGGGAGGGTCACAGCTCTGCTCCTGTCAAAGAACAAATTGTTCCGACGAATAAAGAATGGAAACGTGCTGCTCTTGCCACTCTTCTTTATCCCAGCTCCCAGAGGGAGGGGCTGCACCTGGCTGGGGGAGCACAGGAACACCAGGGCAGTTTGGGAGGGGCTGTGGCACCGGGAGGAGAGGATGGATGGAGTCAGGAAAAGCAACAATTCCATCACAGAGTGGGCCAGAGCAGGGGGCAGAGCCCCTGCAGGGGTTCCTGGTGCCCATAACTCCAGTTGGAATGGGCTCTTGGACTGGGCTGGAACGGAGCTGAGCAGCAGCAGGGCAGGGGTGTGGGGCTGCAGGAGGAGGAGGCACCAAACCAACCAAGAAGGAGAAAAAAGAGGGTGAAGGGAGATGAAGAAGGTGCTGAGCATCCCAAGGGATGCAGGATGGCAGCAGAGGAACCTGGAGTCAGCTGTGGCACCGTCCTGTCCCCTGGGCTGGTTCTTCACCCAAATAAATCTGAGAGCAGCTCCTTAATTCCTCCTCCCCATCGCTGCTGCTCCCCCGGGTGACCCAGGGCAGGGTGGCAGTGACAGCACTGCAGCTTCTCAACAGCCTTTGGCAGGGGAAAAATGGGTCCCCAAACGAGGGAAGAATCAAAATGACACATTTCCAACTGAATTAATGATGAGACAATTAATTGCCCCGATTAAAACCAGTGGAGATCCTGGAGAGCCCTAATCCATAAAGATGCTCCAGGCAGCAGCACCCTGGGGTTTCACACTGCTCTGGCAGGAGCTGCAGGCAGCACTGCCAGGAGAATTTGGGAATTTTATCACAGGACAGCCTGAAAATGAGAATTTGGGAATTTTATCACAGGACAACCTGAAAAGCTGCACAGATCCCTGTGGAGTGACCCCCTGCTTTTAGTGCCACTGAGCACTAAAAAGCTCATCCCTGGTGTCTGTGGACATTCCCAAAGTCACCTTGTGTGCCACCCACCCACCTCAGAGCCTTGCCCAACCTCTGCAGGCATGGATGGATTTTCCTCCAGGATGGATTTCCCTCCATCTCCCAGCCTTTGCACGTGGATTTGCAGAGCTCTGGGGTCAGCCCTGGGTTTTGGGACTGGAGAAGTGTCAAGCCTCATTTGCCAGGAGCCCACCCAAGCTCCAGCCAGCCCAGCCAGTGTCCAGACATCCTCCTGAGGTTCCTACAGCTCGGGAGCGAAGGGCTGGGAGGAGATGATGGCAGCACATCGCTGCTGTGAACCCTTTCTTCATCCTTTCATGGTCCGAGCTATGAACGTGGATGATGGCAGCTTTAAGCCCCCTGGGAGCAGCGTTGTTTAGCCGCCGTGTCAGCGCTTGCTGGCTGAGCGAGGCTGTTTTACGAGGCACTCGAATCCTTCCAGGAATCCAAGGACCCTTTTCCACCCACACATCCACTCCTGGCTCTCGTTTTCTGTCCTGTTCGTTCCTCGAGGCTCTGGCGGCCCCGTGGTCCCCAGATGCAAACAGGTTCCTCAAAACCCCACACCTGGCTGGATTTGGGGCTACCTGGCAGCCTGCAGAGGCTGAGGAAGAAGCAGGGGCTTCTCTTGTGGCTGCTGCAATTTTTAAAGTCGTTTTGTCAGCAGGGCTGCCAGCCCCCGGCAATCCATGTGGGATGCCTCCCTGTGGTGCCCATCCCGGGCATGGATTTTTTGGGAGGATGGAGGAGGAGTGAGGGGCTGTGCCCACAAAGAGCCACCCCAGGCACAGCCACATCCCTTTGGGATGAGCCTTCATCTCTCGGCATCCTTTTAACATTCTGCTCTAAAATAAGCAGCAGGTACTTTCCCTGCCTCCCCTAATTCCATTCTGGGTCTTGTGTCCCTTTCCCTACCTTCCTTATTTCCCTTCTGGATGATGTGTCCCTTTCCTTGCATTTCTTAATTCCCTTCTGGGTGTTGCGTCCCTTTCCCTGCCTTCCTTAATTCCTTTCTGGATTTTGCATCCCTTTCCCTGCCTTCCATAATTCCCTTTTGGATGATGTATCCCTTTCCCTGCCTCCCTTATTTCCCTTCTGGATGCCATGTCCTTTTCCCTGATGCCTTAACCCCAAAATCATTCCTGGAGCATTTTCTTCCCTAGGCACAAGCTGAATTCACATTTATTTCCATTCAAAAGGCACAAATCCCAGCTAATATTGGAGGAAACCATTCCAAGCTGGTGATTTCCCACCATTTGGATTGCTGTAGGAGAATGCTGAATTCCCGGATGCTCTGGATTGGTCTCCATGGAAACGAAATATAACATAACATAACATAACATAACATAACATAACATAACATAACATAACATAACATAACATAGCATAACATAGCATAGCATACCATAGCATAGCATAGCATAGCATAACATAACATAACATAACATAACATAACATAACATAGCATAACATAACATAACATAACATAACATAACATAACATAGCATAGCATAGCATAACATAACATAACATAACATAACATAACATAACATAACATAACAACATAACAAACATAATATTGTAATTTAATGTAATATAATATAATGTAATGTAATATATAATTGTAATGTAATGTAATGTAATATAATATAATATAATGTAATATAATTTAATATATATTACATTATGTATTTATTTTATAAGCTATATAATATATAATATATAATATATAATATATAATATATAATATACAATATACAATATACAATATATAATATACAATATACAATATATAATATACAATATACAATATAGTATATAGTGTATTATATATAATATGATATATTAAATAGTCAATATAAAATATTTTATATTTTACATTTTATATATTTTATATTTTATATTTTATATCCTCCCTGTGAGGGTGGGCACGCCCTGGCACAGGTGCCCAGAGCAGCTGGGGCTGTCCCATCCCTGGCAGTGCCCAAGGCCAGGCTGGATTTTGGGGCTTGGAGCCTTGCAAGAAACATCAGAAAAAATAAAATTGTAGAGCCAGAAAGGAATTCCACCCCCAGCAGATCTGGCGGATTGGTCAGCTCTGAAAAGTCATTTTCTAGAAAAAAAGAAGTCCCGATTGCTCCACTTCCTCCCACCCTCCCTCAGCTGCAGAACTTCTGCGATTTTTGGGTTTTAAACAGCAAAGGAGGCGGTGGGGGAGAAATGAGAACAATCATCTCGGCAGAGGACAGAGAAACAAAGAGGAAATTCAATTTTCCACTTTCCTTTTATCACCCAAAGCAAAGCGAAATGAACGTGTCAATCCAAAATTCAACCAAAATTCAATTTTCTGTGCTTAAGAAGCCTCCCCCAAGAAAGTGTAAGCAGAAATGATTTTTTATTTTTTACAAAAAAAAAAGATGGATTTGATGGAATCAGGCTGTTTGATGCCCAAATTGTGGCTAAGCAGGGTGGAGAGGCACTTGCAGCTCTCCAGCTGTTGATGGAATTCCAGCTGTTGGGGGAATTCCAGCTGTTTGGAGAATTCCAGCTGTTTGTTGGGGGAATTCCAGCTGCTGGGATTTCCCTGCTGCTCCTTGTGCAAAGCTGGGATGGTTTTGGTAAAGAGGTGGAAAATCCTGGCTGGGACTGAGCCACGGACACCCCACACGCCATGGAAAGCTGGAACTGGGCAGATTTTGGCTGGATTTTGGCAGATTTTGGCAGGATTCTGGCAGGATTTTGGCAGAATTTTAGCAGGATTCTGGAAGGATTTTGTCAGGATTGTTTCAGGATTTTGGCAGGATTCTGGCAGGATTTTGGAATAATTTAGCAGGATTCTGGCAGGATTTTTCAGGATGTTGTCAGGATTCTGACAGAATTTTGTCAGGCTTGTTTCAGGATTTTGTCAGGATTATGGCAGGATTCTGGCAGAATTTTGGCAGGATTCTGGCAGAATTTTGGCAGGATTCTGTCCCGATTTTGGCAGGACTCTGGCAGGACGGGTGGCACAGGGGAGCCACTCCTTGCTGTCCCCTCCTGCCACCTTCTCCCAGGCTCTGCTGCATCCCAGGTGCTCCAGCAGCCAAAATTCCAGCAATTCCTGCGGGCTCCAAGCAGCCCTCCAGGGCATCACCTGCTGTTGAGGCTGCTCCCAGGGAGCTCAGGGCTATTTTTGGAGCTGCTTGAGGGCAGGGAGGATTAAGGAGCCCCAAATGCACAAGAGAGGTCTGGGATTTGCTCAGCCACAAACTCTGCCCCAGCTGGGGAAGGGCAGCGCCAAGCTGGAGTCCTTGGAAAATTTAGGTTAAATGTTAGGGGAAATAAAAAATCTCTCCCTGTGAGGGTGGGCAGGCCTGGCACAGGTGCCCAGAGCAGCTGGGGCTGCCCCTGCATCCCTGGCAGTGCCCAAGGCCAGGCTGGATGGGATGGAGCAGGTCCAGAGCAAGATCCTCACGGCTGAGGGACAATAATGACATTTATTATTCATTCATCATTATTCATTTTGCGAGTATTTCTTGCCTGGCTTCTCTTCTGGAGCAGAAAGACTCTGAGGTGGGGGTTTCTGTGCCTGGAAAATGTCCTTTCTGCCTGTTTATTTTAGGGGGTGTTTCTTGAATCCAAACTGGCTGTCCCTTCTCGTTTAAAGGTTGTAAATGCCACGTGGCTGCAGCCCCTGCAGGACTCACACACAGCCAGGCTCTGCAGAGACCCCAGAGCTCTGCTTTTCCCTGGAAACCTCTCCCAAACCTCACATGGCCCAGCTTCCCCTTCTCAGGGGATTATTAGAGGGCAGAAAAGAGAGCCTGACTCAGCGTGCAACTGGAATTCCCTCCAGACTCACAGCAGGGCTGATTTTCCATTTGCTTTTCAGGATTAATCCCCCCAGGGCAATGCCCTGAATCCATCTCTCAGAATCTGAGCTATTGATGATCCCGAGATTGTAGAAAGTCTCTGTCTGTCAGCCCCCTGCCAAAGCAGAAGCCATAATTGGTCTGTGCTGGTTCCAGGTTGTTTATTCTGTTGATCTCTCACATGTTCTGCTGCCCTGCCCAGCTCTGTCCTGCAGGGCAGCGTGTGGGGCTCTGCCCTCAGTGGGATGTGACAAACATTAAATACCAGAAACTCCCTGGGCTGCATTTACAATAACGTGCCAATATCTGTCACCTACGTTGGACAGTGTGTCCCCAGCCTGAACCAACAGAAAAATGCCAACACCACAGTGAGACATGGAGGGCATGAAGAAGGAGAAAAAGGACAAGGCACACCCAATTTCCTCCATCTTGTCCCCTTTGGATCCCTAATCTGGAATCCTAAAATTTTACTTTTGCACCCATGCCACACTTAATTATTACTGATATCAAACCCTCAGAGCTGGTAATTCATCCTGTAAGATTGAAAACTCTTTTCCATGGCCAGAGATCACAGCCAGTGTCTCTGGGGGCTCTGTCCAGGGGGTTCCTGACCCCTGCCAGGGCAGCCAGAGAGATGCTCTGGACTCCCACATCCATCCTGCCCTGGCCAGGTGTCTCTGTGGTGGCAGAATTGTCCCTCAGGCCTGGCCCCTGACCTTCACCTGCTCCCTGCTGCTCCTGGGCAGCCCCAGCCACTCTGCCATCCCTGTTTTCCCCAGTTCCCTCCATCCTCAGGGGTTTTGAACCCAAACCATGGAAAACCAGCAGGAGTTCTGGGTGGGAAGTTTCCTTCCAGAGCGCTGTGTCTGCATTCCCTGCCCAGGCACAGGGATAAATCCCAGTGGGAAATGGATTCCTGTCTTTTAGTGATGAATGCAGCCTTCAGCAGCATCAAATTCTTCTGCTGATGCAGAGAATTTATAAGCAAGAGGATAATTTACTGCATTTGGGACTGAATAACTGTTCTTTCAATCCATAAATAAATTAAATTCAGGGAAGTGGTGGTTCCCCCATGCCAGGGAATGCCTGAGTGCCCAAGGCCAGGTTGGGCAGGGCTTGGAACAAGCTGGGATAGTGAAAAGTGTCCCTGCCCATGGAATGAGATGATTTTAAAGTCCCTTCCAGCCCAAACCATCCCACAATTCTGTGATTCCTGAAGACAAAGTTTTAGTCTGATGAAGTCTTGTAGGCAGAGAGTGGGACAAGAGCAATAAAGAGGCTCTGACATTAAATCACATTAATTGCAGCATAATCCTGCAAATGTGCTCCTGGCTGCCAGATTTCTCGTTCCACGAGGAGCAGCACACCCACTTCCCTTCCCCAGGAGCTCAGAGCACACGTAAATCACAGCTGGGTCCTTCCTCTGCTCCGAGGATTCCTCCTGCATTTTCTGCTGTGCTTTCTGCTTCAGAACATGCTCTGTCCCTCTGGTCGGTGCTTTATTCCCTGTTTTCCTGAGCATGATCCAAATAAATCCCTGCTCTGCGTGGAGCTAAAGCCCAGCTGCCCATGGCAAGGTTCCTGTGGTCAGTTTAGGTGCTGCCCCTCAGAAATCAGGGCAGTCGTGGCCTAATTAAGGAGATAAAAAATGAGGTGGTTCCAAAAACAAACAGCTCTTGTGGGTGGGCAGAGCCAGGCTGGCCCCCCCAGGCCATGCAGCTTTGGGGGTTTCAGCCTCTCTGCAGGGTTGGCAGCAAACCCACCCCTGAACCCCCAAGGCTCAGGTGGGAATTTTGTGGGAATTTTGCCTTGCCCAAAGCCCCCAGGAGCTGGGTTGGTGTGAGGGGCAGGAGCTCTGCAGCCTGGCAGACCCCTGGGGGAAGCCCTCTCCTGTCCCTGGGGCTGGGCCAAGCTCGAGGTGACCCCACAGTGCTGGAAGCTGCACAGAAGAGGCCAAACCCCTGCCTGTGGCAAGCACATTTCTCTCACCCTAAAGGATTTTTGGTAGAAGTGCCCAGAGAGAAATGTGCTTGCCACAGCAGCCCACAGGCTGGCCCTGGGTGTCACAGGGTGCCCAGAAGCCACTTTCTCATCCTGGCTTCCCCCTAAACCACAGCTTCCCCAAGCCCTGCTCGGGCAGACCTCATTTGACATGGAATTCTGTGCCCAGGGGCAGCAGGCAGGAGCCTCTGCTTCCCAAAATATCCCTGACAGGTGCCCTCAAAATCCTGGCAGCAGAGTGACACCGCTGAGAGAGATCCCAAAATGGATTTCACCTCTTCGAGCCCAACCAGATTCACCCCTGGACCTCCAGGTCACTTTTATTTGTCCAACTTCTCTCAGGCCCAGGGATTAGAGAGCAGGAACATCTCCATGCCCACAGCCCCCAGCTCAGGCCCAGAGCTCGGGGCTGGGCCCAGCTCTGTGTCCCCACTGACAAAATGTGGTCATTAAAATGATTAGAGAGGTTTCTCTGCCCTAATGAAGGTGCAAACGAACCCAAAGTCAGTAGCAGATATTTTTATTTAAATGTTAACGTGAGGTGCAGAGGGATGGGCAGTGCTTGCATGGATGGATGCACTGCTCTGGGGTTTTTGGGGTTTCTTCCCAGTGCTGCCAAGAGGAAATCTGAAACATCAGTTCTGCCCCTTCTGCATTTTGTCTTCTGAATTGCTCTGTAAAGGCAGGAAGCTCTCTCCAGAGAGGAGGATTCTGGCAGGATTTTTTCAGAATTTTGTCAGGATTTTGGTGGGATTCTGGCAGGATTTTGGTAGGATTTTTTCAGTATTTTGTCAGTATTTTGTCAGGATTCTGGCAGGATTTTGGCAGGATTGTTTCAGGATTCTGACAGGATTTTGGCAGAATTTTGTCAGGATTGTTTCAGGATTCTGGCAGGATTTTGGCAGAATTTTGGCAGGATTCTGGCAGGATTTTTTTAGGATTCTGGCAGGATTTTTTCAGAATTTTGTCAGGATTGTTTCAGGATTCTGGCAGGATTTTGGTATGAATTTAGCAGGATTCTGTCCGGATTTTGGAAGGACTTTGGCAGGATGGGTGGGACAGGGGGAGCCCCTCGTGGGTCTCCCCTCCTTGAAGGGATCCCATCCCTCTGCAGGTGAGTCCTTCAGAGCTGCAGGGCTCCACGGGGGAATTCCTCATTTGTAAAACCACACCGTGTTCCACAGGGAAAAATGAAAAACTAAATCCCCAGCAACGTAACTGAAACCAAGCCAATCTCCAGCAGCAAATCCAATCAGGTTTTCCTGTCAGGCACAGGTTTGGAGAACATTGGACTGAGTCATCTGCGGGGCTGGATCGATGGGAATCATCTGGAGCCAGTTCCAGCAGCAGTTTGTGCTTGCAGAGATGAATATTGCTGCCATGTCACCACACCAACGTGGTGCCACCAGGGAAGGGTCCCCACAGTGTGGCAGCTGTGGAAAAACACCCTGGGGATGTGAAGGAGGCTGTTGTGGGGTAGGTGTGGGGCCCTGTGGTGGCACAGACACAGCCCACAGGTTCTTCTGGCAACAGAAACCACCAGAGGCTCCCTGGGATGGGATGGGATGGGATGGGATGGGATGGGATGGGATGGGATGGGATGGGATGGGACCTTAAAGCTCATCCAGTGCCACCCCTACCATGGACACCTTTCACTGTCCCAGTGGCTCCAAGCCCCATCCTTTGACACTTCCTGTTGGAACTCCAAATGTCCCTCAGACATTTTTGGAGGTTCCAGGCCCAGGTCAGAACCATTTGAGACCCTGGCAGGCAGCTGGAAACAGCTGTGATTTTGGGTTTGAACCATGGAATGATTTACCAACCTTGCAGGAAGAACAAGAAGTCACAAAAGTTTAGATATTATAGTAGGAGTAGTCACAAAGTAGAGGGAAGAATTTTTGAGTGCTGCACAGGGGGGTTTTTACTTTGTATGTGGGGGTCAGAGGTTTTAAGATGGATTTGGGATTTGGGCCTGCCCTGTCCTCCCTCTTTCTCCTTCCTCACCTCCATGTTCTTGGTGATGTTGGCACTCACAGATTGGTTTAGAGTAGAAAAGCACATTTAATGTAGGTAATAGGCATTGGGGAAAACTGTAACCATGTAACATGTAATGTACCATATAAAAGATAGAAAATCACCATTTAATATAGGTAATAGGCATTGGGAAAAACTGTAACCATGTCACACGTAATGTACATATAAAAGATAGAAAATCACCATTTAATATAGGTAATAGGCACTGGGGGAAAACTGTAAACATGTAACACGTAATGTCCCATATAAAAGAGAGCAGCAGCCCTGGTGGGGAGAGAAGAAGCAGTCGGGGTCAGAGAGGATGTCAGGGTGTGTGTGTGCCTCTGCCTGAGCTCTGAGCAAACCACAGCAGCCCAAGGAGAAAATCTTTGAGATAACTTGCAATAAACTGCCTTGAGACACAACAACAGAGACTGCTGAGCCTTTCTTTGGAAGCTCGGGTTGGAGGAGAGACTTTTCCACCACACGGAGCCACCCCTGACCCAGGGTGAGCTCCAGCAGCTTCCAGGGATGGAGCAGGCCCTGCTTCTCTGGGAATTCCATCCCAGCCCCTCCTCATCTTCACAGGGAGGAATTCTTCCCAACACCCCAGCTAACCCCATGTCCTGCCCCTCCAGCCCCTGCAAATCCTCTCTCTCCAGGTTTCCTGCAGCTCCTTCCTGGGAGGCCACGCTGAGCTCACCCCAAAGCTTCTCCTCTGCACGTGAACAATCCCAGCCTTTCCTCTGAATTATTAAAAGATGAATATTGATCTAGTATCGATATGTAACTGAGATGGACAAAAACTCTCTACCAGTTTAAATTTAGAAAGTGTATGTTTATTAAAACAACCGGGCAGCAAGTGGGATAATTCCCTAATGCATGCTGCAAAAATCACAGGTATTACAAAGCCCTTTTATTTGCAGAAGTCCTGAATACACAAAATATAAATGCATATTCGTGTCCCTGTCACTTCCTCTGCCTCCATTCGTATGCTAATTAGCAAAAAGGCCATTAAGCATTCATAGTTTTGTAATGAGTCGAGGGTCTGTTTTGGGGAGGGGGTCTCCAAAATGGAGAATAAAATAAGTTCCTCGTTCTGACCTTTCTACCTTTCCCATGCATATGTGACAAATGAGTACTTGTAGTTTTCCTGTGTTTAATGGATTCCTAAAGTATGGGAAGTCTGCAACAGCTTTTGTGTCCTTGAAATCTGTTTTTCACATTCTGTTTTTCATGATAAGCACAGCTACCCAAACAAAAAGTTGACAAGCAATGAGTTAATAGATCCTGGATATCTTATCTAAGATTTGGCTACTGTTAACTATGAGCAAAACCTATTTATCTACATTTGCTCAACCAGTAACATTTAATTTAACTATTATCTTAACTTTCTAAAAATTCTTAATTCTTCAAAATTAATGTCTCACCTCCTGTGGGAGTCCAGAGCATCCTCTGGCTGCCCTGGGACCCTGGCAGGGGTCAGGAACCCACCTGGACAGAGCCCCCAGAGACACTGGCTGTGATCTCTGGCCATGGAAAAGAGTTTTCAATCTTACAGGATCAATTACCAGCTCTGAGTGGTTGATATCAGTAATAATTAAGTGTGGCATGGGTGCAAAAGTAAAATTTTAAGATTCTAGATGAGGGGTCCAAAGGGGACAAGATGGAGGAAATTGGGTGTGCCTTGTCCTTTTTCTCCTCCTTCATGCCCTCCATGTCTCACTGTGGTGTTGGCATTTTTCTGTTGGTTCAGGCTGGGGACACACTGTCCAACGTAGGTGACAGATATTGGCACGTTCTTGTAAATCCAGCCCAGGGAGTTTCTGGTATTTAATGTTTGTCACATCCCACTGAGGGCAGAGCCCCACACGCTGCCCTGCAGGACAGAGCTGGGCAGGGCAGCAGAACATGTGAGAGATAAACAGAATAAACAACCTGGAACCAGCACAGATTAATTACAACTTCTTCTTTGGCAGCGGGGCAGAAAATCAGAGACTTTCTACAATTTCAGAATCATCAATAGCTCAGATTCTGACAAAACCCCAGCAGAGGAGGAGCAGAGGATGCTCTCCCCATCCCCTGCATCCCCAGGATTCAGGAATTCGGTCCCAGCTCCCTTCCCTGCAGCCCTGCCCACCCCAGGGTGGCACGGGGGGAGCTCCGGGAGCTCCTCTGGGCTCTCCTGGACCCTGCCACGAGCAGCACAACCTCACTCGGACATTTTTAGAGCAGCCCACCTGCCCTCCTGGCATTTTTGCACGGCCAAAAAGCAAAGTGCCAAGGAACTGCAGTGATGCAATCCTTGAATCATCCTCTAAAGAGCAGCGGTGGGAGAGGGTGGGCTGTGAATCACAGCTCCTCACTGCAGCCCCCGCGGCAGCCAGCTGCCCCCCTGCTTGTTTTTTGGCCTATTTTTCCTTTTATTTGGCCATTTGACAGTGGTTGTTCATTACAGGATTTTTTTTGAGATGCCTATTGCCGTCGGCTCAGGGCCGCCCGTAATTTTTTAATGAATTTCCCCCAGATAGAGATGAACAAAAGAGCTGGAGGAGAGGGTTTGATTTCCAGCCTCTGGCAGCACTTTATAAACAGCTCAGATGATTAAAAAGACAAGGGTGCTCTTTTAATAACAGGTTTTGTCAGGGTTCAGCTAATTAATTTCAGAGGAAAATGGAGCATTTTGGTAAAGCAGCCACTTTGAGCTCCTTTTTCTGTTCAGCTTCTCTTTGGATTCATGATAGAATTTCCCTGTTCATGATAGAATTTCCCCCTTCATGATAGAATTTATCCCTTCATTATAGAATTTCTCCCTTCATGGTAAAATTTCCTCATCTCATTTGAAGGGTGCTGGAAGTTCAGGATGTTTTAGGTGCCTTCCAGCCTGGCCAAACCTCATCCTGCTGCCCACACCCCTGGAAAATGTGGGCAGGGTGGGAATGAGGAGCTCTCCAAGCTGCAGCCTTGGCATGCTGCAGGATAACACAGAGGGAAAATTGCTGGCAAAAAACCCCAATAAACAAAAAAACCCAAAAAAATGAAAAAAAAAAAAAACAACCAAAAAAACCCCAAAAAACCCAACAAAAAACCAAAAAAAAACCCCAAACCAAAACAAAAAAAAAATTCAAATTACCCCCTTTCAAATTAACCCCTCCTGTCCCCTCCTGCCATACTGAGGGCTCCCAGCTGGTGAGAAATCAGGTGTGAGAAGGGAATGGAGAGAAAGGACGTGGAAAATTTGGATTCATGCAGTGGGGGGAAGCAGCAGGGACTCTGTGACCTCTCCAAAGGTGAGGGACAAACTCCATTCCCACTTTTGCCTTGTTTTCCTTGGATTCTGATCGAGTCTCCCTCTTCCACTCCCCGGTGTTTCTCACCCAGGGCTGGGGAATACCAGGACAAGCGAGGCAGTGCCAGGCTGGGCACAGCAGACATCAAAAAAGCAGAATATTGCACCCAGCAGGTCCTGCTGGATAAAACCAGGTTCATTTGCCCTGCAATCTTCACCTTATTTAGAGGCAGCCCCGTCCCCATTGCCCTCCCCTTGCTCCACTTGTGAAATAAATGTCTATTTTTGTGCTCAGCTCCTGCCTGTTCCCCACGTACTGCCAGGGAAATGAAGAGCTGTGTTTATTCCAAATAGCTTTATTGAAGCATCGGGAAGCACAAATCAATTTCCAAACAAAGTCCTGTGGTACCCCAGGAATCGGAGCTGACAAACACAGAGATTTGCTGGGTTAAATTAATAGCCAGGCAAGATAAAAGGCAAGGCAGGCCATAAAATGAGTCAGGTACAATATACTCCCTAAACGTGGAGCTCAGCAGTAAATAACCAGCAGAGGGGTTTTAAAAGTCAACCTGGGAAAGGAAATTCTGGGAATTTGCCATGGAGGAGTCGCTCCTGCCCGTGGTGGGGCTGCAGGAGGAAAACACTTCCACTTTTCCAGAGAGGGAAATTCAGATTTCCTCATGTCCTCCTCCAGTGCTGGCAGGGCTTGGCTCTCTGGTTGAGGCTGCCTGCAGAGATTGGGAAATGCTGGGGTTTTGTTGGAACTTGAGGTTTTGAAGATTCTGAGTTTGTAGAAAGTCTCTGTCTGTCAGCCCCACTGCCAAAGAAGAAGTTGTAATTAATCTGTGCTGGTTTCCAGGTTGTTTATTCTGTTTATCTCTCACATGTTCTGCTGCCCTGCCCAGCTCTGTCCTGCAGGGCAGCGTGTGGGGCTCTGCCCTCAGTGGGATGTGACAAACATTAAATACCAGAAACTCCCTGGGCTGCATTTACAAGAACGTGCCAATATCTGTCACCTACGTTGGACAGTGTGTCCCCAGCCTGAACCAACAGAAAAATGCCAACACCACAGTGAGACATGGAGGGCATGAAGAAGGAGAAAAAGGACAAGGCACACCCAATTTCCTCCATCTTGTCCCCTTTGGACCCCTCATCTAGAATCCTAAAATTTTACTTTTGCACCCATGCCACACTTAATTATTACTGATATCAAATACTCAGAGCTGGTAATTGATCCTGTGAGATTGAAAACTCTTTTCCATGGCCAGAGATCACAGCCAGTGTCTCTGGGGGCTCTGTCCAGGGGGTTCCTGACCCCTGCCAGGGTCCCAGGGCAGCCAGAGGGATTTCTGGATTCCCACAGGGTTTGGCAAATAAATGAAGGGAAGGATTGGAGCCCTGGGCAGGGGAAGCAGAGCTGGCAGCACCTGCAGCAGTCGCAGGCACCAGGGCTGGAAAAGCCGGGAATCACCCGGGAATCACCCGGGAATCACCCGGGAATGCTGCCCTGGGCAGCGGGGGTGGCACAGGGGGGCTCTGGGGATGCTCCCTTCCACCTGCTGGAAGCAAAAATGTGAATTTTCTCTTTTCTCTCCCTCCCCTGGGACGCTCTTGTTTTTATTTTAGCTTCAGTAACGCCGCCTCATTTTCCCGTTGCACTGAGGGGTTTTTCCCAGCGGAGCTGTCCCGGATTGTCACCAGCAGCCACCTCTGGTCCCTGCTCATCCACAGGGACAAACTGCCCCAGGTGTGGCTGTCACACAGGGCAGCTCCTCCTGAGCTCACCCAACATTTTCACATTTTCACACCTTCTCTGGGGCTGCTTCGGCTTCTTCCTCTGTCCTCTAATTAACTAATGAGACGCGATGAGGCTGTGACACCACAAGGAGTGACAGGACCTATTGTAAATGCAGGTGAAGCCAGTGGGAAGAAATGCTGATGTCTGCTCAGAAGGCTGAACGATTTCTTTATTATACCTATACTATAATACATTAATATACTATTTAAAGGAGATACTAAAACTACAATCCTACTTTTTCTAACTCCCATATCTGACTCAGAATTCCTGGCCCTCTCTAGAGCTCAGCCCCAGGTGGGTTGGATTGGCCACCAGGCTCAAACAATCCTCACCAGAATCCAAAATCCAGCCAAGCATCACCCCAGGGAAACAATTCTCCAAACACATTCCACATGGGAAAACGAGGAGCAGAGATAGAAATTGTTTTCTCTTTCTTTCCTCTGTGTTCTTCTGTGAAAAATCCTGATAGAGAGAAGCATGTGCCTGCCACAAGGGCCACCGAGTGCAGCATTTCCCTGACAGAATTTCGGAGGGGATGTGGTAACAAACACTGAAATGGGGCACTTGGAAAGCAAGAATTGCTCAAAAACTCTCAAAATTCCTTAACCCTCTGGATTGTCCTGCACTCCCAAGCTGGAGGGAAGGGTGGGAGAAGATCCCAATTTTCTGGGAGTCTGTCCCTCCTCAAGGCAGTGACATGTCCTTTTTTAAACCCCTTTTTTAAACCCTTTTTTTTTTGGGGGGGGGATGTGGTTAAAACTCCCCTGGAATGTTCCAGGCTTGGAGCTGTGAGAGATGAGTAATGGGCTGATTGACTTTCACAATTAACAGACAAATATCATGGATATAAGTTTTATAGATTTATAGTTATAGTTTGTAGTTAATAAAGCTCTTCCACATAAATTAAGTTACAAGTATCTCATGTTTATCCCTTTGGGTTTCATCACTTTTTGTATGTGAAACTCAATCCAATGATGCATAATAATAACAATAATAATAATAATAGGAGACTGCCTAATGAGCAGGAAATCAATCCCTGTCTCCTGGGCAGTCATTGAATAGCAGGAATTTTTTAAAAAATCTGTTGATTTTTTTAAAAATAAATGTGATTACTGTGTAATAAAGCTGAATTAACAGGTTCAGCTGGTGTGTGCCTGGATGTGAAGCAGCTCTGGCTGCTGGGGGTGATTTCTGCAGGCTGGAAGAGATGCAGGGATTGGGAGCAGCTCCTTGCCATGGTAACCCCTGCCCACTGCCAGCCCTGCCTGTGTTTCTCTCAGGCAGGCTCTGAGTTTGACACATTGTCCCTCAAAAATTCATCCCTCAAAAATTCATCCCCGGGCCATTCCACGGGGTGCAGCCCCAGCCTTCCCAAAACAATCCTGCCTGCGCCTGGAGAACGTGGAGAAAATGCAGAATTGCCTCTTCAGAGTGAAGCTTTTGGCATTGAGCTGGTGGAAGAGAATTAATTAATTTAAATATTAGGAAGAAATTGAGGGCTTGGCACAGGGTGCCAGGCTGGGCAGGGCTGGGAGCAGCCTGGGACAGTGGAAGGTGTCCCTGCCATGGCAAGGGTGGAATGGGATGATTTTAGGGTCCCTTCTAACCCAAACCAGTCTGGGGTTCTGGGATATTGGCACACAAATGTGCTCAAATCCCAACACATCAAGGCTGCTCCTCCCGACTCCCGGGCTGAGGTTCAACTCCTGAAGGCAGATCTAATTCCTTGTGAAAAATACATATTTTATGTTTGGCTTTTTGCAAATATTATAATTAATATTATATGTGTAATGTTAGAAAGTCGTGAAGTATTAATTATCTTAAGTAATGTGTTAAATTGGGAAAAATGCATATTTTATTAATGGCTTTTTGCAAATATTACAATGAATGTTATATGTGTAATGTTGGAAAGTTGTGCTGTATTAATTCTCTTAAATAGCATATTGAATATAGTTTTGGTTGTAACACAATGTTAAAATAGAAACTCTGAGATGCAAGATACTTTTTAATTAGCTCGAGAAAGGGATAAGATAACCAAGAAACTCTTCACACAGAGATAGCAGCGACAGGAAATCTAAAGTTCCTGCCTCCTTATGGGAAAAGACAAACATCCTTCCACCTTCTCTCCGTCTTCATGGAACCATCAGGAAGAAGTTGACAAAAACCAGAAAAAATCCTAATTTGCAAGGAATTTATGCATCATATATGAAATCTATGAATATGCAACAGGCTATTGCTTTTAAGGTTTTTCCTTCGTTCACAAGTCATGGTTTTGGCAGCTCAGTGCCCCAAAAAAATCCAGACATCCATAATTCTTTGTTTTTTACTGTCTTGTAATTGTCCTAACTCTATATTTCTATTACTCTAATTTTATTACTATTTTTATAACAATTTTATCATTATTAAACATTTAAAAAATTCTAAAAACAACCGTTTTTCACACATAACCAAACTAACAGTCCATGCTTAACAACTATCAACTATTTTGCAGTCGTTTCTAACCTACTCTTAACAAGGGTGGCACCAAGGGCAGCCCCCAGCAGCAGAGTGGTTTTCCAAAGGATTTTCCATCCTCTTCATGCCAGATTTTGGGAACTGAACCCAAACCAAGGCAGAAATCCAGATGCTGGGTGAAATCCCATTCCGCAGGGATGAAGGGGATTTTCAGGAGATTTTGGGGAGGGCAGGACGGGCACTCCCACAGCAGCAGGGACATCCCTTTGTCCCCATTCTTTTTATTGTCAGCCAAACCTCTCGGGCAAGGAAAAAAATTAGGGATTTCCCTAAATCCCACAGGAATGGCAGCTGCGGTTTGGCAGGGATGGGCTGGGAATGCTGCGAGGCTGCTCGAGGTACAGACCTTTAGCCAGGAGAGCAGGAAATGTTAATGAGCTGTTAATTAGCCCCGAGTTTCTCTCACACCCACGCCCTGCACTCGCACGGGTTTGGGCCAGAGGGTGTTGGTAGCATCTCAGCCACCCAAAAAAAAAAAAAGTGTGAGCAGGGTGAAATTTGGTGGAATTTTTATTTTAGCTGCTGTGGCATCACCTGCTGAATTCCACAGCAAGAGCCTTCCTGGCAAAAAAATAAATCACCAGAGGTCCAAGAGGATTTGCAGAGTGTCCAACAGAGACTTTCCCAAGTGTCCCTCAGGCTGTTGGATCTTTCCAGGTGGAAATCCGAGAAGATCGAAGGATTTCCAGCTGCAGATGTATCCAGAGAGAGAAGAGGGACGCATCACAAAAGTAGTTTGTGCCAGTTTTTAGGGCTGGTTTGGAAAGGATTTGAGAACAAAGCAGCTCACGCTTGGCAAAACAGCAGCAAGGAGATTTCAGAAGAAAATCTGCCAAGGCCAGCAAAGGATCTTTAAGGAGGAGTTTAAGTGATGCAGGGAGAAAGGGCTGAGAGAAGCTGGGACAGGGACACCCCCCAAATCTTCTGGGGGTACCAAATAAATCCCAAAATAGGCGTGGCACGGGCACAGGAGACAGAGATGGCTCTGAAGGTGCCAGGTTTGGCTTCCCTTGGCTGCATCCCTGCCCCAGCCACCACCCGAGCACACAGCTCATCCTTCCACGAGATAGAAATGACAAAACCCAGCTGGTGGCTCAGGGGAACCTGGCAGAGCCTCCTGATGCTCTGGAGTCATGTAGGAATTCATTAAATCCTTCCCAAAGCACTGGAGAAAGGGGTTTCATTGGTTTTTTTGTTGTTTTTTTTGTTTGTTTGTTTGTTTTTTTAACATGATTCATATCGTTGGAATACTTTGGGATCAAGCCTGGCTTAAATCTCAGAGAGGGGAAGAAAAAATCGTGCTGCCATTAAACAATCAGCTGCAAGGAGCTGAGGGTGTCCCAGGGAGGATTAAACCCCACAGCCAGCCCATAAATCCTGCAGATGTAGCATTTATGGGTTTATACTCTTGTGTGGCCCCAGTGCCATGGTCAGAGCAGGTGCAAAAGAAAGAAAAAAACCCCAAAATGAAACAGCAAAATAAAACAACCAGAGCACAGAGGGAGTTTGGTTACGTAAGGATTTATTCTTCCTTCCTCAAAACCCATCTGCTGCTCAGGAGCTCATTTCTGTGTATTCATCCTGATTCCTGGACCGCATTCCAAGAGTCTCCATGGCCAAATGTGGAGTCTTTTTCATTTCCCTCCCCTCTCCTGCAGTGTGGCAGGAATTGTTGGCACTTGTGCTGCATCCTACACTTGGCCCCGGTGCTGTGGAGAGAGGAGAACCTTATGCCAGTTTTCCTCCCAGTTTTCCTGCCTCTTTCCTCCCAGTTTTTCTATTTCCTCCCAGTTTTCCTGTTTGCACCAGTTTTCCTACCAGTTTTCACCAGTTTTCCTGCCTCTTTCCTGCCTATTTCTTGCCTGCTTGCTGTCTGTTTCCCACCTGTTTCCTCCCAGTTTCCTCCCAGTTTCCTGCCTATTTCCTCCCAATTTTCCTGTTTCCTGTCTCTTTCCTCCCAGTTTTCCTATTTCCTCCCAGTTTCCTGCCTCTTTCCTCCCAGTTTTTCTATTTCCTCCCAGTTTTCCTGTCAGTTTTCACCAGTTTTCCTGCCTCTTTCCTGCTTATTTCTTGCCACTTTCCTGCCTGTTTCCTCCCAGTTTTCCTGCCTGATTCCTGCCTATTTCCTCCCAGTTTTCCTATTTCCTCCCAGTTTTCGTGTCTCTTTCCTCCCAGTCTTCCTTCCTATTTCCTCCCAGTTTTCCTGCCAGTTTTCACTAATTTTCCTACCTCTTTCCTGCTTATTTCTTGCCAGTTTCCTGCCTGTTTCCCACCTGTTTCCTCCCAGTTTTCCTCCCAGTTTTCACCAATTTTCCTGCCTCCTTCCTGCTTATTTCTTGCCAGTTTTCCTGCCTGATTCCCACCTGTTTCCTGCCACTTTTCCTGCCTCTTTCCTGCCTGTTTCCCTCTGTGGGGAGCTGTCCCTCTTGGCATAGCCCACAGGAGCTGGGGAGCTCTGAGCATCTTCCCTGGGACCCCCAGCTCACCCTGGCACCTCCTCACCCAGGAGAAGGCAGGAGCAGGGAGCTGTCACCCACCCCCTGGCACCCAGCAGAGCCAGCTGCCCCTCCACATGCCCCTGGCACTGGGGTTCCACCAGCTGGGTGCTTGGAAAGGTTTTAGAAGGTTAAAGAAGGGGGTTAAACAGGTGCCCCACCTTCACCAGTCCACTCTCCGTGCCCACAGGGATGTTCTCCCTGGAAATGCCCATCCCAGGTGTGAGTGCCAGGGACACTCAGGTGACTGTGGGCAGTGCCAGCTCCAGGACCGGCCCCTGCCTGATGCCACCTCAGCACAAGGAGTTTCAAATCCCTGCTGGGGATTATTTTTACATCTGGCCTCTCTATTCCCCATCCAGGGCACTTCCCTGCTGCTCCTCTGCCTCTTCTCCCCTCCCTCAGGAACCAGGGGAGCTCTCAGGACAGGCCCAGCAGCACTGCAGGAATTCCAGGCTTGTTCCTGGAGTTTGCAGCACTGCAGGAATTCCAGGCCTGTTCCTGGAGTTTCCAACACTGCAGGAATTCCAGGCTTGTTCCTAGAGTTTGCAGCACTGCAGGAATTCCAGGCTTGTTCCTGGAGTTTGCAGCACTGCAGGAATTCCAGGCTTGTTCCTGGAGTTTTCATCCCAGCACACCCCAGTGCACAGAGTTTCTTTCAGCCCCTGCAGCCACAGTTGGTGACTCCTGGCTCTGGCTCAGCCTCCTCCCGTACATATTTATGAGCCCAATTATCACTGAACAAGCAGGTTGCTGTGCAAATAAATGATTTTTAATCTAAATTACCCAGTTTACACACTCCCCCCAGCTCTGCTTAGCAGAACAGCTGGTGTTTACCAACTCCTCATTACCCATCCAGGCAACAGCAGGAGAGGCTGCCCAGAGAGGAGCAGCCACCTCTGAACCAGCTGAGCTCCAGGTTCATCCCTGCCTCAGCCTCGCTGCTCCTCCACGTCAGGTCTCTCATCCAGCCCAGTTTGCACCACTGTGCCATGAAGGAATGATGAAAAAATGCCTCCTGGTAACAACTGTTATTGTTGGATGCTGTGTTTCTGCAGAAATGAATTATTTCCATGAAAATCCAAATATATCCAGCTCTCTGTCCATATCTGTATTCCCATTTATCAGCATTTCCTTTCTCCCCATTCCACGGGAGGCTCACACCTGAGCTCAGATGATGCAGGAATTATTCCTGTGCTATTTCCACTGCCCAACAACGAACAGATGGGAGAGAAATCCCTCCCCTCGTTATTCCAGGCCTTAATCAGCCCCCGGAGGCATCAAAGCACGGGATCACAGTGGCAGGACTGGGAGTGCTGGTGCCTGGAAGGCCAAGCTGGGGAAGGACCAAATCCAAGCAGGGATGCTCCTGCAGCTCCTGGCAGCCTCTGGAAGCGCTGGGAAGGAAGGAGCTGCTCCGAGCAGCTCGTGCTGCTGCACGTGCCTCCCTCCAGGCCTATTTCCAGCCTGTCTGGCTGCAGGGAGAGAGGAAAACTCCTGGCCTGGGCATGGAACAGGCAGTCACATGTGGCTGGGGAAGGAGTCACAAGCCACAGCACCGCTGGTGTCAGAGGAGATTTGATCCATCCCTTCCCTTTCCCCTATTTCTGCCTCCGGCGGTGCCAGGCAGGGCGCTGGTGGTCGATGTTTTCTGCAGGATAATTCCCACATTCCTTCTCAATTCCCAGAGCTTTCTCCTGGAGCAGCAGCAGAGCCCTGGCCAGGCTCTGCACCCCTCAGGTGTCCCACAGAATGCCCCAGGAACGAGGGCCAACATCCCCATCCTGGGCAGGGTGGAGGATGACAGGAGCTGCAGGAGCTGAGCCACCACCTGGTGACCTCCTCTGGCACAAAGTCCCCACATTTCTCTGCCCACAAAACTGGCTGGAGGGATGGAATATCCTCATCTTTCCTTGGGCACCGACCCAGGAATTGGTACACATGAACAACAGCTTTAAATTTCACTGTATTGTGAATTTTAATTAGCCTTGGCCCCTCTGAGCTCTCATCCCAGTGCATCACAGCATGTGGGAGGGACAGGGAAAATTATATTTACAGGATGCTCCCAAGGAGGAAGACCTTTTCCACCTTCAGGCACCACAAATTTGTTTTGCTGTGATTTAAGGAGGACACCTTTGGTTCCAAAGCAGCTCCGGAGTCGCTGTGAATCAGAACATTTCTGATGTTTGCCTGCTGGAGCTGGGCTGAGTCAGACACTGAGCCTGTGTTTAAACAAAACCCTCAGGGCTTCCAGAGCCACCGAGCTCCTCTCCACACCCTGATTTCCAACTGTCCATCTTCCCCCTGGCACAGAGGAGTGAGACCCTGCTTTTCCCCGGGTGTGAAAAGATCCAGAGGGTGTCAAGGGGTCGGAATGATCCTTACAGACCACCTAGACCAACAAAAAAAAAAGGAGAACTGACTGAAAAGCTGCAGGAAGCATCCTGGCATGGCGAGCAGCAGGCACCTGCACTGGATCAGGATCAGGCAGCCCATCGGGTGCCCTGGGGCAGGAAGGTTTTGGGGAGCCCCGAGCTCACTGGATTTCACCCCAGGGGAGATTCCCCTGCCCCAGGCTGGGTGTGAGGCTGCCCGGCAGCAATGCTCGGTAAACACGCAGTAAATAATCATTGCCCCGGTGACGAACGCCTCGAAGGGATTGGAAGAGGAAGCTGAAGCAGGGAGGAAATAAATATTCTGCATTGAAGCAAGCCAGGCAGGGCAGCACGGGCAGGAGGGACTGGGAGCTGGGTCTGGCTGGGAGGCCCAGATGGCCACAGGTTGCCAAAGCAAAGAGATCAGCTGGGAAAACCTCTCCTCCTTCCCTGTGCTCCAGAAAGCCCAGCTCGGGGTTTGCAGGTGTGAAAAATGCATATTTTGTGTATTTTATGATTGGCTTTTGGCAAATGTTACAATGAATATTATATGTGCCATGTTAGAAAGTTGTGCTGTATTAGTTCTCTTGAGTGGCGTGTTAAATTGTGAAAAACGCACACTTCATCACTGGCTTTTCACAAATATTATATGTGTAACGTTAGAAAGTTGTGCTGTATTAATTCTCTTAAGTAGTGTGTTAAATACAGTTTTAGGTTACAACATAATGTTAAATAGAAAGTCTGCGATATAGGATTTGTTACAAGCTCAAGCAGGAAGATGAGATAATCAAGAAACTCTTCACACAGAGATGGCAGCAAAGGGGGCCCACAAAAAGTTCCTGCCTCCTTATCAGAAAAGACAAACATTATTCCACCTTCTCTCCATCTTTTTGGAACCACCAAGATAAAGGAGAAGAAGTTGACAAAATCCAGAAAAGTTCTTAATTTGGAAAAAATTTATGCATCATGTATGAGATATATGAATGTCAAACCATGACAATGAATATGCAACAGGCTGTTGCTTTTAGGGTTATTCCTTTGTTCACAAGAGATGTTTTTTTGTGACTTAGTGTCCGAGAGCATCCGGACATCCGTAATTCTTTGCTTTTTATTGTCCTGTCATTGTCCTAACTCTAAACTTTATTACTCTAATCGTATTACTATTTTTACAACCATTTTATTATTATGAAACTTTTAACATTTTAAAAACCGAGTGATTGGCGTTTTTCACACAGGGAAGCCGCTCCCGCTGCAAAAATGAGCATTTATTGCTCTCTGGTGGCCAGTCTGGCTGAGCTGCAGAGCCGGGAATTCCTGCCATGAGCCCGGGAGAACAGCTCCGCTTGGAAAATCCCTCCGAGCTGATCGAGCCCCTCCATTCCCCCAGCACCAAACCGCGTCCCCAAATGCCACATCTGCGTTTTGGCACCTCCAGGGATGGGGCTCCAGCAGCTCCCGTTCCTCCGCTCCTTTCCTGTGCTGCTGCACCCAGGGTTGGGTGGCAGGGCTGGGGTGAGGTGGGCTCTGCCTCCCCCTGAGCAGGTTTTTTCTGCCCCCAGATGAGGCTGGACCAGCCCCTTTATTCCTCCTCATTTCCCTAATTCTGTCCCTCACTGCCAAAAGCTTTGGTGGTGTTTTTTTACAGGAGAAGGTTTGGCAGAGGTGTCACCACAGAGCTCGTGGAGCAGAGCGGATGAGGATAAAAACCAGGTGTAAATAAAGGAGTTGCTATTTCCGACACCTTTGGGTTGGGCTGAGCTGCTGCAGGACGTGGGACAGCTGTGGGGACAAGCAGCACTCCCCATCCCCATCCCGGGCAGGGCACTTCTGAACCCCCCAGGAGCTCTGCCCTGCTGCACCCCAGCTCCAGCCCCGCTGCTGGGGCCTCATCCTGCCCTGGCTGTGCCACCTCTGCCCTGGGCACTGCCCTGCTCCGGAAAAACAAGGGACAGGAGCCCAAATGCTTGGGAGGAGCAGCCCAGACCCTTCCAGCTCCTCAGGACATGGTGCAGGACCTCTCCTGGGCCGCTCCTGGAGGGCACACGGACCCTGCTGGGTGGCTGCACTGGTGTCCCCAGGGTGGCACACGGGTCACACCACGCGCCCACCTTGGCTCAGCCACCGGGGCCGGTCCGTGGCACAGCCTGGCGTGCCCTCAGGTCCCCCCGGGGCTCCGGGGATGGCACCCAGCTTGGCACGGAGCTGGGCTTGCAGCTCCTGGTCTCCCAGCTCGGCGGCTGCGGCGAGGGCCAGCTGGAAGTAGGAGGCTGCATCCTCTTCATCCTGAGCAGAGAGCAGGGCACAGGCGTTAGGGAGGACCTCAGGAGGGAGCTGGGGCAGAGCCTGGGGGGTCCAGGCAGGACCTGATTTCACTGGAATGCTGCTAAGTGCCAGTACTTCTTTCCAAATTACCTTCCCCCCTTCAAAGGCAGAAGATGCGACCTCCACCCTCAGCTCTCGGTCCAAGCAGCACGGGAGGGCTCCTTGCTCACCTTCAGCTTGTGCAGGGCCAGCTTGCCCAGGTGCCAGTAGACCTTGCAGTAGTACAGGGCCTCTGCTGAGCCCTGCAGCACGGGGGGACGCATGGCCAGGGTCTTCAGGTAACAATCCTCGGCCATCTCGTGCATGTGCAGCAAGTCATAGGCTGTGGCCAGGCGGTGGAAGGCAACCAGCTCCTGCAGCTGATCTCCTGGAAAAGAGAGGTGGGATCAACCAGCTCCTGCAGCTGATCCCCTGGAAAAGAGAGGAGTGGGATCAACCAGCTCCTGCAGCTGATCCCCTGCAAGAGAGAGGTGGGATCAACCAGCTCCTGCAGCTGATCTCCTGGAAAAGAGAGGAGTGGGATCAACCAGCTCCTGCAGCTGATCCCCTGGAAAAGAGAGGAGCAGGATCAAGCAGCTCCTGCAGCTGATCTCCTGGAAAAGAGAGATGGGATCAACCAGTTCCTGCCATGCATCCCCTGGCAAAGTTGCTGATCCAGCTCAATCCATCCCCAGCTCTGCTGAGCCACTTTGGATGCGTTTTCTCAGCAGCCTGTGGGCACGGATACTCTGAGAGACAACAGAGCCATGGGCAGGGTGGTTGATTGGCCCAGAGTATCATTCAGCCAGGGGATTATTTTTTGGGTGGTAGAAGGGGCTGTTACAAGACTGGTCCCATCCCAGACATTTAAGCTGGCATTTTGCCCATCCAAGCTATTTCTGTAATGGGGAGGGGTGAGGTTTTTAGCAGAGCCAGGGCAGAGAGGAACTGCTGAGTCCTGTGTTTTCACCAGACTTCCTGTGCTCTGGGGTAACAAAAACCCTCTGCTGTCACACAGCTGACAAAAAGGGAAGTGGCCTTAAAAAGATGTCTTGACTTTGGGTAAGAGTAGGTCCAAGCAGTGTTAGGAAAGCAGGAGAGCCCTTTTTCACATGGATCTTGTTCTCATCCACAAGATTCTCTGGCTTCCTCCAAATAATCACGCACTCCCCAGTAACTCCCAGTAACTCCCAGTAACTTTTGGGTGTAAATCACTCACCGACCCTGAGGCTGAGCCTGGCTGCCAGCGTGGCAAACTCCAGAGCCTTCTCGTAGCCCTGCAGGCTGATCTGCAGCTCTGCCAGTTTATTGAACAGCCGCAGCTCTGTCTGGGTGGCCTTGAGCTTCCTGGCCAAGGGCACAGCACCTCCCTAAGGAGAGGGAATGGTGAGTTCAGGATGTTCCTGGAGGGGTCAGCACTGCCTGAGAGGGGTGGCAGAGCAGCAGGACAAGGGGCAAAGAAGGGGATGGGCACTGCAGGTTTAGGTTTTAGTCCCTTCTTTCCATTGAAAATGAGTTTTAAATTCCAGAGCGTGGCTCTCAAAGCCTGAGCCTCACATCTCTGCCCTTCCTTGGGTGTGGGAATCCAGAATTTCCATCTGGCTGCCCTGGCAGGTCTGGGACCCTGGCAGGGGTCAGGAACCCCCTGGACAGAGCCCCCAGAGACACTGGCTGTGATCTCTGCCCATGGAAAAGAGTTTTCAATCTTACAGGATCAATTACCAGCTCTGAGTGTTTGATATAAATAATAATTAAGTGTGTCACGGGTGCAAAAGTAAAATTTTAGGATTATAGATGAGGGGTCCAAAGGGGACAAGCTGGAGGAAATTGGGTGTGCCTTGTCCTTTTTCTCCTTCTTCATGCCCTCCATGTCTCACTGTGGTGTTGGCATTTTTCTGTTGGTTCAGGCTGGGGACACACTGTCCAACGTAGGTGACAGATATTGGCACGTTCTTGTAAATGCAGCCCAGGGAGTTTCTGGTATTTAATGTTTGTCACATCCCACTGAGGGCAGAGCCCCACACGCTGCCCTGCAGGACAGAGCTGGGCAGGGCAGCAGAACATGTTAGAGATAAACAGAATAAACAACCTTGGAACCAGCACAGATTAATTACAACTTCTTCTTTGGCAGGGGAGCTTACAGACAGAGACTTTCTACAATTTCAGAATCATCAATACCTCAGATTCTGACACTTGGGTGCCTGGAATTCTGACTGGGTGCACCCAGGAGTGACCAGCTCACACTCAACAGCACCAGGATTTGTAATGGAAGGAGCCCATTCCCAATCCCAAACAATCTCTGGGTTTTTTGCAAACCTGTGCTCCTGGCACCCTCAGGATCACCCCATCCCTCTCCACCCTCCATCCTTGGGACAAAGCCCCCCCAGCCAGCACCCTGTGGGGACACAGGGACAGAAATGCTCCGAGGGCTCCATACCCTGTAAAACTCCACTGCCTGGGCCCTGTTCCGGCTGCCGTTGAAGAAGGTGTCACCTGCTTTCTCATAAAGATCCATGGCCAAGGTGAGGTTGTCCCCTTTCAGAGCAGTCTGGATGGCTGCCTGGAAGGAAAAAGGGGCTGGAGTGACATTTGGAAAGGCAGAGACATTGATGTGATTAAATAAACCCCAGATTTTAGGAGCTTCTCTTCCACTTTGCAGCTCAGCTGATAAAGTAATGCTGGAGATGGAGAGGTGCCAGAAGTCTTTAACTCCAAGGACTTCCCTGGCATTTATCCCTTATTTATGGATATTTCAATGGGAACTGCTCACTTGGCACCTCCTGCTTCTTTTGGCACTCCCATGTCACTTTCTGACTCAATGAATTCACTTCTTTTCACCCCAAAATCCTCTAAACTCAGTGGATGGAAAGAAAGAGAGGAAATTCAGGGTAAGGCAAGAGCTCCTCGTTCCAGCAGCAGCTTTGCAGTGCTCAGAACTTTCCCTCCCAGGTTTCCCAGCCCCAAAAGGAGCTGCCCAGCTCCATACCTGGAAGTACATTTCCACCAGCTCGTCCTCCTGCAGGAGATAATAGAGTTTTCCTGCCTGCAGCCAGGCCTCTGCTGCCTTCGCAGCCTCCTCGAGGTCGATGAAGATCCTCAGGCTCTGCTTGGTGCAGTCCAGGGATTGTCTCAAAGCCCTGTGGTGGCAACAGGCAAAAAGCCACCTCAGAGAAGTCACAGAGATGTCCCCGGGCCACCTCCCCATGGCACTGACCCCCTGCCCTCTCCTCCTGTAGCTACCAAAGGACATTCTCAGCTCTGAGCAATGTGTCCTGGTAGGATCACGGACTTCTCCCTGCTTTAATGCCCAGGTTTATTGGGTATTTGGCCACCTTAGGACAATTCAGGACACCAGTGGTCCCACTCAGGCTGCTCCTCATCCCTGGGTGATTAAGAGGGCTTCATCCAGGTCGCCTACAAACCAAATCTGCCCCCCTAAACCGAGTTCCAAAGTCACTCCCAGCTCCACATGGGAGCACGGGCAGGGAATGCTTGTACTTACATCTCCCAGACAGCACCTGGCACCCAAACCCACCCCTTTGCCTGGTGTTTGTCCCTCGTGCAGCCATGGAGAGAGCTCTGGCTCCACGTCCAAGCCCCTTTTCCAGCCCCTGGTCATTGGAGCACCCAGGGCCAGCTGGTGGGATGAGCCAGAGGGCTGGACACAGGGAGAGCCAGCAGTGTCCAGGGCAGATTTTTTTTGCTTGGTGTCTCTCCTGCTGGCAAGCTGGCCCCAGGGAATGGGGTGCTTTGTGATCCTAAATAACACCACTCACATGACAGGCATCTGCTCCCTAAATACCTTCCCCCTGCACTCACCGTGCCCTGGCTGGGGAGGTGAACATCCCAGCTGGGGACAACCCTGCCCATTTGTCCTTCTGGGGCTGGGAACTGGCTCTCCACTCTTTGATCTGATTGCCTTCAAGATGTATGGCCTGTCCCAGCCCTCTCCCTCTCCCTCTCCCTCTCCCTCTCCCTCTCCCTCTCCCTCTCCCTCTCCCTCTCCCTCTCCCTCTCCCTCTCCCTCTCCCTCTCCCTCTCCCTCTCCCTCTCCCTCTCCCTCTCCCTCTCCCTCTCCCTCTCCCTCTCCCTCTCCCTCTCCCTCTCCCTCTCCCTCTCCCTCTCCCTCTCCTCTCCTCTCCTCTCCTCTCCTCTCCTCTCCTCTCCTCTCCTCTCCTCTCCTCTCCTCTCCTCTCCTCTCCTCTCCTCTCCTCTCCTTCTCCTCTCCTCTCCTCTCTCATCCTGCAGTGTTAGGCAGGAGATTAAAGGTGAGCTGATACCAGGTTTTAAGCACCTCCTGTGGGTTTTAAGCACCTCCTGTGGGTTTTAATTCCCTCCCTGGGGACAGTATCACAGCAGATACAGGAACGGCAGCCTTGGCAGCTTGAGGCTGCACCCAGACTTGCTCCAAGAGCAGATAAGGAGCCTGTTCTTGCTGGGCAGTGCTGATTAATCATTGGGATAAGCTTCCAAAGGAAGCAATGAATTCCCTGTCACCCTGCTGAAGGCTGGATGTGTCCTGGAAAACTTTGTTTGGCCAGATTCCAGCTCTGTCTGGGACAATGTTTGCCCAGCTCTGGTTGACATTGAGCTGCTCCTTCCCAGGGCACAGCTGACGGCTCATAAATCTCAGAGCCAGAACTGTGGGGCAGACGGAGCCACCACACCCTGCCCGAGGCACACCCCGGCAAAGGCACTGCACTCTGGCAGCGTGGCACAGCCCCAGGACTCACTCAGCTGTGCCCACAGCCTGGTAGAGCTGGCTGAGAGCCTGCCTGGCACTGGCCTCCAGCTCCCTGTCCTGCAGCTGCCGTGCCAGGGACGCCCAGTGCTCATGGTAGGTGATGCTGGCCTGCAGGTCGGGGCACACTCGGCTGTAGAAGTGGCACAGACGCTCCGTGGCGTGCAGCTGACCTGTGTGGCACAGGGACGGGGACAAGGACAGCTCAGGGCACAGCGCTGGGCACCTGGCGGGGCTGAGCGCCGCCCGGCTGCCCTCTGTACTCACTCCTCAGGTTCTGCCACTTCAGGCCAAACCCCAGCGCCAGCTCGTAGCAGAGTTTGGCATCTCCCACCCTCTGCCTGTCCAGCATGGCCTGTGCCAGCCACAGCAGCACCTGTGCCAGCTCCGTGTCCAGCTCGTGCTGGCTCTGGAGCTCGGCGTAGAGCCGCACCGACCACAGCAGGTAGAGCTCGGCCAGCTGGGCGGCCCCGCACGAGAGGCTCAGCTGGCCCAGGTTAGCCAGGGCCACGGCCTGGTTCCTCCTGCTGCCCGTCTCCTTGGCCTTGTGCAGGGCCCTCAGGAAGTTCTCTGCGGCCTCCTGGACGCGGCCCTGGGCCGCGAGGGCCATGGCCAGCAGGTTGTGCACGGCCCCGCCGGGCGTCTCGCAGGCCGCGCCGCGCAGCGAGCGCAGCAGCCGCCGCAGCACGTCCCCGGCAGCGCCCGGCCGCTGCTGCAGCAGGAGCACCCAGCCCAAGGCCAGCGAGGACTCCAAGGCCTCCTCCTCGCCCAGCTGCCTGCCCAGGGCCGCCGCCCTGGCCGCGTAGCCAGCGGCCCCGTCCAGCAGCCCGTGCTGGAGGCACGTCCTGCAGAGCACGGCGCAGAGCGTCCTCTGCATGGGCACCGCCCTGCCCTCGCAGCAGAACCGCAGCGCCTGCGCCAGGTACGGGCAGGCCAGCGCTGGCATGCTGCTCCCGTCCGGCTGCTGCCGCCCCAGGAGCTTGGAAGCGTTTTGGAGGATGAAGCCAGCTCTCCAGATGGGGCTCGGTGTCCCCTTGGTGCCGCTGGGAGCAAAGGACCTGACGGAGGCCAGCGCGATGTTCGGCAGGCACTTCTTGGCATAGAGGTAGCCCAAGGTGGCGGTGGCATCCAGTGGCCCAGCACGGGTGCCTGGGCTGAGCCAGGCGCTGCTGAGGCACTGGAGGTGCTCCAAAAAGGGCAGCACCTCCTCGGTTCTGCCCAGCTGCAGGAAGAGCTTGGCAATGAGGAAGCAGACCCGGGCCTCCAGCGGAGCGTTGCCCACAGCGATGGATTCCCTCAGGATGTAGGTGAGGAGCTCCAGCTCGTTCTCCGAGCTGAAGGAGCGGCCAGGCAGGCACACGAGCAGCGTCACCGTCTTCCCCAGCAGTGAGGAGAACTTGTGCTTCATGTTCTGCTTCAGGTAGATGGAGGCGAGGCTGACGTGCAGCGCTGCCAGCAGGGGCAGGTCCCCAAAGCCCCTGTCCAGGACACTCATGGCTTCCTCAAAGTACACCCGGGCCTGGGAGAACTTGACCCTTTTGATGCAGAGCTTCCCCAAGAGGAAACAGAGCCTGACGTGAGCCCAAACTGAACGAGTCCTCTTGGCCCAGTTCCGGGAAGTCTCGAGGTACAGGACCAGTTCATCCTCATCAGAGAAACCATAAAAAGTGGAGTGGAGAAAGGAAAAGCTGAGATCATAAAAGCTTTGAAAACTGGGCACAAAACTGTCTTGGTTGAGGAAGGTCAATATGGGGTCAAAGACATCAGCATCCTCCATGTGTCCAGCATTGAGGTCGATGAAGAATTTGGGATAATCCAAGTCGTCCAGCTTCTCCAGGAGAACATCGTCCAGGGTGGTAGGGGCTGTTTCACTGCCCGGGCTGGACAGCTCTGAGGTGCTGCTGGTAGCCCAGTCATTGATTTCCTCCCAAGACTGGAGCACTTGGATTTCTCTACTGCCATGGAGAGCAGCCTCTGGAAGGGACAGGGAAAGCACAGTGGGATCAAGAAGAAATGTTCCCTGTGGCTGCCCCACCCCTGGAAGTGTCCAAGGCCAGGTTGGACAGGGCTTGGAGAAACCTGGGATAGTGGAAGGTGTCCCTGACCATGGCAGAGGGTGGGGCTGGATGGCCCTTAAGGTTTCTCCCAACCGAAACCATTCTCTGATGTTTCCTCCCGTCCAAATTCACCCTCAAAAGCCACCACCAAAGCCTCCCCCTCTGTCCCCTCCTCATACTCACCTGGTGGCACTTGTGGGAACGCGGCTGTGGCTTCAAAACCAGCTGTGCAAAGAGACAAAGAGAAAACAAAACCCCAAACCCTTGGTCAGTGTCAATGTGCAGGAATCAGCTGAAGCCCCAAAGCCACCCAGCCAGAACAGAGGAAGTGAGAGCCCCCAAAAACCCTGACCCTGGTCCTTCAGGCCAGGCTCAGTGCAGAGCAGCATCTGCCAGGGTGAAGCCCAGCTCGGGAGCTGCCCTGGTAGCAGAGAAGGTCCCTGCAGACTCCAGCATGGCAGGGCCACCTCCCGAGGTCACCTCCAGCCTCCATCACCAGGCTGAGCACGGGTTTGTGCTGCCTCCACCCCAGAGGTTGCCTCCATGGCACTGCCATGATCGTGGGGCTCTCTGACGCTGTTGAGGCAGGTCGGTGTGAAATGACTCCAGATCAGGAGGTGAGAAATAAAACTCTGATTTATTTCAAACACACCTCTCTTTTTATAGAGAGCTTCATCCAGACCAATTCTATTGGTCCTGAAGTGAAAACATCTTACACCATTGGTGTGTAGTGAATGATGCACAGTGGCAGAACCTATCTACAAACAATGTGAACAACAAGAGAGATAAAGAATTATTTACATTCTTTCCCAACTGTTTCCCAGGCTTCTGCCTGGTTAGAAACTTTCATTTTCTCTCTGACTGAACTGAGAATACCCCCAGCACTCCAGGCACACGGGGATGCAGGGACTGGGATATGAGGAGAGGGGACACTCACCCAGCCTGTACACAGAGGTGATGTCCGTGTGTGCCAGGTCCCCCAGCAGGGTGGCAAAGTGCTGCTCGTCACCATTGCAGGGGAGGTGCAGCACTGGGGACTTCTCCTCTTCGCTCAGAAACACAAAGCCCTTTCCCCTGGGGTGGGGCAGGAGAAAAGAGTTAGCGTGTCACCAGCCCCTGGCACTGCAGCTGGCCCGTGGGGTGGGGTGGGATGGGAAGGGAAGGGAAGGGATGGGAAGGGAAGGGAAGTTTTTCCATCTCTTCTCTTCCTCCCACCACAGACATTATGTTGTAGATGAACACAGGATTTTGGACACCTTCCCTGTGGGAGTCCAGGGCTTCCGTCTGGCTGCCCTGGCAGGTCTGGGACCCTGGCTGGGGTCAGGAACCCCCTGGACAGAGCCCCCAGAGACACTGGCTGTGATCTCTGCCCATGGAAAAGAGTTTTCAATCTTACAGGATCAATTACCAGCTCTGAGTGGTTGATATCAGTAATAATTAAATGTGGCATGGGTGCAGAAGTAAAATTTTAGGATTCTAGATGAGGGGTCCAAAGGGGACAAGATGGAGGAAATTGGGTGTGCCTTGTCCTTTTTCTCCTTCTTCCTGCCCTCCATGTCTCACTGTGGTGTTGGCATTTTTCTGTTGGTTCAGGCTGGGGACACACTGTCCAACGGAGGTGACAGATATTGGCACGTTATTGTAAATCCAGCCCAGGGAGTTTCTGGTATTTAATGTTTGTCACATCCCACTGAGGGCAGAGCCCCACACGCTGCCCTGCAGGACAGAGCTGGGCAGGGCAGCAGAACATGTGAGAGATAAACAGAATAAACAACCTGGAACCAGCACAGACCAATTATGGCTTCTGCTTTGGCAGCGGGGCTGAAAATCAGAGACTTTTCACAATCTCAGAATCATCAATACCACAGGTTCTGACACTTCCCCATCCCTTCTGTTCCATGAAGGAGCAGAAAGGCCCCACAGGAAAGGACCTATTGGTCTTTTTTGGAGTCCAGAAGCCACAGGATACCACCTGATTGTTGTCTTGTTCTTTTGAGAGTTTGAAAGGTTTTTTTTTAAAGTTCTTATACATTTTGATATTTACATATTTTAACTGAGTTTTTTCACACATGTTCATGTAAATAATGATTGTTTTGTATGTTTTTTTGTGAGTAGAGAAAATTGATAAACTGTTGGTCTGACCAGTGTGGTTGGAGAGGTGGCAGTTTCACCCTCCAACACACTGTCATTTTTACTAATGTATATATAGTGGAGTCAAAAAAAAAAAAGTTAGCTTTTTAAAGTTCTTTTTCTTTCCTTTTACTAGCCTGCTACTGTGAATTATTTTGTGTCACAGTGTGACACCTGATCTGCTCTGTCCCTTCTGGAGTGTCAGAGAAAAGTGCTACACCTCACCCAGAGTGACTCTGAGAGGGGAAAGCCCAGCAGACCTCGGTTAAAGCCTTTCCTCCTACACAGACTCTTGGAGAAGCCTTTTGGGATGGGCATGGAATGGAAGCCACCAACAGAGACAGCCGCTGGGTCAGGGTGGCATTTACCACCCTCCCTCCCTGGACAGCTCGTGCTGTGTCCTTGGGAGGGTTTGGAATTCTGCTCTGCACCAGTTCTGCCTCCAAACCCAGGGCAAGATTTGTTTCCTTGGCAGGGAATTCTCTCCCCACCCTTGCCAGGCTCCCAGCCCCTCAGAGCTACAAACTGAAGACATTTCTAGGACAAACTGGGAAGCCAGCTTGCAGGAAGCCAGATTAGCCCAGGGCTGGATCTGTTCCTCTCCAAGAATCACCTGAGGCAGGTGAAATGCAATTTCTTTGGGCTGTGGCAGAGCCTGGCCAAAGCTTCTGCTCACAGCTCAAACCCACCCTCTGTGAAGGTCCTGCAGAGGAAATCACCTGCCCTAGGCTCTCACACAGCCTTGAGGTGGGATTTGGAGCCTCCCCTCCCTTTTCTCCAGAACTGAATTGAAATGAACTCACAGAGGTTCGCAAGCCTCGGGATTTACGTGTCGGGTGGGAACGAAGCCAATGCTCCTGGTGCTGAGGGATCTGCCCACAAACCAGGGCAGCCCAGGGATGAAGAAACCAATGATTTCTATAGGATCTCCTCTGGAGAAGCTCAGCTCATCCCACGCTGCTCCTCTGTGGTCCTTGGTGGCAATGCACCTGCCTCTGACTGGGAAACCAAGGCAAAAAAAGGAATTTTGGTGGGATCCCTGCTAAAACCTCCTCACTGGAAAAGACCTGGGCAGGGAGAGGCCATGATTCCAGCTGGAGAGGGCGGCCTCTCTCTCCCCTAAGATTTAAATGTGATCTCGGATCCAGCTCTCTGCCATTTCTCCTTGAGAAGTGGATTATAATACAAAATAAAAGAGGGATGGATAAACTCCACACCTCTGCGAGCTGCAGCCTGGAAGGTGACTGGAAATACGAATTTTCACAGACACTGCCCTATCTCAGCTCTGCTAGGAGTGAAATCCTGGACAGTGAAAACATCCATCCCTCCGTGACAAAGTCACACCTGCAGGGACCTCCTGTGTCCAGCTTGCTCTGAACTGGGCTGGGGTTAAGGGCGGTGGTGGGCACAGGTTTCGTGTGAGCACAAGGTGAGAACCTCATGATTTGAAACCTGACTTCTGAAAGAATTAAAAGAAACATAAAATTGACGTGGGACAGGGAAAGGTCAGTGGCAGAAGGGTGTCACCAGCAGCTCTCTGCTCCTTGTGTTCCTCAGAACGTGGTTTTCAACTTCTGATCTGCATTCCAGAGTCCAGAGATGCAGCATTCCCTTAGAGCTGCTCCAGTGGGTGCAGTCCCAGAACAACAAATGGGATTGTGCTCATTTTTGGCCCAACCTGGGTTTTGGGACATGCCCAGCCCTGGGACACTGCCTTGCACAGGTGTCACTCACCAATGGCCCGAGAGCTTGTCCTACTGATCTCCTGGGAGAGGCCAAAACTCACAGCATAACTCCTCAGGAACCACCTGCAAGGCAAAAGGGACCCTCACTGCTCCTCTGTGAGCACCTCAGGCCAGCCCAGGGATGGTGTCACACCACTGGGGAGGAGCAGGATAAATTTGCCATCTTTCTCCAAGTAAAAGGCTCAGCCGGGTGACCGGTGTGAAGCCCCACTCTGGCTGGCATTGCCTGACTTTTTTCTGCCACTTCTTCATCTGTTAATCAGAGATAATCTCATGTATGGCCTCAATCAATAGCTTACAAAAAGCACATCTGAACAAAAAAACACATCTGAAGTAGGAGCATGTCCTTGCTGTGTCCCATGGACAGCACCTGCACTGATTCCAGTCTTTATGCCTAACGTGGATCCTCCTGGAAATATCCTCACGGAATTGTGAGGCTCTTGCCCTCTGCCAGGGTCAAGAGGATTTTCCCAGCCAGCCTTGGTGCCAGTCATACATCAGGATCAGGAAAGAATCCTGGCCTGAGCCCGTTAATTCACCACTTACTGGTAAAAGGGGTGAGGTATTGGCTCCAGAGCTGTCACGGGCACCACGCCTCGCTGCCCCGTCAGCAGGGACATCCCTTCCCACTTGGAATCCTGCCCAATGCTCTTCACATGGACCAGCTCGTTCCTGCAGAGCTGCAGACCCTCCTCTCCCTCCTGCTCCACCTTGCAGACGCCAGGCACCGCCCTGCAGAAAAAGTTCCCTGCAGAGGGAGAGTCCGAGGCTGGAGCAGCATCGGGGGCTCCAGCACAGCCCTGCTGGAGGATTCCCAGGAATTCCCCACGTGTGCATTCCTGTTGGAACTCCAAATGTCCCTCAGACATTTTTAGAGGTTCCAGGCCTTGGTCAGAAGCATTTGAGACCCTGGCAGGCAGCTGCAAACAGCTGGGATTTTGGGTTTGAACCATGGAATGAGTTACCAACTTTGGAGGTGGAACAAGCAGTCACAAAGGGCTAGATAGTATAGTAAAAGTAGTTACAAAGTAGAGGGGGAAATTGTTTAGTGTTGTACAGGGGGATTTTAGCACCTCTACAGGTGGGTTTTTACTTTGTACATGGGGGTCAGAAGTTCTAAGATGGAGGAAAGTGGGCTGATCCTGTTCTTCCTCCTTCTTCTTCCTCACCTCCATGTTCTTGGTGCTGTTGGCACTCACAGATTGGTTTAGAGTAGAAAAGCACCTTGTAACATAGGTAGTAGGTATTGGGGGGAAACTGTAAACATATAACACATAATATATCATATAAAAGATAGCAGCAGCCCTGGGCAGGGGGAGAGAAGAAGAAGACAGCAGACAGTGAGGGTGTCAGGAGTGTGTGACCCAACAGCTTCAGCCCAAGAAGAAAATCCTTTAGATAACTTGCAATAAACTGCCTTGAGACCAAACATCAGAGACTGCTGAGCCTTTCTTTGGAAGCTCGGGTTGGAGGAGAGACTTTTCCACCACACGACCCCTGACCAAGCCCGGGGTTCTCTCACATTCCCATCACACCTTCCTGCAGCAGCAGATCCATGTAGATGGTGGCCAGGTGCTCCTCATCCACGGTGACCCTGAGCTCCGTGTCCTCCACCAGGGCACAGTCCAGCCAGAACTCCTGGGCAAGGAGCAGCTGCTCCAGGCAGGTCCCCACGTACCCTGAGAAGCCAAGAGGGGGATCAGGATCAGCACCTCCTTCCCAAGAGCAGGAAGGCTCTTGGGGATTTCCAAGTGTCAGGCAAAAGCTTCTAATTTTGTCTCCAAAATTTCCTAAATTCTGATTCTCTCTGATCCAAACAGAGATTTCATAAACAACAGATTGCAAAGTTTTCTAATTAATTTCTCACTGTCCACCCTGAACATTACAGCTCTGCAGTGTCAGGCAATGCCTTGTCCAAAATCCCTCCTCACACTGCCTGTTGAGACCATGGAAACATTACCTAAAGTCAGGTAGGTGGAAAACTTCCAGACTTCCTCCAGGGTTTTGAAGGTGAGGAGGAAGCGATCCTCGTGTGCCTGCGTGCACACCAGCCTGGCTGACAGCTCCTGCACGGGGGACACGAAGCAGCATCAGGGCACACTCCTGGAGCCTTGAGTTCCAGCAGGGAAGCAGAGTTCAGGCCAGGCATCCTCTCTGCAGCTGGGATTTGTTTATATCAAACCCAGCCTGAGAACTCTGAGCCTGTCCGGAGCTGTCACCTCCAGCAGGGACACGGGTTTGGTGATCCCAGCCCTGGGAATTCCTGGTTGTTTAGGCTCAGCTCCCCCAAAACTACACAAGGCTCAGCTTTGCCTCTCATTTGCCATCAAGTTCATCTTCCCCATCATTCCAGTCCCCTCCAGAGTGCCCTGCAGCGGCCTTGGAGGAGCTCCTCAGCTGGCTTTGGTACCCCAGCACACTTGCCACCACTCCAGGAGCATTTCAGCCTGCTGGCACGGTGTTTGTACCTTGAACAGGGCACAGACACTTCTGTCATCGCTCTCCAGAGCCCACAGCTTCTTCCTGGCAGCTTCCTGGAGCTGGGAATTGCGGCAGCGGCAGGAGCGGCTCTCCACGGAGAAGGAGAGCGAGAGCTCTTGGGAGGGAAGGGAGGAGGATGAAAGGGGAGGAGAAGGAGCTCCGTGGCACCCAGAGCCACCCCTGCCACCCAGAGCCACCCCTGCCACCCTGCCAGGGCCACCAGATCCTCCAGGCTGGCTGTGATGCTCACACCACACAAACCCAGCCCGTCGTCGTCCTTCAGCCACCAAGGTGAGACCCGAAATCTGTGAGGTGCCCCAGGCAGCTCCTTACCTGGGGAGAAGGTGTCCCTGAGAGCCAGCAGCAGCACGGAGGGGTCTGGGGAGCCGTGTCCTGCCTCGGCAGCGGGGCTGCTCTGCTCCTCCAGCCCAGCCTTGCCTGGAGAGGGGGGACACAGCAGAGCAGCTGGGAGATGCTGTGGCAGAGCTCTTGGAGGTGCTGCCCCAGCTGAGAGCTCCTGGGAGCACAGCCCTGCACAGCTGGCTGGGGAACCAGCCTGAAGTCATGCTCCAGGTTGGAGAGATCCGTGGGATCTAACTCCATCACTCCCTTCATGCTGGGCTTTTTTTCCAGCACTGGAGTGAGGATTTTTCCCTCCTTTCTCCTGGCCAGACCCTCAGATGAGCAGATCTTTTAGAAGGTGAATCCCCAGCAGAGATTTTTTTTTTTTTTTTTTGGAGGCCTCAACTGCCCAGCACAGGAGAGCCGAGGCCTTGCAAAACTCTTTGTTCAAAAATGTGAAAATCAAAATGAGATTTTCTCCCCTGGCTGCTCTGCTGGGTATCCAAAATCCAAGCAGCATTCTCCCTGCTCCACACATCATCAGCTATTGCCATAAAGGATTCAGAGCCTGCAACTTGAGCTGCTAATTATGTTAATGAAAGCTGAGGCACACAAAACTCCATCCCTGCTCTTCCACAGCTGCATTAGCAGTGGAGGGATAACCAGATTAAACCCCAATTTTGGTCAGTAATCAGAGTAGATTTTTAAGATAAACATGTACCTGGAGATGTGGAGCTGGAATGTGCAGCAGCTTTTTAAAGTCACTTCTTTGGCCAGAAATCTGCTCTACAGTACTTTTTACTGAGCCAGCTTTGCCAGCCACTCAAATAAATTGGTATTTGCATGCAGAAATAAATAGAATTCTTATGAAGAGAAATAGAATTCTTATGTAGAGAAATAGAATTCTTATGTAGAGCTAGCAAGTAGAAAAGAGCAGCCCAGGGCTGGACAGGTCATGAGTAAGTTTTGCTTTGAAAGAAAAGGCTCCACATTTAACAAAGTCTTAACAAAGTTTCATGTGGCAGCTCCGTCCCCTCCACACGAGGAGATGGAGAAGGGGAAGTGAAAAGAGGCAGAGGCAGAACTAAATGTGAGCTGGCTCCTGCCCCTGCTCCACTCCTCGCTGCCTTCCCCCTCTCTCCGTGCCCAGCACACCCTGGCAGGGCCTGGGGTGAGTGCCTGGTGCCATTCCCTGGGGATGGGATGGGATGGGATGGGATGGGATGGGATGGGATGGGATGGGATGGGATGGGATGGGATGGGATGGGATGGGATGGGATGGGATGGGATGGGGATGGGTCCCTGGTGCCATTCCCTAGGGATGGGTCCCTGATGTCATTCCCTGGAGATGGGGAGGGGTCCCTAATGCCATGCCCTGGGGAAGTGTCCCTGGTGCCATTCCTTGGGGCTGGCTACCCAATGCCATGCCCTGGGGATAGAGATGGGGATGGGTCCCTGATGCCATGCCCTGTGGCTGGGTCCCTGATGCAATTCCCTGGGGATGGGGCTGGGTACCTGGTGCCATGCCCTGGGGACGGGTACCTGGTGCCATGCCCTGTGGCAGTGTCCCCGCTGCCGTGGCCGTGTCCCTCCAGCATTGTCCCCGGCAGTGCAGGCGCTCCCCGCGGGGCAGGAGCTCGGGGCAGCGGGGCCAGCAGGACTCACACTCCTCACCTGGGGAACACGGAGGGGGGGCAGAGGTGTCCAGATCCCTGGCAAGGCTCTCCCTGCCTGACAGGCATCCCTGGGATGTGCCACTTCTGCCAGCAGCAGGACAGGGCCTGTCCATGTGTCCCCGGAGCCAGGAAGGGGCTGGGGCTCCCTCTGGTTGCTCTCACGGGTTCAGTGTTTATTTTCATTGGAGCCAGGCTCAGAAAGGGAACTGGGATCTGTTTTTTTCAAAGGACCAATTGAAACTGCAGCTGGGGAGTCGTTCCCAGCCGTGCCAGTGACTCACTGATCTCCTCAGTGCCAAAATATTTTGTAGCAGTGGGCAGGAACAGCTCCAGCCCTGGGTCCCAGCACTCAGGGCTGCACTCCTGGCTCCAGGGCTGGCTCCTCCAGGCACCTTCTGGCCCTGCTGGGGCACACGTGGCCACGGTGGCTGGCCCTGGGCCACGTCCCTCCTCCAGCTCACTGGGACACGCTGCAATGGGAACGGTGCCCTGGGGGATGCCAGCACCCCACGGGTGTGCTTGGAGAGCTCCTGGGCAGGGAGGGGGACAACCAACAACATGGGAATAAACCATCCCCAGCGCCATCCTGGCCAAAACCTCCTGCATCACTCCCCACACACCCCAATCCAAGAGGAGGGAGCACCAGGAGCCATCCCAGAGGAAAGGCAAGCAGCCAGAGGGGCCAGTGCCCACTGTCAGAGTGTCCCCAGGGGTCCCAGCCCATGGCAGGAGCCCCACCGGCACCTTACCTGTGCATCCCAGCGCCAGGTCCTGGTGCCAGGGGGTCCCCAGGCAGCAGCCCATGCGTGCAGTGGCACGGGCAGAGGGCTGGCAGAGGGCTGGCAGGGGCAGGGCTGCTCGCTGCCCGCCCGGCCCTGCGGCTGGGCATGGCCACAATGCACAATGTCCCCTTTGAGCGGGCACTGGCACAGCGGGGGCGGCGGGCACGGGCTCAGGGAGGGCTTGGGACGGAGTCACTGCATCAGTCAGGTTTGGAAAGGCCTTTGAGGTCCTCAGGTCTGGTACAGAACTAACACTGCCAAGGCCACCACCAAACCGTGTCCCTGAGCGCCACATCTGTATCTTAGGAATGGGCACTCCACCATGTCCTGGGCGGGCTGTGCCAGTGCTTGCCGAGCCTTTCCATGGAGAAATTTTCCCTGATACCCAACCCAAACCCTCCCTGGTGCAATCTGGGGCCGTTCCCTCTGCTCCTGTCCCTGTTCCCTGGAGCAGAGCCCGAATTCCCGGCTGTCCCCTCCTGGCAGGAGCTGTGCAGAGCCAAAGGTCCCCCTGAGCTCCTTTGCTGCACTCTGCCTCCGGGAGGGCAGCGCCCATCCCACATGGCACATTCCTGGCATTCCTCCCGGGGAGGTGGGCTCTGCCAAGCCTGCCCCAGCTCCCGGCTGCTCCCTCCAAGCTGATCTCCCCCATTGCCAGGGGCAGAGCTGCTCCCTCACCTGCGGGGATGTGCCCATCCAGCATCCTCCATGCGGGGCTGGCTGCGGTCCTGCAGCTCCTTCCTGCCCGCTGCTTCTCCCGTGTCACCCTGGGGGCAGCTGGCAGCACCACGGGCATCCCTGCCAGCTAAAATCCAGCTGAGTTCTGCAGCCCGGGCACTGCGGGCACCCCCGGGGGCAGCGCTGTCCCAGCTCCACACCCAACAGCAGCGGGAAGGGCTTGGCTGCTGGGCAGGATCCCTTGGGCATCCCAGGATCAGGGTGAGCCTCCTTCCCTCCTCGCTCCCATCCTCGGAGCTTCCCCAGCCCTCGGGCCTGGGATTTGAGGGTTCACGGGGCTGTGGGTGGTCTGCAGAGCATCTTTGGGCAACAGCAACACAGCCCCTGCAAAATAAAACCCAAAAGGCTTTAGGGAGACAACTTTCAGGCTGGGAGGGGTTTTTATTCCAGCAATCACCCAGTGCCACCACTGCAGGGGTTTGTGTGCTGGGGTTGCTCCAGGAACATTGCTGCCTCTCCCAGGCTGCATCCCCAGCCCTGGCAGTGCCTTGAACTTCTCCAGAGTAGGGAATAATTAATCCAGGGAGTGACTGAGGCCAGGATTTGCAGGCTGGGAGGGGTTTTAGGGATGGGTTTTTATTCCAGTGCCACCACTGCAGGGGTTTGTGTGCTGGGGTTGCTCCAGGAGCACTGCAGCCTCTCCCAGGCTGCGTCCCCAGCCCTGGCAGTGCCTTGAGCTTCTCCAGAGTAGGGAATAATTAATCCAGGGAATGATTGAGGCCAGGCTGGATGAGGCTCTGAGCACACTGGTGCAGCGGAAGGTGTTCCTGCCCACGAGCAGAGGTAAATTTTCAAGTCCTTTTTGACCCAAACCTGAGGGTGTCTACGACTCCATGACCCAGAGAGGGAATTTCTCACCAGACTATTGCCACGCCTGGCACAACTGCAGAGCAACAGCCAGCTGTGGGAAGGGCAGGATGGAACCCACCTGCGGGGAGCTGGTGGCAGCTTCCCCACGAAAGGGAAGCCAAAGAAAGCCTCTGCAGGGAGGGCTGCACCCAGGGCACACTGCCTGTGAGTTTGAGGGCTCTGAGCTGGGTGTTCCCTGGGGGCTCCCCTGGGAGGGGAGATCTCTTGGAGCAGTTCTGTGTCAGGAACAAGAGACTCGTTGGGCTTTTTTTGGGTTTTAGCTTTTGTTTATTGTTATCTTATCAAAACTTTAGCACGCTGTCTGCGCCAGACTTTGTGTGCGGGAAAACAGCACAAAAATGGCCAACAATCTTTTCTTATACAGCTTTTTAAGTGTAATCAAAAACTAAGTTGCCCAATTAAGAACTGACACTTAATTATTTTCCTTTTTAATATTTTAAACACAAATGTCTTCCTTTGTGGTTGTGAAATGTCTTTTTGTTTTTAAGTCTTCCTTGACAACTTAGCAACCAAACCAATCCCTGTGCAAGCAAAGATGTCAAATCCTGTTTGACCTGAGCTGGAATTTGCCTTTTGGTCAGCAAGCTGAAAACCTCTCACTCCACTTCCTACCCTTCTGCTTCCCAACAAATCCTGGATCTACCCTGGATCTCTGCTGAATCTCCCCTGAATCTCCCCTGGATCTCCCCTGGATCTCCCCTGAACCTCCCCTGGATCTCCCCTGGATCTCCCCATTGCTGCTGCTGCTGCAGCCTGGTCTCCCTGGAAAAGCCAGGGATAAATCTGGAATATTTCCTGGGATGTCAGCCTGTCCCAGAGCGGGTTCTCTGAGCCTGTGCCCGCTCTCCAGGGGCTCTGCTCCCTCTGCCATCCCGGTGCCATCCCCGCTCCCTCTGCCCTGGGCACGGAACGGGATGAGAGTGGCTTGGGGGACAGAGCTGCCACAACCCGCAGCTCTGCAGGGCTGCCACCAAACCCTTTCCCAAACCCAGCTCCGATTTCTCCCAAAGCCCCAAATCCTCCCGTCCCTGGCTGCCTGCGCATCCCCGAATTCCAGGCTGGAATTCCAGAGGCGCTGGATCGCTGCCGCCGCCTGCTCCAGCTGGCGGGGCCGGGCTGGGACACAGGGACAGCCCTGGGGACACACACACTGACCTGCTCCGGCTCCGCTTCCCTCCCGGAGAGCTCCTGCCGGCAATTCCAGCCTCTCCGAGCCCGGGGGATGCTGCGCTGCCGGGATGGAGCTGCCCGGGCTGCGGCCGTGTTTGCGAGCTGCCGCTCCCTCGCACGAGGGGAGGAATTCCTTCCGAGAGCTCCTTATCATCCTGGGAACCTCCGCTTCCCAGCAGAGGTCAATGAGTTACCCGGGGCCGGGCGATAAACGGCAGCTCGCCGGCTCCCGGAATTCCCGGGCGCCTCCTGCGCCCGGCTCCGCAGGGAACAATTCCAGGGGGGTTTGCCATGGGCACCCCGCGCCCGTCCCAGCGCCAGGAGCCGCCTCTCCCGGCCTCACCCGCGTCCTTCTCGGGGCTGCTGGACCTTCCGTGCCCTCGCCAATCCCGGGAGAGGCATTCCCCCCGGGAATTCCAGCTCCGACCCCCCTCCTTCCCTGGCAAAATGCAACTACAGGCGCAGAGAACAAGAGATCTGTGGACCCAGCAGTATTTGTGCATCCTGACTAAAGTCCACGGCAGGGGGAATCGCGGGGAGGTTTTTCCTCTTGGAAACGACGAACCAGTTACCATCAACCTTTCCCCATATTCCTGTTTCCTTCTGAAGTCGGTCGTTCCTTGGCAGGTTCAAAAACGAAGCCTCGTGGCTTTTCAGCTTGTTATTTCACGCTGGAGCTGAAAGCAAAGGAAGTCAGCCCAGACCCAGCTTCGCTGGAGGAAAAAAGCAAACAAAAAAAGATGAAAGGTTTCGTTTGAGGCCAAAGAAACTCTCGGTTCGTGGTTTGATCCTCTGGTACGGGTGGGGGCACCCACTTTGGTGTGAGAGGGAGCAGAGCTTTCCTTCCCTCCCTCTGAAATCCCAGTGGGGGAGAGCTGGAGCACAGGGACATTTCCTCATTCCCGAGGGACATTTCCTCAATTCCTCGGGGACATTTCCTCATTCCAGAGCTCTGCTTTTGCCGTCACCCTGCGCAGACGGGCACAGAGCAGCGATAAGCACCTGCCCCCTCCAGGTTTTCCAGGAATCCAGGACACCTCGGGCTGCTCACCTGGAGAACCTGCCTCATTTTCCCAATTTTTTGGCAGCTGGGGCACTGGGGAAGGGGAGTTCTTGCGTGGCTCAGGACACATGAAAATCTCAAGGCTTTCCCAGCCAAACTGGCATGGCCAGTTGTGGGTCTCAGATTCAGTCAAAGGAAGAAACGGAGAGTTTCTATCCAGGCAGAGGCCTGGGAAAGAATGTAAATAATTCTTTATCTCTCTTGTTTTTCACACTGTTTATAGTTAAGTTCTATCACTGTGCATCAAGCACTCTGCACCAATGGTGTGAGTAGTTTTCACTTCAGAACCAATGGATTCGGTCCTTGTGGAGCTCTGTATAAAAGAGTGATGTATTTTGAATAAATCGGAGTTTTACTCTCACAGCCTTCGGAATCAGAGTTCTCTTCATTCCCCTCCTGCCTCAACAGCGACAGCCAGTCTCTGAATGCAGCCAGGCTGGGCTGGATTTAAGTTCTTTCTCCTTGTTGATGGCTCTCCCTCAGGAGTTTTCTTCCACCTCCAAGCCCTTCTGACTTTTCCTAACCCAAAGCTGCTGCTGCTGCACTGGGAATTCTGCTCCATCCCACAGCGAAAGGGTTAAGAGGGCCCTGGGGCTGAACTGAGCTGAACTCAGCGCTTCGTGTTCAGAAATGCTGAGTCCTGCTTCTCTTGCATTGTTTTCAGCCAGGGGAGGAAATGAACCCTCCTGGAAAACTGGAAAACTGCAAAAATTTGGAATCTGTAAATATCAAAAACTGGAAAACTGGAAATCTGCAAAACTGCAAAACTGCAAAACCAGAAAACTGCAAAACCAGAAAAATAGAAAACTGGAAAACTGGAAATATGAAAATCCAGAAAACTGCAAAACTAGAAAACTGGAAAACCGGAAAATTGGAAAACTACAAAACTGCAAAACTAGAAAACTAGAAAACTGGAAAACTGGAAAATGGAAAACTGGAAATCTGAAAATCCAGAAAAACTGCAAAACTAGAAAACTGGAAAACTGGAAAATTGGAAAACTACAAAACTTCAAAACTACAAAGCTAGAAAACTTGAAAACTTGAAAATTGGAAAACTGGAAATCTGAAAATCTGGAAAACTGCAAAATTAGAAACCTGGAAAATTGGAAAATTGGAAAACTGGAAAATTGGAAAATTGGAAAACTAGAAAACTGGCAAACTGCAAAACCAGAAAACTGGCAAACTGTCTCTGTGTGTGTTGGATGGATCCGTGCAGTTCTGGAGGCTTTGCCACACCAGGAGCTGAGGTTTGAGGTCTCCTCCCTGGCACCAGGGTGTGAATCCCAGGAATCCTCCCTGCTCTGCCTGGCACCGTCACTGCAGGGATGCAGCCGTGCCCAGGCAGGGCAGATCCAGCTGTGCCCAGGCAGGGCAGCTCCAGCTGTGCCCCCCAAGCAGGGCAGCTCCAGCTGTGCCCAGGCAGGGCAGATCCAGCTGTGCCCCCAAGCAGGGCAGCTCCAGCTGTGCCCAGGCAGGGCCAGGGAAGTGAGGCCATGGATGAGGCAAGGGAAGGAGGGAGGACCAGAGGCAGGGTGCTGGCACTGCCCAGGCTCCCCAGGGATGGGCACAACCCTGAGGATGCCAGAGCTCCAGGAGGGTTTTGGACCACTCCAGGGATGCCAGGGTGGGATTTTGGGGCTGGGCAGGGTGAGGAGTTGATGTTCCCCCCTTGCACAGCCCCTGAATATCAGGCTGGCCCAGAGGTCTGAGGCTGTGAGGGGAGGAATATCAGGAGATGGCAAAGATCTCCAAAAGGGGCTCTTACCCCAGATATGTTGGTGCAGCTCTCTTTATTCTGTGGTGTCCAAGGGCAAAAGAGCAGAACAGGAATTGTCGGGGGTCTGTACAGACTTTGGGCAGGGTGGGCTTCCCTGGCTCTCCCCCAACCCCGTTGGGGCAGGAAGGAGGGTCCAGGGTGATCTGATCAGAGTCACAGGGTCCCGGGGAAGGGGCACAGAGTGCCCATGGGCTCACTTGCCAAGGAGTTGCACTGACGATCCCACAGCTCCTGCCAGCTCAGGATGTTCCCATATCCGTGCATTTCAGGCTGTGGGGTGCGTTCACCCTGCCCAGGGAGGGCAGAGCTGCTGCCATCATCCCCGAGGAGCCTGTCCTGAACTTTGCAAGGGGAATATCTGTCCCCGCGCCCGGTGGCCCCTCAGGGACATCGTGCCGTGTTTGGGGCTCGGTGTGGGGAGAGCTGCTGGCCTCAGCAGCCCAGCAGCGCTCGCTGCAGCCGGGCTCTCCCCGCCGGCTGGGAATGAATTGTCAGAGCCTTTAGATGGCAGCAGAACCGCTGCGCTCCTCCCAGCCCCGGCCAAACGGGACTGCAGCCCTGCTGTCCCTGTCCTGCTGTCCCTCCTTGCTGTCCCTGTCCTGCTGTCCCATCCCTGCTGTCCCATCCCTGCTGTCCCCAACCCTGCTGTCCCTGTCCTGCTGTCCCCTCCCTGCTGTCCCTCCTTGCTGTCCCTGTCCTGCTGTCCCCTCCTTGCTGTCCCTGTCCTGCTGTCCCTCCTTGCTGTCCCTGTCCTGCTGTCCCATCCCTGCTGTCCCATCCCTGCTGTCCCCAACCCTGCTGTCCCTGTCCTGCTGTCCCCTCCCTGCTGTCCCTCCTTGCTGTCCCTGTCCTGCTGTCCCCTCCTTGCTGTCCCTGTCCTGCTGTCCCTCCTTGCTGTCCCTGTCCTGCTGTCCCATCCCTGCTGTCCCATCCCTGCTGTCCCCAACCCTGCTGTCCCTGTCCTGCTGTCCCCTCCTTGCTGTCCCTGTCCTGCTGTCCCATCCCTGCTGTCCCTGTCCTGCTGTCCCCTCCTTGCTGTCCCCAACCCTGCTGTCCCCTCCCTGCTGTCCCTGTCCTGCTGTCCCATCCCTGCTGTCCCATCCCTGCTGTCCCCAACCCTGCTGTCCCCTCCCTGCTGTCCCCTCCCTGCTGTCCCCTCCCTGCTGTCCCATCCCTGCTGTCCCCTCCCTGCTGTCCCCTCCCTGCTGTCCCTGTCCTGCTGTCCCATCCCTGCTGTCCCCTCCTTGCTGTCCCCTCCCTGCTGTCCCATCCCTGCTGTCCCATCCCTGCTGTCCCCTCCCTGCTGTCCCCAACACTGCTGTCCCATCCCTGCTGTCCCCTCCCTGCTGTCCCCAGCCCCAAGCAGCAGAGCCCCACGGGCTGCCCCCAAACCCAAAAACCCCCAAACCTTGTGGGGGCTGCGGAATTTCCTGGATCCAGTTTTTTCCTGGATCGCCAGGAAAAAACGAGGCCAAGCTTAAAAACAGGCGAGCAGAACGCCAGCAGCAGGAAGGACACAAGAGCTGGGTTTGGAGGATATCTCCATGAAAAAAACCACAAAACCCTCTGGATGCCTTTTCTTGGGATTTTGGGAGCTCACAGCTGGGTGTGATGCAGTGGTCAGGCCACACGCAGCCCCACAGGGATTTTTGGGTTCCTGAGTCAAAGTCAGCCCAGGCCAGGTCATGCTCTGGCAAATCCTGATGGGAATGTCCAGCTGAGATTTATCCAGGTGCTGCTTTGGATGGAGCTGCCTGAAAATCAGGAGGAAAAATCTGCTCCAAATATCAAAGCTGTTCTCCTCCGTGCGAACACGAGAGTGAAATGTGTTTCACCTCTAGAAAATGAGACTTCCAAAATATTTAATGTTCAATTTCCCTGCCAGTCTCTCATTTTCTGTATTATCCTCTGCTTTTACACTGGTGTTATTTTGCCACTGGAATAGAAATAAACAGGACGAGGAGAAGGAAAGATGATAAAGCAAATTTCAATGAACCACCCCACATAATTCCCTCAGCTCAAGCTCCAGCTTAACCATCCAGTGAGGCGATCATATCTAAAGAAATCTTTGGATAAAATGGAAAAAAATCAATATTTTTAGACTTCCCTCTGGAAGAAAAAGAGAAAATCTAATTAAGAAATTAATTGCTTATGCTGAACTAGTTTTTTTTTTTTTTTTTTTTTTTTTTGAAGTGCTTAATGATCCAAGCTTCTTGTAAAGGTGTTGGTCTTGATGCCATTTCCTTTTAGAAAGCAACAAAGCAGCTCAGCAAGGCTCAGCATCTTGTTTTGATATTTCCAGGCTGGAACATTTTGATTTTTCAACTTCCAAAGCTTTGCTGCTTTAATTTTTTTTGCTCCATAAAGCCGAGGCTGAAATCAGAATGAAAGCTTTCAGTTTAAGCTAATTAATCCAAACACTTTGAATCAAAGCCTGGGATGTTTGCACAGTGGTGTTCTCTGGGAATTTATTTTCAGGGTCTGCATTCCATTTTTAGATTGAGGAATAAAATAAAAAAAAAAGAAGAGTGAGATTTCCTAGAAAAGAGATAACCTGCTGCTTACCTGGGGCGAGCCATTCTGCAGCTCAGAAGTGGAGAAAGAAATTAGCTTTCCTTAATTACAGCATTTGGCCTCCTCCTGAGCATCTGGAGGCCTGGCCTGAGCTCCAGTCCCTGGAGGTGCCCTAAATTCCCCCAGAATCACCCTGCTTCCTGGTTTTCCCATGGGATAATCTGAGGAAGAAGAGGAAAATCGAATAATTGTGACAGCAATAAGAAAGCAGCAGCACTTCCCGAGGTCTTTGTGAGCAGGGGCTGCTCCCTGAAGAATTCCAGGCAAATTCCAAAATGCAGAGATCCCAGAGCCGGGATTCCCACGGCTGCTTCATGCTGGGCAAGGCTGGCCAGGAGCATCTCGTGATGCCACCCCAAGGGGAGGAATTCCTTCTTCCAGCAGCCCTCGCTGCTTCAGGGCAAATTCAAAGAGAAAATTAAAATGAACCCCGACTTCCCTGCCCTCCAGTGGGGTGAAAGAAGTGGCAAAGCAGGGCATGGACCTCAGCTGCAGCTGGAATTGAGCTCCCTGTGCCAGGCAGGTGTGGGAACCCAGGGAATCCTCTGGCTGCCCTGGCAGGGGTCAGGAACCCCCTGGACAGAGCCCCCAGAGACACTGGCTGTGATCTCTGGCCATGGAAAAGAGATTTCAATCTCACAGGATGAATTACCAGCTCTGAGTGTTTGATATCAGTAATAATTAAGTGTGGCACGGGTGCAAAAGTAAAATTTTAGGATTCTAGATGAGGGGTCCAAAGGGGACAAGCTGGAGGAAATTGGGTGTGCCTTGTCCTTTTTCTCCTTCTTCATGCCCTCCATGTCTCACTGTGGTGTTGGCATTTTTCTGTTGGTTCAGGCTGGGGACACACTGTCCAACGGAGGTGACAGATATTGGCACGTTCTTGTAAATGCAGCCCAGGGAGTTTCTGGTATTTAATGTTTGTCACATCCCACTGAGGGCAGAGCCCCACACGCTGCCCTGCAGGACAGAGCTGGGCAGGGCAGCAGAACATGTGAGAGATAAACAGAATAAACAACCTCGGAACCAGCACAGACAAATTACAACTTCTGCTTTGGCAGTGGGGCTGACAGACAGAGACTTTCTACAATCTCAGAATCATCAATACCTCAGATTCTGACAGGCAGGAGCTGCCAGCTGGGCTCAGCAGGGTGGCTGTGCCCAAAATGGGTCCCTCTGTGTCACAGAAATGGAGCAGCCTCAGCTCAGGCGTCAAGCCCTGACAGAGCCTGGGAGCCCCAGCCCTGCTGCGTCACACAACCACTGCTCCTCGACTTTTCCAGAGGTGAAGGATTTACAGGTTTTTGGGAAAACACTGACTTTCAATGCCCTTAAACCTTGTGCCATCACTCCTCCATCCGTCAGGTCAGGCAGCACCTCTCCTCTCCTGGTCTTTCAGGAGGGAATGTGGACATTCCTGAGGTGCAGAGCTTCTGCAGGACTTGCTGTGACTCACCTGCTGTTGGTTTGGAAATGTTTGGTGCATTTTAACCCAGAGGCAGCTTTGGTGAGGATAAGAAGGAAGGAGGATGCAGGAGGATGGAGCCAAAGAATGGAGCCATCCCTGCGTGGCTTTGCAGGATTCCTGCAGGTACAGATGGGCTGTGGTGCATCAGCTTTCCCTGGAGCACATCCAGATCCCACCCACCCTCCACTGCCTGGGTGCTCTTTTCACTGCCTCTCTCTGCACTGAAATTAATGCCTGAAAACGAGAGTTTGCTTGCAAATAATCTATCATTTGATGATCACTTTAATGCAGGCAGCCCGGGGAACATCTGCCTCCGCCAGGCTGTGTCTCCTCCTGCTGGTGTGGGGAATTGCTGGGAAGGGCTGCTGGGGAAACTGGGAGAAAGCCAAACCACTGGCAAAGGCCTTGGTGGTGGCTGTGAGGAAGAGGAGGAGGAGGAGGAGGAGGAGGAGGAGGAGGAGGAGGAGAGGAGACCTTTGCTGGATGAGGCACCAGGGCCCCATTGCCCAGCTCACTGCCTCTGCTCCCAGCTGCTCTGTGGTCCAGGGACTCACAAATTCAAATGTTCATCTCCATCACATGGAAAACAACTCTGCCATCACTGGGAGTGCCTGGCCTTGCACAGGGGCAGCGGGCAGCAGCATCTGAGCACCCCTGACCAGATCCCACCTCCCAGGGGAACCAGGGACGAGAGAAAAATGGATGGGAACTGCCCAGCGAGGCAGAATTTCCTCCATCCCATGACACAGCCCGTGCGCCCTGGTAGAACGGGGTCTGCAGCCCCCTTAGGCTCCTCTGCTGCCTTTTGGGAACATCACAGCCCCGGACTTAGAGGCTTTTTTTGGCAAATGTCACCAGCTGGTGATGAGTCAGCCTCTGCAGCCTGCCCACTGCTCCGTGCGGGCGTGGGGCTGTGCCCACGGGCATCTCCCTGCTCTGCTCTCTGCGCTGGCACCTCCCCCGGGGCAGGAGCGGCGCTGGCAGCCTCGGGCAGGAGCTGAGCTGGGGCTGGGGCTGGCAGGGGACAGACGGACACACGGGCCAGCCAGAGCCTGGGGACAGACGGACACACTGGCCAGACAGAGCCCAGGGATAGACGGACACACTGGCCAGCCGGAGCCCGGGGACAGATGGACACACTGGCCAGCCCGAGCACGGGGACAGATGGACACATGGGCCAGAGAGAGCCCGGGGACAGACAGACACACTGGCCAGCCAGAGCCCGGGGACAGATGGACACATGGGCCAGAGAGAGCCCGGGGACAGACAGACACATGGGCCAGCCAGAGCCCGGGGACAGACGGACACATGGGCCAGAGAGAGCCCGGGGATAGACAGACACATGGGCCAGAGAGAGCCCGGGGACAGACGGACACATGGGCCAGAGAGAGCCCGGGGACAGACAGACACATGGGCCAGCCAGAGCCCGGGGACAGACGGACACATGGGCCAGAGAGAGCCCGGGGATAGACAGACACATGGGCCAGCCAGAGCCCGGGGACAGACGGACACATGGGCCAGCCCGAGCACAGGGACAGATGGACACACTGGCCAGCCCGAGCTGCAGGGACAGACGGACACACTGGCCAGAGAGAGCCCGGGGACAGACAGAAACATGGGCCAGCCCGAGCACGGGGACAGATGGACACATGGGCCAGAGAGAGCCCGGGGACAGACGGACACATGGGCCAGCCCGAGCATGGGGACAGATGGACACACTGGCCAGCTCGAGCTGCAGGGACAGACGGACACACTGGCCAGAGAGAGCCCGGGGACAGACGGACACGTGGGCCAGCCGGAGCACGGGGACAGACGGACACACTGGCCAGACAGAGCCCGGGGACAGATGGACACACTGACCAGCCAAAGCCGTGGGGACAGATGGACACACTGGCCAGCCAAAGCCGTGGGGACAGACGGACACGTTGGTGCTGCCGCTGCCATCCCCGGCAGGGCCATTCCCAGCCCGCCGGGGGCTCCCCGGGCCCGGCAGCAAAGGCTGCGCTCCCGCTGGCTCCCGGTGACCGGGACTGGCTGGGGGAGCTCGGGCAGAGCACCGGGAGCGGCTCCTGCCAGCGCGGCTGTGCGGGCAGCGCCCAGCTCTGCTGAAGGGATGCTCCAAACAAAGCAGAAATGCCAAGGCCCAGGCTGCTGATGTGTCGGAATTCCAAATGTCCCTCAGACATTTTTGGATGTTCTGAGTTCAGGTCAGAAGCATTTGAGACCCTGGCAGGCAGCTGGAAACAGCTGGGATTTTGGGTTTGAACCATGGAATGATTTACCAACCTTGCAGGTGAAACCAGAAGTCACAAAAGTTTAGATATTAGAGTAGAAGTAGTCACAAAGTAAAGGGAAGAATTTCTGAGTGCTGTACAGGAGGGTTTTGGTTTTGTACATGGGGGTCAGAGGTTTTAAGATGGATTTGGGATTTGGGCCTGCCCTATCCTTCCTCTTTCTCCTTCCTTACCTCCATGTTCTTGGTGATGTTGGCACTCACAGATTGGTTTAGAGTAGAAAAGCACCATTTAATATAGGTAATAGGCATTGGGAAAAACTGTAAACATGTAACATGTAATGTCCCATATAAAAGAGAGCAGCAGCCCTGGGTGGGAGAGAAGAAGCAGTCGGGGTCAGAGAGGATGTCAGGGTGTGTGTGTGCCTCTGCCTGAGCTCTGAGCAAACCACAGCAGCCCAAGGAGAAAATCTTTTAGATAACTTGCAATAAACTGCCTTGAGACCCAACAACAGAGACTGCTGAGCCTTTCTTTGGAAGCTCGGGTTGGAGGAGAGACTTTTCCACCACAGGGAGACACCCCCGGCCTAGGGTGAGCTCCGGCACTGATGGAGCATCCTTGCTGTGCCCTGGGTGTTTCTGTGCCCCGGGTGTTTCTGTGCCCCTTTTTCTCTCCTGGCTCTGTTGCTCCCAGCTCCGGGACCTGCTGTCCGAAATTCCCCTCGCAGCCCCCCGTTCCTCATCTGTCCCACGGCAGTGAGGAGGGATCCCCTTCCCTGGGGATGCCCCGCCAGCCCCGGGGACCAAAATCCCTTCCCAGGGACAGCAGCAGAGCACAGCCTCACATGGAAACTCAGCCCAGACACAGGGAGAGCTTCTGAGCTGATTTCTCACAATTCCTGGTGCAGGTGTGGCACAAATGTGTTGGAGCCCAGCTCCCGGTGGTTCCACGCACAACCAGCAACTTCCAGCTCTCCAGCTGGGATCAGGCACCAGGGAAAGAAGGAACACAGTCATTGAGCAGGTGGGGGAAGTTGGGTTCAGGTGATTCTCAGCATTTTACAAGGGCATGGAGGAGGGATAAAAATCCCGGTGTCCAGGGAAGGAAAATTAAATGAATTTAGCACCTTTTTTCTCCTCTGTCCTCTTATGTCCATCACTCCTGTGTCCCTCCTCACTGGGGGACGCAGGGCTCCCCTTCCTCTGCACAGCCTGAGCTCTGTGGGACCCGCAGGTGCTGAACGGAGCAGGAGCCTTGTGGGAAAAGCACATCCAATAATCGCTGTGAAAATTCATGTTGCAGCGCGCAGACACAAAGGGATGAAAGGAGGCTGCCTTAACATCCTGACATTTCCTCCTTTCTGACTTCTGTCTCAGGCATGCCGAACATCCTCTGACGGCAGGCAGTTCCCTCAGACAAAGGAAAGGAAATGGGATTTCCAAAACGCCCTGGGATGGGGTTTGGAGGGGCTGAGGGGGCTCGGAGCAGCACCCAGGAGCTGCTGGCTGAGCTGGGGAGGTGAGGAGGGCCAGAGCTCCTTGCTGCCACCTCTCCAGCACCAAAACTGACAGATCCCACTGCAGGGAGCCCCTGGCACCCTGCCCACCTGGCAGTGCCCACTCCCCTTCCCCACTGAGCGCCTCTGGCTGGGGAGGGGATGGGAGGGCACAGGTTCTGCACTGGTGCCCCCTGAGCTCCACCAGAGCTGCCCATCCTCCTGGGCAGCCCTCTGCAACCCCAGCCTGTCTGTGCTGGAGATTTCAAGTTGTTCTAAAAGCAGCAAGTTAACAAGATTTGGAAACCAGGTCAGCGGAAGAAGCTCAATTAGCTGCTGAACCATGGGGACCAGCTCACGTCCTGGCTGCTTCATTGACTCCTCAGATGGGTGTCACTGACACCACACACGTCAGTGTGGCTGGGACAGGGACCTTTCCCGAGGAGGGGACGCCTGGACACTCATCAGGCACAGGAAACTTCACAGAAGCCAGACTCAGTGCAGCCTGAGCCATCCCACCGTGCTGTGTCATAGAATCAGCACAGAATTATAGAGTGGCCTGGCTTGGAAGGGATCTTAAAGATCATCCGTGGGCAGGGACACCTTCCATTAGCCCAGGTGGCTCAGAGCTCCATCCAGCCTGGCCTTGGACACTTCCAGGGACGGGGCAGCCACAGCTTCTCTGGGCAACCTGTTCCAGGGCCTCCCCACCCTCGCAGGGAGGAATTCCATCCCAATATCTAATCTAAACCTCCTCTGAAGCCACTCCCTGTTGTCCTGTCACTACACGCTCCTGTAAACAGCATCTCCCAGTCCTCGTGTCAGCAGCTCTGCTCCCCCAGCCCTGCAGGAACCTCCAGGCTCCCGCTGCTCATCCCGCTCTTCCCTGGCACCTCAGGGGAGGGGACAGCCGGAGGGGACAGGCGGCAGGGCTCGCAGCGAGCTGGCAGCACCAGCTCACGGACCTGCTACCTGTCTTGTCACGTCAGCACCGACATCTGCCGCAGATAAAGCAGCGAGAGGCAGGAGAAGCCGAAGGGCCGCTCGGAGCAGCTCTGCAGCCCCAGCAGCGCCGGGGACGCGGCGCCTGCCACGCTGCGGGAAAAGCTCTGGCATTAGCTCGGATCCGGGCATGGCAGCGAGAACCGCAGCTCGGGGTGGCAGCGCACGGGGTGATGTTGGCACGGGGGCTGAGCGGGCACGGCCCCGGCTCTCCGGGCACCCGGCAGCAGCCTGGGCATGGCTTTGTTCTGACAGAGAGCGTTTCAGCCACAAAACAAGGAGCCCGGGACTTTGAAGCCCTCGCAGGGATGCTGAGGTGCTGCCAGCAGGGATGGCTGCTCTGATCCCGAGGGGAGAGCCCCTCTCTGTCCCACAGCCCTGCAAACACGCTCAGCTCCCTTCCCGATCCTGGCGTGGGACAGACGGCCAGGCTGCCAGGGGAGCCGGGGGTGCCAGCCCGGGCAGCTGCGGGAGGGAATCCTGGCACCGGAGGAAATGCAGTGTAGTGCATAAACTGCAGCCCTCTGTCCCGGGACAGCGTTTCTCGGGGGCTCAGCTGGGGAGCAAAGAGTGCAGGGCAGGCAGCGGGGGCAGGCAGGGCCGGCCAGGAGCCCTGGGGCACAGAGGCACCAGCCAGGGGGGTCAGAGCTGCGGGCAGGGGTGAGGGAGGGCAGCGAGCAGGACAGGGCTGAAAACAGGGCAGGACAGGGCTGGAAACAGGGCAGGGGGCTGAAAACAGGGCAGGACAGGGCTGAAAACAGGGCAGGGGGCTGAAAACAGGGCAGGGGGCTGGAAACAGGGCAGGGGTCTGAAAAGAGGGCAGGGGGCTGAAAACAGGGCAGGGCAGGGGCTGAAAACAGGGCAGCTTTAAGGGCAGGCTGGCATGGGGCAGGACTGGGCTGTGGGCAGAACTGCGGCCAGGGCAGGGCAGGGCAGTGGGCAGAAGAGGGCAGAGCAAAGCAAAGCAGGGCAGGGCAGGGCAGGGCAGGGCAGGGCAGGGCACTGCCAAGGCTGAGCATCCTTCAGCCGCCTCCGGGATCCGTGTCCGCCCGGCCCCGCCCGTGGCTCCCGGGCCGGTCGGTACCGGGGCAGTACCGGGGCAATGCCGGTGCCGGGGCGGTGCCGGGGCAGTGCCGGTGCCGGGGCGGTGCCGGGGCCGGGGCGGTGCCGGGGCGGTGCCGGGGCGGTACCGGGTGATGCCCGGGCGGTACCGGGGCGGTGCCGGGGCCGGGGCAGTACCGGGGCGGTGCCGGTGCCGGTGCGGTACCGGGGCAGTACCGGGACGGTGCCGGGGCCGGGGCGGTACCGGGGCGATGCCGGGGCGGTGCCGGCGCCGGGGCGGTACCGGGGTGGTGCCGGTGCCGGGGCAGTGCCGGGGCCGGGGCAGTACCGGGGCGGTGCCGGGGCGATGCCGGGGCGGTACCGGGGCGGTGCCGGTGCCGGGGCAGTGCCGGGGCCGGGGCAGTACCGGGGCGGTGCCGGGGCGATGCCGGGGCGGTGCCGGGGCGGTGCCGGTGCCGGGGCGGTACCGGGGCGGTGCCGGTGCCGGGGCGGTGCCGGTGCCGGGGCGGTACCGGGGCGGTGCCGGTGCCGGGGCGGTGCCGGTGCTGCGCGGCCCCGCCGCCGCTCCCAGCCGCTATAAGCGGGCGGCCGCGGCCGCGCTCCGCAGTGCATGGCCGAGCTCCGGCCGGCCCCCGCCGCTCCGCCGGGACCCTCCCCATCCCCCGGGCCGGTCCCGGCCGCCCCTCCCCGCCAGCCGTGACCTTGGCATCCACCGGCGCTGGGGACAGCGGCCGCGGGCTGCGTTAGGCGGCGGGTCGCACGGGAATATTCTCCCGGGAGAAGGGGAGCGGCAGCCTCCTCCCGCGGCCCGGGAGCGGCCGGGGAAGCGGATTTACAGAGCATCTTTGCCCCTTTGTTGGCTGAGAAGGACGGGGAAGGAGCGGCAGGATGAGCACCAGCAGTGAGTACGGCGTCCTCTCGCCTTGGCTGGGGGAATGGGGCTGATACCACACCGAGCTGGCTGGGAGGAACTGGAAAGAAAATGTCATAACAGCGCTGACAAGGCTGGTGGGATGAATTTTGGGTTATTTTCCTGCCTGCTTTTTTGGTTGCCTGCTCACTGACAGGCTCTGGCTCGGCTGTGTTTGATGTGGGCTGAGCCGCGGTGCTTATCTCCGCGGAGTACTTTTCTTGGCTCGGATTTCTGGGGTTTTTGGAGGGCAGAGCATCGACTGAAATGTCGATACGCAACATGGGGAGAGGCAGCCGGGAGCGCTCTGACAGGCACAGCCTCACTTGCTGCTGCCTCTGCCTGGGGAGAAATGGATGTGAGGGGAGGAGGAGAAGGGCGAGCAGAGACCCAGAAACCTGAGCGAAGCACAGGTGCAATCCTGAAAAAAAAGAGAAAAACCCCAAACCTTCTGCAGCTGGGGGTGTGGGTGTTGCTATTGTGCGTGTGAGCCGGGGACGGAAGCACTCATGCGCCGTGGATGAATTTCTAAAGAAGCAGAGCTCAGAAATGTGCTGCATAAGACGAGAACTGGCACCAGGCTGCTCACTTTGGATTCTGTGCCCTTGCCGGAAAGTCTGCGAGGATTGATCGGGGTCGAGCAAGTCACAATCGATTTCTTTTTCCTACCTGACGTGCTGTGTGACAGCTGTGCCCACCTCAGAGCTGGCACGGCTTTGATCCCTGTCTTTAAAAGCAGCAAGTCCGTGGTAAAGGAGTGGAATGCCACCTGAGGGGTTCCTGCTGGGCTGGGCTCTGCAGGGAACCCCCTGTTCTCCCGTGGGTGCCGGAGCTGCGTGAGGAGCAGGCAGAAAACAGCAGAGCAGCAACTTCTCCATTGCACCGGCGTGCTGGGCTTTCTCAATCCGAGGGCTCGGGGTGGTTCCCGAGCAAAACACCGTGAAAAATGCCTTGGCACGCTGCGAGGCAACAGAACAGGTGATTCCAGCTCTGTCGGGCTGTGGCAGAGGCCAGGAAAGTTCCCAGGTGCCCTCTGCCCGAGCCACACCTGGCACAGGAGCAGAGCCCCTCTGGGGAGCGGGGCTGGGCTGCCTGGGTGGGGAGGAACAATAGGGACTGATTCTTTCCCACCCGAGGATGCCAGGAGGCAAAGGAGCCTCCCCCTGCCCCCTCGGCGCTGCTGCAGAGCCCTGCTGGGCTCGGTGGGCACTGCTGGCCTTCCTCTGAGCCGCTTTTGGCAAACAACTGTTGGTTCCTTTTGGGATTCCTTTTCCCAGCTCTCGGTAGCTGCCCGGGCTGCTGCTGGAGATCTGCGCTGTTCGTGGCACTGCTGAGCTCCAGCTGAGTGTGCTGCACGACTCCTCCGGTGCCCAGGGAGTGCCAGGGAGCCAAACCTCTGCCCAGCGAGGTGCCAGGGAGCCAAACCCTGCTCCCTGCTCTGCCCAGTGAGCTGCCAGGGAGTCAAACCCTACTACCTGTACCCCTGTACCCTGCTCTGCCCAGTGAAGTGCCAGGGAATCAAATCCTGTCCCCTGCTCTGCCCAGCAAAGTGCCAGGGAACCAAACCCTATCCCTTGGTCTGCCCTGTGAGGTGCCAGGGAGCCAAAGCCTCCTCCCTGCTCTGCCCAGAGAGGTGCCAGGGAATCAAATCCTGCTCCCTGCTCTGCCCAGAAAGGTGCCAGGGAATCAAGCTCCCTGCTCTGCCCTGCCTCATGGGGGAGGCCACTGGGCACAGCCAGGACTCCCTGGGAGCTGCTCCTCCTTCTGCCACCACGCTGCCCTGGGCACATCACTCAGCAGTGCCAGCAGCTGCCAGGGCTCTGGCCAAGCCCTTTGGGGGGCTTTGCAGTCTTTGCCTAAATTGCCATTACCCCGTTTTAAGTAGGCAGGTGTTTTGGTCACAGCTTGGCAGCACTGGCACCTCCTGGTTGCCCAGGGTGCTGGGGGTTGGTGGTTTATGGGTCCCTGCAGGTCCCTTTGGGGCTGTGCCAACCCTGCTGGGGGCTGCCTCTGCCCTGCCAGGCTCCCAGCTGTTCTCCCAGCAGGGCTCGGATGCCCAAATGCTGCCTCACTTCTGTTCCAGCATGGCTCTGTGGGGCCACCTCTGCCAGCAGCAGTGCTGGGGCTGCTGTGAGCGCTGCCAAAATCTGCCTGGCCCAGCCCTGGGCACCCCTCCCCAGCCTGTAGCCATCCAATCACTCCACGAGGCACAAAAATCCAAATGCTGGCAGCCTTGTGCCAATGGCATCTCTGTTTCACCCTCCCTGATGCCCCTGGCACTGCCTACCATGGGTTTTTTACCCCTCTGCTGGTGGCCAGTGGCTCACTGGAGTTTGGTGCCACTTGCCAGAGGTTTCCCAGCCCTGCCAGCACGAGCAGCTCTGCTGCTTTGATTTTTTTGGGCTGTTTTTCCCCCCCAGGGTAAGGGCTGGCAAAGCCAGATTGTGCACAAATTTATGCTGCCCAGGTGTGCCTGTGCCCGCAGGGCAAAAATTTTGGGGCTGGCAAAGCGAGGAGCTGCACAGCTGAGGACAGAAGGGCTCCATCTGAGCTGCGAGTTCCCAGCGCTGCTTCCCATTTCACCGGGTGCGTTTTGTGAACGCTTCTCCCCCAAAATATCCTCCAAAAATTCATCAAATCCCCTGCCTGGAGCTGCTGGGAGCAGGAACCTGTGGCTCTGGGCCACGCCTGGCCCCCAGCCACGCTGCTGAGCAGATCTGCCAGGCCTCCAGCAGCTCCGGGCAGCATTTGCTGGGTTTATCTCTGGAGATGCTCCGTGCACAGCGCTCAGGAGCCTTGCTGGGGGGACAGGGGGTTGTTTTTGCCCTGCATTTGAAGACCCCCACGTCGTCATCTGTCCTGTGATGAGGGTAAAGCCGGATGAAAATTGTGTGTTTGGGGTGAAGAGATAAAACCATTTGATCTCAGTTACAAATTCTTGTCCTGAGGCTGCAGGGTGGAGGGGTGGGGCGGTGGTCTCTGCTCCTGGGGCTGTGCAGTGAGGGTCTGGAGGGCACAGTGGTGGTGTTTACGTTCGTTAGGCTATCAGTGCCTCTCACTAATTGGTTACAAATGGATCCCTAGCTCAGCAAACAGCTCTGTGCTGCTGCTTGGCATTTCCACAGGAGCTGGAGCTTGTAGGACAAACCCTTGGCCAGGAGAACATCCCTTAAAATCAGCCCCTGGAATCCCCTGTGCCTGCAGCCAGCATCTCCCTGGGGGTCTGGGCAGGGGGCTTGGCATGCCTGATGCTGTGTTTGTGCTGAAAGGGTTAAAGCTGTCACTGCCCCGAGGATTTCAGCCTCTGAAGGGAGTGGGAAGAATCCCTCCTGCCGCTCTGGAGGGAGCCAGCAGGTCTGGGTGCTGGAGGGAGCCAGCAGGTCTGGGTGCTGCAGGTCCAGGGAGTGCTGGCTGTGAGTCACACCGTGGGATTTGCACATCGTCCCTCCTGGCCCGGCTCCTCGGGGTGGGAGAGGGGCTGCTGCCAGTCTGGGCACTGCCTGTGGCACCAGCGAGGTGCCCCTGCTTGTTCTGGGTGTCACCAGGGACATCCCAGCCCGTGGGGAGGTGGAACCCGGCCAGCTCCTGGGTGGCAGGGTCTGGGTGTGTGGCACGGGGCTGGCTCACAGCCCTGGCACCTTCCCGGTTCCCTCCTGTCTCCAGCCTGCACCTGGGAAAAACGAGGCCAGAATCTGATGGCAAGGCAGCTCAGGGTGGGCTGAGACCTTCAGCCCCATCTCAGAGCAGCTGGGAGCCCGCTGGAGCACGGAGAGTCCCAAAGTTGGTCTGGTATGACAAGTGCAAAGTTTCATCCCTGCCACCCCTCAAATTCCTGCCCCTGCTCTGAGGAGGAGCTGGGAGGAAAGGCTGGACAGAGAAGCCTTTGGGAAGGGAGGCTGCCTGGCGGATCCTGGTGAATGCAGCATGTTTGCCTGGTTATTTTTGTCTTCCCTAAATCATGCTTGCTCTGAGAGCGTGATCCTCTAAGCGTAATTACCCCGTAATCTCCAGGCACATGTGCTTCCAAGGTGTTTACCAGCAAACTCCATTAAGGCCCTGTGTAATTAAAGAGGAATCCCGTGGTGCTGCACATCCCTGGGAGCTCCAGCTCTGCTCCTGGGGCGGGTGACTCCCCAGGTGTCCCCACCCCTGGGACAGGTCCTGCAGGGAGGTTCTTCCTGCCCTCAGAAATGCAGGGAACCCGGAGAGATCAGCCTGCTGATGTCATGAGCTGCGTGTTTTCCAGAATTTGGCCACCAAGGGGAACTCCCAGACTCCCTGCCTGCATTTTAGTCCTCTCAATAGTCTGACAAACAAGCGGACACAAATCACTCCCTGTTTTCCTGGGCAGCCTAGCAGAGGGACAATCGCCCATTGCATTCGCTTCGCTGCCAGAGAATTCCAACCCCGGGCAGCAGCTCTGGCCCTGGGCTGGTGGATGGGCTCTGTCCTCTCATCCAGGCTCTTCCCAGCCCTCTTTGCTGGCAGCTGGCCCTTGGAAGAGCAGGAGGCACAGAAAGTGGCCCTGCAGGCCTGTGCTGTAAGGTCAATCGCAGTGACTGAATCCTTCCAAGGGCCTGGCGTGCTCTCCTAAAACAAATAGCACATTTTCTAATCACCAGCTGAGGCTGCCTGAGCAGGATAACAGAGTTTGGGATGCCAGCAGGCTGGGCTGATGACAGGAGTTTGCGTGTGCTGCCTTTGCTGGGGAGGAAGGAGAAAAACCCACCCAGTTGCTGCCAGACCCCGCAGTCTGTCGTGATGGGGCCAGCACGAAGTGCCTGGAACACCTCATTTGGTATTTTTGGTATTCTTGGCTCTTCAGTGCATCAGAGCCTGAGCTGGGAGCGCTGCAGAACCTCCAGAGAGCAGCTGGGGGTGGAGTGGTCATGGCAGGAACCGGGCTGGGGGATGATGGAGAGTTCTGCAGGAGGGAAGGGAATGGGGAGGGAAGGACCAGGTGCCCCAGGCTCAGGGGTTGGAGTGTGGGCAAGACTGGCAGAGGGACTGGAAGCCTGGAGCAGGGATTTTGTTGTGGGCAAGGCTGGCAGGGGGACTGGAAGATTGGAGAAGGGATTTTGGTTATGGACAAGGCTGGCAGAGGGACTGGAGCAGGGATTTGGGTTTGGGCAAGGCTGGCAGAGGGACTGGAAGCCTGGAGCAGGGATTTTGGTTGTGGGCAAGGCTGGCAAAAGGGCTGGAAGCATGGAGCAGGGATTTTGTTGTGGGCAAGGCTGGCAGGAGGACTGGAATAGGGATTTGGGTTTGGGCAAGGCTGGCAGAGGGACTGGAAGCCTGGAGCAGGATTTTGGTTATGGACAAGGCTGGCAGGAGGACTGGAATAGGGATTTGGGTAAGGCTGGCAGAGGGACTGGAAGCCTGGAGCAGGGATTTGGTTGCGCCAAGTCCTCCTGTGCCCAGCACCTCTGGAATCAGGGGTTTCAGCACATCCCTGGCATGCACGGCCCCACAGCCCCCGTGGCACTCCTGGCTCTCTGGCTGAGGTTTGCCAGGCCCAAAGTGATCTCTGCCAGGAGCAAGCCTGGCTGCACAGCTCCCATTTGTTTGCTGGTGGCTCAGGTTTTTGATAGGCCTCAGTTTCTGGGTGCATTTCTCAGCTCAGGTGGAGTTTTCTGGATGCTTTATCAGCATCAGCCATAAGGCCTGGCCTGGGAATTGATGAGCTCTCTGCACTGCCTGGGGCACAGAGCAGGAAGAAAAAGGAGCTGCTGCTGTGCTTCCCTCAGCCAGCCTGCCTGACCTTCCTTTCTTCTTCCCCTCGCTGGCCTGGCAAGGGCTGCAGAGCCCCGAGGATCGTTGGTTTTTCTGTCCATGGACATTTTACTCCACTTCTGTCAGAACTCCAAATGTCCCTCAGACATTTTTGGAGGTTCCAGGCCCAGGTCAGAAGCATTTGAGACCCTGGCAGGCAGCTGCAAACAGCTGTGATTTTGAGTTTGTACCATAGAATGATTTACCAACCTTGCAGGTGGAACAAGGAATCACAAAAGTTTAGATATTAGAGTAGAAGTAGTCACAAAGTAGAGGGAAGAATTTTTTAGTGTTGTACAAGGGGGTTTTAGCACCTGTCCAGGGGGGTTTTTACTTTGTACATGGGGGTCAGAGGGTTTAAGATGGAGGGATTTGGGCCTGCCCTGTCCTCCCTCTTTCTCTTTCCTCGCCTCCATGTTCTTGGTGATGTTGGCACTCACAGATTGGTTTAGAGTAGAAAATCACAATTTAATATAGGTAATAGACATTGTGGAAAACTGTACCCATGTAACACGTAATGTACCATATAAAAGATAGAAAATCACCATTTAATATAGGTAACAGGCATTGAGGAAAAACTGTAACCATGTAACATGTAATGTCCCATATAAAAGACAGCAGCAGCCCTGGGTGGGAGAGAAGAAGCAGTCGGGGTCAGAGAGGATGTCAGGGTGTGTGTGTGCCTCTGCCTGAGCTCTGAGCAAACCACAGCAGCCCAAGGAGAAAATCTTTTAGATAACTTGCAATAAACTGCCTTGAGACCCAACAACAGAGACTGCTGAGCCTTTCTTTGGAGGCTCGGGCTGGAGGAGAGACTTTTCCAGCACAGGAACCCCTGAACCAGGCCGGGTTCTGGCACACTTCCATTTTGAAGCAGTTTCTTTCTGAGCCCGGCACGGGCTCCGAGCAGGGAAGTCCTTGTGGGAAGGTTTCTCTGAGCAGCCCAGCAGTGCGAGAGGGGAGCAGGTGATTGAGGTTTGAAGCCATCCCATTGGCTTCTGGGTTTTTTTGGCAACAAGTGGCACGTTTGGGGAGCTGGGGGGGCAGGAGGAGCTTTGCTGGTGCCAATGAGAGCCTCAAAAACCTTCCCCCAACCCAGCCTGAGTTTGAACTCCAAGGTTTGAGCTGGCCTCAGAGCAGGGAGTTACGTGGTTGCTTCCCAGAGGTGCAGCCAGGCTGCGGGATCAGACAAAAGGAAAAAAAAAAAAAAAAAGCCCCCAAATCCACGTGCAAACCCAAATCCAGCATCCAAATCCCTGTGGAACAGCCCCCCTCAGAAACACCTCGCTTGGGACAGCACCTTGCACCTTCCTGTCCTTCCCAACATCCCAGCTGTGCTGCCAGCCCTGGGGATCATGGATTTTTTTGGCGGGAATTTTTTTGGCGGGAATTTTTTTGGCGGGAATTTTTTGGCGGGAATCTTTCATGGTGACTTTTTCGCGGGGACTTTTTTGTAGGATTTTTTAGCGGGATTTTTTTTGGTGGGAATTTTTGGTGGGATTTTTTTCGTGGGGATTTTTCAGGGGAATGTTTCGTGGGATTTTTTTGTGGGATTTTTGTGGGATTTTTCATGGTATTTTCATGCAATTCCAGGGCTGGAAGGGACCTCCACATTCTTGTGCCACCGCCTGGCATGGCAGGGACACCTTGCACAGAGCAGGGCGCTGCCAGCCCTGCCCAGCCCGGCCTTGGGCACTTCCAGGGATTGCTCTTGCTGCAGAATGGGAGCTATTTTTGCATCCTGCTGGGTTTTGCCTGGCTCCGAGGCTCTTGCTGGGACACGTGGGGACCTCCCAGTGCCAGCTGCTCCCAGCCTGGATTCCAGGGCAGCACAGAGGGTCCCAGCAGGGTTGGATGGCTCAAAGGGGCTTTGCTTCACCCCCTGCCCAAAATCCTCACAGCTTTAGGGGGTTCTAGCTGAGTGTGAAACTTTGATTTCCCACTCAGCTGTGCCCCCTCCCCTTCCCCTGCAGGGCCCAGAGCTGCCAGGAGAAGGGGGCTCCGCACCCAGGGCTGGCCTGGCAGCTGCTCTGCCCCCCTTGTCTCCACTGAATCCTCTTTTCTTCCTAAAAGAAGGAATGAAATGGGCTGGGGCAGGGAGGGGTTCTCTCTGCCCGGTGTGCCCACATCTGGCTGGCACTGGGGTCAGTGTGCCCACATCTGGCTGGCACTGGGTTTGTGCCCACATCTGGCTGGCACTGGGGTCCGTGTGCCCACATCTGGCTGCACTGGGGTTATTGTGACACATCTGCTTGGCATTGAGGTTATTGTGCCCACATCTGGCTGGCACCGTGGCCAGCCAGAGGTGCAGGCATCCTTGCCCCATGGCACAGAAGTGCCAGCCTGCTTTTGGCTCTTGCCAGGCTGTGCCAGGCTGTTTCTGCAGGGATGGGGTGGTGTCTTTGGGGTTTTTGGGCAGACTTTGGGGCAGAAGGGGATGGATATCCCACAGGGAATAAGCAGATTGAGGTGGGCACAGAGGGGTGGGTGCAGTGCCTGTGGGCATCAGGGAGACCTTGGTCCCTCTGGCTGTCCAGGCTGTGCCTTGGAGGCAGCTTGGCTGGACTTTCCCCCACTTTTTGCCCACGAACCAAGAAGCTGAGAGGCTTCCAGGTGTGTGGGCACACGGGGAGGACTCAGCCCTCCTCAGCAAGGCAGCTGCTGAGGCACAAAGCTGGGTGATGCCAGCTTGGAGCCTTGGATCAGGGAGCAAAACCATGCTTGCATCCACCCCCGGGTGCCAGGGAGACAACTTGCATGGGTGTCCCAGCAGCAGGGGAGTGGGCTGGATCTGATCCTTCCCCTCTGGAGGAGCAGGTGCCTGCATGAGCTGGCCAGGGAGAGCTGAGGGGCTGAGTGTGGATGTTCTCCCCTCCCCTGCTTTCGAAAAAAAAGGGAAAATTCACTGCCTGTGTGGTGAGGTATGTGGTGATGACTCCTGCTGATGGGCTGCATATAAAATCCCTCGCCTCCCTGAGGATGCTCCCCCTTGAAAGCTTTTATGGCATCTTAAAAATAGCCATGGAGGGGGAGAGAATGAGAAGATGGATAGGTAGGTGGATCCCTAATAAGGAGAGAAGAGGAAACAGCTCGAGAGGGAATGGAAAGACTCTGGTGCCCGGCATGTGAGCGGCTGCTGAGGGAGGGGATCTGTGGCCATGCTGAGCTGCGTGCCCAGGGCGGGCAGGAAACCCTAAAAAGCCAGCCTGGGAGATCTGTGCCCTGCAGAAACCCTAAAAAACCAGCCTGGGAGATCTGTGCCCTGCAGAAACCCTATAAAAGCCAGCCTGGGAGATCTGTGCCCTGCAGAAACCCTAAAAAGCCAGCCTGGGAGATCTGTGCCCTGCAGAAACCCTACAAAAGCCAGCCTGGGAGGGAGCTCTGTGCCCTGCACGTGCTGGGGACAGGGCTGGGCTGAGCAGCAGCTCGGGCTGTGTCTCCTGCAGGCTCTCACAGCATTCTCCAGTAGCTGTTAAAAATATTCCGTGGCTTGGGCAGCTGCTGCTCCTGTGATCCCCGAAGGGCCGAGCCCTGCTCCTGCCCTGCCCGGGGCTGGGGCTGAGGCTGCTCCTGGGGGTCTCCCTGAGGTGCCCCTTCCCAGCCGGGCTGTGCTCCAGGAAAGGTGCTGGGAGCTGGCTTTGTGATGCTGTTGCCTTCAGATGAGAAGGCAAGGTGACCTGGTTTTGAGGAGCAGCACGGCAGCCCGGCCTCGCCCGGGCCACCGACACACAGACACCAACGTGGTGATGGTCAAATGGCGTTATTATCTTATCTCGTGAGGTTAAATAGTCAAGGGGGACTTTGCTATGTTAAAGGAAGAGGGTAGGGTCTCTAGGGTTAGTAAGGAGTGGAAAACTACTGGGTTAGGTGGGGTTATATGTTTTGGGGGTAATGGATTACATATCACAGGGTGAGGGGGAAGGGTCTTGCATTCCGTCACATCCCAAAATCTCCCGTTTGCCTGTCCCTGTCTACCACACGATGCCCAGGGGGAGACCTGGGGGTGGTGGCACCGAGGGGGCTCAGTGAGGAGGGGACAGTCCTGCTCTGCAGTGTGGCACTGCCAGCTCAGCATCTCCCTGGAGGGGAGGTGGCTCCAGGCCCTTTGCTGAGCTTGTGGCAGCTCTCCCCAGCACTCAGGGAGTGTCAGAACCTGAGGTATTGATGATTCTGAGATTGGAGAAAGTCTCTGTCTGTCAGCCCCACTGCCAAAGCAGAAGTTGTAATTAATGTGTGCTGGTTCCAGGTTGTTTATTCTGTTGATCTCTCACATGTTCTGCTGCCCTGCCCAGCTCTGTCCTGCAGGGCAGCGTGTGGGGCTCTGCCCTCAGTGGGATGTGACAAACATTAAATACCAGAAACTCCCTGGGCTGCATTTACAAGAACGTGCCAATATCTGTCACCTACGTTGGACAGTGTGTCCCCAGCCTGAACCAACAGAAAAATGCCAACACCACAGTGAGACATGGAGGGCATGAAGAAGGAGAAAAAGGACAAGGCACACCCAATTTCCTCCATCTTGTCCCCTTTGGACCCCTCATCTAGAATCCTAAAATTTTACTTTTGCACCCATGCCACACTTAATTATTACTGATATCAAACCCTCAGAGCTGGTAATTCATGCTGTAAGATTGAAAACTCTTTTCCATGGCCAGAGATCACAGCCAGTGTCTCTGGGGGCTCTGTCCAGGGGGTTCCTGACCCCAGCCAGGGTCCCAGGGCAGCCAGAGGGAAGCTCTGGATTCCCACAAGGGAGGATTTTCCAGGGTGTCTCCAAGAAATGCTAATGTGCTTTGGCACAGCCGCTGGGCACAAAGGGCTCTCAGTCAGCTGAGAGATCTGCCAGCTCCTTGCCCTGGATGCCCTGGAGAGCTGCTGGGGTCCCTGTGCCTGCTGCTGGTGCCCACATCCCCTCTTGTCCCCAGGCTGGCCGGACCCGTGGGCCCAAATCCAGTGGCACAAGGCACAGTGAGCTCTCCCTGGGATGTGAAACCCCCAAACTCAGCCCCTGGCAGGCACGGCGTGCTCAGATGCTCCCCTTGTGCTGTAGGCAGGGGCTGGAGGGATGAGGAGTTTCCCATCCTGGAATGTGGCAGGAGCCATCAGCTGAGCCCCTGGGGTGCCACGGCCCAGCCCAGCTCTGCCCCTGGCAGGACAGGCCCTGCCTTTGGTGCAGGCAGCTGGGAACACTCCTTGGCTTTGCCCTGCTCCAGCTGCAGGGAAAAATGCTGCTAACAAGGCTCCTCTGTCACACCCGCCAGCCTGTCACAGCCAGCCCATCTCCCTCTTGCTTTCTTGGCTTTTTTATCTTTTTATTTAATATTTTTTTCCTCTCCCTCAGCTAGACAGGAAGGCAGGGAAGCAGAGGCTGTGCAGGGTGGCAGTGCCCAACCCCAGGGAATAGTGAAGCTGGAGAAATCCTGCCCGGTGCCAGCAGCACCATCCTGGCTGCAGAGTGTCCATCCCCCTCCCCTGAGTGCTGCATCCTGCTCTGGGCTGCCAGCACAGCAAAGCCTGGGACACCTGCCATTGTCCAGCCTGGGGAAGAGAAGCTTTGGGATCACCCAGCTGCCTGAAGGGAGCCTGGAGAGACAATTTACAGGGGATGGAGTGGCAGAATGCAGGGCATGGCTTCACACTGCCAGGGAGTGAGGTTGGATGGGATATTGGGATGAAATTCCTTCCGTGGGAGGGTGCTGAGGCCCTGGCACAGGTGCCCAGAGCAGCTGTGGCTGCCCCTGGATCCCTGGCAGTGCCCAAGGCCAGGCTGGACAGGGCTGGGAGTAGCCTGGGATGGTGGAAAGTGTCTCTGCCATGGCAGGGGGTGGAATGAGATGAGTTTTAAGGTCCCACCCAACCCAAACCATTCCCTGCTCCCACCTTGGCTGGGAGCATCCCGGGGGTGTCCAGAGGGAGGGGACACCTGTGGCTGGCCCCGAGGGGACACTCCAGCATCCCCATCCCTCTCTGCCGCTTGGCTGCTCAGGTGGCAGCAAGGCTCCACTTTGGGACACAATTCTGTCCCCCCCCCCCAGGCAGGTTTTTGGCTCGCTTAACCAAAAGCACAACAAAGCCCACGCGAAGTTTTCCCCGCTGAAAGGGGAATTGTTCCCGGAAAGCGCCAGCTCTGCCCATTGATTGCCGGTTAATTGTCGCTAATGAGGAGCTGGGCGAAGTGGCATCCCGAGGCTCTTGGGGACAGGCTGTCGCTTCGGCTCGGGAGGGACATCTCGGGGGGAAGGCAGCGTGGGTGAGCGAGCTGCATGAATAGCTTTAAAGTTAACGAGGGATGGACGCTCCGGGTCTGTGCCCGCAGCTCCGAGCTGCCCTGCCTCGGGTTAGGAGCATCTCCGGTGCTTCCCTGTGCACAGATGGGTTTGGTTCCACGTGGAGGGGTGGGATGGAGAGGGCTAAGGCCACCCTGCCAGGAGGGAGTGATGCCTTCAGACTGAGCTTTCCTGTTTTCCAGGCTCTGTACTGCATTTATAACTCTGAACTTCATGTCAAGTGTCAGCAAGTCCTCCTCACAGCAGAACAATCCTAAACCAGCCCAGAACCAGCTCAGGCACACTGAACAATCCTTTTCCAGCCCAGAACCAGCTCAGGCACACTGAACAATCCTTTTCCAGCCCAGAACCAGCTCAGCACACAGAACAATCCTGAACCAGCCCAGAACCAGCTCAGGCACACTGAACAATCCTGAACCAGCCCAGAACCAGCTCAGGCACACTGAACAATCCTTCTCCAGCCCAGAACCAGCTCAGCACACTGAACAATCCTGAACCAGCCCAGAACCAGCTCAGCACACAGAACAATCCTTTTCCAGCCCAGAACCAGCTCAGCACACTGAACAATCCTGAACCAGCCCAGAACCAGCTCAGGCACACTGAACAATCCTTCTCCAGCCCAGAACCAAGGACACGCTGCAGCTTCAGCCCAAAAAGTGCAAACAGGGAATGGAGGAGAGCAACCTGGGAGGGTGGGACTGCATCACCCAGAGCTGGAATTGGACAATGAAGCCCAACATGGAAATGGACCCAAACTCATAAAAGTGTCAAAACTCGTGAGCAGGAGTCCATCTTGCACTGCCCAAGGTGTATCCTGTGAAGGCCTTTCCATAAATCCCTGCTTTATTCCTGTAACAATCCAGCCTCCATTCTAGTGGCCTCTGAAGGCATCAGGAGGACTCAGTCTGTGGCCCATGAGCAGCAGGAGCCGTGCCAGGGCCTGGCCCCTCGCCTCCAGCCCGCTGTTGTTTCCCCAGCCCCATGCAAGGCACCAAAGGCTTTCAGCAGGACCAGCCCTGCCTGCCCGGGCTCCCCTCCCTTGGAATTCTGAACGGGGGAGCCAAGGGGAGTGTGGGAAGGAGGAGGGGAGGGAGCTGGGGGTGCTCAGCCTGGAGAAAAGGAGACTCAGGGGTGACCCCATCACTCTCCACAGCTCCTGAAAGGTGGCTGTGCTCGGCTGGGGTTGGGCTCTTTCTCCAGGAACTGACAGAACCAGAGGACACAGCCTCAAGCTGCACCAAGGGAAATTTAGGTTGGATATGAGGAGAAAGTTTTCTACAGGCAGGGCCACGTCCCCCAGCCAAGGCTCAGGATGGGGCTGGGGGTGTGAAGCCCCCTTGGGAGTGTCACACTGGTGCAGAGGTGTGGCTTTACTTGTGGAGATTCCTCTCCCACTGCAGCAGCTGCCTGGGTGCCCATCCCCTGCTCCAGCAGCTCCTTGGCACCTGTGCCACTCACCTCAGTGGTTCCTTTCCTCTCCTCTGTGCTAAAATGGCTGAGCTGCTTCACCAGTCCCTTCCCTGGGTGTTTTCTCTGTTTTTCTGCCATTCCTGCCAGGCTTCCATGTACCTGTGACCTCCTCCAGCTCTCTGGGTCCCCATTCTTGTCCTCACAGCACGAGGCTGTGTCCGATTCCTGCTCAGCTACAGCCAGGGCTGCCCTGCAGAGGGGCTCTTCCCTCTGGATTTGTTATTTCATTAGGATAAACAGCCAAGTGTGGGATGTTATTTTCCGTTCCTGCTGGGAGAGGTTGGAGCTGCTGCTTTCTGACCCAAAGCCTGACATCTGGTTTTGGATTCTCTGTCTTTGAAGTGGGGAGGAGAAGGCAGAGTGGGGAGTGTGGATGTGTTCCTGCTGCACAAGGGGTTGGTGGCTGCACCTCTGCCTCCTGCTCCGGGGTTCAGGGGGGCCCTAAGCCGTGTGTGAATTATTCTGTACTTTGTTTTCCAGGCTCCATTCACAGCCAGCCACTCCTGTGGATTTGGGACTGGTTATTGTTCGTGGTCTGACCCCTAAATAGCTTTTAGGGGGCTCAGGCAGCCCTGCTGCACTTGGGAAGCAGCAGGACAAAGAGCTGGCACAGCTGGGCTGAGAAATGTGCCTGGCCCAAAATTGGGGCAGAGTGGGAGAGCCCTGAGCTGCTGTGATGTGCCCCAAAACCTGAGCCAGCCCATCTGTGCTGGGGAAGGTGCTGAACCACCTGGGCCACCCCTCGCCCGTCCCTCCGTCCCTGAGGCTCCCTGAGCTGCCTCAGGGCTCCTCGGGGTCTGGCAGGTGTCACCTCCTGCACCACAGGGGGACAAATTCACGCTGGCAGGGGGCCAGGCCATGTCCTGGAGGGATCCTCTGCTGGGAGGGAGGAAGGAGACAGAAAATGTCCAGTGGTGCTCTCAGAGGTGGCTGTGCTGAAGGGCATCCCCAGGGGAGCAGCCTCCATCCTCCAGCAGAGCTGATTTCCCTCCTGCCCCAGCCTTTGCTCCGTGACCATTTGCCTTTCCTGCTTTTTTCTTTTCCTTCCACCCTTTTCCCACCTTTTTTTCCTTCCCCACCTTGCTTTTCTCTTCCCTTCTCCTGTTTCTCTCCTGGCAGCTTTGTTCTCCTGGCTGTGTACTGCGGTTGCCATGGTGACTGCCAGAGCATCTCTGCATCCCTCAGCAGTGGTCCTGTGCCCGCCCTGGCCGTGGCACAGGCAGGGCACCCTCCTGCCCCTGCCAGGGATGGCATTCCCTGGGGACATCCCTGTGGCACATCCTGGCACCTGGGGAGAGGAGGGGACAGCGTGGGGCGGCCCCGAGCAGCTCAGGATAGAGCTGGGGTGCAGGGCACAGTTTCATGGCTGCCAGAAACATGCCAATAAAACCTTCAATAAATATTTTTTTTATGAGCAAACACTAGTTGAGGAAAACAGAGGAGCTGCTGCAGCACAGGGATCCCTGTGGGTGTGGAGGCAGAGCTGCTTGTGGCTTTCTGGTGGCGATTTGCAGATGACAATATCTCCTTGCAGTGGGTGTCAGGATTGCTGGATACCCCTTTCAGGAGATAATTAGGTTGATGTGTTATTAGCTGATTACTGGGGAAACATACATTTACTGAGGATTTATTCTGCAACCAGCATTAATCTCCTGTATAGCTGCTAAACCTTCATAAATAATCTGATTTTGATAATCAATTGCTACTGCAAGTTCCCCTATAAATCTCAATTAAATGCACATTTAACTCGCATCAAGTTGCCAAATTTGCTGGTGCGTGTGTGCCCTGCTGCTTGCCTGGGGCAGATGTCTGGGGATGTGCAAGCTCCAGTGGTTTGGTTTGAAAAGGAAAACCAGTGAGAGACTCCAAGTCAGAAATACAATTTATTAGGAAAAGGGGAAAAAAACAAATGGGAATTGTGGCTGCAGTGCTCCTGGAGTGGCAGCTGGGGTTCTGTCGGAGCAGTGATCTCGGGTGTAGCTTTCCTCTGAATGTCCCGTGGAAAACTCCAGCTGTTCCTCTTGGGAATCAGCAGAAAAGCTGAATCTGATGTCCCCAAAACCCAGATTATATCCAGGTAGGAATGCTTGGCTCCTCCCTCTGGGCGGAGCATCTCCCAGGGGGATGTTCCAGCTCTTATCAGCCCTGCAGTGACAATTAACAGCTCATTATCAGCAGATTCTCCCCGGATGGCTTGCATTGTTTTTGGGGTTGCTCTTTGTTTGGGGACTGCAAGAGTGGATTTCATCTCTACCCCTCTGAGGGCTCTGCTCCGGTTTTGGGGTCGCTCTGTGTTAGGGGAGTACAGAAATGGATTTTCTCTTCCCCTCTGAGGGCTCTGCTCCGGTTTTGGGGTCGCTCTGTGTTAGGGGAATGGATTTTGCCTCTTCCCACCCCATAATTTGCAGGGAGTTTGGCCCAGGAGGGCTCCCAGGGGACGTGGCCGTGCCCTGACAGAGGTCCCAGCTGTTCCACGAGCCCCTCCCGGGCTCTAAGAGCACTTGGAGGAATTTGGAGCCAGCCAGGGAAGCTCCTGCCGGAGTTTTGCCCCCAGCCCTGAGCTGTAACTCATCCCCTGGAATGGGACTGGCTGGGGGCTGCTGCTCTGGTGCTGGTGGCATTGAGAGGGCTCGGTAACAAATATCCCTGCCCTGCAGCCTATTTCTGGGGACATTGTCCCCTCGGTGACGCCAGGGCTTGCTTTGCCAGCTGTCACCCGCCCCCAGCCCAAATTCCCTTTTTGTTGCATTCATATCCACACAGTGCCTCTGGCTGGGGATTTGATTTCAGCTGGCTCCCAGGAGTAGAAAGAGTTAAAAATAGCAAATCCACCACCCCTCATTCCCTGGCTATGACGCAGCCTCCCAGGTTGGAGTTACAATGCCGACAGGAATAGGGTTTAAAATAAAACGAGGGATTGCTCTGCGCTCTGCAGAACGGGAGAAAGCAGCTCCAGCCTGGAGACGAGACCTGGAGGAGCCTCTGGTTTTACACACCAGGCGAGGGTTTGTCTCCCTGGCAGATAAACCATGCTGGGCACACAGAGGGAGATTAGCAGGGGAATTCGGGAAGGTCTCATCCCCCCAGGGTGTTGTGTGTAGTAGATATAATTCATGCAATTTCTAATATAATATATGTGATATTGAATATTTGTTGGAGAGTACACGTTTGTATTAGGACTCCCCCCCCAGCCTCGCAGAGAAACCTGGTGTGTGTTGAAACCTGATTTATACGTAAAAGGATGTGGCTGGCCAGGAGATGGGGATGGGCCATGGCTGGAGAGATGGGGGACCCCAGGCGCTGATCATCACATAAACGACCCCAGATTAATATTACAGAAATCCTCGGGCAGATCCATGTGAATGCAGCGTTCCCGTAAACTTCATCAAGGGATTCACCAACTCCTGACACTGAACTGTTCTTCCTCACCAAAAAAGAAAATCTTATTAACCTATAGACTCTGAATGGAATAAAAGACTGATTGCTGAAATCTTGGCTTCAGGCGGAATTTTCCCTATAAAAACCATTCGTGCCAGGATGGAGGGGTGGGCACAGAGGAAACCTCTGCTGAGGCTGACTCCTTGTGGCACACCCAGGGCCGACCCCAGGCTCGGCTCTGTCCTTTCCTTGTGGCTGGCTAGATAGAATTGGATTGCAAAATAAATATTTTATTTTTTCATTTTCATTTAGCTAGACGAATTTCCATTTCTAATGAGGGGAAAGCAGAGGAAGGAGCTCAGTGCACTCTGCTGTGCAGCTCCACCTCGCCAAGGCTCAGCTGGACACCCAGCCCGGCCAGCAGGGCAGGGATGTGCTGGCTCAGGCTCCTCGGAAGCTGCGGGGTGCAGGCAGGGACAGACTTTTTGGGATCCTCTCCCAAAAGTGCTCCCAGACTCTGGAAGCAACAGTCTGCTGCAAGGTGGCGAGGTGCCAGCCTGGCTCTGCCTTCATCCCACGGGGCTGCTGCTCTGATCTGGCAGAGAAACTCCCAAATCCCCACACTTCTCCCTCTCTCAGACGCTGCCCTAGTTTAAAAATGTCAGCTCCTGGCTTTTCTTTTGTGAGGTTTTAAATATAGCAGCCTTTATGTCTCTGATGGACGCGCCATATGTTTGGGAAACGGCCCCGAAATCCACGGGGCTGGTGGGTGGAGGTGAAAGGGAAAGAGCATTTCCACACGGGAAGCTGCAAACACAAAACACAGCGGCAGCACACGGCAAATCCCTGCTGCAGCAGCCAGGAATAATCTCCTTTCTGTCCTGCCTGTCTCCGGGCGTTCATGTGAGCAGCAATGAATGTTTCCATTGTGTCACCTCCTGTCCGGGCCACCCTGGCACTGCCTCCACGGTGCCCAGCAGAAGATGCCACTGTCTGACAGCTCCTGGGCCTTTTTCTTCCTCAGAAAGGCCCTTTGCTGCTTTCTCTGTGGGGTTTTTAGGGGTTTTCAGCCGCGATGGGTGCCCGGTGCTCCAGACTGGCGTGGGTGGCTTTGGCAGGGGACAATCCCCCGGGCTCCCTGCACTCCCACACAGCCAGGGCTGTGTCCCAGCACCGAGCATGGCCCCTGCTCAGCAGGAAATAAAGTGATGAGCTCAGGCTTTGCAGCTTTTGGCCAGGACCTCCAGTTTAGATTCTTCTACTCCACACATCCCTCAGCTTTAGGAGCCAAGTGTAGCCCCTTGCGTGGACCCCCCAAAACCTGTCCAGCCCAGCTGGAGCTGGAAATAGCATCCCGTGGGCTGGGGCTGGGTCCAAGCCTCAGGCAAGCCCACCCCTCCTGCTCTGGCTGCCTGAGCTGGCTGGGGCTCCCCCCTTGCCACAGCTCAGCAGCCAAATGCAGGGGAGGAGAGGGACCTTGGCCAGCGCCTGGCTGCGAGGGGCCGTGTCCCTCGGGACCACCCTGCCAGGGGAGCAGGAGGGAGGCTGGGGTGGCCCACAGCTCCTGCAGGCAGTGCCAGCTCAGCTTTGGCCCCACGCTCGGAGGGTGGGACGCAGTGGGGGATGTCACAGCAGCCCTGAGTGCTTTGGGTTGGAAGGGATGCTAAAAAACCACCTTGTTCCACCCCCTGCCGTGGACAGGGACACCTTCCCCTAGCCCAGGCTGCCCCAAATCCCACCCCCCTGGCCACAGGGTGAGCAGAGTGCAGGAGGGGATGTGGAGAAACCTTCCAGGTGTTCCTGCTCTGCAGCACGGGGGATTTGGGGCTGGCACTGTCCCCTGGGCACAGGGAAGCTGCTCCCGAGGGCTTGGCCGGACACTGGCCGTGGTGTGGTGTCCTCCAGAGTGGCCACAGCCGGTCCTGCTGCCCCTGGGGTCCACAGAGGGCCACCAAGCCGGCCACGGGTCAGCCTGGCTGCTCAGAGGGGTTTGTGCTCCCCCAGATCCCTGTCCCGGGGTGCTGTGTCCCCGTTCCAGCCCAGCCCCTCCTCACGCCCCTCGCTCCTGCCCCGTTTGTTTGCATCCACAGCAGCTCAGGCCAGGGTTTTTAAGCTGTCCCAGATGTGAGGAGGAAATCCCATCTTCAGCCGCCTGCAGTGACCCTTCCTGCAGCCCCAGACGCTGCTGCCGGGGTGAGCTGCACATCTGCAGGGCTGCAGGAGCTGCTGCAGCGTGGGTGGGAGGTGAGGGGAGGAAGGTGTCGGCGCTCCTGCCGTGCCCCTGGCCACCCTGGTGCTGGCTTTGTGCCACCCTGGTGCCACCTGTCCCCACTGGGGCAGCTCCCCCATCGCTGGGCTCCTGCTTGAGCCTGGCCTGGTGTCAGAGCAGGGTTTCAGCTCGGGGCTGGCCCAGCTGAGCCCTGCCAGGGATTTCCAGAGGAGGGGATTGCAGAGGTGCAGCGTCCACGTTCCTGCCCGGGAAAGTGGCCCAGGGGGCTGCTCACAGCCCTTCTGGGGACCCACCCAGCACAGGACCTGCCACCAGCCCTGTGGCACCTGGGGACAGCTGTGCTGGCACTCCCAGTTTCAGTCTGGGGGTCCCATCACTCCCAGTTTGGGGTCCTGGTCAGTCCCAGTTTGGGGCTGTGGTCACTCCCAGTCTGGAGCCCCAGTCAGTCCCAGTTTGGAGCCCCAGTCACTCCTAGTCTGGGATCCCAGTCACTCCCAGTTTGGGGTCTCAGTCACTCCCAGTCTTGAGCCCCGGTCACTCCCAGTTTGGAGCCCTGGTCAATCCCAGTCTGGGGCTGTGGTCACTCCTAGTTTGGGGTCCTGGTCAGTCCCAGTCTGGGGCCCCAGTCAGTCCCAGTTTGTAGCCTCGGTCAGTCCCAGTTTGGAGCTGTGATCACTCCCAGTTTGGGATCCCGGTCAGTCCCAGTTTGGAGCCCCGGTCAGTCCCAGTCTGGGATCCCAGTCACTCCCAGTTTGGGACCCCGGTCAATCCCAGTTTGTGATCCTGGTCAGTCCCAGTTTGGAGCTGTGGTCACTCCCAGTTTGGGATCCCGGTCAGTCCCAGTTTGGGATCCCGGTCAGTCCCAGTTTGGGATCCTGATCACTCCCAGTTTGTGATCCCGGTCACTCCCAGTTTGTAGCCCCGGTCACTCCCAGTTTATAGCCCCAGTCACTCCCAGTTTGGGATCCCGGTCACTCCCAGTTTGTAGCCCCGGTCACTCCCAGTTTATAGCCCCAGTCACTCCCAGTTTGGAGCCCCGGTCAGTCCCAGTTTGGGGCGGGGGCACAGCGCTGTGCTGGGAGGTTCTGTGGTGCTGCTGCAGCCCAGCTGAGCCGTGGGAGCCGTGTCCCACTGCCGGGCCAGGGATGCTGCTGCCATGAGGAGCTGTGCCAGGGGAATTCTTGGGATAAAGGGGAGCTCCTGGGATACAGGGGAATTCCTGGGGTACAGGGGAATTCCCGGGATGCAGTGGAATTCCTGGTGTACAGTGGAATTCCCGGGATGCAGTAGAATTCCTGGGATGCAGTGGAATTCCTGGTGTACAGTGGAATTCCCGGGATGCAGTGGAATTCCTGGGATGCAGTGGAATTCCCGGGATGCAGTAGAATTCCTGGGATGCAGTGGAATTCCTGGGATGCAGTGGAATTCCTGGGGTGCAGTGGAATTCCCGGGATGCAGTGGATCTCCTGGTGAATTCCTGGGGTGCAGTGGAATTCCTGGTGTACAGTGGAATTCCCGGGATGCAGTGGATCTCCTGGTGTACAGTGGAATTCCCGGGATGCAGTGGAGCTCCTGGTGTACAGTGGAATTCCCGGGATGCCGTGGAGCTCCTGGGGTACAGGAATTTGGATCTCCTGGGGTGCAGGAGTTCCCTGGCCCTGCACAGCCCAGCCCCTGTCAGGCCAGGGGAGCTCACAGCTCACAGCTCACAGCATCTCCCCGCAGCTCCCAGAGCTGGAAAAGCAATTTTTCCTCTTTTCCTTGGGAACCTGGGAAAATCCCAGCAGCAGTCAGTGCCTCCAGCAGCCCGGGCTGACCCCAGATCCCTCAGCAGAGCCCCGGGTGCTGCTGGAGCGGGGCTGGGGGTTCCTGCAGGGAGCAGGGGAGGCTCTGAGCCCGGCGGGGATTTTGGGTTTCCCTGGCACACTCCAGCCTGCGTGGGAAGCAAACATCCAGCACGGGGAGACACTCACGGCTTCCTCCACACTCGGAGAATCATTTCCACAAGCGCAGCCAGGAGCAAATTCTGCAGGGCCGGCAGGGCCCTGGCTTGGCTTTTTTTATTGTTGTTTTTTTTCTGTTTTCCTTCTAACCCCTTGATTCTTCTCCTTGGTTTTTTCTGTTTTCCTTCTAACCCTTGATTTTTCCCCTTGTTTTTTTTTTTTTTGTTTTTTCTTTGTTTTCCTTCTATCCCCTTGATTTCTCTCCTTGTTTTTTCTGTTTTCCTTCTATCCCCTTGATTTCTCTCCTTGTTTTTTTTTTGTTTTCCTTCCATCCCCTTGATTTCTCTCCTTATATTTTTTTTGTTTTCCTTCCATCCCCTTGATTTCTCTCCTTATATTTTTTTTGTTTTCCTTCCATCCCCTTGATTTCTCTCCTTGTTTTTTTTTTATTTTCCTTCTATCCCCTTGATTTTTCCCCTTGTTTTTTTTTTTTTGTTTTCCTTCTACCCCCTTGATTTTTCTCCTTGTTTTTTTTTTTTGTTTTCCTTCTACCCCCTTGATTTCTCTCCTTGTCTCCTTCCCTCCCTTCTCTCTGGCTGTTTCTGACCTCCCTCCTGTCTCTTTTCGCAGCGTGTCCCCGTGTGACCCAGCTCCCACCCTGCCCTGCCCTGGCGATGCCTTGGCACCTATTTGGGCACCTGCGGCATCCATCCACGCTCACTGCAGCCCTGGTGCTCCCTCCCTCCCCGCTGCAGTGCCGGGGCTGGCACGCTCCGTGCCCTCTGCCGTGGTGGCACGTGCCACCCCAGCTCCCGGTGCCATCCTCACGGCACCCGGGGCTCGTCCGTGCCCCGTGTGCCACCCGGGGAGGGGCAGCAGAGCGGGGCGAGGGGCCAGCCTGAGCCAGCTGGGGGCAATAATTGCTCCTGATCTAATTAGGGGCGGATTAGGAGCCGTGGCAGGGGAGGGCTGTAAGGCACAGATGGCTTTGCCTGGCAGCCAGGAGAGGCTGGCACGGACTGGAGGGGGCTCTGAGCCTGCCTGGGGTACCCTGAGCTGGCTGACAGCTTTGGGAACAGCCCAGGTGAGAGAACCCCGGGCTTGGTCTGGGGTCTCGTGTGCTGGAAAAGTCTCTCCTCCAGCCCGTGGCTCCAAAGAAAGGCTCAGCAGTCTCTGTTGTTGGGTCTCAAGGCAGTTTATTGCAAGTTATCTAAAAGATTTTCTCCTTGGGCTGCTGTGGTTTGCTCAGAGCTCAGGCAGAGGCACACACACACCCTGACATCCTCTCTGACCCCGACTGCTTCTTCTCTCCCACCCAGGGCTGCTGCTCTCTTTTATATGGGACATTACGTGTGACATGTTTGCAGTTTTTCCCAATGCCTATTACCTATATTAAATGGTGATTTTCTATATTTTATATGGTACATTACATGTTACATGTTTACAGTTTTTCCCCAATGCCTATTACCTATATTAAATGGTGCTTTTCTATCTTTTATAAGATACATTACGTATAACACGTTTACAATTATTCCCCAATACCTACTACCTATATTACAAAGTGCTTTTCTACTCTAAACCAATCTGTGAGTGCCAACATCACCAAGAACATGGAGGCAAGGAAGAAGAAGGAGGAAGAACAGGATCAGCCCACTTTCCTCCATCTTAGAACTTCTGACCCCCATGTACAAAGTAAAAACCCCTCTGTACAGGTGCTAAAACCCCCCTGTACAATACTAAAAAAATTTCCCCTCTACTTTGCAACTACTTTTACTATCCCATCTAACCCTTTGTGACTGCTTGTTCCACCTTCAAAGTTGGTAACTCATTCCATGGCTCAAACCCAAAATCCCAGCTGTTTGCAGCTGCCTGCCAGGGTCTCAAATGCTTCTGACCAAGGCCTGGAACCTCCAAAAATGTCTGAGGGACATTTGGAGTTCCCACACCTGGGGGCTGCTCTGGGTGGTCCCCAGTGCCCCCAGTGCCCCTGGCCCAGCCTCAGGGATGCTTGCAGAGGATGGAGGAGCAGCTGGAGCTGCTGCAGGCTCAGAGCTCCCACAGCAGCTCCTGGGACCTGTCCCCAGCCCATCAGGAGCACCCGGCCCTCCCCTGCTTAAAAATGTCAATGTTAAATGAGGAGCCACCTGATGCTTCTGCGTTTTGCTGAGGGGAAGGATCAGGAGAGAAAAATCTTTTGTCCAGAGGTAAATCTGGTGTTTGGTCCTTGATGGAAATGGATTTTATCCGTGGGAGCTCCGTGGCCTGAGTGCTGAGACGGCCGTGCAGGGCTCAGATCCAGCTCCAGGGCTGAGCACCCACTGCTGCTCCCTTCTTTATTTCAGGGCTGATTTGGCTGAGCCTTTAGCGGGTCCCTCACCCATCTCTGTGCCGCTGGCACCCCCAGTGCCCCCTCCCCAGCAGGGCCCTGGGTGGGTACCACGGGCTCAAAGGTCTTTTCCAGCCTGGTTAATTCACATTGCCACAGGTCACAGCCTGAGGCCCTCCCGTGCCTGCCCGAGGACCGGCATCATCCTGGCTCCCAGCCCATCCTCCCCTTCCTTCCCAAGGCGTTTTTATGGCTGCAGCCAAACAGGAGAGCAGGCAGGAGCTGCTGCTGATGAGAAACCCACATCCCGTGGCCCTGAGTCGCCACCCTTCCTCCCGGCACCCCTGGGACACAGTGCAGCTCCTGCTGCAGGGGAAATCCTCCCCTTGGAGCCAGCCAGGCATCCCAAATCCCACCCCAAATCCCCAGTTGGGGTGCGGCCTCCTGGACTGTCCCCTCCTTGTCCCCACATCCCAGCAGAGGTTTTTTAGTTTGGACTCGCTCTGTGCCCCCAGCCCAGCACGCCGTGTCCCACCCCCACCGCCTCACCCGGCCTCTCCAGAGCCTCCAGAGCTCCCAGAGAAATTCCTTCCCCTCTTCCAGAGCCTCCAGAGCTCCCAGAGAAATTCCTTCCCCTCTTCCAGAGCCTCCAGAGCTCCCAGAGAAATTCCTTCCCCTCTTCCAGAGCCTCCAGAGCTCCCAGAGAAATTCCTTCCCCTCTTCCAGAGCCTCCAGAGCTCCCAGAGAAATTCCTTGGTGCCACCACCCTCAAGGGGGTTCAGAGGATTTCCAGCCTCAGGGACCCTGCAGGGGATGGGCTGGGACACTGCTCGCTACTGGGAAGCACTGGGAGGCACTGGGAGGCACTGGGAAGCACTGGGAAGCACTGGGAGGCACTGGGAAGGGAGTTCAGCCCCACGGAGGTGTGGAGATTCCTGCCAGCATCATCTGTCAGCATCCAGCACTGCAGGGGCTGCATCCACCCCATGGTGACAGCCACACCTTCCCCCAAATTCCAGGGGCTGCATCCACCCCATGGTGACAGCCACACCTCCCTCCCCATTCCAGGGGCTGGATCCACCCCATGGTGACAGCCACACCTCCCTCCCCATTCCAGGGGCTGCATCCACCCCACGCTGGCACCCCTTTGGTGCAGGTGCCAGCTCTCAGTCCCTGCATCCCCCCCTGGCACCCCCAGACTCAGTTTCCCATGCTGGCGCTGCCTCTCATTAACCTCAGGGTGAATCCTTTGCTTTGCCCCTCACCTGTGGCTCTGCCAGCATTGTGTAAATGTTAATTACTGTTAATCAAGCCAGGCGTGCCCATCTTCCCATGGAGATGCTGTGTGCTGGCAGCAGGGCTGGCTGGGAATTCCCAGTTACTTGTGGATAACGATCCAAACCCCACCTGGAGCAGCTTCTCCCTGATAGACTTTTCCTGGAGGAAAATGGGCTGGAAGAGGGAAATGGGTGGGGAAAGAGCACCACCTGCTCTGGTCCCAGTGAGGAAGGAGGGATGGATCTTCAGAAATGCCTCTGGGAAGCTGCCCCTGCTTTGCTGCTGCTCGGGTACGTGGGGCTGTGGGGTTTGGGGGAACCCGGGCTGCTGGTGGGGCTCGTTCTGAGCTTGTGCCCTGCTCTTCGTGTTGGTGGTGAGCAAACCCTCCGAGGCAGATGGGAATCACCCCTGTTATCCTTCCACTCCTGAAGTGCTCGGATCATTCCAGAGCTCCAACATTTCCCCATCCTGCTGCTGCCTGCAGGAAGAGCACAGGAAACCAAGCGAGGTCCTTGACCCAGCCCAAGCCCAGGAGGGGATTGCCCGGGGCAGCTGCAGACTGGGAGCTTGGAGCAGCCCCTGGGCAGGTCCCTGTGCCCTCCTGGGGGCTCTGGGGCTGTCCCCTGCTGGCTCACACTGGGGCACCTCTGCCCAACCCTGGGGCAGCAATCCCTGACCGGAGGTGCCACCTTCATCCCGTGTGGGAACCCCAGCCTTGCTCTGGGGTCCCGTGTGGTGGTGAAATTCCTCCTCCAACCCGAGCTACCAAAGAAAAACTGTGCAGCCTCTTGCTGTTTGGTCTCAAGGCAGTTTATTGTGAGTTATCTAAAAGATTTTCTTCTGGGGCTGCAGCTGCTTGGTCAGTGGCCTGGGCAGAGGAACATACACACCCTGACATCCTCTCTGTCTGTGTCTTCTTCTTCTCTCCCCCCGCCCAGGGCTGCTGCTGTCTTTTATATGATATATTACGTGTAACATGTTTATAGTTTTCCCCCAATACCTACTACCTATATTAACAAGTGCTTTTCTACTCTAAACCAATCTGTGAGTGCCAACATCACCAAGAACATGGAGGCGAGGAAGGAGAAGGAGGAAGAACAGGATCAGCCCACTTTCCTCCATCTTAGAACTTCTGACCCCCATGTACAAAACCCCCCTGGACAGGTGCTAAAACCCCCATGTACAATACTAAAAAATTTTCCCCTCTACTTTGCAACTACTTTTACTATCCCATCTAACCCTTTGTGACTGCTTGTTCCACCTCCAAAGTTGGTAACTCATTCCATGCTCAAACCCAAAATCACAGCTGTTTGCAGCTGCCTGCCAGGGTCTCAAATGCTTCTGACCAAGGCCTGGAACCTCTAAAAATGTCTGAGGGACATTTGGAGCTCCAACAATCTGGATCTCTGGGAAATCTGCCGAGTGCCCACGCAGCCCCGTGGCATCTCCCTGCAGCCAGAGCCCACCAGGAACCAGCCAGGACATGGGCACAGCCCCACAAAACCTGACCCCGTGAACTGTGGGCCTGGAGAGCTCTGAGCACACTGGGGGCAGGTGATGGCATTCCTCGGGCAGCTCCCACCCCCTCTCCACGGCTGCTGCATCCCAGCCTGCCAGGCTGCTAATGCTACTTAGGTGATTAGTGGATTATTGGGTGTAATGAGCTTTGCTGGCCCTGTGCTGGGGGCTGTGGGCTGGGTAATGCTTCCTGCACGGGGCCACGGGGTGGGCAGCTGCTGCTGCAGCACAGGCACACAATGCTCCAATGTTCCCGGACAAAATTCCAGCCTGGCCTGGAGGTTAAGCACAAGTCAGGGAGCTTTGGGAGGGTGGCGTTCCCTTCCTCACACAGCCCCTTGAATATCCTAGGCTAGCTCAGAGGTCCTAGGCTGTGAGGGGAGGAGTATCAGGAGATGGCAAAGATTTCCAAAAGGGGCTCTTACCCCAGATATGTTGGTTCAGCTCTCTTTATTCTGTGGTGTCCAAGGGCAAAAGAGAATGAACAGGAATTGTCAGGCGTCTGTACAGACTTTGGACAGGGTGGGCTTCCCTGGCTCTCCCCCAACCCCGTTGGGGCAGGAAGGAGGGTCCAGGGTGATCTGATCAGAGTCACAGGGAATGGGGAAGGGGCACAGAGTGCCCATGGGCTCACTGTGACACCAGGGTGATTGAGGGTGCCCTGAGCCGGGTCCTGGCCCGTCCCCACGGGCACAGCCAGCAGTGATGGATCAGATCCAGCTCTGGAGCATGGCTGAAAGCTTCTTTCCCATCCTCAGCTCCTTTTCCTGAGCTTCCCTCCCATCAGAGCAAGCAAGGGCTTGGTGAGGTGTTGCTATGGACACCAGGAAGTTTTCCCTGGAGACAGAAGCCCGCACTAAGTGATGCCTGCGTGTTCCGACACAGATTATTATTTTTTTTGTCCCCCCCCCCGCCTTTCTTTATTGTGAATGTTTCAGTGTGGATGAATTCCTGGCTTTCCCCCCCGCCTCTGTCCTGCTTTCCTCTCCCAGCTTTGTGCATTTCCATGGCTGTGTCCCAGGGCTTGGCTTCGTTCTGGGCCAGGGCGTGAGCTGTGGGTGCGTGGGAGGAAGGTTCAGCTCTGTAACTCCTGCTCTGCTGGAGACCCTTGCACAGAAGATCCCTGATTTATTCCAGCCTTGGGAAATCCTCTTGGTGCCCTCGGGCAGCTGCAGAGCTCCTGGGCACCCACTGCCACCAGTAACCATCACTGGGGGTGCTGGATTCCTGTTCCCAGAGCTGCTGTCGTCTCTTCCCTGCTCCCTTCCTTTTGTTTGGGACCTCGGAGTGATTTAGGTCTGGACTAATTAGTCTCTGCTGGGCTAGCTCCAGGCCTGGCTCCCATTTTGTCACTCCTCTGCTGGCACTTGGTGTCCTTTAGTGCCTCAGGTGCCTCTGAGAGCTCTTGGCTTGCAGGGATGGGAAGGCCCAGAGCTCCTGGAAGTTCTTGGAAGTCAAGGCTGGGGTCTGAGCTTTGAGGAGGGCACTGGGAGCTTCCCTCACAGCCCATTCCCAGCAGCTCCAGGGATGGAGCTGTGCTCCAGGGGGTTCAGCCCCTGTGGCTCTGGGCACTTGGCACAGAAAATGGCATTTCACTGTGGAACAATCTCAATGTCATTTTGACTTCCCTTGCTTGGCTTTTGAAGCCGATAATGGGCTGTTTCTGTTCCCTGTCACTTGATCTGCCCCTGGGTGAGCGAGGAGCCTCTGGTGAGTGATCTCCTCTGTCCTGTGCCCCTTCTCCCCTGCTCTGCAGGGGCTTCACAGGCTGCCTTTCAATCAGCTGCTTCTCTTGTTCCTGGGAATGCAGCTCAGCACGGGGTCAGAAAAGCTCTGGCCTGTTGAAATCCTCCTTTTTGCTGCTTGACTTGCCCAGGTTGTGACTCCCTGTCGGAAATCTCACAGCAAATAAAGCCTGCAGTGCCTGGCGTGGTGTCAGCCTGGCTGGAGCTCCTGCCCAGCACTCGGGGTGGGGCAGGGGAAGCAGGAGCTGCTCTGTTCTCCCTGGCTTTGGGAATTGCCTTCAGGCAGCAGAGGGATCCCTAGGGAGGGGAGGGTTTTACTCTGAGAGTGGGGTGAGGCTGCTGGGCATCTCCGGCGTGCTGCTCCCAGAGGGAGGGAGGAGTGGAGGTGAAGCCCAGCAGCAGAAATTCGGTTTTTGCCCTGCCCTGCCCTGCAGCCCCAGAACCGCCCTGCCCTGGAGGGAGCCGTGGGGCTGGGCTGCTGCTCCTTGCTGTGGAGGTGACAGCCCTGCCAGGGCCAGGCACTCGATTGCTGGGATGTTTGAAAGCTCCTTGACAAATGTCTCCTTCCTCCAGCTCCTAAGCAAACAAGTGGAAGCTGCAAAAAAAAAAAAAAAAAAAACAAAAAAAAACAAAAAAAAAAACCAAAAGACAGCAGTTCCTTCCCGAGCTGCTGCCAGCAGGAGAGCTCTGGGGATGGGACAGCTCTGGGGATGGGAGAGCTCTGGGACAGGACAGCTCTGGGGATGGGAGATCTCTGGGGACAGCAGATGCAGCAGATGCTGTCACCTGGTTGTCCATGCAGGGACAGGGTGCCCTGCACAGTTTGGGACTGCAGGCCCACGAGCCTCTTTTGTGGGGCAGGGAAATCCCAAATGCAGAGGGCTGGGCTCCCATCTCGGAGTCCCCGGGTGCTGTCCCTTGCCCTCAGCCCCTGGCCATGCCACAGCCGCCGGCTGAGCTCGGTGCAGGGACAACCCGGCCGTGTCCCAGATCCTAATGGACCCTTCCCCTCTGTCCTTCTGCTGTCCCTCCTTCCTGCCAGCAGTTCCCTACCAGCAGAAGCCCCACACGGCCGGGAGCAGCTCCTCTGCCATCCAGTGCTACCGCTGCGGGGACACCTGCAAGGGCGAGGTCGTGCGCGTGCAGAGCAACCACTTCCACATCCGCTGCTTCACCTGCCAAGGTAGGACAGGGCTCCCCAAAAAGCTCCTGCGCGGCCCTGGGGACCTGCCTGGCCCACCGAGGGGCGGGCACACAGCTGGGGTGGCAGCTGCAGGGGGGATGTGGTGTGGCACCGGTGGCACGGGGCAGGCAGAGCCCCAGGGTGATGCCAGAGGCAGTGTCACCGCCCTGGGGCAGCCTGCAGGTCCCGAACGTGCCCGTCTGTGTCTGGGGAGGGGTCACCGTGTCCTTCAGCTGCTCCTAAAGCACGAGGAGGAGCAGGGGGAGGAGGCACTGCCAGCCTGGCTGGGAGGCAGCGAGGTGGGGAGATGCCCAAAGCAGCTCCTGACAGAGCTGGGGCTGGCTGCCACATCCCTGTGACACCCCTGGGACATCCCTGTGACACCCCTGGGACATCCCTGTGACACCCCTGTCACCTGCCCATGGCATGCAGCTGAGCCTGGGTGCCCTGGAGCTGGCAGGAGAGGAGCAGAGAGGTTCTTTGGATCCTCCTGGAGCAGCAGGGGAGAGCTGCAGGGCTGTAAAGCTCCTGGTGCAGAGCTGCTGCTGCTGCTGAAGGGCTCCTCAGCTCCTTGATGGGAGCAGCAGCTGCTTCTGCAGGCTGTAAAATTCCCATTCCAGGGCTTTTTAAAGGCTCTCCCAGGCTTCCTGTGCTGAGCATAATCCCCATCCCCTGCCAGGGAGCAGAGGGCTTGGCTGCAGGTGACACTCCCCGGGCTGTCCCCACCCTACTGCAGCCCTGTCCCCCGTGGTGGGGACAGCCCCAGATTTTTGGGAAGGGGGATCTGTCCCGGGATGCCCTCAGGTCGTGCTGAGCATGCTGCCCTCTCCCAGCTCGGCCCGGAGGATCCAGCAGGGGCTGAGCATCCAGACAAAGAGCTCAGACAGCTTCAGAGGGAGCAGGAGCCAGCAGGGAGAGCCTGGCAGGGCTCACTGCCCGATTTCCAAGTGAAGGGGAATAAATAATGAGAGGAAATCCTCCCGTCTCACCTTCCCCTGCAGCTCTCACCTCCTGTCACCTCTGGCTGGCTCCAGCCCCGCTGCCTGTCCCTGGTGTGTGTGTGCCCAGGAGCTGGCACAGGACTGAAGCCGTGGGATGTGCTGCTCCCACAGCAAGCAGGGCACGGGGCAGCCTCATTTTATCTTGCATTCACTTCCTGATGCTGTCCCCGAGCTGCTGGTGGGCTGTTTGGGAGACCCAAATTCCCCTGCTGGGTACCCCAGCCCCAGGGATGCTGCACAGGACAGGAGCTGCATCCCTGCAGCAGCATCCTGCTGTCCCTGCTGTCCCTGCCTCCCGGGGCTGCAGGGACAGGACAGAAGGACAAACAGACACCAAGGTGGCAGTGCCAGCGCGTGCTCATCGCTCTGTGTCCCCTCCCCACCCTGTCCCCTTGCAGGACAGCGGATGGGCACCGTGCCCAGCCCCGGGGGCACCCTGTGCCACCCCTCTGCCAGGCTCTGCTGCTCTCCAGGCCCCTCTGGCTGGAGAGGCCGTGGGAGGGAGACGATGCTGAGGGTTGGCCATGTCTGCTTGGATCGCTGTGACGGGCTGTGCACCACCCACCTTCCCGCAGCAGGGCTGGGCAGGGCCGGACATCTACGGGAAAGCAAGCAGGGTTTGGGAAAAACGAGCAGGGTTTGGGAAAAACGAGCAGGGTTTGGGAAAAACGAGCAGGGTTTGGGAAAAACGAGCAGGGTTTGGGAAAAGCAAGCAGGGTTTGGGAAAAGCGAGCAGGGTTTGGGAAAAACAAGCAGGGTTTGGGAAAAACAAGCAGGGTTTGTTCGTCCGTGTCCGGGGAGGGCACATGGCAGGGACAGCACCCCTGCCCGCTGTCCCCAGGGCACTGCCAGCCGAGAGTGCCCAGCGGAGGGGCTGAGCCCGGCCGGGCGCCGGGAGGGGATGCCCGGGCAGCGCGGTGCGGGGCCGGGGATGCGGGACAGGAGCTCCGGTGCGGGGCCGGGGCTGCGGGACAGGAGCTCCGGTGCGGGGCCGGGGATGCGGGGCCGGGGCTCCCCGCGGGAGCGGCCCCGTCCCGCAGCCAACACTGACACCTTGCGGGAGGGAGCACCGACATCTCGGCCGGGAAGGGAAGGGAAACCCTCGGGGACACCTGCAGGAGGCTGGAGAGTGTCGGAATCTGAGCTATTGATGATTCTGAGATTGTAGAAAGTCTCTGTCTGTCAGCCCCGCTGCCAAAGAAGAAGTTGTAATTAATCTGTGCTGGTTTCCAGGTTGTTTATTCTGTTTATCTCTCACATGTTCTGCTGCCCTGCCCAGCTCTGTCCTGCAGGGCAGCGTGTGGGGCTCTGCCCTCAGTGGGATGTGACAAACATTAAATACCAGAAACTCCCTGGGCTGCATTTACAAGAACGTGCCAATATCTGTCACCTACGTTGGACAGTGTGTCCCCAGCCTGAACCAACAGAAAAATGCCAACACCACAGTGAGACATGGAGGGCATGAAGAAGGAGAAAAAGGACAAGGCACACCCAATTTCCTCCAGCTTGTCCCCTTTGGACCCCTAATCTGGAATCCTAAAATTTTACTTTTGCACCCATGCCACACTTAATTATTACTGATATCAAACACTCAGAGCTGGTAATTGATCCTGTAAGATTGAAAACTCTTTTCCATGGGCAGAGATCACATCCAGTGTCTCTGGGGGCTCTGTCCAGGGGGTTCCTGACCCCAGCCAGGGTCCCAGGGCAGCCAGAGGATGCTCTGGACTCCCACAGGACAGGAGGTGGCTCGGGGCTGCCGCCATGGCCGCGTCTCCTCTCCCCGCAGTGTGCGGCTGTGACCTGGCCCAGTCGGGTTTTTTCTTCAAGAACCAGGAGTACATCTGCACCCACGACTACCAGCAGCTCTACGGGACCCGCTGTGACAGCTGTGGGGACTTCATCACCGGCGAGGTCATCTCCGCCCTGGGCAGGACCTACCACCCCAAGTGCTTTGTCTGCAGCACCTGCAGGTGAGTGCTGGATGTCACCACGGGCTGGTGGCCCCTTGGAGAAGGCTTTGTGGAGCTCCCGGGGCCCTGCTGAGCCCTCCCCGCCTGTCCCTGGCCGCAGGAAGCCGTTCCCCATCGGAGACAAGGTCACGTTCAGCGGGAAGGACTGCGTCTGCCAAAACTGCTCGCACGCCCTGCTCAGCGCCAAGCCCATCAAGATCCACGGGCCCAGCCGTAAGTTGGCCGCTGAGCCGTGGTGGACACGCAGAGAGGGGCACAGGACAGGCTGTGGGGTCACCGTGCAGCCCTGCAGAGCCCCCGGTGTCACCGAGGGGTGGGAGGAAGGACGGGGCTGTCCTGCAGCTCCACCCAGCCTTGCAGCTGGTTTTGGAAACTCTGTGGGTGAGCTGGGCAGGTGCCACCGCCCTGGCAGGCGCTGTCTGGGCTCGTGGGGAGGTTCTGGAGCTGGGGTTGCCCCCAGTCGGTTGCCTTGTGTCCAGCTGGCTGCCCTGGGAGTGCTCCTGGGGCTTCCGCAGCACTGGCGTTCCTTGAAAGGTTTGTTCTGCTCAGCCCCTTGCCCTGGTGAGCCCAGGGAACCCCAAAAAGTCAGCTGGAGGCATGGACAAGCTCTTTAGGGCGGGTTTGGCCTCACTTTTGACCCCAGGTTGGGAGGACCTTCCCTTCCTGCCGTGGGAGTCAGTGCCAGACACAGAGTCCCGCAGCCAGGGCCAGGACTGGGTGTCACCGTGGTCCTTGCCACCCAGTCACCGTGCTGGTGGTGGGCTTGGTGCTGACAGACCCCTGTGAGCCCCCCGAGCTGCCTCCAGCCCTTGACAGAGGGGACGTGGCAGGGTTGGACTGAGCCAAAGGACAGGAATTGCCCCATTTCCCCCCGGAGCTGCCCAGGGCCGGGCTCTGCCTCCCTCCTGCCTTCCTCTCTCCCTCCCCATCCCCTTCCCGGCGCTGCAGCGGGGTTACCTGAGGACACCACGCCTTGTTCACGGCACTGCGGGCACACGGAGCCTGTCCCTGCCCTGCCCCGGTGGCCCTGGCACTGCCACCAGCAGGGTGGCAGGGCAGCTGCTGGCACATTCCCTAGGGAAGGATGCCGAGCCTCTCCCTGCCACCCCAGCCCTGCAAAACCCCAAACCAGCAGCACCGGAATGAGAGAACAGAAAAAAAAAAACACAACTGCTTTTTTTTCCCAGGACTCAGAAATCTTCCAGGCAGGGATTTGGCAGGGATGGGCTGGCTGCTCCTGCTTCCCCCGTGGTGGGGATGGGGTTAAAGAAAACCCCCTGAGGCAGCCCCGGGGGAGGAGAGGACGAGGAGAAGCCAAGGTCAGGGGTCCCCAAGCCAAGGTCAGGGGTCCCCAAGCCAAGGTCAGGGGTCCCCGTGTGCTTCCTGCCCAGCCCTGGAGCCAGGGGAGGAAGGGAGGCCGAGAGGGGCGAGCGGGGCTGGCCAGCGCAGCCCTTCCTCTGTGGGCACTGCCCAGCCCTGGGCACCTGCCAGCCCAGCGGGGCCCTCCCAGCCCATCCCGGAGCCAGCCGGGCTGGGAAGGACCTTGGAGCTCATGGAGTCCAACCTGGGAGCCAGCAGCTCCTCGTCAGCTACAGCCTGGCGCTGGTGCCACGTCCAGGCTTTTCCAAACCCAGCCAGGGATGCGGCCCCAGTCCCTCCCCGGGCAGAAATTCCAGTGCCCAGCCGCTCTCTCGGGATGCCCCCGTGGCACAGGGAGGGATGCAGGAGTTCCCCAGGGATGCAGGAATTCCCAGGGATGCAGGGATTCCCCAGGGATGCAGGAGTTCCCCAGGGATGCAGGGATTCCCCAGGAATTCAGGGATTCCTCGGGATGCAGGAGTTCCCCAGGGATGCAGGGATTCCCCAGGAATTCAGGGACTCCCAGGGATGCAGGGATTCCCAGGAATTCAGGGATTCCCCGGGATGCAGGGCTCCCTGCTGTCCAGCTGGCCTGGCTGTCACCCCGAGGGGAGCCCAGCTCAGGGTGTGGCTGGGTGCCAGCAGAACCTCAGCGGTCGCAGCTTCCCCGTGCTGGGGACAAGCAGAGGTGACAGATTTCCAAAACGAGATGATCCCCACGAAGCTGCCTGAGGAGCAGGGGGTTCGTATCAGCCCCATCCTCCGGGGCAGGGCTTTCCTCTGGCTGTGAGGGCAGTGCCAGGGCTGGCAGCCAGCCGGGGTGGCCCAGCAGCACCCATGGGTGTCCCTGCCGTGCCCACATCCCCTCCCGTCCCCCGCAGACTGCGCCGGCTGCAAGGAGGAGATCAAGCAGGGCCAGTCGCTGCTGGCGCTGGAGAAGCAGTGGCACGTCAGCTGCTTCAAGTGCCAGACGTGCGGGGTCATCCTCACGGGCGAGTACATCAGCAAGTGAGTGCCAAGCGCGGGGCTGGGGCGTGCGGGGGGCTCGGCGGGCGCTCACCCGCTCCGTGCCCTCCCAAGGGATGGCATCCCCTACTGCGAGTCCGACTACCACGCTCAGTTCGGCATCAAGTGCGAGACCTGCGCCCGCTACATCAGCGGCCGTGTGCTGGAGGTGAGTGCCGGGCTCCGTGCCAGGGCCGTGCCAGGGCGGGGGTGCCACGGTGCCAGCCTCCGTCCTGCAGCGGCTCCGTCACGGCCTGAGCACCTCCAGGGGCTGGGAGAGGGGGAAGCTGCAGCAGCCCTTGGGGCTGGGGACACCACCGAGGCACGGTGGCCGTGGGGGACCTGTGTGGGGGTGCTGGGACCTGTGTGGGGGTGCTGGGACCTGTGTGGGGGTGCTGGGACTGTATGGGGGTGCTGGGACCTGTCTGGGGATGCTGGGACCTGTGTGGGGGTGCTGGGACCTATGTGGGGGTGCTGGGACCTATGTGGGGGTGCTGGGACCTGTGTGGAGGTGCTGGGACATTTCTGGGGGTGCTGGGACTGTCTGGGGGTGCTGGGACCTGTGTGGGGGTGCTGGGACTGTCTAGGGGTGCTGGGACCTGTGTGGGGGTGCTGGGACCTCTCTGGGGGTGCTGGGACCTTTCTGGGGGTGCTGGGACCAGCCCCAAGCAGCTGCTGCCATGCTGGGCTCTGGGTGCCCCCAGCCCTCCCCTGGGCACATCCCTGAGCACATCCCATGGATACAGGGATTCCCCAGGGATGCAGGAATTCCCCATGGATACAGGAATTCCCCAGGGATGCAGGAATTCCCAGGGATGCAGGGATTCCCCAGGGATGCAGGAATTCCCAGGGATGCAGGGATTCCCAGGGATGCAGGGATTCCCCAGTATACAGGGGTTCCCAGGGATGCAGGGATTCCCAGGGATGCAGGGATTCCCAGGGATGCAGGGATTCCCCAGGGATGCAGGAATTCCCAGGGATGCAGGAATTCCCAGGGATGCAGGGATTCCCCAGGGATGCAGGGAAGATCCTTTAGGGACAGGAGCTGGCAGCGATGGCCACGGAGGTCTTTGGGGTCCTTCTCCCTTTGCTGCTTCCCTGCTGTGACACCGGCGGCCAAATTTGCTGTTTTTCTCCAAATGTGTGGGGGAAGAGCTGGTGCAAAGCCTGGCTGCAGAGTCTCCTGGCCGCTCCCAGAGTGCCACCTTTGCAGGGCCACTGTCCCTGCTGCTCCGGGACCCCCTGGCTCTGCTGTGTTGAAGGTTTTGGGGAGAGCAGGAGGGTCCTGCTCTGGCTCGCAGGGTGCAAACGGGGATGAAGCATCCCCCGGTGATCTCCAGGGGAGGTGGAGGGCTCCGAGGCCACCCCAGAGAGCTTGGTCACCTCGTCACTGCCAGCAGGAGCAGCGAGGGCTGGCAGGGTCACTCGGGGACAGGGACAGGGACAGGGGCAGGGTCACTCAGGGACAGGGACAGGGTCACTGAGGGACAGGGACAGGGATAGGGACAGGGGTAGGGTCACTCAGGGACATGGGCAGGGTCACTCAGGGACAGGGGACAGGGACAGGGTCACTCAGGGACATGGGCAGGGTCACTCAGGGACAGGGGACAGGGCACAGGGGCAGGTCCCCGTGTCCCACCTGGCTCAGGGGCTCCTCTGCTCGCCCGTGCAGGCAGGAGGGAAGCACTACCACCCCACCTGTGCCAGATGTGTGCGCTGCCACCAGATGTTCACGGAGGGAGAGGAGATGTACCTGACAGGTAGGGCCGTGGGGGCTTGGGGGCTGGCACTTGGCAGGGTCCCTTTGTGCAGCAGTGCCCGGGATCCCCTCTCGCTGCTCTCCATGAGCCCTGCCCTGGGCTGGGACCTTTTCCTCTGCCCCACACCTGGGCAAAGCCCCAGCCCTGCCCCCTCCAGCCCAGAGGATGGAGGTGCTGTGGTGCCCCAGGCTGCTGTCACCCCGCTTTAACCAGCAGCAACTGCTTGGGCCACCCCAAATCCCCCCGAGTTTGCTGTCCCAGCTGAGGTTTGGGCCCTGCCCCGTTCCGTTCCTTGTCACAGACACTCGGTCCCCGCTGCGCCGCACGTTCCCCTGGCACTGCTGGAGGTGGCAGGGCACGGCAGGGGGACCTGGCTGAGCCCTGGCAGGGCTGGCCGTGCGTGGGGCTGAGCACTGTCCCTTTCTGCTGCCCTGCAGGCTCTGAAGTGTGGCACCCCATCTGCAAGCAGGCAGCCAGAGCAGAAAAGAAGCTGAAGGTAGGCAGCGGGGCGAGGTGGCACGTCCCAGGTGCCACTGTCTTTGAGCCCCTGGTGGAACTGTGATGTCCCCCCTTGTACAGCCCCCTAAATATCAGGCTGGCCCAGAGGTCTGAGGCTGTGAGGGGAGGAATATCAGGAGATGGCAAAGATCTCCAAAAGAGGCTCTTACCCCAGATATGTTGGTGCAGCTCTCTTTATTCTGTGGTGTCCATGGGGAGAGCGGGGCCAAAGAGCAGAACAGGAAATGTCAGGGGTCTGCACAGACTTTGGGCAGGGTGGGCTTCCCTGGCTCTCCCGTTGGGGCAGGAAGGAGGGTCCATCGGTGTCACAGGGTCCCGGGGAAGGGGCACAGTGTGCCCATGAGCTCACTGTGACAGAACTGAACTGCTCTGGCAGTGCCCACGCCTGGGGCGGCTTCCTGAGGCCGCCCAGAGGATGATGCCGAGACTGTGACAGCCAAATCCAGCCCCAAAGCAGCAATCTGCCTGCCCAGGGGCCCCTCCTGGCCCTGCTCTCACCTGCCCTCCCCCTTTGTGCCTCCACAGCACAGAAGGACGTCAGAAACCTCCATCTCCCCGCCTGGCTCCAGCATCGGCTCCCCAAACCGTGTCATCTGCGTAAGTGCAGCCTGCCCCGCCAGAGCTGCTCCTCAGCGGGACAAGCCCGGAATTTGGGGACAGCACACACAGATCCCCTTGTCCCAGCAGCACGCCGTGCCACCGGTGCCGTGGCACAGCTCAGGAGCACTCGGGGGGCACAGCCCTGCCCTCCCAGCTCGCTGCCCTGCCACGCTGCCTCTCGCTCCTCTCCCTTACCTGTCCCTGCTGCTGGGGTGGCCGTGGGCTCTGCCTGCCCCGTGCTGCTCCACTCTGTGTGCTCCAGCCTCCCTTCCCTTCTCTCCTCCTCCTTTTCCTTTCCATCTCTCTGTCTCTGTCTCTCCCTCTCCCCAGGCTAAAGTGGATAATGAGATCCTTAATTACAAAGACCTGGCAGCTCTTCCCAAGATTAAAGCCATCTATGAAGTGCAGCGCCCTGACCTCATTTCCTACGAGCCCTATCACAGATACACGTCGGATGAGACGCTGGAGAGATATAGCTATGGGGAGGTACTGAGGCTGCAGGAGCCCTGCCCCACCTGGGCACGCCTGGGGGGCTGCTCCGTGCCAGTGGCAGCAGTGAGGGGGGCAGCAGCGGGGCAGGGCCTGCCCAGAGGCGTGGGGAGCTTCTGTGATGGAGGCAAAGGTGATGCTGCTCTAGAGGCAGAGAGATCCCAGTGAGCCCAGGGCTCGTGCAGGGACAGACAGGGCTGGGGGAGAGGAGTGATGGGCAGGGAACCCACCCCGACAGCCCTGAGCCTGGCCTGGGCACACGGTCCTGCTCAGCACCTCTGGAGCAGCTCTGGAGCAGCCCTGGAGGAGCTCTGGAGCAGCTCTGGAGCGGTGCTGGCCCTGCAGCCCAGGAAGGGCTGGCCCTGCATTCCTGCAGGCTGGGAGGAGGCCATGCTCAGGCACAGGAGTGTCCTGCCAGCCCTGCTGGGGGAGCTCAGGGAGCTCAGGGAGGACAGGGTGTGAGCAGCTCCCACGGGAGGGACCCCTGGAGCGCTGCTGGAGGAGGGTTTGCCAGCAGCACCTCTCACATCCCCCCATCGTCCAAGGTTCTGCCACAAGCCTGGGGTCCTGCAGCCCACCCAGGGTGGTGCTGGCAGCGTGGCCATGGCCCCTGTGCCTCCTCCTCTGCACGGAGCTCTCTGAGAGCTGCTGATTCCTCCTGGCCAGGGCTCCCTGCCCAGCCCTGCCCCAGTTCAGTCTGGTGTGGCCCCAGTGCAGCACAAACGAGCTCTGTGGGACCCCAGCCTGTCACTGCTCCTCTTAACCGTGTGCTGTCTCTCTCTGTGTCTCTCTTTTCCTCCTCACTTTGCCTCCTGCTGCCTCCAGTCCCTGGGGACCCTCTCCCCGTACTCACAGGTAACGTCCCTGTGGGCACTGGGGGCTGTCACCTGCTGCTGCCTCGGGATGTCCCCTGGGCTGGTGGCTGTCCCAGGGTGTGGGAGATGGGGAGGGGGACTGTCCTGTCCTTCAGGCTCCACAGAGCAGGGTGACAGCCTCCCTGGCAGAACGGCCCCAGGGCGCAGCTTCTGCCCCGCAAAGAGAGCCACCAGTTGATGTCCCCCCCTCACACAGCCCCTGAATATCAGGCTGGCCCAGAGGTCTGAGGCTGTGAGGGGAGGAATATCAGGAGATGGCAAAGATCTCCAAAAGAGGCTCTTACCCCAGATGTGTTGGTTCAGCTCTCTTTATTCTGTGGTGTCCAAGGGGAGAGCGGGACAAAAGAGAATGAACAGGAATTGTCAGGGGTCTGTACAGACTTTGGACAGGGTGGGCTTCCCTGGCTCTCCCGTTGGGGCAGGAAGGAGGGTCCAGGGTGATCTGATCAGAGTCACAGGGAATGGGGAAGGGGGCACAGAGTGCCCATGAGCTCACTGTGACACCAGTAACTGGCAGCAGGTTGGAGGGAAGGGGACAACTCCAGGCACAAAAGCTCTGGCAGGACTCTGGTCCCAAACCCTGCTGGGCAGGGGGAGGCAGGGCAGGCTGGGACCCCGCCAGCCTCAGAGGACACCGCCACTGCCCAGGGTCACACTGAGCACCCCCAGACAGGGACCCCCGCCCGTGGGGCACCTCCTGGCAGCTCTAACCCCGCTCTCCACACCTTCCCCACCCCAGGACATCTACGAGAGCTTTGACACGCGGCAGAGGAGAGCCTCCAGCCCTGGCTACATCGACTCGCCCACCTACAGCCGCCAGGGCATGTCCCCCACCATCCCCAGGTCCCCCCACCATTTCTACCGCTCAGGTGAGCATTTGGGCTGCAAACTCGGCTGCCGGGTGGAGAGAGGATCCCAAAAATAGCTCTGGGATTGATGTGGTGGGGGTGGCCCATGGTGGGAGCAGTGCCCAGCTCTGCGCATCCCCTGGCTCTGCACACTCCTGTGAGCAGCAGAGAGGCCAAGGGGAATTTGGGTTGGTGCCTCTGGCAGGGTGTTGGAATTGTGGTATTGATGATTTTGAGATTGTAGAAAGTTTGTTTGTAGAAAGGTTGTTTATTTTTGCTTATTTACAACATGTTCTGCTGCCCTGCTATAGGTTTGTCTTGCAGGGCAGCGTGTGGGGCTCTGTCCTTCAGTGGGATGTTACAAACATTAAATACCAGAAACTCCCTGTGCTATATTTATAATAATGTGTTAATATTTATTATTTATGTTGAACAGTGTCTCTTTAGCTAAGTAATAGGGAAATGTTAATACTACAGTGAAATATGGAGGGTATGAAGAAGGAGAAAAAGGATAAGACAGACTTAATTTTTTCTATTTTGTTCTCTTTGGACTTTTACTTTAGAATTTTAAAATTTTCCTTTTGCACCCGTGCCACACTTAATTATTATTTATGTCAAATAGTCAGAGCTTGTAATTCATCCTGTAAGATTGAAAACTCTTTTCTATGGACAGAGATCAGAGGCAGTGTCTCTCCATCCAAAAAAAATTCCTAACCCCCTACCAAAGTCTTAGACCTTCTAAAAGAGCCAAAAAAAAAAAAAAAAGAACAGGAAAACCAAATTCTCACAGGAGGGATATGCAGGGGAGTGGGAGCTCCTTGCACACGCGTGTGCACGCACCCCGGGCACGGCGGGGAGCAGAGCGTGCCTGGGCTGTGTGTGCCGAGCCCTGGCGCTGCGGAGGAAGGGTTGGGATGCTCGGAGCCCCCGCTGCACTCTGCTCCTCACGGCCTCTGCAGCACGCTCGGCTCTGCTGGCATCACCGGGGGATGCGGGAAATGTCCCCCGCTCCATCACCGCTGCATTTAACCCCGCACCGGGGGATGCGGGAAATGTCCCCCGCTCCATCACCGCTGCATTTAACCCCGCACCGGGGGATGCGGGAAATGTCCCCCGCTCCATCCCCGCAGCACGTCCCCGTCACCCCCCTGGCACACGGGTGGCCCCGCTGCTCTAACACCGCTGCATTTAACCCCCATTTTCTTCTGCCTCTTGTTCTTCCCTCTGGGTCACTCACGGCTGCTTCTGCTCGGCCCCGCGTAGGCACCGAGAGCGGGCGCAGCTCGCCCTACTATAGCCAGTTAGATGTGAGGTCCTCCACTCCAACCTCATACCAAGCGCCCAAGCATTTCCACATCCCAGGTAGGCTCCGGGGCGCCCCGCTGCCGCCCGGGGAGCGCCGTGTCCGTGGCATGCCCGCATGTGCCGTCCCCGCTGTGTCGCATGCATAGCTCCGCCGCCTGCCCAGAGCCAGCTGGCAGCGGGACCTACCCCTGGGAGAGGCCATCCATAAACAGGACCCACGGCTTGAGCCCTCCTCCTTCTTCCCCTCCCCGTCACCACCCGGAGGTCCTTCCCAGAGCCGCCCGGAGCGTGCTCGATCCCTGCAGCATCCCTCATCTTCCTCCTCCCTGCCCTCCCCGCACTCCCCGCGCCAGGATGAGCGCCCTGCTGAGAGCCTGGCACCCCTTCCCCCGGAGCAGCGGCCGGAGCGCGTCTGCCAGAGGCGTTTCCACACCCCTCCGCTACAGATGATTATTTTATACTCCCCCTAGGGCCCGCCGCTCCCTCCCCCCAGACTCTCCCGGGCTTGCCAGATGCCTGCTCCCCTTCTGCAGGGATTGCAGGGGGCCACCAGGTAAGGGCCACCAGCACCCGCTCCCGGCCACGCAGAGCCCACGGGGACGGGGACGGAGCGGGCAGGAAGGGACAGCGGGTTGGGAAGCAGGCAGAGGTGCCCATCAGCCCTCGGCGGGGGCAGAACCCCGCACCAGCTGTTGGCAGAGCCCAACTCGGCTGGTGGCATCTCCCCAAAAGCCTGGCACCCTCCCCAAGGCATCGCTGATGCCCTGAGGACACCCAGAGGCTCCCCCAGCTCCCATCCCACCCCTGCCCATCCCATCCCTCCCGCTGCCGCTCGGTGTTTATGGATGGCCCCGTCCCTCTCCAGCTCGCTTTCCCTCCCGACTCGCTCTTTTCTCTCTCTGCTGCCCAAAGAGGCTTTGGCTGATGCTGGCTCGCCCCAGGGAGCTCGCCGGGGGTTCTCGCCGGTGCCGGCGCCCCGAGAAGGCGCCGCGGGTGCGTCGCTGTGCCCGCTGCCAGCCGTGCTGCAGCTGTGCCCGGTGCCAGCCGTGCTGCAGCTGTGCCCGGTGGCTGCAGCTGTGTCCGCTGCCAGCCGTGCTGCAGCTGTGCCCGCTGCCAGCCGTGCTGCAGCTGTGCCCGGTGGCTGCAGCTGTGCCCGCTGCCAGCCGTGCTGCATGCTGTCGCTGGGTGCCCGCTGCATGTCCTGCCACGCCGGCACCGCGCTGCCCTCCCCGGGCACCCCAGGGCGCGGAGCTGCCTCGGTGATGGAAGCGGGGCGTGGTGGCTCCGGCAGGACCCGTGTCCTGGGCGCTCTCAGCCCGCCCGCACTCACCTCCCTCTCCCTCTTCTTCCTCCCTTTTCTTCTCTCTCCTCCCACCAGCTGCTGGCGAGAGTAACATCTACAGGAAGCCGCCCATCTACAAGCGGCACGGTACGCTCTGGGTGTCCCTGGCACCCAGGGAGGGCACCCTGTGCTCAGGGGCTGGGTGGGAGGTGGGGCAGGCATCAGGGTGTGGCTGCTGGGCTTGGCTGGGATGCTCCTGCTCGGGGCAGCAGGGAGGGGGACACCTGGGGGACAGCTGTGACTTTGGGCCACGTCCCTGTTGTGAAGGATGGAGCAAAGACTGGCAGTGGCACCAGGGGTGGCCGTGGGAGGGGAAGCAAGGATTTGGTGGGATAAGGGAGTCAGAGCAGCCTCAGAAATAGGATGAAAAAAGCAATTTGCAGTTTCACATGCAAAAATGTGAATTTTTCCTCCCCCTGGAGGAAAAATCACAGCCCATCCTGGGTGGCCGATCCAGCATGAAACAGGCCTGGGGGTGTTGCAGGTTGGGGAGGGTGTTTGGTGACCTCAGTGCCTGGTGGCTCAGTGCTTGGTGGCCCTCAGTGCTTGGTGGCTCTCAGTGGGGCTGGCTTGCTCTGTCCCCACTTGCCCCGCTCCCGGAGGAACAGCAGCTCCCCCTGAGCAGTAACTGTGTCTCCTCTCTCTTTTTCCCGGCTCTCCCCTCCCTCCTGCCCAATTCCCACCGCCCGCTGCTGCTCCTGCTGCTGTAAGTACCTGCTGGGTCCCCTGGGCCTGCCGGAGGTGTGGGATGGCTCTGCCACCTCCTGTCCCTGGTGCTCCTTCCCCTGTCACTCTCCTGGCCTCTGGTGCAGCAGAACTCTCCCCTGGGCTCCCCCGTGTGCTGCCGAGGCTCTGTCCCCAGCCTGAGCACCCTGTGTGTCCCCGCCACGAGGACCAAGCCCTGCCAGAACCCCTCTGCTGCCACCTTTCCCTGGCAGAACCCAGAGAGCGCCGTCCCTGCTGGCTCTGAGCCTTCCTCCATCCCCTGCCTCACCTCCTGGGGACAGCACAGCACAGGTGGCACTGGTGGCACTGGGATGGGCACGCTGCAGGAGCCAGCACTTGTGGTGCTGTGGGCTCTCAGCCGTTTGGGTCCCTTCCCAGCCACATCAGTGACATCCCTGCTCGTCACTGTCCCCACCGCCTGCCGCAGCACCCTCGAGGAGGTGCAAAAATGATTATTGCCAGCTCTGCTGCGTGCTGGCCCAGCCACAGATCCCTGGCAGTCCTGGGGAGGGAAGAGGCTGTGCCTTGCTTTGGGGTGGATCTCTGCAGAGCCTCACCTTGGCTCTGCCCGCTCCTTTTGCAGACAACCCCTCTGCAGCCACGAAAAGCAAAACCAGCGAGGACATCGCGCAGTCATCCAAGTACAGCCCTGCCTACTCCCCAGACCCCTACTACCACTCCGAGTCGGAATACTGGTCCTTCCAAGGCTCTCCCAAAGGTAACAAATTCCCCCTGGCCTGGGAGAAAGGGAAAGCCATTCCTGCTCCAGGTTTTCTGGGAGGAAACCCTGCTTTCACTTGGCTCTGGACACAAAAGCGGGGTTGGGCCGAGATAGCTGCCAAGGTGACCCCAAAACCCAAGCAGTGTCTGGGAGCCAGCTGTCCCCACGCAGCTGGGGACTGCCTCCCCCCTGCCTGTCCCCACTTTTGTCCCCATCTGACCCCTGACGTGTGTCCCTGCAGCTCCCCGGGCCCGGAGGTTCTCGTCAGGTGGCGAGGAGGATGGGTACGACCGGGGCATGCACAAGGTGAGTGCCAGCCCTGCTGGGCACAGCCAGCACCAAACTTGGCTCTGGGGACAAGGCTCAGCCCAGCTCTGCCACCCGAGAAGGTGCCACCACCATCTCTGCTGCCCTCGGCCATCTGTCCCCTCCCGGCCAGCCCCGGCAGGGGCTCTGAAGGAGGGGGACAGCATCCCCCTGCCGAGGCACCCCCACCCCAGCACCTCAGCCTCAGGAGCTGCCCAGCCCGTGCCAGGGGATGCTGTGCCCTTCTGTGGTGTGCCAGAGAGGGCTGGGCAGGGCCAGGAAGAGTGCCAGGTGGTTTTCCCCCCCTGCCAGATCCAGAGTGGCATCGGGAGGCTGATCCTGAGGGAGGAGATGAAGGCTCGCTCCAACTCCTACGCAGACCCCTGGACACCCCCTCGCAGCTCGGCCAGCAGCAGGGAGGCCCTGCACACAGCGGGCTACGAGGGCTCCCTCAATGGCTGTAAGGCTGTCCCCCTGTCCCTCTGTCCTTCTGTCCCACCCGGCACAGCCCCAGCCCCTCGGGAAGTCTGCGGGGCGGAGAGGGAGGAATGGGAGGAGGAAAGGGCTGATGAGAGGTGCTGGGCATGGAGCTGGGCTTGGGAGGGGCTTTTCCTCTCTGGAGGACTCCATCCGTGCCCTGTGGGCCAGCTGTGGGCATTGCCCACTGGTGTCTGGGCAGCTGGAATGGCTGCAGGACACCCCGGGGACCTGGCAGCACAGCCATGCCCAGCTGCTGTCACCTGCTTTGGGCTGGCACCTCTGGGACCTCCTGGCCACCCCAGGGCTGCCTTGCTTGCCCTGCTCTTCTCACAGAGCCTCCGGGACACCCAGCCCTGCCCTGGGGCTTTGGGGGGGCACTTCAGAGCCTGGCAGCACAGATGGCACCGCCCATTCCATGCTCTGCTTCCTCACCCTGACGGAGCTGCCTGGGGATGCTCAGGGAGCCCTGTGGGGTCCTGGAAGCCCCAAGGAAGATCCGTGGGGCTGGGGATGCTCAGGGAGCCCCCTGGGGTCCTGGAAGTCCCAAGGAAGATCCGTGGGGCTGGGGATGCTCAGGGAGCCCCGTGGGGTCCTGGAAGCCCCAAGGAGGATCTGTGGGGCTGGGGATCCTCAGGGAGCCCCCTGGGGTCCTGGAAGCCCCAAGGAGGATGGGGAGGGGCAGTTGTGTGTGGCATGGGGTGCTCAGCTCCCTCTGCTCTCCTTGCAGCTCCCCGAACCCATTACCTGGCTGACAGCGGTGAGTGCTGAGCTGAGTGCCCCAGCCTGGGGGCAGAGCTGGAGGAGGTGCTGGCAGCAGGGAGGGGAGCAGGGAAAAGCCAAGAAGGAGCCCTGGAAAGGCTGGGTTAGGATAGAGCTGGAGCAGGGCAGAGAGGATGAGCTGGGGAACCGGGAGAGGAGGAGGTGCTGCTCTGTAGGGTGAGGTGGGAGGGCGGCCACGGGAAAGGGATTTTGGGGAGAGGAATGTCAGCAGGCTGGAAATGGGCTGGAGCTGGGAGGAGACAGAGCTGGGAGCACAGAGGCAGAGGGTGGCCCCGTGGGGGCTGTCCCGGGGTGTGAGGCTCATTCCTGCTTTTTCCCTGACGGCCCTCGGTGGCTTCTTTGCAGATCCCCTCATTTCTAAGTCGGCCTCCCTTCCTGCCTACAGGAGGAATGGGCTGCACAGGGTGAGTGCCTCCTGCTGCTGCCAGGCGTTCCCCAACCTCCCAGGCATTCCCCAATCTCCCAGAGTTCCCCAATCTTCCAGGAGTTCCCCAACCTCCCAAGCGTTCCCCAATTTCCCAGGTGTTCCCCAATCTTCCGGGAGTTCCCCAATTTCCCAGGAGCTCCCCAATCTCCCAGGCATTCCCAATTCTCTTCTCCCAGGAATTCCTCAATCTCCCAAGCATTCCTCCTTCTTCCAGGTGTTCCCCAATCTCCCAAGCATTCCTCCAAGCCCCCAGTGCTCCCTTTCCATCATGGGACGTCCTGTTTCCCCCTCCTCTGCATCCCTGCTGTCACTGCTGCCCTGTGCCAATCCCAAAATGATTATTAGCATTAATAATCATTATTTATTGGGTTCCAAAGTGCCCTGTCCTGGCAATTTCCAGAGGGACGCTGGTGCTGCTTTCCAGCAGAAGAGTTTTGCTTTATCTCCTGGGGGTTGTTTGGGATCAGGAGTTCTGCTCCTGCTTCCGTGTGAGCTGCTCTTGTCACTTCACCCCTCGTGCCTGGCTTTCCCTGCTGGCGGGTGGGGACGGCGGTGTCCCCCCCTGGGGACACAGAGGTGCCACCCTGGGTGTCTGGAGGAGGGGACAGCCCTCTCTGAGTGCCCCCGTCCCTCCGCAGCCTCCCAGCGCCGAGCTCTTCCACTACGACAGCACCAACGCCGTCAACTGGGGCATGCGAGGTGAGGGTGGCACCTGCGGGCACCCGGGGACAGGCTGGGGACACGCTGGGGACAGGCTGTGGGGACATGCTGGGGAAATGCTGTGGGGACAGTGCTGTGGGGCTGTGGGGACAATGCTGAGGGGACACACTGTGGGGACATGCTGAGGGGACATGCTGTGGGGCTGTGGGGATGTAGGGGACATGCTGTGGGGACACACTCTGGGGGCAATGCTGTGGGGACAATGCTGTGGGGACACGCTGTGGGTACAATGCTGTGGGGACACGCTGTGGGGACAATGCTGTGGGGCTGTGGGGACAATGCTGAGGGGACACACTGTGGGGACATGCTGAGGGGACATGCTGTGGGGCTGTGGGGATGTAGGGGACATGCTGTGGGGACACACTCTGGGGGCAATGCTGTGGGGACATGCTGTGGGGACACGCTGTGGGGACATGCTGTGGGGCTGTAGGGGACACACTGTGGGGACAATGCTGTGGGGACATGCTGTGGGGCTGTGGGGACACACTGTAGGGACAATGCTGTGGGGAAAATTCTGTGGGGACAATGCTGTGGGGACACGCTGTGGGGACACGCTGAGGGGACATGCTGTGGGGCTGTGGGGACTCGTTGTGGGGCTGTGGAGACGCTGTGAGGCTGTGGAGACACGCTGTGTGGCTGTGGGGACACACTGTGGGGTTGTGGGGACACACTGTGGGGATGTAGGGGACACACTGTGGGGACAATGCTGAGGGGATATGCTGTGGGGCTGTGATGACACGCTGTGGGGACACGCTGTGGGGACACGCTGTGGGGACACACTGTGGGGTTGTGGGGACACACTGTGGGGATGTAGGGGACATGCTATGGGGACAATGCTGAGGGGACATGCTGTGGGGCTGTGATGACACGCTGTGGGGACATGCTGTGGGGCTGCCAGCCCCCACAGGCCACTCTGAAGGGAACTGCAGGCGGATGGGGGATACAGGCAGGGTCCCCAGGCCTCGGGGGGGTGGTGGCAGCTCCTGAGGTGACAGTGATGGTGACATGTCCCTTCTGCTGTCCCACAGAGTACAAGGTAAGAGCCTCCTGCTGCGAGGAGCCACCCGCCGGAGCTGGCAGTGCCAGGGAGCATCCGTGTGCCCCCGGGCTCTTTGGGGGAAGCTTTGCCCTCTGCCTCTCCTCTCCTCCATCCTGGACCTGCCGGCCCCACGCCAGGGCTGTGTCCCTCCCTCTGCCAGGGCTGCTGGGCAGATGTGTCCCCTGGGTGAGGAGCAGAGCAGGGGGTTGTGCTGGTGCTGTCCTGCTCACGCTCGTGCCTGGCTCATCCCTGCTCTGCAGAGTGAGCAGCTGAATCTCCACGGAGGATCGGGGTCACCCCCAGAGCAGTCCCCACCTCTCCTTGTCCCAGCTGTGCCACCCAAACCCTGCTAAATACAGCAGGAGTGCCAAGTGTGCCCCGCGTGCCTTGTGGCCGCCCCAGTGTCCCTGTCCCTGTCCCCGTGCAGATTTACCCCTACGAGCTGCTCCTGGTGAAGACCAGGGGGAGGAACCAGCTGCCCAAAGACGTGGACAGGACTCGGTTGGAGGTGAGAAGAGCCTTTTTCACTGGGGACAATCAGGGCACAGCCCTGGCACGCGGTGGCCGTGGGGCACACGAGTGGCAGGGCGCTGCCACGGCTGCTCCCTGCGCAGGGGCAGGAGGGAGGCAGGTGCTCCCCTTTCTGAGGGAGCAGTGCTGGGGCTCGTGTCACCCCGTTGTCCCTGCGGGCAGGGGGTGCCCTCAGACCCCCTGGAAGGTGCCCAGCCTCCCGTTTCTCCCCAGAGACACCTGTCCCAGGAGGAATTCTACCAGATCTTCGGCATGACCATGGCCGAGTTCGACCGCCTGGCGCTGTGGAAGAGGAACGAGCTGAAGAAGCAGGCCCGGCTGTTCTAAGCGCAGTGCACTATAAATATATACATACCTATAAATATATACATAGAGAGATCTCTATATGGCAGCTCTGTATGATTCTCGGGGCTGTACGGGCCACAGGGGCCCTCCCTGCCCCCCTGAGAGTGAATTGGAGTCTTGCAGATCGTTTGGTGCTCTGTGTTTCATTTCCAGCCTGATTTCTGTGTCGATCCCTGAGTTCAGCCCACGCTTGGTGTCTGTCACTGCTGCCCCTCAGGGACACCAGGGGAGATTTTCCTGCTGCAGCCACGGTGCTTGGGGCTGGCAGAGAGCAGGATTTGGGATGGGGGCTGCACTGGGGTGTCCCATCCCCTTCTGCTCAGCTGGGGTGTTCCTCTATTTGCAGGAATAGCTAATTTCAAAAATTAGTTGAAGAAGAAGTCACAGCTGGCCTCAACGTGCACAAATGAATATTTTTCCAGGATCATGGGCTCATGTTTAAGTTGGAAGAGACCTTTGTGGCCATTGAGTCCAACCGTTAACCCAGCACTGCCCAGACCACCACTAAACCACGTCCCCAAGTGCCACATCTGCATGTCTTTCAAATTCCTTCAGGGATGGTGACTCCACCACTGCCCTGGGCAGCCTGTGACAGTGCTGGACAATCCTTCAGAGAAGAAAGTTTTCCTAATTTCCAATCTCACCCTCCCTTGGCACAACTTGAAGCCATTTCCACTTGTGCTTGTTCCACTTGATATTTGGAAGAAGAGGCTGATACCCCCTCACTAATCTTCTTTACAATTGCAGTTTAGAGGAACATTCCAGCTGGGGTGGAAAAGGCCCTGGGCACAATGGCAGGAAAATGGGATTTCACTCCAGGCTCCTTAAATCCATCCCTGCCTTGACATGGCCAGGACTGGGGGCACTTCAGGATCTGAAATGCAGAGCTTGGGGCAGGGGATGGAAGTGGTGGGGACATCAGTCCCAATCCCTCCTGGGCTGGTGGCTTTCCCTGCAAGCTTGGGTTGCTCCAGAGCCAGTTTATCCTCCCAAGAATAGCCCAGCCCTTCTTAAGTGGAACAGCCAAAGCCACCTCCTGCCTTCTGCAGTTTCCTGCTGCTCTTCAGGTTTGTCCAGGGCTGAGTATTCCAGGAGATTCCAGCTGGGAGCTGGGGGAAGGCCAGAGGAGAGGAGTGGGAAATGCAGGTGCCACCACCTGCTGAACCTCTGCTGGGTTTTCCTGAGTTCCCCATCACAGCTGCCTGACTCCCTGATGAATCCCTCTGGGAATGAAGGCAAACTCTACCTGTTTGTGTCCCAAACTCTATGGGATAACTTTTTTTTTTTTTTTCATAAAACCAATAAGTTTGTTTCCACACAAACATCTTCCCTGCTGTCTGTGGTGCTCTGCTTTCCCGTTTGCTCATCCTGCAGGATTTTCAGGCATAGAGCAGGGTTGAACTGTCCCAAAACCAGGCCAGGGACCTGTGGGGTACCTGCAGGAGCTGGGTCAGCTGTGAAGGGACAGCACAGGTTTTACCTCCACTGTGAAACCCTCCTGTCCTGGTGTCCCCATGGAGCAGATTCAGTTCCCTCCCTGCCATCCAAAACTGCCCAGTTTGTTGCCCAAAAATCCATCAGCAGGTTCCCCCTGCGGGGTTTGCCAGAGTTCAGGGCAGGAGTTTTCCCAGCAGCAGCCCCAGCCCTGGAGCTCTGTGCCAGCCAGGACAGGGCTGGGGATTGAGGTGGAGGTGACAACATCGCCCTGGGATCTGCTCATCTGCTCCAGCACAGCACTAAACGAGCAGAGTTTATTTGTAATTATTTCACTCATACAGAAAAGGGCTCTCTAAATCAAACTCAGCTGTTTGTGGCTGTAGGAATCGTCCCTCTCCAGCAGCAGCTCCAGAGAGGCAGCCTGGGGGATGTTATGAATAACAGTGATAACACAACAGCAGGATCTTTTCATTTCCAAAGTATTTTATGGGCAGTAACACAAGGACCTGCATGGCAAAGGTGGGGAAACTGAGGCAGGGCTTGGGGTTTTTTCTCTCAGAGCCGGGGCAACCTCTCTGGGGCAGCAGACACTCCAAGGGCCCCTGCTGGTGTGCCACTGCCCTGGTGGGGTGCAGGGACACCCCAGGTGTCACCAGCTGCCCTGGAAGCTGTCCCTGGCTGCTCTGCAATTCCCAAAGCAGCCTGGTAGTGTTGGCAGCCCTGGATTGAGATTCCTGCCCCAACCACAGACCCAAAGGTGATCCCAAATTGTGGAAGAACATTGGGGCTCGATCCAGAATGGAGAGACCATCAAACACCACCCCTGCAGGAGCTGGTTCCCAGCTGGGCGTGGGGGGATGAGAGGGGTGAGTTCCCTGGGCTGAAATTGCCCCAAAAAGGGGAATTTCTCCGTGCCAGCTGCTAATTTGCAGCTGATATTTTAATTATTGCTTTCCCAAGTGATAATAATTGGGTGGGTACGTGTGAAAGCTCATCACACTGCTGTCCCCACGGGGCTGAGATTCAGCCCAGACTGTCCTGGCAGTGCCACAGCCTCTGTCCTTGCTGCCACACCTGGGGCACTGCCACACGTCCCACAGCTCTGCCAGGAGGTCTGTGCTGGTCAGGGACACGCTGGGCACAGGGGGAGCAGACGGGAAGGGGATTTTGGGGAGGGGGAAACGAGGAGTGTGGGCTCGGGAGGACAGAGAGGGGATTTTGGGGAGGGGGAAACGAGGAGTGTGGGCTCGGGAGGACAGGGAGGGGATTTTGGGGAGGGGGAAACGAGGAGTGCGGGCTCGGGAGGACAGGGAGGGGATTTTGGGGAGGGGGAAACGAGGAGTGCGGGCTCGGGAGGACAGAGAGGGGATTTTGGGGAGGGGGAACGAGGAGTGCGGGCTCGGGAGGACAGGGAGGGGATTTTGGGGAGGGGGAAACGAGGAGTGCGGGCTCGGGAGGACAGGGAGGGGATTTTGGGGAGGGGGAAACGAGGAGTGCGGGCTCGGGAGGACAGAGAGGGGATTTTGGGGAGGGGGAACGAGGAGTGCGGGCTCGGGAGGAGCTGTCCTTGCTGCGGGCTGTGGGAATTCGGGATTTTCCCCCGAAACCGAAGTCGCCCAACCTCGTGTCGTGGTGGAGGGGCTCACTCAAGCCCCGCACCCTTGCCACGGGGGTCTCTGCGTGCCGATGGGGACGCAGGCTGGCAGGGGACCCCAGCCCCAGCCCAGGGCTGTCCCCGCGGGCTGTCCCCGGTGCCGTGCCGTGCCGGGCCGGGCCGGTGCTCGGCGCTGCAGTGCTCCGAGCGAGGGAGGGAGGGAGGGGCGGGGGAAGGGATTGGCCGCCCCCAGCGAGAGCCGGCCCCGCCGGGCGGCCGCTGCCCCGGCACTCGCCCGCCCGCAGCTCCCGGGGCGGCCGCGGTGCCGCGGCTCCGCACCATGGACCGGCTCAGCGGTAAGGGGACGGGACGGGATGGATGGGACGGGACGGGATGGATGGGACGGGATGGGATGGATGGGACGGGACAGGTCGCGCATCCCCTGCCCGCAGCACAGCGCGGAGGGCACCGCGGATGCCCGTGCCAGGCGAAGGGAATCGCGCATCCCGTCGCAGCCGAGCGGCCGCATCCCCCCGGCTCCGTGCGGGACGCTGCTCCCCCCACCAGTCCTGCAGCAGGGCCGGCTGGGGTAGGAGCTGGAAGCAGTTTTGCTTTGCTGGTAGGATGGGTAAAACGTCAGGAGCCTGCAAGGGAAGCTGCGGGGTGTACGCGTTTGTTAAATTGTGGTCGTGGAAAGGGAGGTGACGTTCCCCGATGGGGCCGATGGGGTGCAGAGGGTTTCCCCGCCGGGGAGTCTCCCGAAGCCGCGGAGGGCCCGGTCCCCGCCCTGCCGGGGAGCAGCTCCATCCCACACGTGTGCGATTGCTGCCTGCAGCCCGTGGCACCGGGCTCACGGAGCTCCCGGGCTTTGATCTGGGATCTGTGTAAACCTGCCAGGGCTTGGGGGCAGCTCTGCAGAGAAGGTCCTGGCGTTCTGCTGGGGCTGCCAGATCCCTGCAGGGAGCGCGGGGAGGTTTGCAGGGGGATTGCTCCTCGCTGCTGCTGCTGCGGCTGATTGCATCGGGGTGCACGGGAGGAGCAGGTGGTGACACGATGGAGCGCGGGGGTCCTGCCCCTTGACCTGTCCTTGGAGGTGCTACAGAAACAATGGCCAAAAGCCATAAGAGAGTGGCCAGGGGCGTCTCTGGCTGCCGGGGCTGGACCGAGTCCCAGGGTGGCTCAGGAGTGCTGTGTCTGCAGCCCCGGGGCAGCCCCGCAGAGACCCAGGGGTCAAGAGTTCCCCTCGCCCATGGAAAAGGATGGGGTGGCGTTTCCGCACTGGAAACAGCCCGGAGGAGTTTGGGACTGCTGCGAACACAGGCGCGGTGTCAGCGGCCCGCGGGTCGGGAGGGGACGGGGACAGGGATGGGGACAGGGACGGTGACAAGGACAGGGACGGTGACAAGGACAGGGATGGTGACAGGGACAGCCGTCCCCGTGGCTGTGTCCAGCCGGGGTGGCTGTGCCCGCTCTGAAGGAGAGGGAGTGCTTTCAAGTGACACTTGATGCCAGAGCTGTCCTCCAGGGTCCCAGGGGACGCCACTGCTGGGGACAGGGGGACAGAGGGTCTCTGATGAGAAATTCCCTGTTTGCGCCCCAGCCCACCCCAAAAACCAAACCTAGGACCCGATGGCAGGGAAGGGGGGGATGCCCAGCTGAGGGAGCCGTGTCTGGGCATGGTTCGACCTCTCCACAGGTTGACCCTGCCAGGGAAGAGCTGTTTTATCCCCCTCGCTGGTGCCAGCGACAGCAGCGCCTGCCTGCTTTGTTTTTGAGTGCTTGTGATGAATTGCTGTTGGCACCTGGATGGCTTTGCTAATGGAGAGCTCCCCCTGCCCCTCCTGCTCATCAGCCAGAGCTGCTGGATCCCTCTGGGGGCTGTGGCTCGTGGAGGGAAGGTTCCTTTCCCCAGTAAAAAGGAGGGGTCTGGCGTTAGGCAGGAGCTCTGTGCCCATTCCCAGTCTCTGGCAGCCCCTTCCTTCACCTGGAGCTGCTGTATCCCGATATTATCATCTGCCAGTTTTTTCTCGTGGCTGACTGGGAGGATTAGTGCTGTGGGCTGTTGGCAGAGTTGTTTCAGGTCGTGCTGATGGAGAACCCAGCTCCCAAAACGTGATTTGGGAGGTGATCCTTTGCTCAAACACGCCTGTGTTCACACATGGCTTCTCCTCCCTCGGTAGTGTCTCTTCCCTGACCTTTTGAGCCACCACAATTTAGGTCCTGCCCCAAACTTATCTGGGCTCTAAATCCAGGCAAGCCGGCGGAGATGTGTCAGGGATAAACTTGGCTCCAGCTCGCCCACAGGAATGGAGAGGCTGCGGGACGGGTGGGAGGGAGCCGGGATCATTCCTGCCGGGCTGGCAGCAGGAATCCTGGCGGTGGCAGGAAGGGCTGGGGGTGCTGAGGAGCACAGCCCGGGCCAGCTGTTAGCGCCGGGCAAGTGCCGAGCTCTGCTCCGCATTGCAGCCATTCCTTCCCCGAAACCCGGCCGCCGCCTGTTCCCAGCCCCGGGGTGCTGGGGAAGGGGCTGAGCCCCCCTGGGCTGGGTAGAACAGGCTGGGAGGTGGGATGCTGCTGCTGCTGCTGATGATGATGATGATGAAGGGCTGGAGTTGTTTGCCCCTCTGGATTTTCCCATCTCCCGCTGGCCGGAGCAGGGAGAGCCTGGATCCGTGCGAAGCCTCCCGGCAGCTCTGGAAGGGCACAGGGGGGCTGCTGGAGAGGGGAAGGACATCGTGGCATGGTGTCCCCCCAGCCAGGAGCCCTGGGGACTGTCCTGTGTGCTGCACTGCCTGGAAAACCTGCCTCTTCCCCGCTCTTGACCTGGAAATGTTCTTTTCCTGTGCAAACGTGCTGAGCTGCGAGGCTGCCCTGGGCCGAGCAGCGGTGCCTGAGCTCCCACGGGCCTGCAGGAGGTTCCTCTCCCTGCCCAGGAAAACTTTGTTTAAGGTTTTGAAGGAGCTGTCTCACCCCGAGCAGTGGGAAGCCCGTTCAGAGGAGAACACTGGGCTGGACCCAAGCTCTGCCTGTTGTTCAGTGGCCAAATCACTTGCTGGGGACAGGAGATAACAGTGGAGCAGAGCAGAGGCTTGAAGTGGTTTCTGGCTTCCCAGACTTGTGTCCTAACCCCCCAACCCTTCCCTATTATCTAGTCTGGCACAGCTCCCCCTCCCTCCTGAGGAACACATCTCCTCCTGCATATGAGGAGCCCTAAAATGAACGACACAGCTCTCTGTCCTGTGAAATACCGATTAAATGTCACCGTGCCAGGCCAGCGACAAGACAATGGGGCTGGAAACCTTTCCCTGCCAGCCCTGCACAAACAAGGGGCTGGCAGCCCAGGCAGGGCACCCACGAGGTGACAGAGCCCGGAGGGCAGCCTGGCAGCAGCAGCCGCCTGTCATCACCCCGAGGCGCTGAAACAGCGGCATTTGGGGAGCTCAGGCCCCTGGGTGGACTCTGGGCTGGCAATCTGCAGTGGGGAAGGATAAAATATCCTCCCAGAGCCTCCCCCCGCAGCGCGGCTGCTGCAGCTCCTTCCTTTCCTGCTCCTGATAAAGCCTCCCATGGCATCAAAGCGGCTCTTTGGCAGGACAGGGGAAACTCTGACATTTCGTAACCGTTTGGAACAAAAACAGCTTTGCTGCGAGGGGTTTCCACGTTCAAAATAGTTTTTTTTTCTTTTTTTGAAGTGGTTTTGGTGTGCATTTGATCCTGGAAGTGATAAGAGGGAGCTGGGGGAGACGCTGGTATGCTCTGATTGCTGGCAATTAGCAGGAGTAGTGTAAGGAGCGCTTTGAAGAGTGGCTTTGGCTTTCTCCGGGTTTGTTGGTTTGTTTGTTTTTTTTTAACATTAAACCCACCCAAGTTTGTGATGGAGGAACAGCCGCTCATTTTAAGCGGTCCAAACTTCTGGAAAACCGTGGTTGTGAAGGGCAGAACAAGGACTAGAACTGCGGTAGCAACAGGTTGGAGCGCTGGTTTTGGTGTCCCGGAGTTCGATGCAGGTGAAGCAGTCCCAGCACTGCCGGAGCGGTCGGTCACACCTTGTCACCGCTCCCGCTGGCACATCCCGGCTTTCCTGGCCTGCAGCCCTGCCCTGCAGGGGTTAAACGGGTCGGAAATGCTGTGGGATGGTGGCCCCTGCACCTGATGCTCCCGGCGGAGCTCGGCGAGGGAAGGAAAGGGAAGGGCTGAGAAAACAACGCTCATCCTGCTCGAGAGGGTCCTGCGGGGCAGGAGGCAGCCCCAGGCACAGAGCCCCTCTGCTGTGCCCTCCTGGGGACCTGGGGACAGGGCTGAGCTGGCACTGAGAGGGTCCCAACCCTGCTGTGCCCAGCCTGGGGACTTGGGGACAGGGCTGAGCTGGCACTGAGAGGGTCCCAACCCTGCTGTGCCCAGCCTGGGGACTTGGGGACAGGGCTGAGCTGGCACTGAGAGGGTCCCAACCCTGCTGTGCCCAGCCTGGGGACCTGGGGACAGGGCTGAGCTGGCACTGAGAGGGTCCCAACCCCCCCAGGGGCAGGGGACTCATGTCCAGCACAGCTCTGAACTCATGGGCATTGTCAGGGCAGGGATGCCAAGGTCAGGCTGGGTTCTGGGCACATCTCCCTGCCCCAGGGCCCCAGGGACATTTCCCCCACCAGCATCTGTGGGTCCTGCTCCCACCAGCTGTGCAAAGAGGGACCCACATCTTGCTCTTGGAAGCATTTGGGAAAGAGCAGTGGGATTTGGGAAAGCTGATCCTGCAAATCCCTGCCCGTCCCCTGCTAGGTGAGGGTTGGATCCTCCTCTCCTGCTCAGGATCCTGTCACAAACTCCCCGGGTGACTTCTCATCCCAAGAAGTTGTGCCAGCTTCACGTCTCACTCCTGCAGGTTGGGAATTGCATCCGAGGCAGTTTGGAACTGACTTTGGGGAATGGGGATGTGCAGGACGTGGAGAAGTGTCTCATGGGGTGCTGAGAGCTTTCCACCCCCACCACAGGAGATTTTGGGGATGTGGGGGCTGCATCCAGCCCTGCGTGGTGGGGATTGGGGTTTCCCACTAGAATTCCTGCACTTAGCTGGAATTTCTGCAATTAGCTGGAATTTCTGCACTTAGCTGCAATTCCTGCAGTTGGAGGCTGAGGTGTGGAGGAGACCCAGGGCTGCAGAGGTGACAGCTCCAGGTGCCCCCAAGCAGGGAGGTGAGACCCAGGGAGGTTTCCCACTGCTCTGCCCACCTCAGAGGGTGGCAAAGGCTTGGGGCACCATGCCAGGGCCTCTGCCAGCTCTGGAGAGGAGCCCAGGCCAACCTGTTGCTGGAGTTTTGTTTGGAAAAGGCCGACACCAAAATTTTGGTTGGAGGAAACACAGTTTATTCTGGGTCCTGAGTAATCCTAACATCTTCTCCTCCGCCTGAAGTTTGTTTTTTATACATTACTCAGCAGGTCTCTCCCCTGCCTGACTCTTCCTTTCATGGGCATCTCAAACGTCTCCTTTTCATTCATTATTTAAATGTGTTTTCCAGCCAGCAGCCTCCAAGCCCAGCTCCCAGGCTGGAGCATCCTGCCATCAGCCTGCTGAGCCTGGCACCGAGTCCTGGAATGTGGTCTGGGCCTGGCACTGAGCTCTGAAATGTATTTTAGGAATACTCATTGTATTTTAGGAGTACTCAGCCTGCCCCATGGGATTTCCAGAGCTGGCTGTGCTGAGCTGGGCTGGAAGCCCCTGGTCGCTGGGGTCAGGAGCAGAGTTTGGAGGCTGCCCGGGGCTCTCTGGGGACATGGCAGAGTCACTCATATCTCTCACCTGGCTGATTTTATTTGCTCAGCACCTCGCTGTGCTCAGTTGTGACCCAAAAACCAGCCCCTGCTCCTCTGGGGTGGGGGTGGCTGCAGCCTCCAGGCCAGGGGGATGAAGTTTGCTTTGGGTGAGCAAAAGCAAACAGCCACAAACATCTCCAGGAGGCAGAGAAAGGGGGGACAGCCCTGGAGAAGGGGTGCTGCCACAGCACTGGGGGGGTCAGTGGCGGCCTGGGTCACAAGGAGGAGCTTGGTGGTGATTTAATCAGCCTGTTAATAATTACCTGCAGCACTGCACAGCTGCTGTGAGGAAGGACGTGCCCTGCAGGCCAGCAGGGGCTGTCCCAGCAGCGATGGCACTGCAGGGAACCTCTCTGCCCCTCTGGTGCCCCATGGCTGTGCTGGGGGGGCACTGCCCAAGCCCTGGGGTGCCCAGGGCAGTGTGCAGGGTGAGGGGGAGATTTCCCAGCCACAGCCCACCCTGCTCTGGCTGTGGCAGCACCAGGAGAGCCCGGAGCCAGCAGCGCTCCCTTGGGCTGTCCTGCTGCTCCTGGGTGGGATCCCATTTCATCCGCGTTCCCAATTAATCTAATTACACTGCGAGCAGGCTTCTCTGCTCCCCGGGAGTGAGTGATGGCTCCTGCAGTGGGTGGGCTGCCAGGCACACGAATGCAGGTGATAATCTTTGCCCTCTGCACGCTCCATCGGGCTGGAATTACACTTCCCTCCATTCGGGACTCGGTTTCCTCGGGCAGGAGCAGCAGGGGGATGTGAGGAGCTGTGTGCTCCGGGGAGGGATGTGCTCGGATTGGAGTCCTGCTTGTGTCCAGCTCTGGCTCCAGGGCTGTCCCACAGCTCCCTTTGCTCTTCTCCCCTTTTTGGGAGGTGCAGAGGGGCAGGGTGGGGAAGCAGCTCTGGGCTGGGTTTAACTGGTCTCTGCTGGGCAAAGCCATGAGATAAGGCTCCGTGCAGGGCTTTTGTCCTGGGCAGAGGCGCTGGGACAGGCCAGGGACCCTCTGTGCCCCTGCAGGAGTGAACTGGTGCCACTGGAGCCCAACTGGGAAAGGATCCCCAGAGCTGCTGCCAGCCCTGGGTGTCTGCAGCAGATGGGGCAGTGATGGAGGGGCACAGCAGGCACAGCCAGGCACCTTTGTGCTTTTTAACCCTTCTGCTGGCACAGCCAGGCACCCTTTGTGGCTTTTAACCCTTCTGCTGGCACAGCCAAGCACCTTTGTGCTCTTTAACCCTTCTGGTGGTTCATCTGCCCCTCTTGAGGGATGGAGCAGAATGGAGATCTTGTGTAAGGGGAGCAGCTGCTGCTCTGGGGGGCAGAACTGGGGGGCCTTGTGCCCCCTCAAGCAATGGGGTTCCACCTTCATCTCCCAGGGTTGACTTTCCAAGGCCATCAGCTGAGGAGATCGATCACTGCAGGGCCACAGTGGCTGCTCTGCCTGCGTGCTGGAAGCGCTGAGAGCTGAGATTTGAGCTTGCCTTGTGCTCCCCAGCACCCAGGGACGCTGCAGCACCCAAAGTGGGAGCAGGATCACAGAGTTATCGCAGTGAGGGACAGCTGGAGGGCCAGGCAGGGTGGCAGGGTGGCAGGAGCCAGCCCCAGTGCTCCGTGTCCTGCTGGAATTGTTGGATGCAGAGTCAGAGGCTCCCCCCATCCGCCCCACTCAAGGGGCCCTTGTTTGCAGGCAGGAGATGATTCATGTGCACCGAGTGGCCCCTCAGCAAATCTTCCACTCTTAGGGGATGTTGCCAGGGCTGGAGTGTGATCATTGATGGCTGGCTCTTCCCTGGAAGCCCTCCGGCCTGGAGCAGGAGGAGCAGGAGCAGGAGGAGGAGGAGGAGGTGGTGGTGGTGTTTTCCAGGCTGCTGTCCCTGACCCCAGCAGCCCATCCCAGTTTACCCAGCACCCAGTGATGGGAGCAGAGCCTGGCTGGCTCCTGCCACCTCCGGGGTCACAGCTGCCCCTCTGCTGCCCACTTGGCAGGGCAGTGCCACGGCAGTGGCCTCGGGCAGGGCTCGGGCAGCTCTGTCCCTCTGTCCTGCACAAAGAACAATTCTGGGAGCGCCAGGCCTCCCCCAGCGAGACACTTCCTCCTCCCCGGCGGGGAGAAACCTCCTTGGGAACGGGAACGGGAATGGGAATGGGAACAGGAACTGCCCTGGGAGCTCCGGGAGGCCGTGGGCTTCCTCGGAGAGCAGCAGGAGGGGACTGCCAGCATCTCACCCCTCTGGTGATGCCCGTGCTGGGCCAGCAGCAGGGCATGGGGACACATCCCAGCAGGGCATGGGGACACATCCCAGCAGGGCATGGGGACATATCCCAGCAGGGCAGGGCATGGGGACACGTCTCAGCAGGGCACAGGGACACATCCTGGCAGGGCACGGGGACATGTCCCAGCAGGGCAGGGCATGGGGACACGTCTCAGCAGGACATGGGGACACGTCCTAGCAGGGCAGGACATGGGGACACGTCCCAGCAGGGCATGGGGACACGTCCCAGCATGGCAGGGCATGGGGACACGTCCCAGCAGGACATGGGGACACGTCCTAGCAGGGCAGGACATGGGGACACGTCCCCCAGTGACCTGTGAGCACGGTTTGTGTGCTGCAGACAACAACTCCGGGTCTGTTTGTCCCACAGGCACCTCCCTGCACAGCTCCCCCAGGGGCTGGGGTGTCCCTGGGTGCTGTCCCCACCTATCTGGGACATCCCAGGAGCTCTCAAGGTTTGGTTGCTGCGGGTGGCAGCTGTGATGAGGAGCCCTGTGCCGGCCCAGAGCCCTGCCCCTGCCAACAGGAAGGATTTATTTGTGCCTGGGTTTTATTTTAGCTACAAACAATGGCTGTTACTCCCAGCATCCGATTTCCCCCTCGCCCCAGGCATCACCTGGCGCAGGAGGAAGCGTGGCCGGAGGCAGGAGAGCCGTGGCCACAGGATGGGGTCCCTGTGCACCTCCCACTGCATTTCAGAGCTGGGATTCAGCATCTCCCCTCCCCGGGGCTCTCTCAAGCTGCAGGCTGGGCTTTTCTTGGAGTGAGAACTCCACGGGGTTGTCTTATCTCTCCCCTTGTAAAATCCGGGTCTCTACAGCAGGAAACTCCTGCTTTGGCTTGGCCAGGGACTCTTCCTCCTCCTCCTCTTCCTCTTCTCTGCAGGTCACTGAGCAGGAGCTGATTTTTGCTGCCGGGTGGGCAGGGAGGCTCTGCAGCTGCAGGCTGCATCCAGCCCTTATCTCTGTGCTGGGAAAAGGGTCCCCGAGCAGGGCAGCACTTGTGGGGTCTAAAAATAGAGTTGGCCTGGTGGAGAGGAGGGCTGCAGGGGCTGCAGCTCCTTTGCAGCCCCCTGCCCGCTGCTGCTGCCAGGGCAGGGTTTGGCAGCAGTGCCCCGGTGTCCTGCTGCTGTCCCCGGGTCCCCCCGTCCCAGCAGAGCCACCCTGGGTCCCTCAGCCCACCCAGGCCTGCTGGCTCATGCTGAAGCCATCTGCTGTCCCGGGTCCTGGCCTCCCCAGGCTCAGGGAGCTCAGGGACATCCTCGGGCAGGCTGCAGGCGTGCAGGGGAGGGCATTCCTGGAGTCCCTGGCTGTAAGGAGCGCTGAGCTCCAGGACGGTTTGGGTGAATGGAGATGAGAGATCTCTGCAGGCTGCTCTTGGGATATAAAGTTTATTAGGGATGGAGAAAGGTCCTGCTTCGAGCTGCCAGATGCAGCACGTGGCCAGGCTTGAGGGGATGGGGGAGAGGGGAGACAAAAGGATGCTCTAGGAGAGGGTGGAGGTCCTATGAGGGGGAAGATCCAAGAGAGGGTCCGGCCCCTCAGAGCCTCCTTATCAGGGGGCTTCAAGGTAGGCTGGAACAAGGCTTGGGCCAATGGGGTTACAGGCACTTGATGTTTTAGGGGAGGGTTACAGGTGTGGGGTGAACCGTACATTTTGGGGGTGAGATGGAACAGTCCACTTGACCCCTGGACCCATCCGTAGTCAGGGGCGTTGTCCAGCCAGCAGAGAGGACTGTTCTCATCCTGGCTGTGTTATTTATGAATAATTCTATTTATCCATCCTTCCCAACAATTCCCCCGTTCTGTTGAACCATACACCTGTCTGTCCTGGGGTGTCTGCTCAAAGCAGGGCACTGGGGTGATCCCACGGATTTTGGGATGCAGGAGAAGCCCCAGCAGAAAGCAGCAGGTGGGAGCAGTTTGCCAGCACCATCTGGAGGTGTCCAGAGCAGGGGACACAGGGTCCATGGTCAGCTGTGGTCACTGGGACACCCCAGGAGCCCTGTGCTGTCCTGCTGCCTCTGTGCCCGGGCTCAGAGCCCCCAGGGGCACTGACACAGCACAGGAGATGTGTCCCTGTCCCCTGGGCCAGCTCTGTGCTCAGTCCCACCCGCTCTTGTCCCTGCCAGGTGACTTTGGGTGTCCCCCCTGGAGCAATCTCCCCTCGCTTCCTGCAGCCCCCCCATTCATTTCCTTCAAGCTGGAAGCCTAACGAGGATAGGAAATTAATTCCTTGCCTCCCTGCACTCCCCCGGGCTCTGCTCTGTGCCCTCCTGGGATCACAGGCCTCTTTGACTGCCCCCTCCCTCCCCCCGGTATTTTGGAGGATGTTTAACAAGGGAGACGGAGGGGACAGCTCAGCTGGGGGAAACAAAGGCGCCTTCAGAGCTGTGTCCGTGCTGAGGGTGCCGGGCTCTGCCACGGCTCCGAGCTCAGCCCTGCCAGCAGCCCTGGCATCTCGGGCACCTCGGCTCTGGTGCCCAGGGGTCCCCGTGCCCCCTCCCTGTCAATAGAAACCAGGCTGGCACAGAGCCCTGCACCGAGCTGGGGGCTGTGATGGGACCGGTCCTACAGGGGCAGGGGATGGGGCTGCTGAACCCACAGCCTGGGGTTTGGGGTGTCCTGGGAGTGAGGGGTGCTGCTGACCCCACCGCCTGGGGTTTGGGGTGTTCTGGGAGTGGGGGGATGCTGCTGACCCCACAGCCTGGGGTTTGGGGTGTCCTGGGAGTGGGGGGATGCTGCTGACCCCACAGCCCGGGGTTTGGGGTGTCCTGGGAGTGAGGGGTGCTGCTGACCCCACAACCTGGGGTTTGGGGTGTCCTGGGAGTGGGGGGATGCTGCTGACCCCACAGCCTGGCCTTTGGTGAGCTGTGGAAAGCCAGTGCAGGGAGGAGCCTGCACAATTCCCATCCTCCCTGTGGGAGCTGATGGCTGAGCTGGGGCAGCAGGAGGGTGAGGACTCCTGAGATGTCTGCAGGTGCTGGTGGGACAGGGGAAATGTGGACTTTTGTCCCAGCTGCTTCCTTGCAGTCCTCTGCCCTGCCAAGCCATGCAGGGAGGATGTCTCACCTTCCTGGAGATCACCAGCAGGAGCCTGATCCTGTCTGGCCTGTGCAGCATTCTGCAGCATCCCAGGGAGGGTTTTCCTCTCTTCCCTCCCTCCCTGCCTCTGCAGAGGGGTCCTTCAGGACCTGTCCCCTGGCTGCCTGTGGGCTGTGGGATGTCGTTCCAGCTCAAGGAGCAGGAATCCCATTCCCTGTGGTTGCCTTCTCCTTCCCCCAAGGCCTGAGGGGTGCTTGTCTGCTCCTCCTGGAGCAGTGCTGAGGCTTCTCCTGCTGCCTGGGGCTGCCCACGGTGCTGTGGCCAGCAGGGCTGAGGCTGCTCTTCAGCTTGGCCCTGGCGAGGGAGGAGGAAGCAGGAGGACTGTGGAGGTAGAGTGCAGGGAGGCAGGAAGAGCCTCGTGAGCCACATCCTGCCCTGTCTCCTGGGACAGTGGCCATTCGGGCTGGCACATTGTCTCTGTGCCCAGGGGCTCGTCTTGGCTGGCACTGCTCCACATCATCCCCTCCACATCATCATCCCTCCTCCTTCACCCTTTAAACACCACTTGCTGTTACTGTGCTGCTTTTGGCTCCATGTTCCTTACGTGAGGAAGGAGGATCCCATCAGATCTCAGAATCCTTCCCTTCCCCTGGGAAATGCCCTGTGCCAGCCCCTTGCTGCTGCCCGGCTTTGCTCTGCCAAGGAGCAGCGTGGGGACAGCCACAGCCCAGCCAGGGTGTCCCCACGCTCTGGGGCACACGCTGTCCCCCCCCTGGAGCCATCCCCATTAGTCAGCACATCCGAGCTGCCTCTGTGGTCACCCTTGGCCTCTGTTTGTGTCCCTGGAGAGCCACAGCCAGCTGTGTGCCACCCCAGCTGTGCTGTGAGGATGCGTGGTGGCTGCAGGAGGAGGGATCCTGCGCTGGCAGGAACTGCAGCTCTTTCTTTCTGCCCCATCCAGAGCTCCAGGTTAGCTGGAGTTCCAGCCCATTTTGCCTTGCCTTACCCCGAGCACCCCCTGGCTGACGGGATTTTTCCTGCTCCCCTCAGTGCTGGACCAGCTCCTGCCAGAGCTCAGCGTTCTGCTCAAGCTGCTGGACCACGAGTACCTGAGTGCCACCACGCAGGAGAAGAAGCTGGCCGTCTCCACCATCCTGCAGAAGCTGCAGCCGCCTGCAGGTCTGTGGTGGCCGGGGGCTGTTCCCAAAGGCAGTGGGTGTCCCCAGCAGGGCAGGGATGAGCCCAGCCCCTGCTCAGCCCCCTCAGGGCACTTTGCTCCCTGCTTTGCCTTCTGAGCTCCTCCCTGGCGGGGAGCAGGGCTGGCGTCAGCCGTGCCCCGGATCCAGGAGGGCTCTCCCTGCGGAAACGCTGCTTCCAGAGCTCTTCCTGCCTGGGTTTGTGCTGAGCGCAGGGGTTTCCACAGGAAGGCCAGCACTGTGCACCTGGGCCTTCCCAGAGCCCCCATTCCTGCTCTCCTGGGGGAGCTGCAGCATCCCCGGGGGTCCCTCCATCCCCAGTGCCTGCTCTGTGTCCCCAGGATTGTGGGGACGAGGGGTGCCAGTGCCTGCCCCAGGCTCAGAGCATCCCCCTCAATTCCAGGGAAGGACGTGGACTACATGTACGTCAACACAGCGTCCCTGGGCAATGGCACCAGCTTCGTGGAGTCCCTCTTTGAGGAGTTTGGTAGGTGTGGCTGAGCTGGGGGGGTGCCCTGGGGGACACGCTGTGTGCGTGCTGCTCCTGGGGTGCTTTGGAAGAAGGGTGACAGTGACGTCCTCGTGTCCATCATCGCTCTGGCTGCTTGTTCCTGCTCCCTTGGAGCTGTGTTCAGCAGCGATTCCCATCTCCCAGCACCTTCCCAGGGAAGGGCCATGGAGGGAAATCCCTGCAGGGCACAGCTGGGATGTCCAGCTCTGCTTTTCCTGCTCCCCTCACCCTCTGCTTACCCTGCAGGGCACAGCTGGGATGTCCAGCTCTGCTTCCCTGCTCCCCTCACCCTCTGCTTACCCCGTGCAGACTGTGACCTGCGGGACCTGCAGGACATGCAGGAGGAGGAGGGGGACACCAGCGACACCGTTGGCTCGGAGCTGGCGGGGAGCCAGACAGCCAAACCTGTAAGTGCCCGGCTGTCCCCGAGCCAGGTCTGCGTGGGGAGGTGACAGTGGCCAGGGTGGGACCCTTCCTGTGCCCTGCTGGGGCTCCTGCTGCTGCCTGCCCCATGCTGGAGGTGTTTCTGCTCTAGGTTCCTGCGGATCCTGCTCCTCCTCTGCCCACCACTCCCCCTCCTGAGGATTACTACGAGGAAGCGCTGCCCCTGGGCCCTGGCAAGGCCCCCGAGTACATCACCTCCCGCAGTGAGTCCTGCTCCACCCAGGCCAGCAGGAGGGTGGGGGGAGCCCCACGAGCTGCCCCCTGCGTCCCTCACTGCCTGACAAACCAGCAGCTCTCAGTGGCTCATCCTGGGGAAGGAATTGGCACTGCTCCCACCAGCAGCGCTCCTGTCCCACTCCTTGGTATTGCAAGGAGCTGTTTGCTCCAGCCAAACTGGGAATGAGACATCAGAGCCATGGGAGGACCAATGCTGGGATGCCCTGGAGGGTGTGCCCTGCTGAGCATCCGTGAGGGAAAAGCAGGTGTACCAACCCCAGCCCGCTCTGCTTCCCCTGCAGACAGCTCCAGCCCCCCCAACTCCATCGAGGACGGCTACTACGAGGATGCAGACAGCAGCTACCCCGTCACCAGGATAAATGGGGAGCAGAAAAGTTCCTGTAGGTATCTGGGTGTCCTCGACAGGGAGGGGACAGAGCTTTGGCAAGCTCCAGCCCGAGGTGGGGCTTGAGCATGGGCTGGGGGCTGCTGGGGTTGAGGCTGGAGAACCAGGATATCCAAGTGTGATCCTTGCAAAGGAGTAAACCGGCCCAGGGCTCTGGATGGACGCACCTGGGGCTCGCTGCTGGGATTCCAAGGGAGGTGGAGGTGGCTGCTGCCAAACGCTGCTGTTTCCAGAGGATGCCACGGAATCCACCTATCCCAGTGCCCAGCCCAGCTCTGTCTGGAGGCTGCTGGGCATGGGGAACCCTGGCATGGTGTGTGGCACCTTTTAGGGTGACTCCCCCGCTTCCTTGCAGACAATGACTCGGATGCCATGAGCAGCTCTTACGAGTCCTACGACGAGGAGGAGGAGGAGGGCAAGGGCCAGCAGCTGACACACCAGTGGCCCTCGGAGGAGGCCTCCATGAACCTGGTGAAGGATTGCCGGATCTGCGCCTTCCTCTTGCGCAAGAAGCGCTTCGGACAGTGGGCCAAGCAGCTCACCATCATCCGGGATGGCAAACTGCTGGTGAGCCTGGCCTGGGGGCACAGAGGGTCGGAGGGGTGGTTGAGCCCAAGCTGAAGGAACAAAAGCACTATCCGAACAAAGCCCCTGCCCCAAGGCTGCCACCCAAGCAGCAGCTGCCCTCGCTTACCTTGCAAGGGAACAGAGGGCTGCCCTATTTTTGGGACACCACAGAGTGAGAGGGCACCCTCGGGCTGTTGCACAGCCTGAGCCACCTCCATCTGTGCCACCAGCGAGGGACTCTGAGACTCCGTGCCACCTGTGGGACCCCCCAGCACAGCACAGCACAGCAGCCAGCCAGGCAGGTTTGGCTGAGCCCTGAGCAGTTCTCTTCGCTTTCCTCAGTGCTACAAAAGCTCCAAGGACCGGCAGCCACACGTGGAGGTGCCCCTGGCCACCTGCAACGTCATTTACGTCCCCAAGGACGGGCGGCGCAAGAAGCACGAGCTGCGGTTCTCGCTGCCGGGGGCCGAGGCGCTGGTGCTGGCGGTGCAGAGCAAGGAGCAGGCTGAGGAGTGGCTCAAGGTACCCCTGCTCCTGCCAGGGGCATCCACAGACCCCCTTGGCATCCAAGCTGGGGAGGGGGCTGCCCTGGGAATGGCCTTGCCCCGCTGGAAGGGGAAGGGGGCTTTGCTGCTGGCTCTTATCGGCCGCTTCCCAGGGCCTGGGCAGCTCGGTGCTGATAGCCCGGCCTGGGGGATGTTTGCTCTCCCCTTCCTCTTCCCCAGGGCCTTTTCCTGCCTTTGTTCGGGGCCGGGAAGCGGGGGCTGCGGGGAGGGGTGGCGGGTGGGAAAGGAGCGTCTGAGCACATCAGCAACACAGCTGTCACCCCAAATGTGGGAGAACGGGGTGGTTTTACACACCCAGGACACGCCACGCCTTAAAACAGGGGGGTCATGAGGTGTCCTGTGCTGGCAGGGTGATGCTGGCTTGGCACCTAAGTCTCTCCCTTGTAAGATTTCCAAAATCCCTGATAAAATCCACAAAAGTGGTTGAAGTTTTGAAGGGGCCAAGGTGTGAGCAGTCCCGAGCTGGGTTTGCTGCCCTGAGCTGTCCCCCTGGTTCAGCCTGGCCCTGGTATGAAGGAGCTGAGCCAGGGAGGGCAGCCCTGGCCCTCGGGCCATTCTGAAGTGGCAGCTGGGGCTGTCTGTGCAGGTGATAAAGGAAGCCAGCAGCCCAGCAGCAGGCGGGATGGAAGCCCCCACCTCCCCAGTGATGCCGTGCAAGATGGAGCTGGACAAGGTGATCATTTCTAAGGGCCCTGTCCAGGGGCTGTGTGGGGCTGCTGTGGACAAACCTGGGGAACACAGGGCTGGAGGGCCCCAAATTGCTGGGGCTGCACAAGAGCCCTTCCCATTGTCACAGCAGCTCTGTAGGGCTGGGAAGGGGAAGCAGAGCTGGAAATGCCAGCCCTGTGCAGGGGGATGAAGGGCTGGGGGTGCTGCTGATGGGGTTCTGCTCTCCCACAGCGGCTGTCCCAGGAGAAGCACACCTCGGACTCGGACAGCGTGGCCATGGGTGACAGCGGGTCCCCAGCCGCCCGCAGGGAGCACGGCGAGCACGGTACAGTCCTGTCCCCAGTGCCCACCCAGCCAGGCCAGCTGCGTGCCCCCGGCTGGGCAGCATCCTCTGCAGCCAGCTGGGATGCCAGGACACGCACCAGGGTCACACAGCTGCCCTGTCCTTGCAGGGAAAGGCAAAAAGAGCGGCCTGGCTGACCTGAAGGGCTCGATGAGCCGGGCAGCGGGGAAGAAAATCACCAGGATCATCAGCTTCTCCAAGAAGAAGCCGTGCCCCGAGGACACCCAGACCTCCTCCACCGAGGAGGACATCCCCTGCTGCGGTTTGTGCGGGCTGGGGGCAATGATGGGGCTGGGAGTGGAGTGGGAGCAGTGGGCAGTGGGGACAAGCTCGCTAGGGGGGCTGTGACACTGCCACAGGCTGGGAAATGCTGCCCAGGCCTGGCTCTGCAAATTCCAGTGACGAGTAGGCAAGGGGTCACCCATCTCCCTAAAAACAGGCTTGGGGGGACTTTGTGATACCGAGCTTGCAGCTCCTCTGGGGCCAGCTGGTTGTCTGGGGGGAAACTGAGGCACAGAAGGGCTGGATGAGCAGGAAGCTGTGCTGTAAGCTCGGTCTTGTCAAAACCTGCCTGTTGTTATTGGACACAAAGTAAGTACACAAATGCTTGGTAAGTTTAAAGGTTAAAAAAAAAGAGCGTTTTATTCGAGCATCTGATATTTATGGCATTCTAGAGGTGACTGTGGATTGGAGGATACTACTTCTCTAACTACACTGGTCAAACTAACAGTCTATCAATTCTCTCTTTTTATAAAGAAGAATGTAAAACAATTATTATTTACATGAGCAGTGTGTGAGAACTCTAGTAGAAATATGTAAATAGATCAGAAGGTTGAAGAAGTTTTACGAGAACCTTAGAACTTTAAAAAGAACTATAAAAGAAACCACTTTTGAAAATCAGGGCAACACCTGCCGAGGCACAGGCGAGCAGGCGCTGATGCCCTTCCCTCCCCTGCCGCCCCCAGGCTACCTCAGCGTGCTGGTGAACCAGTGCTGGAAGGAGCGCTGGTGTCGCCTCAAGGGCAACACCCTGTACTTCCACAAGGACCGCACGGACCTGCGCACGCATGTCAACGCCATCGTCCTGCGGGGCTGCGAGGTGCTGCCCGGGCTGGGCCCCAAGCACCCCTTCGCCTTCCGCATCCTGCGCCACGGGCACGAGGTGACGGCGCTGGAGGTGAGCAGGGTGGCACGGGGGTTGTCACAACATCCCATGCAAGCAGAGCCTTGTTTTGGCCTTCCCTGGAAAGGTCAGGGCACCTTTTGGGTGAGCTGTGGCAGCTGCACGGGAATTTGGTGCACAGAGCGGGATTGTGCACGGCGGGGATTTGTGTGAGGAGGCAGCAAGGATGAGGGGCTGGGAGCTGGGCATGCACCCCAGCTCTTCCTCTGTCCTCCAGGCGAGCTGCTCTGAAGACCTGGGCCGCTGGCTGGGTCTCCTCTTGGTGGAAACGGGCTCCCAGACAGCCCCAGAGGCCTTGCACTACGACTACGTGGATGTGGAGACCATTGCCAACATCGTGACGGCCGTGAGACACTCCTACCTGTAAGGCCGAGCTCCTGCTGTGCCAGGGGCTGGGCTGGGCATGGTGATCCTTGGCCCTATGGAGTCCCTAGAATGGCACAGGCTGGGCTGTGGTTCCTGGCTGTGATCTCAGGGACGGTCAGTGCCCAGGGGTTGTTCCCTAAGGGCAGGATGGGAACTTGAAAGGGTTTAATCAGTGCTGATGGAGGAGGTGGTAGGGTAGGGTCATGAGATGCAGGAATCTCTCATCTGTGAGGATTCCCTGAGGGGCTGGCAATGATGTTCTGGAAAGGAAGACCCCACCCCTCCTTCTGCAGGTGGGCCAGCTCCTCTCAGGATCACCGAGCGGACTCCTCTCGGGTGGTGTACGATGATGTCCCCTATGAGAAGGTTCAGGTGAGCACCACTTCATGGCTCATCCTCTCCCACCACAGTGGCCCAGGGAGCTGTGGCCAGGCTGTGATAATCCTGAAGGTGTCTCAGCTGGGATGTCCTCAGTGTCTAAGCTGGGACATGGCCCTGCAGGTGTCTCAGCTGAGATGGCCTCAGTGTCTCAGCTGGGATGGCCCTGCAGGTGTCTCAGCTGGGAGGTGGCCCTGCAGGTGTCTCAGCTGGGATGTCCTCAGTGTCTCAGCTGGGATGGCCCTGCAGGTAGGTGTCTCAGCTGGGATGGCCCTACAGGTAGGTGTCTCAGCTGGGATGGCCCTGCAGGTAGGTGTCTCAGCTGGGATGGCCCTGCAGGTAGGTGTCTCAGCTGGGATGGCCCTACAGGTAGGTGTCTCAGCTGACTCTCTCTCCTCCCAGCAGGCAGACGAGGAGCCGGGCCGGCCGGGGGCCGCTCAGGTGAAGCGCCACGCCTCGTCCTGCAGCGAGAAGTCTCGACGGGTGGACCCGCAGGTCAAAGTGAAGAGACACGCATCCAGTGAGTCCCCGGGCCACAGACGTCCCCAGGGCTCCTGCCAGTGCGGGAGGGAGCCATTCCCTGAGGGATGAGGGTGCTGGACCACGGGTGCCATGGGTGCAGCCCTTCATGGGCCCTCCCCGCGCCTGCAGGTGCCAACCAGTACAGGTACGGCAAGAACCGGGCCGAGGAGGACGCCAGGCGATTCCTGACGGAGAAGGAGAAGCTGGAGAAGGAGAAGGCGTCGATCCGCAGCGAGCTGGTGTCGCTGCGGAAGGAGAAGAGGGAGCTGCGGGAAGCCATGAAGGGCAGCACGGGTAGGTCGGGGCCACCGGAGCGCTGCCAGGCACTCGGGCACAGGGCACGGGGACACCGGGCTGGCTGCAGGGACGGCGTGGCCGGGAGCCGGGCTGGATGCAGCGCTCTGCCGGGCTGGCTGCGGCACTGTGCCGGGCTGGCTGCGGAGCTCTGCCGGGCTGGCTGCGGCGCTCTGCCGGGCTGGATGCGGCGCTCTGCCGGGCTGGATGCAGCGCTCTGCTGGGCTGGATGCGGCGCTCTGCCGGGCTGGCTGCGGAGCTCTGCCGGGCTGGATGCGGAGCTCTGCCGGGCTGGCTGCAGCACTCTGCCGGGCTGGCTGCAGCGCTGTGCCGGGCTGGCTGCGGAGCTCTGCCGGGCTGGATGCGGAGCTCTGCCGGGCTGGCTGCAGCGCTCTGCCGGGCTGGATGCGGAGCTCTGCCGGGCTGGCTGCAGCACTCTGCCGGGCTGGCTGCAGCGCTCTGCCGGGCTGGATGCGGAGCTCTGCCGGGCTGGATGCGGAGCTCTGCCGGGCTGGATGCAGCGCTCTGCCGGGCTGGATGCGGAGCTCTGCCGGGCTGGATGCGGCACTGTGCCGGGCTGGATGCAGCGCTCTGCCGGGCTGGCTGCGGCGCTCTGCCGGGCTGGCTGCGGCACTGTGCCGGGCTGGCTGCGGCACTGTGCCGGGCTGGATGCAGCGCTCTGCCGGGCTGGATGCAGCGCTCTGCCGGGCTGGATGCGGAGCTCTGCCGGGCTGGATGCGGAGCTCTGCCGGGCTGGATGCAGCGCTCTGCCGGGCTGGATGCGGCGCTCTGCCGGGCTGGATGCAGCGCTCTGCCGGGCTGGATGCGGAGCTCTGCCGGGCTGGATGCAGCGCTCTGCCGGGCTGGATGCGGAGCTCTGCCGGGCTGGATGCGGAGCTCTGCCGGGCTGGATGCAGCGCTCTGCCGGGCTGGATGCGGAGCTCTGCCGGGCTGGATGCGGAGCTCTGCCGGGCTGGATGCGGCGCTCTGCCGGGCTGGATGCGGAGCTCTGCCGGGCTGGATGCGGAGCTCTGCCGGGCTGGATGCGGAGCGCTGCCGGGCTGGATGCGGCGCTCTGCCGGGCTGGCAGCCCCATCTAGTGTCCCCGTGCAGGAGGATGGGTGCGTTCTCGCAGCGCTGAGCTGGGTGATTGTGCGAGCAGGGCCGCGGCTGCAGGAGCTGGAGCAGCGGGTGGCGGTGCTGGAGGAGCGCTGCCGGCAGAAGGAGGAGTCTCGGGTCGATCTGGAGCTCAAGCTGACCGAAGTGAAGGAGCAGCTGAAGCAGTCGCTGGCAGGAGGGCCGGCCCTGGGGCTGGCTGTGACCAGCAAGACTGAGAATGGGGTATGCATCCCTTTTTCCTCGCTCAGAGCTCCAGCTTCTGCAAGAAACAATGGTTCGGGTATTGTGGGGAGCAGCACAGGGGACGGGACATCCCTGTTGCTCTGTCCCATTGTGGGCAGAGGTGTGTGAGTTGAATGTGGTCACCTCAACTTTTATCTCATTACAGTTCATGCTTTTTTTTTTTTTTCTTTAATTTGGTTGTCAATGCTTCCTGGGTTTCCTGAGCTTTTCTTACTCCCCCTTTTCCACAGGAAACCACAAACAAGCCAAACGGGAGCCCCCCTGAGCACTTGGTTCCTGTGAACTGTGCGGCAGAGCTGAGGAAGAGAAGCCCCTCCATCATCCCTGCCAACACGGGGACCGTGCTGCGGAAAGCCAAGGTCCTGCTCAGCTCTCCCTCTTCTCCCTGGCCCCACGGGAAATCTCAGTCTTTGCCCCTTGTTCAACCATGAAATCATGGAAGTGCAGGGCTGGCTGGGAGAGGGAAGTGCTTGGAAGATGCTGGGTCTTAAGCCCCCAGCAGGGAGGGATGCCTTGAAGTGTTGCTTTTCCAGCAATGTCTCCTTATGCCTTTATTTTTTCTTCTTCTTTCTCTGCAGGAATGGGAAAAGAAGCAGACTTAAGTCAGCCTGCCAAACCCTGAACACACAGTGGGGATCACAGAGGAGCCACCAGCCCCTTTTCTCTGAGACACTGGAAGGGTGGAAGAGACGTTCTGCCAGCCCCATCACCACTATAAACCAGGGAAAGGGGGCAGGAGGGGACTGGGGAGGTGGGTGGGGAAGGGAGTTCCTTGTGCATCAGGGTCACAAACTGCTGGGAAACCCAGCTCTGGGGGAGCCTGCCCTGGAGCCAGGAGTCCAACACAAACTCCGGGTGCAGAAGGAAGGAGGGGAGAGCCTGGGGCTCCAGTTTTGGGGATCAGCGTGTGTCCAGGCTAACATTTGCCAAAGCAACCATGCACTCGCTGGGGTTTTTGGCCCCCTCAGTTTTAGGATTCAGGAACTGCTCAGGACCAGCCACTTCGGAGATGCCAGTTGTTCACCCTGCTCACTGCTCCCGGCTCTGCAGGGTCTCATCTCAGGGTTCCTCATGGCTTGAGCCTGCTGTGCCTCAACCAAGTGCCTTTGTCCAGTATTTCCTTCTTGTTCTCTGGGCAATAAGGGTGAGGGCATGCTGCCTTCCTTTGGAATGAAGGAAGCTCAAGTGTCAGCACTGGAAAGCGAATTAACAGTGGGCGCCTTTTACCTTTGCTAAACAGCTTAGAAGTGTTGCAAAGCGCTGGGGATGGAGGCAGGCCAGCTTCGTGCCCTGGTCCCATGCTGGTTTTGGGGGGAGAAGGGAAGGGGACGGGGCTGTCTTCTGGCCAACAGTACATTCACACTCCGGCTGTTGCACTCAGACACAGGTTGGTAAGGCATGTAATCAAAGTGGAGTGAAGGGAAGTCTAAAAATTTTTTTAAAAAACAAACAACAAAACCCCACCAAAACAGCAGGGCTATTGGAGCAGAAAAGTGAAATAGGTTAAGATCATTTAGCACAGGAAGGAACAAAGGACAGGAATGGAAATGTCCCAGCTTTTGTGCTGGGAACAAGGGAGTCGCCATCACCCTCTCATGCTATGGACTGCCACAGTTAACCTCTGGAGCTCGCTCTTCCACAGCCTTGTGTTAGTACCTAGGTAAGCAGCTTTTAATAAAAATGCTGGCACTGGACTGCCCAGTCCTGTGGCTGAGGGAACAGGGTGGGAATGCTGCTCCTGCTTCCAGGGAAAGGGGCTGGGCTGGGCTCAGCACCCCTGTGGCAGCAGCTGCTGGGACAAGCAGCACCCTGAAAGCACATCAGAGAATTCCAGACTGGTGTGGGTTGGAAGGGACCTTAAAGCTTATTTTGTTCCAAGGGGCAGGGACAGCTTCCACTATCCCGGTTCCATCCACTCTGGCCTTGGACACTTCCCAGGATGGGACAGCCACAGCTTCTCTGGGCACCCTGTGCCAGGGCTTCAGCATCCTCACAGGGAACAATTCTTTCCCAATACCCTGTCTAGCCCTGCCCTCTGGCAATTTGAAGCCATTCCCATTCATCCTTCACACTGGCTCCCATGGGTAACCCGCAGTTGTCAGCAGCTTTGGCCAAGGCTTTGGGCTTTGTTTATTCACCATGGGTAAGGAACACTCGCAGCCTCTTCCAGTTCGTTCCTGAACTAGAGGTGAAACCGTGCTGTTACCACCCTTTAACCTGCTGTGTGACCCGGGGTGAGCAGCGCTGTGTCCAGGCTGGAGCCCTGTGGGGAGCAGGTCCGAGCCCAGGGGACCGGAGTTGTGTACCCGGTGTCCAGCTCCGAATGCAGCAGGGCAGGAGCTGGGGCTGGGTCAGAATCGGAGTCCTGGGGGATGGAGCAGCGACCGGGACCGAGCTCCAGGGAAGCGGCGCAGCGTGCCCAGGTCTGCCCCTTGCACACTGCAGCTCTGTCCAGCTCCCAGTCTCGGGGCACAGATCCCATTCTGGGGGCACAGATCCAGTCTGGGGACACAGCAGCCGCGTCCAGAGCCAAACCCCGGCTCCCGGCCCCTTGTGCCAGCAGCCGAGTCCCGAATCCCGGAGCCCCGTGTGGGCAACAGGCAGAGTACCCGTCCTTCATTCCCCCATCCATCCCTGCCGTGCCCTCATGGCGGGCGGAGTACCCATCCTTCATTCCCCATCCCTGCCTTGCCCTCAAGGTGCAGCCCCTCATGGTGGATGGAATACACATCCTTCACTCCCCCATCCATCCCCGCCGTGTCCTCATGGTGGATGGAATACACATCCTTCACTCCCCCATCCCCGCCGTGCCCTCATGGCGGGTGGAATACACGTCCTTCATTCCCCATCCCCACTTTGCCCTCACGGTGCAGCCCCTCATGGTGGATGGAATACACATCTTTCACTCCCCCATCCATCCCCGCCATGCCCTCATGGCGGGCAGAGTACCCACCCTTCATTCCTCCATCCATCCCCGCCGTGCCCTCATGGCGGATGGAATACACATTCTTCATTCCCCCATCCCCGCCGTGCCCTCATGGTGGATGGAATACACGTCCTTCATGCCTCATCCGCCATGCCCTCATGGCGGGCGGAGCACCCGCCCTTAATTCCTCCATCCATCCCCGCCGTGCCCTCATGGCGGATGGAATACACATCCTTCATTCCCCCATCCCCGCGCTTCGCCCTCATGGCAGGTGGAATATCCATCCTTCATTCGCCCATCCATCCCCTTCTCGCCCTCATGGCGGGTGGAACACACATCCCTCGTTCCCCCGTCCATCCCCGCCTCGCCCTCATGGCGGGTGGAGCACACGTCCCTCGTTCCCCCGTCCATCCCCGCCTCGCCCTCAGGGCGCAGCCCCTCATGGCGGCCCCGCCCGCCCAGCTTCGCGGGGCCGTGTGGGAGCTGTAGTTCCGCGGGGGCGCGGGCGCATCGCCGCCGCCGCTGCTCCGCCGCTCCGGCCGCTCCGCGCGGGGCCATGGCCGCCCGCTCCCTGCGGCGCCTCGGGGCGCTGCTGCCCGCGGCCGGCGAGCCCGGCACCGGCAGGTACGTGGGGCCGGGCCGGGGGGACGGGGGCGGCCCGGAGCCGCGGGGTGCCGGGGACAGACGTGGCAGCGCCGCGGGGCCGGGCCCGGGCGGGCGCCGCGCCGGGGGCGGGAACGGCAGCGGATCCACGCCGGGACCCAGACCCCAACCACGGCCCGAGCCCACACCGGGACCCAGACCCCAACCACGGCCCGAGCCCACACCGGGACCCAGACCCCAACCACGGCCCGAGCCCACACCGGGACCCAGACCCCAACCACGGCCCTGGCCCGGACCTGGACCCCGACCCGAACCCAGACCCCAACCACGGCCCTGGCCCGGATCTGGACCCCGATCCGAACCCTGTCGCTCTCCATCATCTCCCCATCTCACTCCCGAAACGCCACGCTGCCGTTCTGCTCTCCTCAAAATACCCTGGAGCAGAAATAAACCTCCATAACCAAGTTCTTTTCCCAAAATATATTTTTTTTAAGTGTTCATTTTTAAGGCAAAGCGTTCCCGCGCTCGCTAAGTCACGTTGGGAGATGGTTTCCTGCCTCTGTGTCTCGCCCGGCTGAACCATTTGTTCATTAATTTATTCATTAATTATTCAGGTTTAATGTGCTCCTCAGGTTTTGTTTCTGGTGGTGAGGCAGCACATGTGCTATCAGTGTGTTTTGGGTGGTCGCGGGAAGAGAATACATTTAATTGTGTCAATATTTCGACAGAGGAACTGTGTCCACTGATGCTTGTTTTTTACATCATGGAATATGGCTTAGAAAAGAGAAATCCATAAAGGTGCTTGGGTTATTTGAGTGAAGTGTGGGCAGGTGAAAAGAAAAACCGCTAAAATGCCTGTTAATTATTTTTTTGTCTAGGAGAGAAACACCACTAAAAGACTGTTTAAATTATAACAACTCTGCAGCACGTAGTAGATGCAGCTGTATTTGGGACTAAATGTAGATGCATGTCAGGAAATTCTCGCTCTTGCGTGGGTGAAAACTGCTTTGTCCCCCTGCAAAATGTGCAGTGAGGCTTTCACCGTTCGTGTCCCTCCTTTGGACACTCTCTAAGAGCTTTAGGTGTTTTTTACATCCTGGCACCCAAAACTGCCCCAGTTCTCGAGGTGAGGCCACCGCAGAGCGGGACAATCCCTCCTTGCGCTGCATTATCTCCGGAGGCACTCCCTGATGAAACAGCGCCCAGGAATTGGGAGTAATTAGATTTCCTTCCAAAGGCGGCTCATCAGAGCTGCAACCAGTGCAGATGTTTCTGTGTGTCTCAGCACTCGAGAGCTTTGTCATGCTGATTTGGGAGGAGGAGGGAGTGTTCCAGGAGGGTGGAGAAGGACCCTTGATTGTCACTTTGGAATGGTCGGGAGCTGCAGAAAGAGGTGATACCATTGTCGCTCTGACCAGAAACCCTCTCTCCTCACTGAAATATTAATCTTGAAGGACAATTGGCTTAAGCCATATGGCTGAAATCAACTTCTCTGCTCTTTCTTATCTCTTTGGCTTTCTGTGACACGGCTTTGTAAATCTTTCTGTGACACTAACTTGTGTAACCTCCTTCGCACGCCCTGCGACTTCCACGTGTCTGTCACTTCAGGATGTGTCAGCTTCCTCCCGTGGGATCCATGCCTATTTTTAGGGTAGTTGCGATCAAACCAGCCTATAGAAGATGGAGCTTGGTCAGTGGACAGCCTGTAAATAGCTCCTGCCACTTGTTGGGGAGAATTCTTTTCATCCTGAAGCAAGGAGTAAATTGAGCGGCATTTTCACCCCCGCATAACCGACCTGAAGAATTCCCTTTGGAGTCAGGCTGGGATTTCTTGGCCATAACTTTTCCAGGCAGCATGTGGCTGCCAGGGCATGTTCCTGCAGGGGTGAGCACTTTGGGATTTGGGTTCAGAAGCTGCAGAGGAGTCCATGCAGGCAGCTCCCTGCTCCACGTAGGCAGCTGGGACCGGCTCCTCCATGCCCCTCTCCCACGCAAAACACACCCATCCCTGCCAGTAACCACCGGCAGAGACAAAAACCTCTCCAGCTTTGGCATCTTGGGTGCCGAGGAGTTAACTGAGCTGCACAGCCTATTTTTAAAACACAGGAGTTTCACCTCTGAGGGGCCCAGCGAGATTTCTCAGCTTCGTTCAGGTTCTTTGGTTCATCTGTAGCATGGCTGATTTCCATCGCTGCAGCTCTTTGAAATGAAATGTGAGATGATAAAGGATAAAGCTTGTAGCTGGTGCTTCCCATGGACGTTTTTATGTGCAAAGAAAGCCTCAGATTGATTTTTGAAGGTTTGGTGAAGGAGTCCTTTTCTGTCCTCCCCTCTATGTCAATCTACTTTCTCTAACTTTGATAAAGTGCTGTTAATCAGTCAATAAAATGAACGTAACAGGAATCTTAAAAATCACTCAAGACGAGGTCTTGTGTCCCAAACAGCAGCCAGGGATGAATTGTGGGTTTTTTTCCCTGTGTTGGCATTCCGGGAACCCAGGCAGTTCTTTAAAGATTAGTCTGAGGAGCATCCTACTCTAGAGCAAGTGTTAAGTAGAGAAAGCACTTTGAGGTTTGTATTTGGCACATAATTTGTTGAAAATGAATGGTTTGACATACAGATCATGTTTTAAGCACTCAATAAAAATTGCACATACAAATGTCCTCAGGTGGGGAGAGGAAGTTTGTCATTAGTGCTGTGGGACATTTAGCGCCCTGCTATTAAGGAATTTAAATGAGGAAACATCTGGGCTGTTCAACCAGGGTGGGAGGAGATCCCTCCTGGTTTTTGGGCAGATACAGATCCCTTGAGCTGGGCTTTTAGGATTGAGCCAGTCTAAACCCTCAGGGACACCTCCTCCCTGCCCCACATCTCACATATTTGGCTTCCTTTTGGTACTGGCACTTGCACTGATCTGATCTGTCAGCACACCTATTCAGGGACACTGAGAGAAAAGTCCTCTTGTTTTAGAGGATTATTTTTCAGCTGGTTTAACTCCTTGAGATTGAATTCTGCTCAGCTCCAGTACTGGAATAAAGGGGGCAAAACGGCTGAACAGCACTGAGGCTTCATGATGGACCCCAGAACAAATTCTGTGCACTTGGTGTGACATTGAACCTGAGCAATGCAGCCTCGCTGAAGAGGAAGAATGCTTAATGGTGCAGGCCTGGTAATGTGAACTCGGCTGAATCGATTCTGGGGTCTAAATTAGCGTCTCTGTACAGAGTGGAATTGTTCTGTAAAAGCACAGGGAGTGGAGCTGGTGCCAGCACAGGGATTTCTGGGCTGTGCTGCCTTTCACAGGCTAGATGTGCACTTAATGTATGGAAAACATTGCATGGAGGGGATATAAAACATTGCATGATGGGGCTGTTGAAAGCTTGCTCAGAGGAAGAGCCCAGGTATTCCCAAAAAAGGAGAATACACCCTTCCTTGTTAGGTGTGTACTGAAACATTTCCTGGATGGAGCTGGTTTGGAAGCAAATTCTGTTTTGTTCTGCAGATTCTTCCTGGTGTGAGGTGTGAGAGCTGAGGCTCATGCTGGCAGGAATGAGCCCTGTCTAGGTCGGTTTGTAAAAGCAAGTGTAGTAGGAGGGAGAGTGAAACACGGAATTTTTTATGTTGGAAAAGACTAGGGAGGTGGTGGAAGCATCCAAGAAATGACTGGATGTGACACTCAGGGCTCTGAGCTGGTGACAAGGTGGGGATTTGGTACAGGGTGGACTTGATGGTCTTGAAGATGTTTTCCAACCTCATTTATTCTGTGTTTCTGTGAAAAGCTGACTCTTTCCAAGGTATGCCAAAAAAGTGGAGTAAACCCTCTGTGTGTCATGCTAGTCTAAAATAAAAAAAAAAATTAACAACACTCTTTGTGTTTCTTTGCTGATTGTCTGTGTTTTCTGAAAAGAAATAAAATTGTGTCTAGAATCCTGTGTACCTCTTTTAAGAGTCTGCTTTTAATACTGACACTAACCTTGAATTCTTGTTGACCCTGAAGTGACTCGGTTTGTTTCTTTGTCCCTAGCTTGTATTTCAGAGGGTGCCCCTGTGCTTTCAGCACTGCAGCTCAGCAGAGAAGTACAGGAGATGAGTGTGGCCCAGAGGACCCCAGTGAGGAGCCCAAGCACCCCCTCCCTGACTGTGCCTTGGAGCACAAAGCCATCAAATTGGAAGAGCAAGTCCGAGATTTAACTGTGAGTGTGCTGGATGCCTTTGCTTCAGTCCCCTTGGCTTGATCTGGTTTTCAGCCCTGGATTTTTCCCTAAATGCTGTGACACACACACAGAGCTCCAGAGCAGCTGTGCCCTGAGTGTGAGAGGGTGAAATTCCACCCTGCCTTCCCCAAAACACCATCTGGCAGCAGGGCACTGATGGTGTGATCCTGGCAGGAAAAGCTGTGTTTTGGAGCTGGCCACTTCTTTCACAGCCTTGTGGCAGTAGTTTAGTGCTGATTAGCATCACATGTTGGCATAGAATAATGGAATATCCTGAATTCTCACAGGATCATCCAGGCCAGATCCTGGCCCTGCACAGACCCCCCAAAATCTCACCCTGGGCATCCCTGGGGCACTGTCCAAACCCTCGTGGAGCTCTGGCTCTGGAACTGTGCCCATTCCTTGGGGAGTCTGGGCAGTGCCAGCACCCTTTGGGGAAGAACCTTTCCCTGAGCTCCATCCCAAAGTCCCCTGGCACAACTCCAGCCCTTCCCTGTGTCCTGTCCCTGTCACAGAGATTGGAGCTGCCCCTCAGGAGGAGCTGCAGCCCCCAAGGAGTCTCCCCTCAGCCTCCTCCAGCTCCACAATCCCAGTGCCCTCAGCTGCTCCTCCATGGCCTCTCCAGACCCTTCCCCATCCTCTTCCCCCTCCTCTGGCCACTTCTTAACTGCTTTGTGTCCCACTGGATGCAGATTATCCAAGAAGGGAAGCCCTTTTAAGTGCCTTTGTGTGATGGAAATCGGTTTCTATATTGAAGAACACACGTGACCGAGGGGGGGATTAAATACCACAGCTCCGGGCTGTCCTGGAGATAATCACCCAGAGAATCCTGCCCTGAGTGAGAAGTCAGCTGTCACAGAGCTGCCTGCTGGAGAGAGGAGGATCTCAGCAGCAGCCTGGCACTGCCTGGTCAGCTGAATTCAGCCATTCAATGCCCGGAATATTTTTGGCCTTCCTTGGGTCTTCTGAGGGAGTTGCAGTTTTTGGTTAATCAGTAGAAGGACTTGTCTTTGTATGAAAATGCAGGAGCCCAGCACAGCCTTCTCTTTTTAAAAACATTTCTGAGGGGTTTGCAGGGTCAGGAGAGGGGTTTTTCCTGCTGGTTTGATGTGTCCCCTCTGTGGTTACAGGAGCGATACCGGAGAGCTTTGGCAGATTCCGAGAACGTCCGCAGGAGAACACAGAAGTTTGTGGAAGATGCCAAACTCTTTGGTAAGCAGAAGAGCTGTGTTTACTGCACTGGCCTGCCTGCCTGAGCAGAAAATGCTGATCAGCAGCTCTTCTGTCCCCCTGTCCTGCCCTCCCTCATTCATTTCAAAGCTTGCTGTGATGTTTGGCCTGGACTCTTGATATTTGGACTTAATCACTATTTTTACTCTGTGTCCACCTGTGTCCTGTCCTATCAACTTTACCCACAAAATCACAGAATTGTGACTATTTTTTTTTTTAATAGTCCCAGTGCAGCTGAGTTTAGTTTTGCTGATTTGGTTGAGAATGCAGGAGTCCTGCATTCTCTGTGTGCTTCTTCTGCTGTGTGCTGAGGATGGACTCTGGCAGGGTGTATTTTATACTCAGCTGTGTCATCAGGTTGTGATCTCCTTTACTGTATTAACAGCCTCCTTGCTTCAGTCCATTGGAGGTAGATGGAGCATGGAGCAGTAGTTGTCAATCTCTAGATTAGATGTTTAAAACCTCTAAAAGAAATATTTTAGCATCAGTGAAATGAGCTGGATTTGTAGCTTTGGCAGCAGAAGGAGGTGAAGGGGGAACAAAGTGCTGTTCAAGCATTGTACTGTGCCAGAACCATCTCTGAGAATGAAAAACTGTTTTTCTCTATAATGCATGGATCTCAAGAGGTTTATTGTCAGATAATTCTAGCAGCCTTGAAATTAGAGCTGCTGTATTTTCTTACTTTCTGCCCATGGTGCTATAAAATGGCTGCTGAGTTTGGAGATAATCAACAACAGGATGATTGATTTTTGAGAGGGTTTTTTGAGCTCTTGGGATTTGATAAGTAGCATGAAGAAAAAATAAGTTCTTCATTAGAAATTGCTCACAGAGTGAGACTCGGGTATCTGTAGATAAGAGGAAAATCTGAAAGAAGCTCATAGCAGGGTGGGGTTAGTCTCTTTTCCCAATTGATGAGAGGCAAGGTAAGAGGAAGCAGCCTCAAGTTGTGCCAGGGGAGGTTTAGATTAGGTTTTAGGAGAGATTTCATTACTGAGAGTGTTGCCAAGCACTGGCACCATCTGCCCAGGGAAGAGGTGGGGACACCATCCCTGGAGGTGTTGGAAAGACTGTGACACGGTTTAGTGGTGGCCTTGGCAGTGCTGACTTGATGATCTTAAGGGTCTTGAGCAGCCTAAATGAGTTTGGTTCCATGAAAAGAGTGGTAATTGCTGGGCTTCTGTCTGCTCCTTTGCTGCATCTCCTTCCTTTCCCTTTGTTCACATGTACAGCTGCAGACAGCACTTGAGTGTTGCCTCATTTTCTCTGTTTCCTAACATTTATGTAACTGAGGGAGGCTGCTTTTCCTGGAATTTCTGCACTGTGCAAGAAACCACTGCTGGAAATGCAGCCAGTCTAACCCTTTTGTCATTATTTTCTAATGACAAAACCTGCCTGGCTTTTCATGGCCAACCCAAGGACTGTTTTGGTCCAGTCCTTCCACAATGGTTTTAAGCTATGAATAAATTGGGGATTTTGTACTTCTGAATAGCCATGCATTGTTTTTGCTTCCCCCCATTGTGTTTGTTCCCTGTGGAATGGGCACTTGTGTGACAAAACTATGTCAGTGGGACTGGAGCAGGGAGTGTGGAGCAGAGTCCTAAATGACAAATCTCAGTTGCAAAAAACTGTTTGGAGTGAGACATGAATGCTCTGCTTTGTCAGGAATACCAAATATATATATGGTCATAGTATGGATGTGTATTTCCTGCATATACCTTGGTTTGGGGAGTCTTTAGATTACTGTTAATGCTGAAGCTTTGGTTCCAGCAATCAGAAGACACCTCCTGGTCTTGCTAAATTAAGTTCAAATCAATGAGCAGCTTTAAAAGTGCCTTCAAACCACTCTGATTTTGTCTGTCCTTGCTACTGGAGCTCTGGATGTTCTGCAAGCTGTCCTTCATTTCCTCCCTGCAGGGATCCAGAGTTTCTGCAGAGACCTGGTGGAGGTGGCAGACATCCTGGAGAAGACCGCCGAGAGCGCCGCGGGCCAGCCCGGCGATCCCAACCCCGCCCTGAAGAAGATCTACGAGGGCCTGGCTCTCATCGAGGCCAAGCTGCAGAGCGTCTTTGCCAAGCACGGCCTGCAGAAGATGAACCCCGTGGGCGGCAGGTACGACCCCTACGACCACGAGATCATCTGCCACGTGCCAGCCGAGGGCATGCAGCCGGGCACGGTGGCGCTGGTCACGCAGGACGGCTACAAACTGCACGGCCGCACCATCAGGCACGCGCTGGTCGGCGTGGCCGTGGAGGCACAGGAGTGACCTGGCTCCAGCTGCTCCACCTGGGACCTGGCAGAGCTGGGGACAGTCACAGCTGCTTGTATTTACTTATTTATTGAGCTGCCTTTTTGTGTGGTGTGATGGCTTCGGGGTGTCGCTGCTGCTCATTCTGAGGTACTCGTGTATTTAATGATCCTCCTTGGAGTCCCTGGAGTGCTGCTGTTTGTCAGATATTTGTAGCCTCTTTCTCTGCTTTATTTCTCCGTGGTTTGTATGGGGAAGAGAGGAGAGATACAGAGGAAGGGAAATTCTCTTTTTGTCTCCTCTGAGAGGGTCTCCTGCAGTGGACTCCAGGAAAGGAACTTCTCTGCCTCACTTTCCACAGCTGTATTAAGGGACTGTAATAATACTGACCTACCTCACAGGGATGTGGTGAGGCTTTTCATGTGCAAAGCACTGGGAAAAGTCCAGAGGGACTAGTATTATTATCACCTGATTTGATGTCTTCCCTTGTCTCCAGACCCCTCAGATGGGGTGAAGATGATCACTTGAAATAACATTTAGGGGCAGCTTTTTCTTACATTGCTTCAGGAAAACAATCTGGAATTCATGGAATCTCTGTTGTACTAGAGTTGAATAGAGATGAGGGTTTAAAAAAAATTCAGTTCTTAGGTCAGACTAATGTTAATATTCCTTCTCCAGGTAAAATTCCAGCTTGACTCTGTTCCCAAAGGTAAAACAGGAAATGGTGATTTGTGGTGAAGCCAGAAAGCTGTCCTCACATCTCTTAATCTCCAACCCAAATGTATGTTTTAGAGGAGAGTAATTTCTCTTCCCTGGTGGGTATTTGTGCATCTTTCAAGCATGATAAACTACGTGCTGTTTGTTGCAGCTGCTGGCAAAATGGAGCTGTGCCCTTAAGCAGGAAATCTGGACTGTTCTATTTTCTCAGCTCTCCGGCAGAGATCCTCAGATTGCACCAACTTCCAGTCCACATTCTGATTCTACTTTCAATGATCCTAGTAAATATGAAACCTTTTGGGTTTTGACACAAGGAGAAAAATCTTCTCTGCTCCAAAGTCTCAAGTGCCCTTTAGCCAATTTTAGCAGCAGTGACAAGAAAGCAAGAGAAGCAGAAGGCTGAAGAAGTGAAAGCTGACCTCGAGCTGTCCTCCTGGTTGGAGGCATGTTGTTGTCACAGCACATATGTATTTCCCACTGGCCCCATTGCCTGGGAGTTCATTTATCTCAGCTGAAAGGATGCAGTCACTGAGGAGGATCAGAATTTAACCCTTTGCAGAGCAGCAAGCAGTCAAATGACAGAAGAAGAGTTAAGCCACAAAACCAGGAATGGTTGGTTTTCAGCTTGTTTCTTACTGATTTGTTCATTCCTTCTTTTTTACTTTCTGGAATTGGTTCCATAACCTGACCAATGCACTTCCAAAAATCTTTTACTTATAAGAGTGGATGCCATCCCTGCTTTGGAAGAAAATTTATTCTTCTCCCATTCCTTTGGAGGCTTCAGCTGAAAAACCCTTTTGGACTTCAAGGTTGTCACAGCCTTTAATACTGACAGTCTTTCACTGTCAACTTTTCAAGGTTGTGTGCTCTTAGTGGGTTGGCATCCCAGAAATTTAAGGAATCTGCACATTTCTAACCTGCTCCATGCAACCTTTTAGTGGCAGCTGTGGCGTGAGTCTGTAGTGGATCCTTTTTGGAGTGTGGATCCTTTTTGGAGTGTGGGTTTCTGCCTCTGTGCAGTAGGTTCTGAGGGAGGTACTGGAGATTTCAGCCCTGAAACAGCACTTCTGGCAGCTTTAGCTCATGGGCAGACCTCTTGTTCAGTGTATTGTTACCATGGTTTTGGAAGTTTCAGAGACTTCCTACTCGTTGTGCTGAGCAGGTCACTAGGGTATGCTGTTTCTCCAGAGAAAAATAGGTAAAATACGAAATGTGGCACTACAAATCTGCCTGTTCTTCCTCAAAAGTGAGAACCCACATCCTCAGCTGGAGCCACTTCAGCCCCTGCTGTATCAGCTGAGTCTTGCAGTCTGAGGGGAGAGCTGGAAGCCAACTTTGAAATTGAAACTTTAGTTGTAAGGAGCCAAACAGAAGCACTGACATTTTACACTACAGACAGTTTTCTGTCACAGAGAGGCTTCTGCTGGTGTGACCAGGGGTGATGGGATCCAAATCCTCTTTAAAATCACCCGTGGAACCAGTGGACTGTGAAAAAAAAGTTACAGTCATTCAATCCAGCTTGGGTTTGCCAACTCTGCCTGTCTCCTCAGCCAGTATTCACCCACTTCTGCCTTAAGGAAATACCCCAAAATGCACTCAGGCCTTCTGTCTGTACTGAGATGATTTATCAGCTTGTCTGGCTGGGGTCTGCTCTCACTGAGGCTGCAGCAGGACTCTGAGGGATCCTCTCCAGTCTTTCCCACCCTCACAGAGGCCCTTTTAATTTTAATTTGGGGCAAGTTCTTTTCCCAGTGAAACCTACAAAACTTCTACAGGATCCTGTCAGGTTTTATGATTTCTGTGAAATGGAAGCAATGCTGAGAGATTTTCACAGATGTTGCCAAAGATATAAATCCTGGAGCTGTTGTTTGTCCCAGTTTCTGCTTCCTTTGAAAGGTGAAGTGAAAATGAAATAACCAAACCTGGATTCCATCACAGAATCCAGATTTCCCAGGTAAAAATTTATTCTCTTGCTTTTCAAGCACACTTAATAATGTCTTTTTGTCCTGGGTGAGATTGTGGAAGGGTGGGTTGAATTTCTGCTTGGTTCTTGCTGCCTTTTCTGCCCTGTTTCTGTAACTCCTGCAGGGAGGGGACTGACCCATGAGCTGCTCCTCTGCAGTCACTTTATGCAGTGACTGTTGAATAAAACACAGAAATACATGAACAGGACAGGAATAGCAGAGGAGAGGAAGTGTCATGTAGCTTTTAGTCATTCCCACACCTGGACAAGTCTCCAGTGGCACTGTCCTGAACATGGCAGATCTGAACTCTGAGCAGGAGCAGTGCAGAATGAAATGGAAGTTGCTTTGTGAACCTTAACTTCCCAGTGCTTCAGCAGCAGAGCTTCTGTTGGAAGAGCTGTGATCACTCAATAGCTCCTACGATCCCTTAATTAAAAAAAAAAAAAGTATTTAAGTTTTGTAATGTGAATATTGTAGTATTTTTTTAATTTTAAAACTCGAGGTGTTCCGTTATTATTTGCAAAGTCAAACGAACAAAGTGTTGCTAATCTCCAAAAATCTTAAGGCAGTTTAGGTGGGGGAAACATGTATATATTGTAATTTCTGTGTGTCTCTGTGCTCTTTGTTTACCCAAAGGCTCTGGCTGTATGACAGACAGAGATGTGTGGGAGAAGTGCAAGGAATTGACAACAACATTTGAGTTGATGTTGGAAAGGTCTGATTTCCTTTAGATGTTCGGATACTGTCCATTTGCTAATAAAACAGAAAAATTGCAATGACTTCTCTTACTTTTTTCCTTTCCCAAACTGTTGCTCATTCCAACTCCAGCCAGCTGGGACTGCTGGAAGGTTTCTTGCTGTTCCTGATCCCATTGTCTGTGAAAGGGCCACAGCAGCATTTGGCTCAACATTTTATTAACGATGCCTCAGGAGGGCTCCCAGAAATGCACACACACGGCGTTGGTGTCAGTGATTCCTGCACTGATAACCTGCCCAGGCGTTTCCACACCTTCTGCTCTGTCTGTTCCTGCATGGCTGGAGAGAAATATTTTCTGCCAGCCTCTGGTTGGTTCAACAGAGCTCTGCCAACAGCTGAAATCTGGATTTCTGGGTTTAGCTTTGCTTGGCTCTGCTGCCTGTTTGCCCCGTGTGTGCTATGCTGCAGAACTCCAGGGCGTTGTACAACTCTGCAGCTAAGGGTGGGTTAATTTACACACTGTGGTACCCAGAGGCAGGCTGTGATTTCAGGGATTTGAGGGAGAAAAGACGAGGCTTTCTCTGTGAGGGCGTGTTTGTAACAGATTTCATTCGCTGCAAAAATAGCTGGGCCTCCATTCCTGCTTTGCACCCGTGTGGGTGAGCCTTGTTCTCCCACAGCTCTGGATGCCCCCGGGCACTTCTCCCTGCAATAAAAAGCATTTGCAAAAGCCCATTTACAAATAGCCTTTATGGGGGTGAGATCAATATTTCCGTGCTAAAGACCTGCCAGCAAAGCCAGCCGTGCTGCCGGGGTGATGGCCCATCACAGGAGCTTTTCCTCATCCTGCTAAAATGCACCTCAGCCCAGGAAATCCTGCTGCTGCCATTAGCGATTTCTGGCTTTGCTGGTTTTTCTCTGCAGCAACAGAGAGAGTTGGGAGTTCTCAGACCACTTTTTTCATGTGCAGAAATGCCTCAGAGCTTGGGGCAGAGCATTTTGCTTACCGCATGATAAAATATCCAGAGCTCCTGCAAGCAGGGCGGGGACTGGGAGCAGTGCTGACCTGCCTGGGAGCCCTGCTGTGTGCACAGCAGATTTCTTGTCACCCACAGCCCTGGGGAAATCAGGCTGGTTAAGTAAGAACTTGTTTAAACCCGAGACATGCTGCAAAGATATTTGTGTGCTGTGTTTTGAGCTGCTTGGGATTGTCATCTCCCTATTCCTGTGGGATCCTTCCCATGGTGAGGGGGAGTTGAGCACGGCCAATTTTTGTCTGTGCCCACCCAAATATTCACCCTTGAAGTTCAGGGCTGTACGTGCTTCCCATGCAGAAAGTCTGAAGTGGCTCCTGGCTGGGGAAGGAAAGGGGCCCGTGCTTGTGTTGTGTTTCCTGGAGACAAAGTGATGGATTCTCAAACAAAATTCCGTCCCTTGGTAAGCAGCCAGCCCTGGGCTGGAGCGAGCTCTGGGTCTGTAATTACACGTCCAACCTGTTCGAGAGAATTTTTGCTCAGCCTTTGCCGTCCTTTGTAATCCGAGTAGCAGCGTGGGATGCCCTTGGCACGAACCGCTCGCTGCCAGGCACTTTGTTTCGCCCAGGGCAGAAAGTCCGAGCGAAAGCTCGAACCGCCCTGGCTGCTGCATGAGGCAGGCGGGACCCGGCGGAGCGGGGCCCGAGCTCTGCGAGCATCACCCGGGGCTCATGGCAAACGTGCTCCGTGCCCTGGCAGCTCATGGCAAACGTGCTCCGTGCCCTGGCAGCACCACGGCACGGCGGCGGCAGGAGCGCGGTGCTGCCGGGGCAGCTCCGGGCTGGCCCCGCGCCGTGCGAGGAGCGGAGAGCCGGGGGATGCTCGCAGGGGATGCTCACAACGGGATGCTCGCAGGGGATGCTCACGGGGGATGCTCGCAGGGGATGCTCGCAGGGGATGCTCGCAGGGGGATGCTCACAACGGGATGCTCACGGGGGATGCTCGCAGGGGATGCTCGCAGGGGATCCTCGCAGGGGGATGCTCACAGGGGGATGCTCACGGGGGATGCTCGCAGGGGATGCTCACAACGGGATGCTCGCAGGGGATGCTCACAGGGGATGCTCACAGGGGGATGCTCACAACGGGATGCTCACGGGGGATGCTCACGGGGGATGCTCGCAGGGGATGCTCACAGGGGATGCTCACAGGGGATGCTCACAGGGGGATGCTCACAACGGGATGCTCACGGGGGATGCTCACGGGGGATGCTCGCAGGGGGATGCTCGCAGGGGGATGCTCACGGGGGGATCCTCGCAGGGGGATGCTCGCAGGGGGATGCTCACGGGGGATGCTCGCAGGGGGATGCTCGCAGGGGGATGCTCACGGGGGATGCTCACGGGGGATGCTCACGGGGGATGCTCGCAGGGGGATGCTCACAGGGGGATGCTCACGGGGGATGCTCGCAGGGGGATGCTCACAACGGGATGCTCGCAGGGGGATGCTCACGGGGGATGCTCGCAGGGGGATGCTCACAGGGGGATGCTCGCAGGGGGATGCTCGCAGGGGCTTTCGGCTGTGTGTCAGCGTCCCCGCTGTCCCCTCAGCGCCACTCTCCGCCCTGCGGAGCCCGGGCCCGGTGCCGCCTCTCCCGGCCGCGCCGTGCCGGGCTCGGGGCGGAGCGGGGGGCGCGGGGGCCGAGCCTGCGGGAGGGGCGGGCCGGGGCGGGCGCTGCCGGCGCCGCTCTCCGCGCCATGGCCCCGCCGCCCGCCGCGCTGCCGCCGCTGCTGCCGGTGCTGCCGGTGCTCCCGGCCCTGGCCGCGCTGCTGGCCGCGCTCCCGGCCGCGCCCGCCGCCCGCGCCGCGCCGCGCTCCATCGGTACGCGGGAACGGCTGGGCTGGGCTGGGTATCCGGGAGCCTTTGGTGGGGCCGGCAGCACCGGGCCGCCTTCTCCGCCCTGCCGGGGCCGGCGCTGAGCGTTCCGCAGCCCTCCGCTCCGCTCCGCACGCTGCATCCGCATCCCCGCGCATCCCCGCGCATCCCCGCGCATCCCCGCCGCGGCCGTCGGGGGAGCGGCGCGACCCCCGGGGCGCTGCTGACCCGGCCTCTGGCCGCTCTCTCCCGCAGCCGTGGTGGGCGCCGGGCTGGGGGGCTCGGCCGCCGCCTACTTCCTGCAGCAGCACTTCGGGCCGCAGGTGCAGCTGGACGTGTACGAGGCGGCGGGCGTGGGCGGCCGCCTGGCCACGGTCACCGTCAACAAGCAGCAGTATGAGAGCCGGGGAGCCTCCATCCACGCCCTCAGCCTCCACATGCAGGACTTCGTCAAGATCCTGGGTGAGACTGCGCGTCCCAGCGCTCGCGTGGCCTCCCCTCGCTGAGCTCTGGGGTTTGGGCACCCCCGGGCTCTGTGCTTGGGGTAGTGGGGAGGGTTCCTGCCAGTCGCCCTTGGCACCCCAGGCATGTGGTGACCCCCTTGCTGTCTCTTCTGTTGTGCCCTGGAGAGAGAAGGGGATGGGGTGGTCACATCAGGGGGTCCTGGTGGGATTAGTGTTCATGGTTGTTCCCAAACTCCTGCCAGTCTGTCCCGGTAGGCAGCAGCAGCTCCATGAGATGCCCCAACATGATGTGGCTGGGAACCCGTGCCTTGGGGTCTCATTCCTGGTGTCCCTCCAAGAGCATCCTTGCCCGTGTCCCTGCTGGGACATGTCCAGTGCTGGCCTTTGCCAGGAGCCAGCCAGCCCCAGGGAGGGGCAGCCACGGCTCCCTCTGCTCCCGCAGGCCTCAAGCACCGGCGCGAGGTGGCCGGGAAAAGCGCCATCTTCAGCGGGGAGCACTTCGTCCTGGAGGAGACCGACTGGTACCTGCTCAACCTCTTCCGCCTCTGGTGGCACTACGGCATCAGCTTCCTGCGCCTGCAGATGTGGGTGGAGGAGGTGATGGAGAAGTTCATGAGGTAGGAGAGCCCGTGGGGTTGGGGGGGTTTCCTTGGCGCCAGGGCATCACCGGGTGCCCCCTGCTCCCGTCCCCTGCAGGATCTACAAGTACCAGGCACACGGCTACGCCTTCTCCAGCCTGGAGGAGCTGCTGCGCTCGCTGGGCGGGGAGGCCTTCGTGAACATGACCCAGCGCTCGGTGGCCGAGTCCCTGCTGGAGGTGGGCGTCACCCAGCGCTTCGTGGACGATGTCATCGCCGCCGTCCTGCGCTCCAGCTACGGCCAGTCCGTGCTGGTGCCCGCCTTCGCAGGTGAAGCCACCTCCTCGTGCTCTGCGACGCTCCTCAGTGTCCCCTCTGCGGCCCAGGCTCTGGAGCCACCTTCATCTTCCTCTCTGCAGGGGCCATGTCGCTGGCGGGAGCCCAGGGCAGCACCTGGGCGGTGGAAGGAGGGAATAAGCTGGTGTGTTCAGGTCTGCTGAAGCTGACCAAAGCCAATGTCATCTCAGCCAGGGTGACAGGCATCTCCCTGCACAGCTCAGGTGAGCCTGGGCACGGCTGTGGCTCTGCGGGCACCAGGGTGGGAGGTTGGTGGTGGCAGCATGGGAATGCTGTGGCTGGAGGGCATCCTGGTCCTGGTGAGGCATTTGGGAGAGGGCTTGAGGGTCTGTCCTTCTCCCTTGGTCTGATCCAGTGGGGACCCTGCAGCAACCAGCCCTGAGGTTGCCCTCCCTCCCTCCTGAGGTCCATCAGGTTCTCCTGTAGCACCATCCTTGTTGCAGGCTTGCTCCCCTTTCCAGCACAGCAGAAAAATATCTGGGGCCTGGGATGTGGGCTGTGTTTCCCTAGTCCTCTTTGCCCCCACTAGGCTGGGTTTCTCTGGAAACCATTTCGCAGAGTCTTAACGAAGCCTTTCTGCCACCCTAAGGCATTAGAAACTCATCCATAACCATCCACTGCTGTGGTCCAGCACTGGTGTGTGCTGGAAAACCTGGGGATGGAGGTCGGGCTGGAGAAAAGAGGGTCAGGGCAGCACCAGCTGGGCCTCAGGGCTGCTCCTGACTGTCCCCTGTCTCTTCAGAGGGGAGAGCCCTGTACCAGGTCCACTACGAGAGCCCCGAAGGCCAGGGCTCGGCTTTCTACGACCTGGTGGTGGTGACGACTCCGCTGCACCCCAGCAGGAGCAACTTCACCTTCGACAACTTCGACCCCCCCATCGCCGACTTCCCTGCAGCCTTCCAGCCCTCCGTCACCTCCGTGGTGCACGGCTACCTCAACTCCTCCTACTTCGGCTTCCCCGACCCCAAGCTGTTCCCTTTCACCAGCATCCTCACCACCGACACCCCCGACCTCTTCTTCCACGCCATGGACAACATCTGCCCCGTCAACATCTCGGCGGCGTTCCGGCGCAAGCAGCCGCAGGAGGCGGCGGTGTGGCGCGTGCTGTCGCAGCAGCCGCTGGACAAGCCCCAGCTGAAGACCCTCTTCAGGTCCTACTACTCGGTGCAGGTGACGGAGCGGCAGGCGCACCCGCGCTACGACGCCGCCAAGGCCCTGCCGCCCGTCGTGCTCCACGAGAACCTCTTCTACCTCAGCGGCGTGGAGTGGGTGGCCAGCTCCATGGAGATGATCGCCGTGGCGGCCAAAAACGTGGCCCTGCTGGCCTACAACCGCTGGCATCAGGACCTGGAGAAGATCGACCAGAAGGACTTGATGCACAAGGTGAAGACGGAGCTGTGACCAGCTCGTGAGGGGTGCTGGGCCAGGAGCTTTGCTGTGTGGCAGTCTGGGGAGTATTTATTGCCTTGGGGAGGCTGGGGGGGCTGGGGGACAAGGGACAGGCTGTGTCCCGGTGACTTGAAGGCCTTCAGGAATACAGTTCCTGCCCGGTGTTGTTGTGTCTGTGCCGTGTGCCTCAGTTTCCCTGTTACTTCACCCCAGGCTCTGCTGGAAAGGAGCCTGTGCCTTCTCCTGAAAAAGGGTCACTCTGTTTGGAGGGATCTTGGGGGGCTTTCAGGGGTGAGGCTGGCTGGCACTGGCAGCAGATGGGTCCTCCCAAGCTTCCCAGCTCCCACCAGTCTCTCCTGCCTTCCTGGCTTTGCCCTTGGGAGCCTCACAGGGCTGGAGATCCCACGGCCTCTCCCATGCCCGGAGCCCAGCCCTGCTCCTGTGCCCCAGGGATGCAGGAGGGCTCTCACAGCTCCTGCCAGGTGCTCTGTGCTTCTGGGGGTGGCCAGGCTTGTGTTCGGGGGCCACAAGCGCCCCAGTGGGAGAAGCTGGGCAGGACAGAGGGGCAGCCTGAGGGGCCAAGGCAGGGGCAGCTCAGACCAGGGCCAGCAATGCGCTTTATTGAGACCTCAGAAGCTGCCCAAGCCACCAGCAGCTCGCCCCACTCCTTGGACTGCCCAGCCAGGCACTGAGGAACTTGTGGGAGGGCTGGGAAGGGACTGGGAGGGCTGGGAAGGACTGGGAGGGCTGGGAAGGACTGGGAGGGCTGGGCATTGCCAGAGCTGTTGCAGCGATGGAGCAAACAAAGAAGGGAAGTGGGGACTTTGGAAAGGGAGGAGGCCTGATCCTGGCCCTGATCCTGACCCTGATCCTGATCCTGATCCTGATCCTGATCCTGATCCTGATCCCGATCCTGACCCTGACCTTGACCCTGATCCTGATCCTGACCTTGATCCTGACCCTGATCCTGACCTTGGTCCTGACCCTGATCCTGCCCCTGATCCTGATCCTAATCCTGATCCTGATCCTGATCCTGACCCTGATGCTGACCCTGATCCTGATTTTGATGCTGACCCTGACCCTGATCCTGACCCTGATCCTGATCCTGATCCTGATCCTGACCCTGATGCTGACCCTGATCCTGATTTTGATGCTGACCCTGACCCTGATCCTGACCCTGATCCTGATCCTGATCCTGATCCTGACCCTGATGCTGACCCTGATCCTGATTTTGATGCTGACCCTGACCCTGATCCTGATGCTGACCCTGATCCTGATCCTGACCCTGACCCTGACCCTGATCCTGGTCCTGACCTTGATCCTGATCCTGACCCTGACCCTGATCCTGGTCCTGACCCTGACCCTGACCCTGACCCTGACCCTGACCCTGACCCTGGTCCTGGTCCTGGTCCTGCCCAGCAGAGGGACCCCGGGCAGGACCATCTGGCTCCCTCTGTCCCCCAGCCCAGAGCTGAGCTCCCCGTGGAGCTTGGGGCAGTCGGTGGCTCCCAGGGCTGCCTCTGCACTGGGTGTCCCCTGAGCGGCTGCTGGGGCTGAGGCTGACAGAGTCTGCAGGGAAATTCTGAGCAGCCCTTGCACGGGGACCTCCCCTCACCCTGGTGCCCAGCCAAGGTGGCCTCTCCCAAAGGGCTGGGCAAGCTGGGGAAGCAGGAGCAAGCTGGTGAGATGCCCAGCACTGGGGGAGCTGCAGGGAGGGGCTTTGCGGCCTCAGAAGATGCAGGTGCAGCCCACAGCGATGGTCTCCATCACCATCTGGTACTTCTTGGGGCACTTGTCGTTGCCCGAGGGCCGGCGGGCCGGGCAGAGGCGGCGGCGCACGGGCAGGCGGCTGTAGATGGGAACGCTGGCCATGCTGCGGTCCTCCTGCATGGTGAAGGGGTTGATGCAGCCAGTGCACAGGCAGCGGGCCTCGGGGATGTCTGCCGGGATCCGTGCGGCGTCGTGGTTTATCCTGGAGGAGAGGGAAGGCAGGACAAGGCTGCAGAGACGGTGGTGGGGGCAGCGGGTGGGTGAAATAGCACCGCAGCCCCCAGCAGGCAGCAGAGCCCCTGTGCTGGCACACAGGGACCGTGCCCGTCCCCGAGGGCCCTGCCCTGGGCTCACCTGTAGGCCCAGGGGGACAGGCTCCTCCGGTTGGACCTCCAGAGCCTCAGGTTCACCTGGCACTTGGTGTCCCCCGGCTCGGAGCCGTTCCTCAGCTGGCGCACCATGTCCTGGATGCTGTGCTCGTACTCTGCCATGCTGCTGTAGGGGTCCTCGGGCACCCAGGCCAGGGCAGGGGGGGCTGTTGGTGGCCGTGCCAGACCCCTTCTCCTGCCCTTGGCTGCCTTGCTCTGGTCCTTGGCTTCGGGCACCAGGACCATGGCGAAGGTGAAGATGCAGAGGAGAAGCTGAGGAAGAAGAGGATGTCTGCTTGGGCTGCAGGACTGGCACGGAAGGGGAGCTGTCCCTCCTGCCAGGGCTCGCCAGGTGATGGCAGGACCACGCTGACCTTGAGGTGGCACATTCAGTGCCCAAAGGCAGTGCTGCCAGCAGGTGAGAAACACCTGAGGGCACTTTGCAGGGATGGTGGGCACACGGTCATGATGAGCTGGTGTGTGTGTGGCCGCCCCTCACCCTGCTTGCAGCTGGCAAATTGTGTTGCCCAAAGCGCCCCTGCCTGTGCTGCCCTGTGTGCCCTCCCTGCCCACCCTAGGCAGCTGCGTGCTGGGAGGGACCAGCTCAGGCTGTACCTGGGCAGCCTCTGGTTTAAAAGGAGCCTTACAGAGATGGGACAGTCAAGAATGAGATCTTTATCCAAACCCTCCTCTCCCTCCCTCTGTGCTCTGAGGACGGTGAGAGAGAAAAGATGCTTTTTTCCTTCCCTTCTCCCTCCGGCCTCGCGGGGCCGAGCAGCCGTGTGCTGGCACCCGGCAGGCTGCCCAGCAGGGAACAAAGTTGCTTTCTGTAGTCCTGCTCGCTGCTATTCGTGTCCCTGCAGTGGCCCGGGCTGCCCCACACCCTGCCCGTGGCTGGGCAGTGCCCCGGGGCAGGGAGGCTCAGCCGGTGCCGGACTGCCCGGCCGGGCTGGCACGGCTCTGCCCTCCCAACCTCTGCATCCTCACCCTGCTGGGCATGGGGGCCATGGCCCTGGCAGGCCACGGCGGGCACCTCCAAAGCAAACAACCCCAGGTAAACAAGCATGCAAATCATTCTGGTAGAGAAGGAAAACGAGGAGCAAGCCCTGAGCTGCCGGGGAGGCACCTACCAGGTTTGGAGCCCGCTCCATGGCCGCCCGCTTGTCCTGCAGTGTGGCCGGTCCCTGCGAGCCGGGCAGCTAAAAAGGGAAAGCCCCAGCCCCCAGCCATGCCCTGCCAGAGGTGTGGCTGGTCCCCAAGGTGCCAGGGAGCCTCGGAGCAGACAGGGCAGGGGGCCAGCGTGGTCTGGGACTCGGCCACCCGTCACCGCCCCGGGCGCTGGCTCTGCTGGCTGTGGCCACCGTGGTCAGTGGTGGGTCCCCTCTGGCCCAGGCAGCCCTGAGGGGCTCTCCTGGCAATAACGTGCTCTGGGGAGGGGGTTTGGGCTCTCTTGGTGTCACCAGCATGGTCACAGCCCTGACAGGGCTGGCAGGACACGGCTGCTGGGCTGGTGGAGCAGGGGCTCACAGGAGGAGCAGGGTGGCTGTGTCCCGAGCTGGCAGCAAGGTGAGCAGGTACCGTGGGGCTCAGGGTCTTCTGTCATCTCTGAGCCACCAGCAGCAGCAGCTCTGCTGTCCCCAGGAGCCCCCAGACCCTTCTGCCCAGCAGTGAGATGATGGCAGCCATCACTTCCTGCACTCCCGGTCTGTGTGTGCCCAAACCCTTCCCCTTCTGCTGTCCTCCAGCTCCTGCCATGGGGACGCAGCAGCTGTGCCCACAGCTGGCCGTGGCTCTGCAGGGTGCTGGGTGTGCTGGGCGATGCCCTGGATTTCCGGGGTCAGGCACCGCGGTGCAGCGTGCTGCGGTGGGGGAAACTGAGGCACGGGGGTGCTGGCTGTAATTCCCCGTCCAGGGGACAAGGGCTGGCATTGCACCCCTGCTCTGCCTCTGTCCGTGCGGTCAAGTGCCACGCGATGGTGCTGTCCGCCACCCAACCGCTCCCAATCCTTCCCGTCTGCATCCCTCCTCCTTCCATCCCTTCCCGCATCCCTCCTCCTTCCATCCCTCCCTGCATTCCTCCGCCCCTCCATCCCTCCCTGCATCCCTCCTTCTTTCATCCCTTCCTGCATCCCTCCTCCCCTCCATCCCTCCCTGAATCCCTCCGTGCATCCCTCCCTCCATCCCTCCCTCCATCCCTCTCTCCTCCCTCCAGCCCCACCGCGGGCGATGCCCGCCGCTGTTCGCACGCTCCGGGCAGCCGGCTCTGCCCTCCTCCGTTGGATGCTTCCATCCTCCTCCTCCTCCCGCCTCACTCTGCACCCCCAGCGACCTGAGGCCCTTGAGCTTCGCAGGGCAGAGGGAAATATCCGCCTCCTTTTCCCAGTCCATCAACTGTGCCTCTAGAAAACCCCGTAAATAGGGTCAAGGTCTCTGCACCCCCAGCTCCCGCTGTCCCCCTCCTGCTGCCTGCCCTGGGCCCCAGCCCACGTCCCCATGCCCAGGGACAGCCCCGCAGGCTTCAGAGCTTCGCTGTCCCCTCGGCTGGGATCTGGGCAGAGTGTCCCGTTTGTCCCTGCAGGACCTGCCCGAGGAGCCCTGCACCTCCTGCCCGTGCTTCAGGTGTACGGCAGCACCCGGCCTCTGGCCACCAGCATTTTTTGGGGTGCTGAGCCAACCTGTGCCTGCTTTTCACCCGTGTCGTGGCAGCCCGGCAGGGCCGGTGGAGCCGCGGGCGCTGCGTTGTGTCAGCGCTCGGCAATGCTGTTTACACATGAGAGAGGAGCGGAGGCATCTGTGCCGGCAGCCAATTACCCAGTTTTGATCTTTTTTGGTGAAAAGGAAACCAGGCCTTTTCAGACATGGCCAAATTTGATAAGCTGGAGGAGTTGGGGGCGGGCGTGGGAGGCTTTTCCCCAGCGGGCTCGCCCCAGGGAAGGGGCTGGCATGGGGAGGTTGGGTCAGCTCTGCCTCCAGGAGGGCTGGGGGGCTCCGGTGCCCATCCTGGCTGCAGTGCCATCCCTGGGAGCAGGGTGTGCTGAGGTTGGAGTGCTGGAACCACCCCCAGGGCTCTCCTGGGCAGGGGTTACCTGGAGGGGAGAGGTCGCTCAGGTTTTTTATGTGCTCATTTCTGCTGCTGTCACCGCTTTGCCACACTGCCATGGGAAATCTGGGTGGAGAGCGAGGCCTGGAGATGGGGAGCAGAGATCCAAATGGGGCAGGAGAGGCTGTGAAGATAAGCTCCACCTGCCCTGAGTAAACCCAGGTGTTTATTTGCCTTGTGGAACCCACCCCAGCCCAAGAGATGCAGGGCATCCGTGTCGTGCCACACTCACGCTTGGCAGCAGGGATGTGCTGGGCAGGGATCAAGGGGCAGAGCCCACGGGTACTGCAGGTAAGGGAATGGGGGGAAGTCAGGCCACAGCTCCACGCTGGCAGAAAATAGCTTTGTGCAGTTTCCCACGAGCAGAAATGTCCCTGTAGGGGTGGGAGCTGCTGGGGTGGGGGCTCAGGTCCCCTCCATCTGTGCTGGGCAATGGGCAGCCACACTGCTGATGCCACTCTGAGGGCATGGCCATTCTCCGGGCACCAGGCTGCCCCTGAACGCTGCTCCTGCTGGGCTTTGTGAGGCACACCTGAGCACACCCCAGCCAGACAGGCGGGTCTGGCAGGAGGCTCCAGCACGGCCTCATCCCTATCTCTGGGTGAGCAACATTTTCCACTCATCAAAGGAAAGCTCCAGCCAGCTGTCCTGGCCAGAGGCAGCTCCGTGAGGTGGGAGGAGGATCAGGCCTCCGTGTCCCCCCAAAACCCCCCTGGCAGGTAGTGCTGGCCCAGCCAGAGCACGGAGCTCACATCCTTATTTGCACAACGGCTCCAGAGCTGCCCCAGCCAAAAAGGCTTATTTTAAGCTTGCTGGAAAAAGAACATTGTTTGGTGGGAATTAAAACGCCCCATTCTCAAAAAAGGGCAAAACAAAAAGTGCTTCATTCTGCCGGCTCCTGCCATTGCATAAACACAGAGACAGGCACGGCTGGACAGGCCGGCCAGGAATTTGTTGCTGGCACCGATGGGATGGGTGCTATTCCCCCAGCAGCTCCTGTGGGACAAGGACCCCTCCTTTTCTGTGCCCCCACTGTCCCAAAAGCCCTGATCCTGGCAGGAGGGGTTTTCTGAGGGAGGGAAGGGGCATTGCCCCACTCTGGGCAGGAGGGGTGACCACGCTGGCAGCCCGAGGTCTCTGCGCAATAATCACTGCACAATATTATTTATACAGCCCTAATCCAGCTCCCCTTCTCCCTCCCCGGGCGGGGAGTGGGGCGATGCTCGGGGCTGGCTGTAAATCGCACCCTTTGGATGCCGTGAGAGCCAGATTTGGGCGTCGGGAGGCAGAGCTGAGCCGGGCTCTCCTCTGGGGCTGGGGGGACAGCAGCACCCCGGGCAGGAGGCTCGGGGGACCGGAGGCCAGCGGGGCAGATGCGCATCCATCACCCGGCCGGCGTTTACAGCAACGTCGCTGCTTACACGATCCAGACGCGCTGGTTCCTCCCGTCCCTCTCCTCTCGTGCCTTTTGTTTTCTTTAGGAGACAGAGCACCTGATGGAAAAATCCTGTTCTGCCGCTCCCCACGCTGGGAACAGCCGCTTCCTTCCGTCCCTGGCCCTGCCCGCTCCCTCTGGCAGCCTCAGGTCCCCACAGCACAGGGGGACAGAAGCGCGGTCCCCTCCAGGCTGGGAGGGTGCAGGGCCACTGAGGCACTGGCTGCCCATGGGTCCTCTCATCCTGCCTGGCCCCATGCCATCCGTGCCCCCTGCGCCTGTCCTCTGATCTCCTCCAGCCCTTTGGGCTCCTGGCCTCAGCCTGTCCTGCCTGTGCCCCACCAGCAAACAATTCCAAATAATTCCAAATAATTCCAAATAATTCCAAATAGTTCCAAATAATTCCAAATAGTTCGGTTTTCCTTCCCCCCGCAGCCGAAGGCAGTCAGACACCAACCCCTGAGTGTTGTAAATGCAGGTGAACTCAACGGGAAGGAATGACGATGTCTGACTCAATTCAGAAGGTTGAATGATTTCTTTATTATAACTATGTTAAAATATGTTAATATGCGATATAAAAAGGAAGATACTGAAATTACATACTACTTTTTAAACTCTAATACAACTCATGACTCTTTCTTGAGAGTCCAGCCATAGCTGGGTTGGATTGGCCATCAGGCTCAAACAATCCTCACCAGAATCTAATTAATCACTCACTCTAGGTAAACCATTTTCTAAACACATTCTACATAGCAAAAACAAGGAGTAGAAATAGAAATTGTTTTCTCTTTTATTTCTCTCTGTGTACTTCTATGAAAAATCTTGAGAGGGAGAGAAATGTGCTTGCCACACCTGAGTGCTTTGGAGGGGTGGCTTCATTTTGTGCTGGATTTGCAAAGGTGGGACCTGCCAGTCCTGCCAGGGTGGCCTGGCTGTGGCAAGGGCTGCTCCTTCGGAGCCCGGAGCCGTCCCCAGCACCTCCCCTGCAAGGCCAGGGGGCTGGAGGATGCTCCCAGGAACGTGCTGCCAGGGCAGCAGTGCCCTCTGGGTCTGTGAGGAGAAAGCCTCTTATTTGAAGGGCTTTGGTGGCTTTTTCTCGTGGGCAGGAGTCCAAGCTCCAGTTCCCAGGGCGGAGGTAAATGCAAAGCTCAGCAGTGGCACTGATGCTGTGACCAAGCCAAACTTCCCTCTGTGTCCCTGGGCAAGGGATCCCATGCAGGCACCCCCAACCTGCTGAGGAATCATCACCAGGTGGGAACTGAAGTCAGAGCAGACAGCCTCCTGCCTGCTCCCCATTCCCTGCTCCCCATTCCCAGCTCCCCATTCCCAGCTCCCCATTCCCAGCTCCCCTTTCCCTGCTCCCCATTCCCTGCTCCCCATTCCCAGCTCCCCATTCCCTGCTCCCCATTCCCTGCTCCCCATTCCCTGCTCCCCATTCCAGCTCCCCATTCCCAGCTCCCCATTCCCAGCTCCCCATTCCAGCTCCCCATTCCAGCTCCCCTTTCCCTGCTCCCCATTCCCAGCTCCCCATTCCCTGCTCCCCTTTCCCTGCTCCCCATTCCAGCTCCCCATTCCAACTCCCCTTTCCCAGCTCCGCATTCCCAGCTCCCCATTCCCAGCTCCCCATTCCAGCTCCCCATTCCAACTCCCCTTTCCCAGCTCCCCATTCCCTGCTCCCCTTTCCCTGCTCCCCATTCCCTGCTCCCCATTCCAGCTCCCCATTCCAACTCCCCTTTCCCAGCTCCGCATTCCCAGCTCCCCATTCCCAGCTCCCCATTCCCTGCTCCCCATTCCCTGCTCCCCTTTCCCTGCTCCCCATTCCCAGCTCCCCTTTCCCAGCTCCCCATTCCGTGCCTCTGTGTGCTGCAGTCCAGGGGGGGAAGGATTTCCAGAGCAGCCCTGGCCCATCCTGAAGGTCACCTCCAGATCTGCTGCAGCCCAGCTCGCCATTCATCACTGTCCTGCCCTGCCAGGGGCGAGGGAGCAGGGGCTGTAATGAAATATGGGCTGAGAAATGCCCTCCTGCCCTCCAGCAGCCCCCTCTGACGTTGGGCAGCAGATGAAAAGGTTCTAAATGTGGTGTGTTTGGATGTTAACAGGGCTTGGAGGAGAAGGGTTTCTCCTCTTAGCACGTGCCAGGCTCTTGGGAAGGTGGGAGCAGCCCAGGGGCTCCCTCTCCATCAGTGCCCTGTGGCACCATGCCCTGTGCAGGCAGTGGTGCCCTCCCCACCTGCCTGGACAGAGCTGTCGCTGCCACTTGACCCCTGCCTGCCCCTACACCCAGCCAGAGAGGCGGGAGGTCAGTGAGAGGTGGGAAAAAATGTCATTTTAGTGGAGATACTGAAACTGAGTGTGTGGTGAGGAAGGATGGCTGGGCAGCATCTTAGTGAAGGAGTAACAAAAACAAACCCGCGCCAAGGAATCCTGCTTTGCCCCAAATGTTTTTCTTATGGAGTTGTAATAAGACAAGAGCTGTAAAGATAGTAACCTCCTAAACATTACCTTATTAAGGCTTCTCAGAAACCACAGGGCACGACCCCTCCGGGTCATGGAACAAGAGCTCAGCATCCAGCGAACAAACAGAGGCTAACGTTACATTTTTCACTTCATTTAGGGAACCTGGTTTCTAATTATAGTGTTTGTTTAATGGCAGCCCCTGGTTGTGCCTCACTCAAAGCCAGCCCTCCGAGAGCAGAGGCAGAGGGGAGTGGGAGGGCTGGGAGAGCTCCCTGCTGGCTCCCAGGGCACGGCGTGGGCATTGAGCTGGGGACAGAAGGGACTGGAAGCAGTGAGGGAGGGTCAGTGCCCAGGGAGAGCCCCACGTGCCCTGGGGATGTCCCACAGGTGCTGTCCCAGCTCAGGGCCCACCAGCAAGGTGCTCAGCAGCAGGGGAAGGGTGGAGCTGCCGTGGGATGTGCTCTGTGCCATCCCCATGGCAGCTCAGGCAGCCTGGGCTCATCTCTGCCCTGCTGGGAGCTGCTCCTGGGCCCTGGTAAAACCCGTGCTGCCAGGGGCCACTGCACCTCTGTGTGTGCAGCAATTCCAAAATGGGCTGGGTTTGTTCCTGAGCAGCCCTTGGGAAGTGTTTCATATTCCAGGTGCCTCGCAGGTGGCTCTGGCTCCTCGGAGGCCACCGGGTGCCTCTCCCTGGCAGATCCAGGCACTGCTGCTGCCATCCCTGCTCTCCTGGCAGGTGCTGTGCCCAGGCTGGCTCCCTGCTTCTCCTTTCCTGCAGCTGGCAGCTCCCTCTGGGATGAGGGATGTCCCAGGAGTGCTGAGGGGATGTTCAGTGGCTCGGGTGCTGAGGTGGTGCCAAAGTCCAGGGAGAGCCTCAGGGATGCCAAGCACTCCACACCATCCCTGTGCAAAGCCTGGCATGATGGCAGAGAGGCCTTGGCCCTGGTTTTGGGGCTCTCCCAACCAGCTCAGGGGTCTGAGGATGGTGGGAGCCCTCTCTGGGATGTGTTTCTGCTGGAAGTCCTGCCCTGCCTGACTCCTACTCCACACCTGTCCCCAGCGAGGTTATAGCAACCCCTGTGCCTGTGCATAGCCCAGGAGCAGCCTCCTGCCCACAAAGCAGGACACTGATGGACACGAGAGCCCAGAACCAGCTCCGTGCTCCCCCAGGGAACGTCACCACCTTGGGAAACCAGACTTGAAGCTGGCAGTGTCTCCCTGGCTCTCCCTCGGGAATTTCATGTAGCAGAGGCTGCTCCTGCTGCTCCAGAGCTGAGCTCTGTGCTGGATTCACACACTGCAGGGACAAATGGACAAACCCCGTCCTGCCATGCCGGGGGCTGATGGAGCAGGGCATGAAGGTGCTCAGTGCTGACTGTTCCTCACCCCAGCTGCCAAGCCTTGCTCATCGTTGGGCCCCAGTGCTGGCTGGAGGCCGTACATGGACTCACTCAGGTCCACACATGGCTGGGATGGGCTGGACCGGTGATGGAGCTCCCACACAGGCTCCCCACAGCTCTGGGACTGGGAAAGACCCACGTGCAGCCAGCCCCACAGCTTCACCACCAGCACCCCACGGGGGTCCCAGCCCTGGGCACGCTCAGGGACCTCACCCCGCACTCCCAGCAGAGCCCCAGGGCTGCTGCAAGGCTTTTTCTCCCAGGCCAGGCGGAGTTTTTCAAAGCATGGCAGCCACGGCACCCCTCCAGCCAGGCTGGGCAGCAAATCTGCTTCCTCACAGCCCCCCAGCCCCGCTGCACCCCCTCGCCACGGGCCGTGGGATGCGCGTCCCCCCCGTGCACGACGCCGGGAGGAGGAAGCGAGTTATTCAGTTATTCAGTTATTCCAAACAACTTTCTCCGGCCGGGATGGCCCCGGTTCCCAGGCACGGCCTTGGCCGCTCTCCTCCCCCTCGCTTCCCCCAGCCCTCCTTCCCTGCGCTCCCCCTCTCCGCCTTAATGACTTCCACATGGGCCTCTGGCGGCCCCAGCCAAGCCTCCCAGCATTGTCTGAAATCTCCAAATTTAGAAGAAATATGAAAATTGTCAAGCGGCCCTTCCTTAGGGGGTAAAAGCAGCGCCGGGCCCGGCGGCGGCGCGGGCTCCACGTGACGAACCCCCAGCCAATGGATCCCCACGGCACCCCCGGCAGCGCTGCCCGCCGCGGCCTGGCCTCCCCCGCCAGCTCATATAAGGTAAAAAGAAAAAGCTTTTCCCAACTTCCGAGCAGCCTGCGAGCAGTTTTGCACCCAGGGCTGCCATGCCGGCCGCTTCAAAAAGGCCCGCGCGGCCTCGCCGAGGCGCCGCTGGCGGGCTGGGCCGTGGCACCGCCAGGTGCCGGGCACGTGGCCGTGTCCCCGCGGTGGCCCAGGGTGGCAGGTAGGTGGCCAGGGCACGGCCGGGCGTGCGGGGCACTGCGGATGGGGAGGTCGGCGAGGGGTGCCCGGCGGTGCGGTGGTGCGCTGGCACGGCCTCCTGCCAGCCCAGCCCAGGGTGCCCAGCCCGGCAGCTCGGGGAGCGCCTGGAGGTGAGAGCAGCACGGCCGCCAGCAGGGAGATGTGCTGGGCAAGGAGGTGGCGAGGGGTGGCCAAAACCTCCTCTGGGTTAGGGGATGCTGGCAAAGGGGTTCCCCAAAATCTGTCCCTATAGCTCCGTCCCGGTGCGGCTCGCCCCACGTTTCAATGTGGGGACGGACCCTCCCGGGGCCGAGGGAGGAATTGCTGTCTGCTCTGTGGATGTCTGGCATGGAAATTCGGGAAGGCGGAGGTGAGCCGGGGAGGGTGGGCTCCTCACACCGCAGGGACATGGAAATGGAGCCCCTGCTTGGCTCCTGTGCTGCCGCCACTTTTGGGGAGCTGGGGAGGGCGTGGGGCTGGGGCTCAGAGCTGGAGGTGTGCAGGGTGCTGGAGCCGCCGTTCCCAGCACTCACGCCGATGGGGAGCATCCTGCTGCCCTTGACTTTTGGGAGAATCCCGCTGCCCTTGGCTTTTGGGAGAATCCCGCTGCCCTTGGCTTTTGGGAGAATCCTGCTGTCCATGGTTTTTGGGAGCATCCTGCTGCCCACGGCTTTTGGGAGAATCCTGCTGCCCTCATTTCTTTGGGAGCGTCCTGCTGCCCACAGTTTTTTGGGAGAATCCTGGTGCCCTCAGCTTTTGGGGAGAATCCTGCTGCCTGCGGTTTTTGGGAGCATCCTGCTGCCATCATTTCTTTGGGAGCATCCTGCTACCCACAGTTTTTGGGAGCATCCTGGTGCCCACATTTCTTTGGGAGCATCCTGCTGCCCTAATTTCTTTGGGAGCACCCTGCTGCCCTCATTTCTTTGGGAGAATCCTGCTGCCCTTGGCTTTTGGGAGAATCCTGCTGCCCGTGGCCTTTAGGAACACCCTGCTGCCCACAGTTTTTTGGGAGAATCCTGCTGCCCACATTTCTTTGGAAGCACTCTGCTGCCCACATTTTTTGGGAGCATCCTGCTGCCCGCAGTCCTTTGGGAGCATCCTGGTGCAGGGGAGGGCACAGGGAGGGCAGCAGGTGATGGCCTGCAGGGCTGATGGCCTTGCAGGGGCTCCCCGGGTGGTGCCTCCTCCCTCGGGGCAGCCTCTGTGGGCTTTAGGGCTGGCTCTGGCACTGGCTGTCCCCTCGTTGTGGGTCACCTGGGGACACTGTGCCCGCTGGCTGCAAGGTGCCGTGTCCTCCTGCTCCTTCCTCTGCAGGGACAACTGCCCGGTGTTATTTGGGTCCAGCCAGGGCACAGTGCCATCCCTGGGGTCCGGGCTCTGTGTCCCTCTGCAGTGGGACAGTGACAGTGACCAGGGCAGCCACGGTCCCAGTCTGTCCCCGCTCTGCTGTTCCTCAAGGGCTTCCTGCTGCTCTGGGGAAGCTGCAGCGTCCTGGCACTGGCACGCTGCACACGAGTTGTGTCCCCATCCCCTGGCAATGTCCCTGGCACGGGGCTGTCCTGCCTGTGCCCAGCCTGGCTCCCCAGACCCCGGGCACCATCCAGGGAGCCTCACAAAGGACAGTGGAACTGCCTCCCCACTGCCAGCCAGTGGGAGAGAAATCAGCTTCCAACAAACACAGGGGACACCTCCACCAGAGATTTCAGCAGGAATTTCAGCAGGAATTCAGGAAAGGCTGTGTCCAGACAGGCTGCAGCTCTGGGTAGAGTGGCAGACTGTGGAAATGGATTTGTAGAGAGCAGCATTTCCCTCCACACTTACCAAGAGACAGCCTGCAGATTATTCAGATCCCTTTTTTATTTCTTGGTCTCTTTTTCTGTCCAAGAACAACCCTTGTCCCTGATCAGGTTTTTCTGAGGCTTGTTTCTCCACAGCCCCCAGGTAACCTGCCCTTGCTCTTCCCTGGCATCCTCCTCCTCCTCTCCTGGGGCTGAGTGGGGAGAGCCAGCGCTCGGTGCCTGGTGGATCCTCCTGCAGCGGCTCCTGGAGAGCAGGGCTGGGGTGGGCTTCTCCCTCAGCCCATGGCACTGCTGCCACCCGGGCAGTGACAGCTCTGGTGGCCGTGGCACTGCTGTGACAGCTCTGGTGGCCGTGGCACTGCTGTCTCCTGGTCAGTGACAGCTCTGCTTATGACACTGCTGTGACAGCTCTGGTGACCATGACACTGCTGCCACCTGGGCAGTGACAGCTCTGGTGGCCGTGGCACTGCTGTGACAGCTCTGGTGGCCGTGGCACTGCTGTCTCCTGGTCAGTGACAGCTCTGGCCATGGCGAGTGTTGTGCCATGCCAAGGCAGGGTGCTGGGCAGTGGCGTGGCACAGACAGCAGCACAGGCAGCACAGGGGCTGTGCCAGGCTGGGGACCTGGCTGTCCCCAGGGCAGCACCTGAGCCTGTGCAGGGCTCAGCAATGAGGCGAGAGGCTGAAATCTGAGCTCTGGGGCTGTTTCACCATGCCCTGACCTTGGCTGGGAGCGCAGAGGAGCGATGGGAGCAGATCCTGCCCGGGGAGGGCTCAGCCGGGGCGGGTGAAGCCCAGGGCACATCCTGGGGGTGCTGGGGGTGCTCGCTGCTCCTGACCCCCAAACCCCTCTGCCTGCCCGGACTGTGAGTGCTCACAGGGCTCATCCCAGCCCTGGCTCCGTGCCTGGCTGGTGGGAATGTGCTGTGTGCCCACTCTGGGGGTGCTGGGTGGGGGATCTGGGGCAGTGTGTGCCCAGCAGCACCCGCCAGCCAGGCACTGGGAGGGCACAGGGGAGGAGGGTCTCCTCCTCCTGTCGTAGCCCCCAAAGGGGTCACTGGCTGGGAGATGCTGGTGCTTGCCCAGCCCTGGGGGTGCCCCATCTCTCAGGCTTAGGGCAGGGACAGAGGGACAGACGCTGGCATGGGCATGGAGACAGACCCCAGGCAGAGGCAGTGCCGGGGCTGAAGCTGCGTTTTGGACAAGCTGGGATGGTCGTGCTGTCCGTGGGGAGGGGGGCTTGGAGGGCTGGCAGGCCCATGGGAGAGCCCTGTGCCCCCACTGTGTGCTGCCAGCTGGGGAGGTGACAGACGTGTGTGGTCACCCTGCCCAGGCTCTGCTTGAGGTGACACATCCAGGCAGGAGCTTCTGAGCAGCAGCATCCTCCCTGTCCCGCGTCCCTGAAAGCTGCTGTGTGCCGTGCTGGGGCTGCAGGGGATGGCCAAGCTGCAGGAGGTCCTGGGGGTGCTGCCCAGGGCTCTGCCAGCCCTGCAGGGTGGCACCAGTGCCACCCGCCCCAGCGCATCTCAGCCGTGTTGGGGTGGGCTGTGGCAGTGCCAGGGTGTGCTGGCAGTGCCAGGGTGTGCTGGCAGGGACTGGGATGTGCTGGCAGGGACTGGGATGTGCTGGCAGTGCTGCAGGCTTCCCCCCGGGCCAGCAGCATCCCTGGGGCTGGCTGGTGCTGTTGTCTTTGCCCTGAGCTGCTGTCCCCTCTCTGCAGGGACACCCCTGCCTTGGTGGCAGCGCTGTGTCTCCCTGGGCTGAGCTCTGTCGGGATGCACGAGGGGTGGCAGCAGCCAGGGCTGGGCATGGGGCTGTGGGTCTGGCGTGCCACATGTGGGTCTGGTGTGTCACACGTGGGTCTGGTGTGTCACACGTGGGTCTGGCAGATGCCCCACAGTGGCCAGCAGGTCCCCCTGGTCTCGCTGTGGGGCCGGCTCAGTGGCCACTGGTGCTTAGATCAGCGTCCCTCTGCCAGCTGGGCCTTTTTAACTGGGGTCCCTCGCTGCAGATTTGTCTTTTGTTTTTTCCCTCTCCCTTCCCAACCTTATTTTTTAAGTTTCACTTTGATTCGTCCCCACCTCCAACCCCACAGTTCCTGCCGCAGGCTCTGCACTGCCTGTTACACCAGTCCTGCTGCAACTTCCCTGCTCCCTGTTTTTCCACACCTCATCTCCCGAGTGCTGGGAACTGGAGCCATTTAGGGCTTTTGATTTTACATATTTTATTGCTCAGATGGCTGGGCAGCAAGCAGGGCTGGGCAAGCTGTGGGAGGGATGTGAATGACAACCTGCAGGGATAAGGTGACAGAACGGAGAAGCAGCCAAAGTTGTGACAGCTCAAGGAGCACTCCATGGCTGTGCCTCTGCCCCAGGAGGCAGCTCCAGCAACTTCTGGGAAGCTCCTGCATGCCCACCATGCCAGCGGTGCCATCAGGAGCCCTGGGGTGGGGAGCAGAGCCCGGGGGCCAGCAGGATGCTGGAGCAGCCTCGCTGCGCTGCTTGGGAACAGCGTCCGTGGGGAGCTCTGGGTTCCCACCAGCCCGTCCAGCCCGGTGACAGTGACGTGCTGGCCTGTCCCCTCTGGGACCTCACCCCGAACCACTTCCTGCAGGCCGGGAATGTGCCGGGTAAACAAAGTGGGGAGGCTCTGCCGGGCTGGGCTCCCACGCTCCGCGTGCCCCGGACCGGCCACGGCCCCGGTGCCACCCCCGTGCCCCAAAACACCCTCCAGGGCTGGGCTGGGCAGCGGGCACGGGGCTGGGCACGGGGAGGACAGCAGCCGGGGGTGATGGGGAGATGGGGACCCGAGGGCTGGCAGCAGCGGGGACGAGCTGAGGCCGTGGGAATGGCAGTGACCACGCTCCTGTGTGGCTCTTCTGGAGCTTCCATGGCCTCTCCCAGCCACGGCTCCCTGTTCTGCTGCTCCTCCCCTCCTGGAGGCTCCTCACCCCAGGCCAGGATCTGCAGCTGGAGGGTTGCAGCCCCTCAGCACAGCGCTGGCACCGGTGGCTCTGCATGGCAGAGCTGGGCACAGCGGTGGCCAGGCAGGGACAGCGGGGTCAGCGCCCTGCCCTGGGGTGACAGAGAGGTGGCACGGGCCTCGTTTGCCCCTGGGCTCCCTCCAGCCATCCATGCCATGCCATGCCATGCCACGCCACGCCACCACCAGCAGAGCAGCGTGTGCAGGATCCCAGTTCTGCAGAGACACCAAACTCGGTGATTTCTCCCCGGCTCCGGCCCCACAAAGCAGATGCGCTCTCCCCTCTGCACCCATCCCCTGCTCGCAGCCCCCCAAACCTGCTCCTTTGTTCTTGGCATTGTAATTCATCCCAGCAAAACCCCGAGAGCCGGAGCAGCATCCCCCTGGGCCCCCTTGGCTCGTCCCCAGCAGGGGAGATGGGGGGAGATGGGGGCCGCTCGGGCTCCAAATCTGCCTTTTTGACCATAAAAGGGCAGGCACGCAGCCCCGGCAGGAGGATGGGAAAGGGAAGGCAGAGCTATTTATAGCTGAGCATCAGGACCTCAGCCTGAACTCAGGGTTAATCAGCCTGTGACCAGATTAGGATCTCCCCTGGCCCCTCCATTTTCTCATAAACCTTTGATTTAATACCAGTGCTGGCGAGGGAGGGAGGGAGGAAAGGAGAGGGGAGGCACCTCTCCTCCACAGGGGCCACCGTGCTCGGTGGGGGACGGGATGGAGATGCTGGCAGGGCTGGAAGACCCCAGTGGGAAGGAGCATTGGGGCTGTCCTGGCACCAGCTGGTGCTGCAGGGTGCCAGGGAGCAGCATCCCTGTGTGATCACTGCCTGCAGGCACCCAACAGGCAGCAGGAGCTGCCCTGGGGTCAGCCCCTTAAATTCCTGGAGCTGAGTGAGTCCTTGCAGCACCTTCTCCTCCACGATCCCAGTGCTCAGCACCCAGGAGGGGCGTCAGAGGGGGTTCTCGGGCAGGATTTACCTTGCCTGGTGCAGCCACCAGGGCTGTTTGGGAAGCTGATGGATTCAAGCTGGTCTGGGGCAGGGATGGGGTTCTGGTGGCTGGTGGAGATCAGGATTTTGGGGGCCAGGAGGACGGGAAAGGCCACTGGAATGGGGTTGAGCATCACCCAGTGCCTTCCACCCTCCCGAGAGCGGGGAGCTGCTCGCAGCAGAACCCCCCTGGCCGGGGGGCTCGGGCGTCCCTGAGGAGCCCCAGCCTGGCCTGGCAGGGCTGGGGAATTTGAAGGAGGAACAAATCCCAAGTGCTATTAAAAAAGGACATTTCCTGCAGCGGAGGCCTGCCTGGAGAGGGGAAAGGGCGCTGTGTTGTAACCACGGGGAGGGCCGAGCTCTGACTCAGCCCAGCGCTGCCGGGAGCAGCTCGGGGTGGCCACGGAGCTCTCGAGCACTCGCCCACTCCTGCTCCTGTGGCATCAGCAGCAGGGGACAACCAGGGACACAGCCTGGGACAGCCAGGGACACGGCCTGGGACAGCCAGGGACACGGCCTGGGACAGCGAGGCTGGAGGTGAGCGATGGGTCGGGGCAGGGGCAGTGCCAGCAGAGCTGCTGTGACCACAGAGGGTGCCAGGGGAGCGTCCTGGCCATGCACATCACGCCCTGGGCACCTCTGGCCGTCGTGACCGTGGGGACGTGGCAGTGGCTGCTGGGTGCCCGGCGCTGGCAGGAGCACGCTCCGGCCATTTGTCATTCCGCATCCTCCCGAACCCGCGTGGGTGCCAGCACCCATCACGAGTGAGAGGAGCAGCCTGGGGCTCTCCTGGCTCGGGGGACACTGCTGTCCCCACACGGAGGTGCCCAGCAGCCACCTGAGCGTGGGGACCACGGCACGCCGGCGGCAGTCGTCCTTCCTTGGGAATTTGGGAGCAAACCGCCAGCGGAATCGAGGGGGACAGGGCAGGCCCCATTTTGGGGACGCTGCAGGAGGAGCGGGGTGTCTGTGTGTCCTGACAGCCTCTCTCGGGCAGGGCTGTGCACGGGACAGTCCTGTCTGTCCCCAGGGCTGCCTGCTGGGGCAGATGCTGTGCCTCCATCCCCGCGGGATGCGCAGCCCGGCGCGTTCCTCCAGCCTTTCTCTCTCTCTCGGCGTTTCTTCCCCCAGCACCGCCCCGGGGATGGCAGCTCAGCTCTCCCAGCCCCACACCACAGGGCAGGCGAGGCTCTGTCCCCTCTCTTCCCACCAGGGGATGGTGGCAGGGGGAGGACAGGGCCATCCCCAGGCTCCGTGCACACCTGGGGGACCTGGAAGTCACTCCCAGGAGAGGAGACGTGTCCCACACCTGTGGGCTCTGGGCAAACGTGGCTTTGAGCAACAAAGGGAGGATTTGGAGTGATGGTTGTAGGTTTGTTGTGTGCACAGAGCTGCTGGCACTGCTGTCCTCGGGCCCAGGGGGTGCTGAGCACCCAAAGGAGCCCCGCAGCAGCTGCCCAGGACAGGACCCAGAGCTTGTGGCTGCACACTCAGCTCTTCACGCTCTGCTGACCCATGCTCTGTGTTCTACAGGCTCAGCTGAGGCTGTCCCTGGGGATTTGAAGCTGCTGCACACACGAGAGGATGGTACAGCCCCCGAGAGGGCCACCACGAGAGATGGCAGAGCTGATGTGCCACCACAAGAGACGACAGAGCTGATGTGCCACCACGAGAGACGACAGAGCTGATGTGCCACCACGAGAGATGACAGAGCTGATGTGCCACCACGAGAGACGACAGAGCTGATGTGCCACCACGCTGCCACACAGCCACCACCACGGGCCCTTTCCTGGGCACAGGCAGGGACAGGCCATGGGCTGGTGTTCCCCTGCCAGTCATGCAAGGGGGGCTGGAGCCCAGGGATGTATTCCAGGGGATGGAGCCCAGGGATGGAGCCCAGGGATGGATCCCAGGGACAGGACCCCAGAGCTGGATCCCAGGGCACACTGCAGTGCCACCCATCCCTCCTGCAGAACGCACTGCAGCCCCTCCCTGGGGACGTGCAGGGCCCGGCAGAGGCTCTGCAAAGGCAGGAGGGTCCCTGCAGCACCTCCCTGCCTTGGCTCCCTGTGGCAAAGGCAGGAGGGTCCCTGCAGCACCTCCCTGCCTTGGCTCCCTGTGGCTGCTGTCACACTTGGCCAGGGCTGGTACAGACACAGCCCCGTGCTGGCCAAGGCTGCCCCAAACCCTCGTTCCTGAGAATGGCTGCTGCACTCTCGGGGCTCCACAGGGCTCTTTTCCCCGCTCTTTCCCCCCAGAGAAGGAGGGCAGAGTGGGGAGCACAGCCCAGGGCAGGGTGGTTCTGTCCCGGCTGCTGCGCGTGGCCGGGGGCCGGGCCGGATGCAGGGGCTCAGGCAGAGATGCAGCATCTGCTTCTCATCAGGCTGCTGGGGCTGCTGGGCTCTGATGGATGGTCTGTTTATCAGCTCCAGCCCTGCTCAGGATGTTAGTGTTCGCCTGGGAAAGATATTTTTGGGCTCGGCCGCTCCCTCCATCCTCCCTCGCCTGCTGCTTCCCCCCGGATCTCGGCTCTCCAGGCCAGGTGGGCTGAAGCTGTCCAGACCCAAGGGAGGGGATCCACGCAGCTTCTGTCCCACAGCCCCTGGTTCTTGCCCTCGGGAAGGGCTGGGCTGGGCTCTGCCAGCCTGGGGACGCATCAGGCCAAGGTCTGAGCTCGGGAAGCCGAGGTGGTGGCCAGCTGCAGGCTCTGCTGGGGACGGGGACAAGGGTGGGAGGGACAGCAGGAGCTTTCACACATCCTCATCCCCAGGGTGGGGAAGGGGCAGGGAGGGGATGTGCTGTGTGGCACCCACACCGTCCTGTTCACCCCCCGTCACCCTCACCCTCTTGCCCAGCTCCTGGGGAGATAGATTTGGGATTTAGAGGCAGCCCCACCACTTACCCATCCCCTGGCTGTCCCTGCTGGGGCCAGGCTGAGCTACCCAGCCCTGGCCTGCTGTGCCACCACGCTGGGGACACCCACGGGGCGCTGGGGACACCCACGGGGGGCTGGGGACACCTCTGTGCCTGTCCCCAGCCACGGCCACGCAGCCAGGGCAGCAGGACACGTCCATGTCTCCCAGCCCAAGGTGCAGTGCTGCATCTCTGGTCAGTTGGGAGTCTGAGATGAAGCACTGTAGCTCGGGAAGGGAGGAACTGCGCAGCCTGGGCACCCCCAGCCAGGACAGGGGACACAGGGAGAGCTGGGCCCTGCCTGCAGGAAAAGGGCTCATCCCAGAGCTCCCGGCAGAGAGCAAGGAGGGACGAAGGGTGGGGAGGCTTTCCTTGCAGCCCTGTGAGGTCTCAGGACCCCCAGCCCGGCGCTGGGCACCGGCAGGAGGGGTCCCCCAGAGATGGAGGGATGGTGGCACAGCAGGCGCACGGAGCCCGGACGGCGGCGAGGACGCGGACCTGGGTCGCCGTGTCCTCAGGGTCCAGTTTTCCCAGGAATCCCTTAGGCACGTGGATGGGGATTCCTGGAAATACTGTTCTTGGGGCCACGGCTCGGCAGCACATCCCCAGGGAGCCCCGGCCTGCGGAGGAGCCGGGAACGGAGGTACCGGGAGGGCTGGGGGCGAGGGGAGCCCCCACGGGGGTGACGGATGTCCCGTGGGTCACCACCCCTGCCAGGGGACGTGGCTGGGGGCAGGAGGCCTCACGGTGCTGCCCTGCCTGGGCACCAGGGTCAATAAAGGTCTCCTCTCCTGAGTGAGTGTCCTGGCCGGTCCTTTGGGCTGGGAGCTGAGGGGAGCTGCCAGCACGGCGTGGGGCAGAAAGGAGGGGCAGGAAGGTGTGGGGCACAGCCCTGGGGGCTGCAGAGTCCCCCCATTCCCAGCCCAGCTCCTGCAGAGGGGACGCTGGTGTGTGATGCTGCAGGGCACTGAGGCACCGTGGGCAGCCCCTGCCTGGGGATGGGCTGGGGGCTCTCCCTGCAGCCCCCCGGGACCCTGCACTGATCCCTGCCTGGGGATGGGCTGGGGGCTCTCCCTGCAGCCCCCCGGGCACCCTGCACTGATCCCTCCTGGCCCTGATCCCTGCCCGCACCCAGTGCTGGATGGAGGCAGAAGAATTCCAGAACCGTTTCTCTTGGAAAAGCCCTCCCAGATCGAATCCAACCTCTGCCCCATCCCCATCCTGTCCCCTGCCCAGAGTACCCAGTGCCACCTCCAGCCCTTCCTGGGACACCCCAGGGATGGGATCCAAACCTCCCTGGGCAGTTCCAGTGCCTGAGCTCCCTTTCCATGGGGAAATTCCTGCTGATGCCCACCCTGAGCCTGCCCTGGCCCAGCAGGCAGGTGCCAGGTACGGGCTGGGCAGGCCGGCAGGTGGCACTGGTGGCTCGATGGGAGCAGCCCTGCCCTGCCCATGCCATGCCATGCCATGCCATGCCATGCCATGCCATCCCATCCCATCCCATCCCGGGACAGGGACCAGGGTCATGGGACAGGGACATGGGACCAGGACAGTGACATGGAGCAGGGACAGGGACATGGGACAATGACACGGGGACAGGGATTGTGACATGGAACGGGGACAGTGACATTGGACAGTTACATGGGGCAGGGACAGTGACACGGGACAGGGACAGTGACATTGAACAGGGACAGGGACATGGGACAGGGACATGGGGCAGGGACACAGGGACAGGGACAGTGACATGGAACGGGGACAGTGACATGGGGATGGGACAGTGACTTGGGGACAGTGACATTGGACAGTGACAGGGACAGGGACAGTGACATGGGGCCAGGACAGTGACATGGGGATGGGACAGGGACATGGGGATGGGACAGTGACAGGGACAGGGACAGTGACATGGGGCCAGGACAGTGACATGGGGCAGAGACAGGGACATGGGGTTGGGACAGTGACAGGGACAGGGACAGTGACATGGGGCCAGGACAGTGACATGGGGCAGGGACAGGGACATGGGGATGGGACAGTGACACGGGACAGAGACAGGGACAGGGACAGTGACATGGGGCAGGGACAGGGACATGGGGATGGGACAGTGACTTGGGGACAGTGACATTGGACAGTGACAGGGACAGGGACAGTGACATGGGGCAGGGACAGGGACAGGGCCATGGGCCAGGCCCCTGCCAGGCCCCATGCAGAAACTGATCTGGGAGGTGGCATGGGCACGCAGCGGGTTTGGGGTGCCTGGCACGGCGAGGAGAGCCCCAGGAGAAGAGCCCAGCCCCGCCACGGGAAGGCAGCCATGGGGAAGCCCTCCTGCCCCACAGCAGGAGGGGAAATCCCAAAAGCTGCCTGGCAAAGGACAGCTGAAATCCAAACCCTGCTCCTCGTGCCAGCGCCGTGGCCTTGCCACGGCTCCGGCCACTGCGTTTCAACACTTCCCAACATTTGTTTGGATTTTGGTTGTCAGGGGCTTGCAGGACATGCTGGGGCAGGAGGGAAAGCCTTGGCTCTCACACGCCCAGATGAAAAAAATGTGGCACTTACTTCAGGAAATGCCAGCTCGGAGAGCTTTGATTCTTTCTTTCTCTTTCTTTCTTTCTTTCTTTCTTTCTTTCTTTCTTTCTTTCTTTCTTTCTTTCTTTCTTTCTTTCTTTCTTTCTTTCTTTCTTTCTTTCTTTCTTTCTTTCTTTCTTTCTTTCTTTCTTTCTCTTCCTTCCTTTTCCTTCCTTCCTTCCTTCCTTCCTTCCTTCCTTCCTTCCTTCCTTCCTTCCTTCCTTCCTTCCTTCCTTCCTTCCTTCCTTCCTTCCTCCCTCTCTCTCTCTTCCTCTCTCTCTCTCTCTTTTTTTCTTTCTCTCTTTCTCTCTTTCTCTCTTCTCTCTTTCTCTCTTTCTCTCTTTCTCTCTTTCTCTCTTTCCTTCTCTCTTTTTCTCCCCTCTCTTTATTTGTCAGCCAGCAAATTCATCAAGGTTTACCCTGTCCCTGAGAGAGATTTAGGTTTGGACAATATCAATAATTTTTGCCCAGAAAAATCTCTTTAACTGGAGAATTCCTGACTGCCAGAGCGTGCCTGTGAGCCCGACCTCTGCAGGGATGCTCCAGCCTGGCTCCAGTCACCCAGGCAGGGCTGGCTGGAAATTCCCGTGGAATTTTCCAATTTTCCAGCTGCATCCCCAGCTCCAAGCACCGGGATCATCCCGGGCTCCAGGAGCGCTGACCCAGCCACCTGCCAGGGAAACTGAGGCACACGCAGCTGCCCTGCCCTGCCCCCAGAGCAGCCCAGCCGGGGCTCTGCTCCACCCCAGGATGCTGCGGCTGAGGGTGCCCTGGGCAAGGCGCTGCCCTGGCACCCTCCAGAGGCACCGCCTGCCTCAGTTTCCCCCTGCTGGCACAATCCCTGGGGAAGGGAAGGGAAGGGAAGGGAAGGGAAGGGAAGGGAAGGGAAGGGAAGGGAAGGGAAGGGAAGGGAAGGGAAGGGAAGGGAAGGGAAGGGAAGGGAAGGGAAGGGAAGGGAAGGGAAGGGAAGGGAAGGGAAGGGAAGGGAAGGGAAGGGAAGGGAAGGGAAGGGAGTTGTCCTGACTCAGCTGGCAGAACCGGCACCACCTGGGAGCAGCAGCAGCGCCCCGGGCACAGGAGGGAGCAGCAGTGGCAGAGCCCTGCTCGCTCTGTGCCCGGCAGGATGGGCTCCTCGTGTTCCCCACTCTCAGGAGGGGAGGCCACGCTGCCACGCTGCCTTTTTTGGGCAATTTTTCTCCTTCCGAGAGTCCTGGGCTGGCCCCATGCTCAGGGCTCCCTGGCAGCTCTGCAGGGAATAAATGGGATTTTAATAACGGGGTGGTGGGTGCTGCTGTGGCACCCATGTGCCCGAAACTCTTCGGTGCTCTCAAGCCAGCCCCATCTTTGCAGAAATTCTGTGACCATAAATCCTCCTCTGTCCCCTGGACTGCCTGCTTGTGCTTCTTGGCCTTCCCTCATCTCCTGTGGGCCACGTCCTCCAAATTTTATCTCTCAGAAACTGTCCCTGAGAGCCCAGAGCCATCCCCGTGCCAGGCCAGGCCGGGGTTTGTCCCTGGGGATGCCCAGGCAGCAGGGTCCGGGTGCCAGGGCACAGGATGGCTCCCCTCATTCCTAGAGGCCCTCGGGGGGGTGTTTGGCAAACCCAAAGGCATCGAGGAAAGGGCCAAACCTCCCCGTGCCCCAGCAGGGGCAGTGCCAGTCCCACGGTGCCACGCTCCTGCCATGACCCTCCAGCACCTCGTCAATGGGCGGCAGAAATCAGCTTAAAAATAATCCCTGCCCGTGTCCTGCAGCGCCCCGGGCTCAGGGGGGCTGGCAGTGCCCTGCCAGGGCCCACGGGGCATTCCCAGCCTTTGGAGGGCACTGGTACCCAGGGGTGTCTCAGTGCCACCCGCAGCAGGGCAGCTCACTCCCCTTCTCCCGGCTCCAGGTACGCTGCGGCCGTGCCCAGGTGCCAGCCCCGAGTGCCTGGCACGCCTGGAGCTGTGGGTGGTGCTTTGTGTGCTCCAGCCAGGCCCCAGGGATGGGTGCCAGGGTTGGGTGCCAGGGATGGAGCCCAGGGATGGGTGCCAGGGATGGAGCCCAGAGCCTGCAGGGATGAGCTGTTCCTGCTGCTCCAGAGGCATGGCATGGCATGGCATGGCATGGCATGGCATGGCATGGCATGGCATGGCATGGCATGGGATGGCATGACATGGCATGGCATGGCATGGCATGGCACTTCTGTCCCTGCCCAGGGGCTCCGCCTGCCCAGTGCCCGCAGTGCCCAGCCCGGTGCCAAACGCGGCTGCCAGGGCCTGGCTGGTGCAGGGGAGGCATTTTGGGCACTGCCGGCACAAACCCAGCATCAGGGGTGGCACTGGGAGCCCCCAGGGTGCCCAGAGCCGTGCCCAGCCCTGCCCCACAGCCCTGCCCAAAGCCCTCGGCAGCAGCCCCAGCCCCAAACCTGCTGCCGGGGCAGCAGAAGGTGCCCAGGGCAGCACAGGGCACTTTCCCCTGTGTCCCCTCCTCCCCTCAGCCCCTGGGCTCACCATGGGAACGGGTTTGGGTCCCGCTGGGGCTGGCCCTGCCTCTCCCAGCACGGCTCAGCCCTGCTGCCCTGCCAGCCGTGCCCACGGGCTGCCAGCTGCCAATATTGACTCAAGGCACAGCTCCACCTCGCCACGGGCCCGGCTCCAGCCTCACCTCCCCTGCCCTGGGGGAGCTGCCCAAATCCTTCCAGCGGGTCCTGAGGCCGGGCATGAGATCCTGTGCAGGGTAAAGCAGCACAGGACCACCCCGAGCGGGGCAGCGCCGTGCCCAGGGTGGTGGCACCCAGTGGCACGGCTCGTCCTGCTGCAGCAGGTCCTCCCAGCAGGGCAGGGGCTGGCGGGGCCGAGCCCCAGCTGGGCTTTGGCCAGGGTTGCTGGGGAGCTGCAGCTGCCTCCCCCCATCCCTGCTGCTCAGCTGGGAACCAGCAGGGCAAGCTGAAGCTGCTGAGCCCCAGAGCAGCCAGGGCAGCAGCAGGGATGGGGCATTTGGGATCCTTTTCCATCACCCAGGGACAGGGGACAGCAAAGCTCACAGCGTCCCCTGCCCCAGCACCCCTGGGTGCACCAGCAGCACCTGCAGCCGGCTCCCGAGGGCAGAGCACACACGCCAGCAGGGTAAGAGCCCATCCCTCCCTCCCCGCAGCCACGGGCAGACCTCTCCCAGCCTCTCCTGCCAGCAGCCAGGGCTGGGCTCTCACTGGGCCTGGCAGGGGAGAGGCAGCCCCAGCCTGCCCTGCCAGCTCCGCATGCAGCAAAGCAGGCGCAGGAGGGTTGCAGCAGCCCTGCCCCAGCTCTGGCAGCTCCTGGAGTGGGTCTGGCCGGCCTCGGAGCACAAGGAGAGACGCAGCAACTTTGTGCTTGCCCTCAATTAACGAGCGACCTATTTAGAAGAAAATCTGGGCTAAGTGGGATGAAGGAGCTGGAGCTGCTCGGGGGTGGCTCAGAACAGCCCCGCAGCTCCAGAGTCACTCGGGACAGAGCAGCCAGGGCTGAGCACTTTCAAAACTGCCCGGAAAGTTTTTATTATTGCCGGGGAAGAGGAGCCCAGCCTGGCCAGAACTTCCCACCACACATCCCCTCCCGAGCCCAGCAGCCAGGGGACATTTGCAGCCAGCCCCAGCGGTGGCACCAGGAGGGAGGCACAGGATGGGCTACAGAGGCCGGGGGCTCCTGGGGACCTTCCCCAGGGTGGGGATGTGCAGGGTTTGCATCTCCTGCTGCAATCCTGCTGACGGCAGCAGCGGTGCCTCCAAGAGAAGGCGTTGGCCGTGCCCGGGCTGGGAGCAGAGGCGCTTATCTGCCAGGACTGGGGAGTCAGAGGCGGATCTGTGCCCCCAGAGCTCTCCCTCCCGGGGCTGGCAGCTCCTGCCCGGCCTGGCAGCGCCGCCTGTCCCGGCCCAACCCCGGCAGGAGCTGACGAAGCACCTGCAGTGCCTGCAGGGAGCAGCTGGGCTGGCAGCTCACACGGTGGGAGCCAAAATCGCTTCCCACAGCTCAGCTCTCCATCATCAGCACCTCTGTGCTCAGCTCTCCATCATCAGCAGCTCCATGCTCAGCTCTCCATCATCAGCAGCTCCATGCTCAGCTCTCCACCAGCAGCACCTCCATGCTCAGCTCTCCACCAGCAGCACCTCCGTGCTCAGCTCTCCACCAGCAGCACCTCCTGCTCCTGCTCCTGCTCAGGCACAGCCAGAGCAGCCGCTGGGGATTTGTTTGCTCCTCCCGATGGGAGCTGAAGGAAGGAGCAGTTTGTTCCCTCCCCGCTGCTGTTTCTGGAGCTGGCTGGGTGGGCTGGAGGGGGCAGCCAGGCTGAGCTGTGCTGTCCAGCAGATGTGAAACTCTTTCAGTACTTCACTTAAAATCGATGTGCAGAGCAGCACAGGCACTCGCCTGCACCCCGGATTGCAGCTCAGGTGATGCAGGCAGGCCCTCGGCTCAGCTGGCACACTCCAAGAGGATGCCAGGCTGGCCTGGCCCTGCCACACCCTGCCCGTGCTGCCAGACCACTGCTGGCTCCTTCAGCAGCTCCAGCTGCACTCCAGCCTGGCACAGCTGCCCGTCCAAACCCCCTCTGTGCTCAGTGCCCTGCAGAGAACCTTATCCATGGGGGAAAATCCATCTGGCAGCTTCCCGAGCAGCTGTCCTGCTTGGGGCACGGGCTGTCCCTGCCCGCGGTGACCCCGAGGTGCTTCATGACCACCTGAGACCATCCACGCTGAGCTTCAGCAGCAGCAGGGCTTTTGAAACACAGCTGCAGGGCCAAGAGGAGCTACCCCAGCTTTCCCATGTCCTGGGCATGCTGCCCTGCAGGCTGGGAGCAGGCAGAGCTGGCAGCAGCTCCGGTGCCACCTCCAGAGCAGCTCCAGTGGCACCTCCACAGCAGCTCCAGTGGCACCTCCAGAGCAGCTCCAGTGGCACCTCCACAGCAGTGGTCCCCACACAGGGCTGCTCCCTGCTGCTCTCCACAACCAAGGAGGAGCAGGGACTGAGCTCAGGGCTGTGCCAGCACTTCTGAACCCTCTCCAGGGCAGCCACGCAGGTGCCCAGGGCAGGGCATCCCCTCCGGTGCCCAGCAGTGAGTGCAGGGCAGCTGCAGAGCTGTGGGAGAGCTGCAGCAGGGCTGGGTCAGCCTTCAGCTCCTCAGAGCAGGACTCCAAGCCCAGCTCTGTTACCGCAGCAAAAATAAAAGCAGCCAGAGAGCCACGGAGGAGGCTGCCCTGACCTTCCAGACATTTGGGATTTGGGCATAAACACTTCTTTCCTGGAAAGCGTCTCCTGGCATTTGGGATTCCTTCCCGTCCCACAGAGCTGCCCTTGCGACACGGATCCGGGAGTACCTCACATTCCTGCAGGGGCTCAGCTCGGCCACGCTAACAAACATCAGCAGCTGGAAGTTATTTCCAGCAGCAGGATTGCTCCCAGAGCTGCTCTCCTCTCTCCCAGCCCACCACAGACCCGGCCAGCGCTGGGGTGACGCTCCCAGTGCCCCCCACACAGCAAATCCTCCCAGGCAGGCCGAGCGAGAGGCTGAGGAGCAGCCAAACAGCTTTTGGGGCCCTGCTGCCTCAAATATCCTGATTTACAGCTCTCCCTGGAGGTGAGAGGCAGCTGCAGAACGGGGTGTTTGAGGCCCCGGGGATGCCGCAGCCCTGGGAGCCCCTGGCCAGCCCAGGGAGCCTCAGCAGCTGCCCCGGCAGCCAAAATGAAGGCTGGGGTCAGGAAGAAGCCACCTTGACCCACCTGGGCTGGGCAAGGGGCATGCAGAGGGTCAGCAGCGTGTCCCAAACGCGGGCGGGTCCCGGTGGCACCCCAGCTCTGCTGGGCACAGCTGTGCCCCGGCTGCAGGCAGGGGTGAAGGGCACCCAGCCCCCTGGCACTGCCCGTGCTGTTTATGTCACCCAGCACCCTGCTGGGGACAGGAGAGGGGCAGCAGAGCGGTGCTGGCTCTGCTGGCACCAGCAGGGCAGGGGTGCCAGGCTGCCCTCGCCAGGGACAGGGACAGGGACAGGGCAGCTCCCAGGGGACACAAACCAGGGAGGAGGGACGTGGGGCAGGCTGCAGGGACAGGCAGGTGCCCACGTGAGCTTGGCACTGGGATGGGGCTTGTGGGGCAGCAGCTGCTCCCTCCCCCTGCTCCCCACGCCAGGAAGGCCAGAAACACGGGGAAACACAGGGAAAAACATGGAAACACACAGGGAAACACAGAGGGAAAAACATGGAAACACACAGGGAAACACAGGGAAAAACATGGAAACACACAGGGAAACACAGAGGGAAATACAGGGGAAAACATGGAAACACACAGGGAAACACACAGGGAAACACAGGGAAAAACATGGAAACACACAGGGAAACACAGAGGGAAATACAGGGAAAAACATGGAAACACACAGGGAAACACACAGGGAAATACAGGGGAAAACATGGAAACACACAGGGAAACACACAGGGAAATACAGGGAAAAACATGGAAACACACAGGGAAACACAGAGGGAAATACAGGGACAAACATGGAAACACAGGGAAGCACAGGGAAAAACATGGAAACACACAGGGAAACACAGGGAAAAACATGGAAACACACAGGGAAACACAGAGGGAAATACAGGGGAAAACATGGAAACACACAGGGAAACACACAGGGAAACACAGGGAAAAACATGGAAACACAGGGAAGCACAGGGAAAAACATGGAAACACACAGGGAAACAGATATGGAAACACATGGAAATTCATGGAAACACACATGGACACAGAGAAATACAGGAAAACACACATGGAAACACACAGGGAAACAGAAACACATGGAAATATATGGAAACACACATGGAAATACAGAAACACATAGAAACACACATGGACATGCATGGGCACACGCATGGGCACACGCATGGGCACACACCCCATGCCCCAGGGATGCCCAGGTGCCCCGGTCACACAGGACCAGCCCCTCCTGGGAACAGCCAGCCCAGGCAGAGCTGCCAGCCACATCTGTCCAGTACCTCCATGCCATCCCATTCCTCCACAGCCAGCACGGGATCCTGCCCTGCCCTGCCAGGAGCCGGGATTTTGGGAGACACCTCAGCAGTGGGGACAGCTGGCTGGCAAGCCCTGCCAGCAGCTCTTCGCTGGGGAAGGCTGAGCAGAGCCCACGAGCTGTTTGCATGTTGGGAAGCAAAAAAGTCACTTTCCATCACCAAAAACAAGTCACTTGCAATCAGCACCGAGCTGCATCCCCTGGGAGGTGGCTGGCAGGGCTGGCACGCCAGGCAGCCCCATGCCCGCCCCATACCCACCTTGCTGTCCCCAAACCCCCCGCCAGCACCGCGGGGACGGGCACGATGTTCAAAGCTGTCAGTGAGAGGGAGAAAGGTCACTGAGCAGGGACTTAACACCCATAATCAGTTTATGGGATTTGTGAGCAGCTTCAGGCTGGGAACGGCGTCAGCACAGCTCCACCTTCCCAGGGACGCAGCTCGGGCAGGGTGAGCAGCCCTCCCCAGCTGCCCAGGCACGAAGAGCACTGAGCCATCCAAAAAAACCAGCAGCAAACACCCCCTGGGCAGCCCAGGGGAGGAATGGGCACAGCCTGTTCCTCACCTTCCCTCCCCAAAGAAAGGGGACCTGGGAAGCAAAGAATAGGCACAGCCTGATCCCAAAAAAGGGGGCCTGGGACACAAAGAATGGGCACAGCCTGTTCGAAATAAAAGGGGGCCTGGGACACAAAGAATGGGCACAGCCTGTTCCTCACCTTCCCTCCCCAATAAAAGGGGGCCTGGGACACAAAGAATGGGCACAGCCTGTTCCTCACCTTCCCTCCCCAAAGAAAGGGGCCTGGGACACAAAGAATGGGCACAGCCTGTTCCAAATAAAAGGGGGCCTGGGACACAAAGAATGGGCACAGCCTGTTCCTCACCTTCCCTCCCCAAATGCAGGGGCCTGGGAAGGAAGGCAGGTGCTGCCAGGGTGTGTCAGCAGGGATTTCTGGCTCTGTCTGCTGCTCCATGGAGCAGGAGTGGCACCATGAAGGGGCACTAACACCCACCCACCGTGCCCACCCTCCTGGAGCTGTCCACAGGCTCTGCCCGCCTGGGTGACCCCGAGCCAGTGGCACAAACAGCCCTGGCCCAACTCCAGCCAGAGAGGAGGAGGAGGAGGAGGAGGAGGAGGAGGAGGAGGAAGCCAGAGCTCAGCACGAGGCAGGGCGGTGCCTGGGGGAAATTGTCGGCACATGAGAAGGATTCTATTTGCTGCCTAAGTGATTTTTCTCAGCTCAAAGGACTTGCACCAGTTTCTGCCTTCACCTCCCTGCTCTCCTCCCCCACTGCCTGACTGTAGCTGCCAAGGCAGGGAAACAATCCCTGCTCCTCCGTGCCCCATCAGGGCAAAGCCCTGCCCATGGCTCCCACCAGGCGAGGATCTGGCAGATGCCATCAGCAGAGGCCACCCAGCTTGGTCTGGCTGCTCAAGCAGAGCCAGCTGCCAGCCCCAGGCTGGTCCTGGTGCCCTCTGTGCCCACTTGGATTTGTCAAATCCTTGCAGTCACCAGAAACGGGCTCAAGAATCTTGAATTCATCCACAGTGCTGAGTTAAAACCCTGTGAGAAGGAAGTGCAGCAGCTCAGGAGAACCAGACACAGCAGGGCAAGCTCAGCCCTGCAGATTCCCAGTTAAACCCACGATGGTCTCCTTTGGAAAAGTCCCAGTGCCCTGCTCGGAGCACAGAGCACGAGGGACCCACCCCAGGTATGAGGAAGGCCCAGGGAGGATCTGGTCCTCGTGGCCCTGCTCTGGTGGCTCATGAAGTCCCACGAAGCTGAGTCACACAAATTCCCTGCCGCACCTCTGCCAGGCACAGGATTTTGCCAAGTCAGGCTCTTGCCCTGGGCATTTACAGGGCTGTAAAATGAAGGCTGAATTTATCAGGCACGTAGGGGCTCTGGGAGCAGCAGGGAAGCTCACAAGCCAGTCCACCCTGTAGGACAACATGCACGCTCCTTCAAAGCCTCCTGAGCAGCTCAAATTGCTTCCATTCAAAACAAGTTCAAAGTCTGCCACCTGCAAAACAGCCTTGGCTCGGTGTCATTGCCAGGGTGGGGACAGGGAGCAGCAGGAGCCTCGGAGCTCCTGGGACACCAGAGGTGCACACACAGCTCTGGAAGAGCTTCTCCTCCAGCCAGGCACATCCATGCCTTCCTACAAACTCAGAGGGGGAAAGAAATGCAGTTAATCAGCTGTGTTTACAGAAAACAACCCACATTATCAACAGGAACACAAGGCAGGCAGAACGGGGAGGGCTGAGCGTGCTCAGGTACTTCCAGGAGCAGTCCCTGAAACCAAAACACCAAGTTTTTCCCTGAGGAAGGAGCTACATCAACCTTCAGTAACTTATCAACACAAATATCTGAAAACCCAAACAACCCGAGTCTGCTGTGAGACTATTCCCTGGCTCCTCCCGATTTCCAGCTACCGAAATCCAGCACTACCCACAGCCACACGGAAGATCATCTCTCAGTAAAAAGTCACATTAGCATCTCGGAGGAACGGATTTTACACCTTTAGCACGGAGCTTTGCAGAGCTCAGCGAGCAGCTGAGCTCGCTGTGGTACATTAGAGAGGGACAGAGACCTGGGCGTGCTTGGAAGGTTCATCACTGCAGCTGTGCCCCAGCTCGATTCCTCCCACCCTTCTCCATTCCTGCTGCTCCTGGCTCTAAGGAGGGTCACATTCAAGAGCCATTTCCACATGACAACAGCCAGGGACAGTCCTTCACTGTGAGCAGGGAGGGCATTTGCTCTGTGCCATCCTTCCAGAGGCACCAGGGCCAGGCAGCTCCTCCTCTCTCCGCTTTCCTCTCCGTCTGCAGCCTGCCATGCTCACCGTGTGCTATGACATCAAGCTGGTATGAAATCATGATGATTTCACTGCAATTAAGGCAGGAGCAGATGGGGCTGATGGAGCTGGCTAAGCAACCAATCTTCTAAATTGGAGAACGCCGTCAAGGGGAATTAAAGCCTCGTGCAAAAAGTCAAGTTGGGATGGCAAAGATTCCACACGGGAGGAACTGCAGGGAGGCAGCCAGCCCCAGCCCAAGCTCCTGGCCAGGGCAGTGGGGCTGGACTGAGGCACCTCAGTACAGGAAAACCCCAGCACAAAGCAAAAGAAAAAAAAACACCTAAAAAAGCCAAGAGAGAACAGGCACAACACTGCAACAGCGAGGCAAAGCTTGAGCTTGAAAAATAACCCCCGGAGAGACACAACTGCATAGAAATCAGGGAGGGAAAAAAAAAACCAAAGTGTGGCACATGCTGGACAGGCTCCAGACCTACCAGGCACATCAAGAGTTTTTAACACAGCCAGGGGTTGTGTTTGTCACTTGTTACCAACACCACGCAGGGGAGCAGCCAAGGAGTGACGCTGGCAGAACTGGGAGCCAGAGCTGTCTCTCCTCAGAGCCTTTCCAGGAGAAGAGAAAGAGGCTCTCAACTGCTTCTAACAAGGAATGGCTTAAATAGGTTAAAAATAATGAAGCAGGACTCTGCACATGAGCACTCCGTACTCCCAATTAAGCAATCCTTTAAAAGGTGGCCTTGGGAAGCCTCTCGGAGTCGTTCTAAGGTTTAATAAATTGCTTTGAGAGCCTGGACGCAGCTTAGTGAGATGACTAAGGAGCTGTTGTCACAGCCTAATGTCATTACCCAAATTCTGGCACTTTCCAGGGAGCACGAGGCTGCAGGTCTTGAGCTTTAGAGCCTCTTGTCCAAATGCTGGTTCCTTCTCAAGGGCCCGGACTGCTTGCAGAAGTTTTGACTCGGCAGGTGAATCTCTTTCCACACAAAAACGTTTGCAGAGGTGCCAGCAGAAGTCAGGATCCAGAGTTTTAATCCTTCAGGCTGTAGTCTTTGTTACAAACCAAGGAGAACACGCAGCAAACGGGTGTTTGGTGCCTGTTTAAGGAAGGTGGGCATCTCGTGCCCTGGCCAGCACATCTGGCACAAGCTGGCGATGCAAAACACTTGGCCCACGCTCCTGTGCAGAAACAAATTCTGTTCCCACACATCTGCAAGGCTGGCTGAGCTCCAGGCTCCTCCACAGCCCTTGCAGCTCCCCAAACTACAAACCAATGCATTTTGACACCCTACATTTATTTACTCTCCCTTGCAGAGCTCATCAAGAGCAGCTCTGTTTCCAAAACCCCCCTCAAAGTCACGAGCAAATTCAACAGACGGAGAAAATAATTTATTCTCCTGAAACCAAATTATTTTCTCCAACTTTTCAGCAAGTATCTCATGTCAGAGCATGAAAAGCGATGCCACGACAATTCCGAGCAGCCTCTCCAAGAACAGCTGCCAAGGAGGCATTTCATTGATGCTTCCTCCCCTCCTGCCAACGTGTGTTGTCAGACACGTTGCCTAGACAGCAGAAATCATGGATAAGGACATCTCACAGTGCTCTAGATACCAGTTCCTACAAACAGCCTGGTTTTCACAGGAGGCATTGCTTGAAAACCATCCTTATTTGGATGGGGCAATACTCAGAGTTTGTTAAAGCATCCTGGCCAGGAGAATGAGCTCCATTCCTTGCTGTAGCTGGCGGGCAGCAGAGCCTGCTGTGCCTCAGGAGCTCCCAGTGTGAGCTGCTATCTCTGCAGCCCAGCCCTGCCTGCCTGATTAGCTAGCCCAGCGTTTATTATTTATTATGATTAGCACACAGCGTTCTCCACCTAAAGTTTAACATCTCAGGGCAGACCCTTCTTGGACAGAGTACAAAGGAGCCTTGATCCACATCATCACCATTCCAGGAGCGCGCAGCGTCTTATGATCCTGAGGAAATTATTTTCAAAAGGAAAGAAAGATCTTTTCCAACAGTAAAAAAGATGAACTGTGAGCGGGAACTCTGCTCCATGCATGAAAACTGTCTAGAAAGCAAACATACAGACAAGATTTACACAATAGCCATCTGGCAGCATTTTCAGACATTTTTTTTTTTTAATTTATTCTGACATGCTATAAAGGAATAAATTACACTGTTAAAGAATTACCAGCAATAAAAGTATTTCGTTCTTTCAGCTGGGCTAGAATAGGAGTGAGAAGGAAGACAGCCTGGGGCAGTAACCAATGTGAACTCTGCATGGTGCGAGGCTGCCCCCAAGAACAAGAGGAAATCTGGTCATATCCACTTCACAAGAACTTGAAAGAAAATGCCTTGGTTTCAAACCATCCAAATTTTTTTTCAAAGCATTCCAATTTTTTGTCCAAAGCAGCAATCACAAGTCAGTCCAGCCGAGGCAGGACATGGCAATGCTCGGAGGCTGCCAATCCTGGGTCTGCAAAAGATGCCATTTCGTTTTTAAAAATTCCAATCTTATTGTAGAGGGCTGGTCTCAAACAAGAGGTTATAAAAATGCAAGACTGCCCCTTCCCCCTCAAGGAAAAAATACAAAATTTATTTAAAAACAAAATGAGGAAGAGTTACAACACTAAATCTAAAATGATTTAGAAAGAAATATGACTTCTTTTGCTTAACAAATGGCCTTAAAGTTGGTTTAAAAACAGGGTAATGTAAATTTCTTAAACTGAATTAACAAGGCAAATTAAAAAAATCTCATTTCCTTACAGAAACAGTTTTTAGTTTTTAATGAACTTGTAAACAAAAAAGCTCCCGCTTCAAAATAAAAACAAAATCCCAGATCATATAGATGTTTACAGTGATTACATTTATCTAAGCAACTTACATACAGGTTCAGTTGTAAGATGTTAACTAAATTTCGTGACAAATATGCTGTTTTTCCTTTTATACCAAGAACATTATAGAGTTAATGCAGAGTCCTAAAGATTATCTAGTAGTCGCTAAGTTTCTCTTAAGTCTTCACTTTAGATGCTGTTATTTCTAGCACAGGTAAGCAGGCAGAGTCTTTCATATGCTTAAAAACTGGAATCTTTGGTTACTACCATGTCAGCTGGCTTGGTATGTTGCACATAGAAGCCAACAACTTTAAGAATGTTTTAAGTGTACAACTTTCAAAACCCAGGGAGGAATAACCAGAAAAGAGTGCACAATTGTGAGCATTTACAATTATCACAACTGTTGCTGAAGACTGTTCATGCCATTCTTCCAAAACAATGAGATCTCATAAGCAGTGTAGTTCAAAGTAAAAAGGTAACAAAACTTGGCATATGCACAATTTTCTCCACTTGTGTGTCAACCATTAGTTAACTTTTCCACTTGAAAAAAATGCAATAGAAAACTGGACACCATGTTTCACTATCTCAGTAATATTCACAATTACAGCTGCTACAACTCAAAGTGCAGCATCACTGACACTGCCCAGAGCCAGTTTATACTGATATTAAGTTCTTTACACCAAGGAAATGGTTGCCCACAGCCACTGGCAAGTGTATCAACTAAAATTTCTAGGATTTGGGGAGTGACAAGTCCTGCTCCGATCTGCTCTGCTTTGTCCCATCCTCGTCATGCTCAGAAACCTGCAAGATAAACACAAGGGCAAACTTACTGATACGGGATGGAAAGGAGCAACAGCATTCACAGGAGGAAAACTGAACAGCAGTTATGGTCATTCAAAGGGGAAAATGCTGCTCCACCTGGGAATTGCAGAGTTCCTGGTGTCCATCTCCAAAGGTAACCAGCACTGGAGCTCACACACCTCTCACTCACACCTACTGCTGCGCTGGGCAACGGGCTGAGTGCAGCAGCTGGATGCACATTGCTCCAGCAGGAATTCAGCCCAGCACTTTGAAAACAAGCTGTGTTATTGCCACTAGGAAACAGGATGTAATTTCATAGGATTGTTTTCTACTCGTCTGCAGTGGCTCATGTTTATAACCCCTGAATGTCAAGCTGTCATCTGACTGCGGGCGCTCTCCAGACGCAGCACGGCAGTGTCACACGGCCAGGCAGGCAGGGATCACTCAGCTCCCAGTAACTGCTGCCACCACAAAGCCACAGCAGCACTCTGGGCAGCCACAGCAAGGCAGGAGCTGTGACACTGCCTGGAGAAGCAGCACACACACCTCAGCCTTTGCAAGGACCAGTGCTGACACACAGGGCAGGGGAGGCGGTGCACACGCAGCAGTTCTTTTCATGTTCCCAATTCCAGAGGACACTGGGGGACAGGGAGAGGACAGGAATACACACAGATCTCCATGAAGCAGGAGCTGCAGGCTAAGCCAGTCCTCCCTCTGTGCTGCTTTCTGGTGACTCAGGTGGCAGGGCTGTGCTCTACAGAGGAACAGCAGCCTCAACCCAAGATGGCCCTGCCAAGCGAGTTTCCGTTCTGGATGCTCTCCAGACAGGATGGTTCTGGCCATGGGCGAGTTCCTCACATCAACAACTCCGAGTTTTTGCAACAGAAATCTCTTCTCAGTGAAATACAGACAGAGCTGACCTCAGCTATAGCTTGTGCTGTCATCCAGAGAGAAGCAAGTGCAAACAAGTCTTACTGGTCTCACGTTCTGTCCAAAATGTATCTGGAGAGCACCCAGGAAATGGCTTTAACTCTTCCAGAACTAGCTACAGGTAATTTCAAAGAGGTTTAATAACTCGTTTCAAACCCAGTGTAATGCACTGAGGGATAATTCTTTATCCAGCACTGGTCATATTAAAAAAAAAAAATCCTGCGCCAGAATCAAGACAGCCACTCCCACTTGAGTGCAAATTCCCACAGAAAGCCCTGAGACTCCCGAGTTCCCTAATCCTTACTTAATGCACACAACCAAAAATTATGCTGTTTTTCCATTTAGTGTGTTCAGAGAACACTGATTCATCTTTTGAACCACTTTCTCCATCAAAGCAGCCAAAACAAAGTCAACAAAGGAGAGTGTGGAAAGAAACAGATCAACTCATTGCTTCAAAAGTCTGAATATTTCACAAGAAATTGAAGCCTGACCCTGAGGACAAAGGACATCCTACCAAATGATCTGCTGCTATTAGAACTCCTCAAACCCAAGGTAATTTGGGCAGAAGAATGTCCAGCTACAGAGAGCAACAAGGAACTGGATTCTACTCAAGATGTCTCTGCAAAGACCTGTAAAGACACAGCCCAACCACATCTGTCAGACGAGATGGAGATTCTCAGAGCACACAGAGCACTGCTGGCATGAGGAACATGCTGGAGAGCTCATGGTGGCATCTCTTCCACAGATCTTCACTCCATACAGGGCCAAATCATCACTCCTTGTCCCTCTGAGGTGTTACCCAAACCTCTGAAAATCTCTGTGCTATGTGAGGGATCCTCAAATTGCTTTATTATTTCCATGGCTGAAGATCTGATTGACAGGGGAGCAGCAACTGCAATGTAGTTCCCTAAAAACCTCCTCAGTTTGAAATGCTCCAACGTTGTGTATTCTCCATTCCTCCAGACAAGCAAGTGAGAAGGATTCAGGTGTCAATAATTCTATTTCTCAAGCAGAGAAGTCTCAGTTTGTTCTGAGCAATGCTGCCACCACCACAGGCATCCAGCAAATATTACTGGACCTGCTGACAGCCTCACAGAATCCCCACTGCCAGGAGTTAAAAACACCTCTCCCAAATGGACCTGGTAAACTTTATCCTGCAGATTGACTGCTTGAGTCACTTTTATGACTGAGGGAAGCTGAGTGTAAGCACAGTTACAAATCACACCTGAACAACTGCTGCTCTGGCAAAAGAGAGGCAGCACAACTTGCCCGAGTCAGCAGAGCTCTGTCTGCTGGAACAGCTCACCTCTCCAAGTTCCAAACCAGCTGATCTGGCTGTTACAAAAGACACTGCACACAGTTCCAGAGAGGGGCAGGGAAAAAAAAAACAACTGGAGAGAAAAAAGGCCATGGACAGAACAGGTTATTCTGGAACCAAGCAGAGTATTTAGGCTGGATAAATTCTAGGATTCACTGATGATTTAGCATGTATCTGAGTTAAGGAAGCCATTAATATCTGTTAATGAGCACATTGGGCAAACAATCTGAGTCTGTCCTCCTCTGGCCCACCCTGCCCAGATGCAGATCTTCACAGCACTTTACAAATAACTGCACCTGTACATTGCTATTTGCAGGACTCCTGTTCAATGGATAGAGTTACCACAGAGTTAACATTTGATACCTGGAAGCGTTTTAAGCCGCTTCCACACAGGCTTTGCTACAGCAACTACAGAAGAATTTAACTGAACTCCAGAAAAAATAATCGGGTATTTCATCCTCTCCAGTGTGACAGAGCATCCAAGGCACACAGGCTCCTCCTTCAGCTTAGCTGGGTTCAAAAAAATCTTCATTAACAGGCAGAATTCCCCACAAAAAGACATGTAGGATTTTAGGACTCTGGAAATCTTTACTTTGATGAAGAGATGAAGCCTCTGAAGTCTTCAGGTGTTTGCCAAGCACTTCTTTAATGCTCTGCTGACATTACAGCTTGATCAATCCAAAGGTCCTTTCTCGATGGGGAGGGAAGAAGAGAGTCATTCCCCAAAAAATCCTAACAAAACTGTGCTGAAACCCCAGGAATTTCATCTTAGCTGTAGCAAGGGGTCTCTCCCAAAGGACAGTGTGATAAGGAATGTAAATCAGTGAATAGAAATTATCTAAGGCTCCATGGCAAAGCTTCCCTGCTCATCCCTGGCAGTGAGCTCAGCTCTGCTCCCTGGCACTGAAGCATCACTTCAAGGTGCAGGCAGATAATCACTTTAATGACCTTTTCTTTCTTCACACACAGCATTCGGGCAGAGACTGTCTGAGCCAGGAGAGCAGCACATTAAACCTCAGAACACTTCAGCAAAAGTGCGTTTCAGCAGCTCACAACTTGATTTTCAGGACAGGTTCCACTTAGAGATCATCACCTCCTGCAAAGCCTTCACTTTGAGTGTGAGCTGTTGTGAAGAATGTGCATTTTTGCTCCAATTATCTTCTCCTGCTTGAACAGCCAACCTCTCCACACCCCAAACAGGGCTGGGTTCTGAATTCAGTCAGAGTTTCTCTATTTCAGGAAGCAATCCATGCCCAGGTGCTTAATCACCCAGTCTGCTACTGGTGTTGCAGCTGCAGGAACTGGTTTCCACCCTATCAGATCCAGCCACTCTATGCCAAAAATGGCATCTCTGAGTTTTGTTTCTTTTTTCAAGAACCACTTCAATCTTGGGAAAAGCACCAGGTGTTTCAATACCTCATTTCTTCTGAACAAAATGTGTTTTTTTGATAGCTATTTTGACTAAAGACACTTGGTAATGTTTGAATGCTGCCACAATACGTGAAGAACAATGTTTAAGTTTATTGCAAACACTTCTGCATTTCTTTGATTTCCAGGACTGTCATGTTAGCAAGTATGTAATTTTATACATATAAAAATGACAGACAAGAGGTACTGAAGAGCAGCAATGCCCCAGTACAGAATTTAAACCTTGTTTCTCTATTTTCAGTCACACAATCTCATTAGTTTCAATTTTATCCACAGCTCAGCTGCAGGAATTGGTTTCATGGCAGGACTGCCTCAAAAATGCACAAATGTGGCAGTTTCATCCTAGGGACTTACCAGACTCACACCAGCACATTTGCATCACACACACAGAAAAAATATTTTAAAAGCTTCTAGACCACGTGGAAAAAAAAAACTGATGTGTCTCTTCAAATTCAGTTTTCAGTTATTACACAATTACATTTGAACATGTCACAACATTTCCCTTTGAAACCATAACCCAGAACCATCAAAAAGTCATCAGGAAACCTGAAGCCCCACCCCAGAGCACCCAGATAGTTCAGAAAATTGTGAGTTGGCAGTCCACAGCAGTCTGGGGTTACTGCTTGATTTAGACAAGGCATTTTGAGCTCACTGGTCCCTTCCTGGTACTCTGGACCAAATGTCTCAATGTAAACCCACTGGAGGAAGCCAGAGCAGTCACAATTTTCTGTTCCCAGTGTTGGAGGCATACAGAACAGAAGCAAACCCACAGCACTGTACCAGCTGCCACAGAGCAGAACCCAAAGTCTCTAGATCCTTGCCCGGTCAATGAGAATTATCCCTTAAAAAGTGTTAGGTCTAGGATTTTGGATTGCATTATATATTTATACATATATAAGGACATATATATGTATATATATAAATCAAAATAAATAAAAATGTCACATTCCCAACACCAAGTCAGTTTCTTGTTTTTGGAAAGTGGTTAATGCGGGAGCAAAAGATGCAGTGGTTAAAAATGACCCAATATCCCCAGAAGAAATGATATGAATAACAAGGACATTTTGGTATAAAGTTAGTAGTCAAATTCTCCAAGGACGTCTTTTGGTTTTGCTTTTGAATTTAAGAGCCAAATGTAGTTTTTAAACCACCTCCTTGATCTAACACTTGAAATTGCCGCCGTTGTCCAAATTCGTGGAATTTTTGTTTTTCCTGTAACGTCACTTGGTTCTTGGCTACTAACCTTTCATGTTACTCTTGGATTTGTCAGTTTGCTTGCCTGTGGGGGTTTGGGCCTGCTGCCCCTGCCCACTGGAAGAGGCTGCCTGCTGTGCTGCTTTCTGCTTTAACATTGTCCAGTCGAATGTGTAGTCATACTGGTGGTTCAAGGTCCTGCAAGAGAGGGAGATGTTCTGCTGTAACACACCCGAGCTAACACCAAGCCCTGCCTGGAATCCCAAAACTAGGGGATAGCTCCTTCCCTAAGCTGCTTTAGAGATTATGAATGGTATAGAAATGCTAAGTATTACTAACTTAAAGGGATTCTTGCAGCAAGCCCAAATGCCAGCCAGCAGAGTTTACTCATTGCTTACACAAAGGTCTGTGCTTGTGGAAGCAGCACTTCCTTCCCAGCCCAGCTCACCCACTGCCTGCACTCAGCTTCTGAGCATTTTTTTTTTTTTTATATAGATATAATTTCAAGGAAAGACTGCAGTATTGTACATCACTGAATAGGAATTCTTTGGATTCCAGAAACCTGAGGGGAGACTCCAGAGATCAGTACCAGCCCTTCTTTTGACAGATGCTGTTCACTACACAAGGTGGAATTTATGTTCCAGTTGCTCTAACGAGCTCAATGAAGCAGCACTATTCTCCTCCACTGAAATTTCTCTCCTGGGAACCACTGCTGGGCCCAGCACCAATTTCCAAATATAAAAAGCTTCAAAGACTTCTACCAAGGGGTCAACTTCTTATGGTACTTGCAACAGAACCTGAAGCATGGGCTCAACCCTGTGGTCACATCACACAATGCAAAAACAAGAGAATCTTTTCCCTTTATGTTTAACATTGAACAATAATTTTCGGGTCCTTTAAACAGCTTTTGAAGCTCTGAAATGAAAGGGAGTCCCAGAAGAACTCCCTATACCACACACACAGGAGCTGCTCTCTGCAGTGCCAGTCCCACAGAGCAGTTCCCAACTGGATCCCTGAGAAGTTTCTGTACTTTTCCACTTGGAGACTGACCTGAAAAGAATACGGAATAATTGCCTCAGGTACATGTAATCTGGTGCCTCTTCAAAGCGCAGGCCACGACAGTAGTTCAGATACATGGCAAATTCTGCAGGGAACCCCTGGAAATCAACAGTGTTAATCAAGCCATGGCTCGCAGCAAAAACCTTCTAACAAAGGCAAAAAGTGGTACATCTGTCTCTAACAGCAGAGGAAAACTGGCTGAAGATCATGAATTAATTCCACTTTGCCCCTAGTGTTAATGTGTTCTGTAGTTCAGTATGTGGATTTGCACAGGTCCACATTCCTTCCCCAGAACTGTTACCTCATGGGTGGTTTGCAAACATAAGCTCTCTGCTACCAGAACCTTCAACATTTAACTTATTTATAAAGCACACTACTCATCCTAATTAAACCTTGTTCTTATTAACTCTCTCAAATAATGATAATTATCTGGTAAGAGATTAATTCTTGTTTCCTTGATAATCTGCTTAAACATTGTAGAGACAAGGTCAGTTAATAAGCATTAAGTGTGAAAACTTAAATTATGAAAACTTGTTCAAAGATTTTCTGCTTTACATTTTTAAACATTTAATGCTGTATGAAAGCCTGCCTGTAACACGTAATAGCACACGGAATAGTGCTGTAAAAAATCATAGGGTGTAACATCCCTGGAAGTTCAAGGCCACACTGGATGGAGCTCTGAGCAACCTGGACTAGTGGAGGGTGTCCCTGTCCCCAGCAGGGGGTTGGAACTGGATGATTTTTAAGGTCCTTTCCAACCCAAACCATTCCATGAACAGTTCAGCAGCTTGGGAGATGCTGTCAGACTCTGAGGATAGAGATGTGCAGGACTGGAAAGTGCAATCCTTGGTGCTGCTGTCTGAAGGGCACAAGCCCTGTTGTGTTCTCAAGGATCTTTGTTAGGAAGCACTTGGATGCCACAGTGCAAGAGGAATCTTAAGACTCAAAGGAAAACCTTGGAAAAACAAAGATCACTTGCATCCAATTCCACTAGATCCACTACTTGAGTATGGGCAGACAATATGAACCCTCCTGGAGAGGCAGAAAGTGGATGTGGGCAAGCCAGACAGCTCCACCTTGGTTACTTATTTACTTCTGATGCAAACTTGCACTGTAAATGTTGAAAAACTGAACAAGCCTCGTGTAAGAGAGCTGGGAGCTCACACACCCAACAGTCACCAAGACCTGAATGATGGTGGCATGAACTTTGCCAAGGAGCAGCAGCAAATGCTGCCCTGTACACGCATTCCCAGTCTTGCTGGGTGGCCAAACACAAGGCACCCAGTGCCTGCCAAAACAGTATTATTCAGCAGCAAATGCCATGTGAGGCTATTTAATATATTGGCTCGAGTTTAGGGAAAAAAACAACAAACAACAAACCAAACAAGAAAAGAATTTCCATTTCACAGTGTGACATCATTTGGAAACTCTTACCTTACACAAAACCTCAACAGGAGTGGACATTTTCTTTTCACTAATCTTTTCATACTTTTGCTTCTTTGTTGCAGCCTGTGGAACATGTAGGTCACAATATAAGAGATATTGTGCAACACTGGATTAACAAGGACAGCAGCAAAAAAAAAATGACAAAAATCCTTTGGTCAACCCTAAGTATTTTATGTGAAATCTCCAAGTCCCACACACTTATTGCAAAGAGAATGAAGGTCAATCTGGTATTAAGATTTGGCCACAGTTTAATACCATTTGTCGCAGTCTAATGCTTCCATCACATGGCACAGCTCGTGTAGGTCTAGCTGCTGCTTTTGTGCATTAACCACAACAGACTTGCAGCTACATTTGCCAAAGTTGTATTAATTCCCTCTCAGTGCCCCATTCAGGGCTGCCTGGTGCTTCAGCACCCTTTACATTCATTTGCAGCTGAGGAGTTCCAGTGGTCCACAAGCTGCTGCCTTTTTAGAAACTGTGCAGCTGCAACACCATTGGAATTACACAACTCTCACACGAAGAAAGAAAAACAATTAAAACATGAAAACCAATCATTGGAGTCTGAATAAGTGAAACAAGAAATGTCTGCCACATTTGTAGCTGGCTCCCATACATGGAAATCCTGAACAAGCCTGCTGCAGTTAATAATTATTCAGCTGTGCCATAACCTGAAGATACCACTGAGGCTGAACTTGCCAGGCAAGAGATTATTTCCATGCTCTCTCCAGCAATTCAAAAAGCCACTAACAATGTTATTTTTTATTTCCCAAAGGGGCCTCAGCCTGCAACAGGACAATAACTGGCAAAGATGATGTCAGCTATTGTTTAGCATAGATTTTAAGACAAGTCCAACAATGCACATTTTGCCTGCTGCGTGAGAGGCAGAATCCACAGTCTATAAATATCAAGCTTTGGGAAAAGCTGCTTTGTACAACTGAGGCTAAACATTATACAAACCCACCTGACAGGCAGAAGCATGCTACCCAAACATGAAAAAAAAAATATTAAAAGGGTGGGGGAGGGAAAAAAAGGCATCATAACCTACCTTTAATCCTTGCCAAGGCAGACTGGTTCTGTTAAAGTACATCAATACATAGCCTAGAGACTCCATGTCATCCCGACGACTGCAGGAGAAAAAACACAAGGAATTACAAATTCTGGCATTTCTTACTTTATTCCACAGTGTTAGCATTCAGTAATTTAAATTAAAAAAATAGTTCAGGAATAAAGCCTAACAGAACCCTAAGACAGGAAGAGATCCTATTCATTTTTTAAGCAAGGAATATGCTGTAGGTATTGTGTGTTCTAAGCTTCCATCTGCAATTACACTGATATGGGAAACAAAAACTTTGGAAAATGAAAAGAAAAGAAACAAGAAATGTCCTTCCTGCCTTCTTAAGTAACTTGGGTAGAAACTGAAGATTTTCCTGCAGGAACCATGGAATGCATTGTAAGAGAGAATGAGGTTAATGAGGTCAGTAAGGCTGTAACATCTTGTCAGTCACATTTTTCCCTGAACCTTGGCTCAGTCTGACATCAATCCTGACCACCTGGTCCCTAAGGGGCATTGCTCCTTTCTTCCTTGCCTTCTGTCAAAACCCCCTGAGCTGCCTCTGACTTTAAAAGGCAGCAATATTTATGAATCAATCTGAGAGGTGCCTCTGCCTTCTTCCCATGAAAACCTGTTCCAAGGCAGCAGAACTCCAAAGTGATCCAGCACAGACCTCACTGGGAACTGGCACAAACTCTCATGCATAAGGCTTCAAATGCTTTCTGCCCTGCACATGTTCCACCGCCCCACTCTGGCCACATGAGCACCACTGTACTTTGCTCACAGCTTTCCTGAGCACCAAGAGCAGCACAGTTCACTGGAGTGGAAAACACACTCCAGGATTTTTTTTTTTTTTCCTCTTGGCAAAGTTGCCTCTTCCCAGCTGTGGTAAAATCCGATTTTTCCTCTAACTGCCCCTCTGCAGCTGACATCTATTTAATATGAGGCAAAAAAGTAACTTCTTTTTCTCCTCCCTGCTCCCTTATGGGAACAAGCTGGTGGGTTTTGCTGCTGCTCTCTCACACAAAAAAGGATTTACAGGATGGCAGGACAGACTCCACATCTCCTACCCCAACAAGGATCAAAAGGCTGACAGTGGAATTGCAAACAGGATTACACAAAAAGGTGAGGGGGAAAACAGTTCCCCAGAAGTGGGAACAGGCTCTAACCTGATCTATCTGCAGATCTTGGTAGGAGAAGAAAGGAGTTGGTGATGTTTTTGTGTTCTAGCCCAGCCAATAGAACAGAACAGCCTGGCACCCCCTCACTCATGGGCCAGCCCTGTGACCCTTTGGGGAACAAAGCAAAGCCATCCCAGGGGAAAATCAGCTTGGCTCCCTAAAGCTTTTAGCACAAGGCCAGAAAAGCTCTGCCGTGCCCAGGGAAGAGGGGATTGGTTCCCTCCCCTTAGATCATCTCAGCTGCAACATGAAACCGCAGACAAAGGGCTGAAAAATGATACTGAGCCCACAGATTCCAGTCTGCAAAACTTGCTAATTCCATTAGAACTGCAGATTCTAATCACCAACAGCATTCAGTGGCCCTGTACAGGGCCATGACATAAAATTATGTTTTCTGAGAAGGCAGTGGTAAATTCAGAGGCAATAAAGGATTAAGAGTATCCATCCCCCATCCAGCTCATTGTTTCAATGTTTAAATGCCACGATCTTGTAGTAGGAAACATTTAGTTCTGTAAATCTGTAATGGGTACATTTTTACAATATATTGATAAAAGTAGTTTTCAGGATTTGGAAAACAGGACAATGCTCTCCATTATTAAGATAAATACCACTGCAAACAGCTCTTTGAGCATAGCTGTCATTACCTGTAGGAAAACATGTTCTCTAACAGTTAAAAGTACAGGAGTAGAGGTTGAAATATTCTGCCATAAGCTCCAGAACTGGTTTCTCTTGATTACAGGAATGCATTACTTCTTTGCTTCACTGCTAGCTTGACCTAGACAGTTTAGCAGCTTTTAGCAAGCACCAACCTACATTTCTAATTATAACAGAATTCCCATTACCATCAGATATGGTGTAAAATCCAACTAAATTCAATTTTTGGTGCCCAACTAAATTCTAAAGCAACATCCTTTGGAGATCCCTCCTTTACTCTCAGGTGCAAGCACAGATACTCCTTTACCAGAACTCCTTGGGATCTGTGAAATGCATTTATTTCAGAAGTGACACCTGTCATTATCTCCCTGAGCCACATGCCAAACTGGCTTAAATAATGGCACTGACAGACAATAAAATACCCAGAAGGAACCTTAAGGAAATTAAAGTAAAAAATGAAACATGGAGCATTTTAAAGCATCATTTGTGGGTTACATGTTCTGTTGAAGTTGACCATGAGAAATTCTGTCATTTCCACCTTGGTTAACACAAAGGTCAGAGGCACAGACATTCCTGGAAACTTTAACTATCCAAGAGAGGTAAAGCCACACTCTTCAGTCATCCAATACAATTTTTAGGCACAGATGTAAGGAAGAGAGGCATCCCTTGATATCCCATAGATACCTTATACTTCCAAACAACCTGAAGTTCTCTCTCCACTAGAAAATACTAGGATTCTGTAGGAAGAAAATGCCTTTGATCCAGAAGATAAAAATGTGTTTGTTGATTAAGCAAAGCTCCAATAAATATATCCACACACACGTGTAAATATGGACATGAAACTAAAATACCGTGTGACTGAAGGTATGTAAGTCTTGCTCGCAGGCAAAAGGAGAAATAATGGTTTATTAAGTTGGAGAGTGAGAAAACAGGCCAGACACCAGCTTTAGAACACCCTTTCTGCTTCCAGAAAGGCCTCTCAAGCCAGTCAGCAGTGCTGCCAACAGGTACCAACACATCAGCAAAGTGCACCATTTTATGTGTCAAGGGCCTCTGACAGACCCACATCAAAGTGTGGCTTAGCCTTTAAAAAGCCAAAATAATATGCAGAACATCCACTTGACGTCTGCAAGACACACAGTCTCTTCAAGAAGCAAATTAGGTGCTTGGATTTTCCCCCCTATCCCTGCACAGGCAGCCAAAAGGAAGGACACTTGCAAGGAGATGGATACACTTTTCATACAAAATGAGTTCAGACTCCCCAGAAGTTTGCAAAGATCACCCTGCACCCTTCCAGAACGTTGCACTCACCTCTGCTCAATGCCAAGGTGTGCATTGATGCTGGCATATCGAGCTGTGCCAGTGAGATTTTTGTCTTCTCTGTATGGTATGTGTTGCCTTGTCCTGTTGTCCCGGTACTTTTTGGCCAAACCAAAGTCAATAAGGAATAACTTCAAGAGAAATGAAAACAGGTTAGATTACTGGCCAATTCCCCAAATTCCCAACTTCTTTCACTAGGCATTAGCTATGTTTTTAAGACACCCAGACAATGTAACAGCCTACAGTTAAAAGAAGCAAAGTAACAGTGCAGAGGCGCAACCAGCTTTAACTAGTCAGTTAAAAACTCAATGGTGAATTAGTTCAAGCCTTTTCTCAATCCCTTGCAATGGATTAGGTGGTGCTACTCAGCCTCTGGAGCTTAGTTCTACCACTATTTTCTATCCCTACAGCAGTCTGATGACTGCAGTGCACTGCTGAGGGAGGAAGATGTGTGAAAGCACATCCCAGACCCCACTGGCACCAGAGCAGGGCACACACACGGAGTGAAGGGCAGCTCAATGCACGAGGCAACATCCTGCAACCTCCTGTCCCAAAGAACAGTGGCCATTCTGCAGAGCACAAGGCCAAAACCCTCCCCAGCAAACAAGACAGCTTGTTCTTGGCTCACTTGAAGGCTCCCAGAACACTGCCACAGCAGCAGGACAAACGTGCTGGTTTTAACACAGCCAGGAAGCTGGAGCCAAGGAATGGATCCAATTTGGGTTTCTAATAACCAAGCTTGCCCAATGATTTGGTATTTAGCAACCTGAGTGTGGTAATTAGTATGGGGTAATCAGTGTGCTGCCAGCCAGCCCACCTACAAAGGGTCATCCAGGCTGTACTTTCTTGGGCAAGATTTAAGGACCTGGCAAAAAAAGCTGAGGCAGAAAGAAGTAAATAAAGAACCTTTCAAATTCTAGCACTCAGACTTCAAGCTACAAATCCTGATTCCAACACTGAATTAATGCTACAGGATAAAGAAATACAATCCCTAGAGACTGATCAGCACTACAAAACTAACTTGGGAGGCAGCAGAACATCATGGAAAGAAAATATTTAAAGTCTGATAAAGTCTCAGTAAAAACCAACTCAGTATCACCTTAAGGTTGACTTCAGAACTGAAGATGTATCTTTAAAGTCAAACTGGAGACTGAAATACATCCAATGCTGAAATAGGATGGGGGTATCACTGGCACACTGGAAGTGCTGTGAACAAGGAATTTCAGCTCTGCATCAAGTATACAAGATACTGAAAGTTTTTGAATTGCAGAGTAGCTACGGTTCAGAATTCTGATTCAAGAAGATTTACCAACTATAGTAGCTTAGACAGGAAAAAGCAAAGTTAAAATCCTCTTAAACTATTGGTGTCAGAGCAGAAAACCTGGGGTTGAAGTCTTGCCACGTTTTACGTGCAAACACAAGGCACTGCAGTGCTACAATTTCTGTTCAGGTGGAAAGAATCCTGAAAGCCCAGAATGCTTGGAGCAAGGGACATAAACCCAAGTTTTTAAATCAACTCCACTGCTTAGACAGCTCAGCAAGGTGTAGGTCTTGGCTGTGCTGCACCCAGTACAGGCAGTGAGCACGGATATGCTCCTAGCTACCAGGAAATATTTGATATTGAATCCCAAAGCAGACAGTATAAAGCTTTACGTGACTGCTGTGCTGTGACTTTCCTAGAAGCAAAGCCTGACCTCGAATGCAATCCCTCATTTTCTGACTTGGTCCACAACACAGACCTGTAACTGGCTATTATTTTTGAGCAGCAGCTTCCCTGGGGAGGTTTGCTCTCTTCCCTAGCTCAGGATCAGTCTGTATTTCCCTGTGGATGGGTTGAAGGCAAAGGAGTGAGTCCCTCCTGGAAAGAATTAAGCTGGGAGACACAGCCCAATTTGGATGAGCACAGAACGTCCCAGTGCCAGTTCCCAGATAACCTCACACCACCTTCATTCTGTTTGTTGCACTATCAGCAGGAAACTGGAGAAGTAGGGCATAATTTTTGCCAAGAGCAGCTAGAGAAGTAGATCAAAGTCTGTGCCTCTGATAAGAAAGTTTCAGAAGCAGACAACAGAAGCCTGTCAGCTTGTGTACAGCAGGAATCCGCCTGGGATTTAATCTGTGGAGACTGCTGTGGAAAGCCATGGACCAATGGCCAAGCTCCTGAGCAGTGATTCATATTCTGCAATTTCCAGCTGTCCTGCTACCAACTGGCAAATGTGCTCCTCTCTCTGCAATTCATCTTCTCTTCAAGAGTCAGAAATATGACATTAGACACTACAAGATAAGCTCCTGCTTCTCCAAGACACAACTTATTGGAGTAATTTCAGGTTTTAAGCACAATGGATGAAAATATTAAGTCTTCATTACACATTTGGGGTTATTTTGAAGGGAGAACTGCACGGGGAGGAGTCTGGCTGAAGTGATAACAGAACTTCTCCACATGCATCCATATGAACTGCAGGAAACCTTCAGCAAGGCAAGCAGGAGCTCTACTATTTCATGTCTATCCTTCACCACATTTTTAGGAGATTGCCTTTTGAGTTGGAAAGACCACAAATAAAACCTGCACCTGAAATCAAGCACGTACATTTAGCCCTATCAAAGTTTAGAAATAATTCCACAATTTAAACAAGCGCCACAGGGAAACATCTTAGTAATGTTACATGTTTGCCAAGTATGTCTGAATAATGCCAACATAAGAGGTGCTTTTGCAAGGTCTACATTCTCCAGAAAAACGAAATAAAAAACAAAAAATAAACCAAACAAAAAAAAAAAAAAAACCAAAACAAAAAATAAAGCACATGAATTTGGGGTTGAGGTTGGAATAGGAGACAGTTCAGACCTGGTTTAATCCTGAGAAAGATGGGTCCTGAGAAGTACTAACAGTCATGCTTCTTTTCCTCTTCCCCACTGGAGATTCTAAACACTGAACAAACAATAGAGGGTGGCAGTGCATCAAACAGTCTTGCTTACATTGCAACATTGGCCGGCGCAGACAGGCAACACCGAGGCGTTCGAGAAAGAACAGGGTAGCCAAATGCCATCCTTCTTCCACCAAGCACTGTACTTTTCAAAAAAACTGTATCTTTCCATCTTTTTTTTTTTTTTTGAGTCATATTTTGATTATTTCTAGTAGTATTTTTTTTGTTTTCCAAGGAGAAAATTTGACAGATGGGACAAGGTGAATTTCAACTGTGAGCCGCTTCAAAATGGCACTGCCTTAACCAGGGATAGCAATGGTGACATTTGGCTCTATTAAAAAAGAAATTCAAGTTTTTGCTTACAAAAGCAGCCTTTGGTTCCACAAACTGCCCTTCCCCCGTAAGATATTTAGAAAAAGTAAATCTTCAGTAAGGAAGAGGTAGAAGGCATTTAGTCACCTTAAAGTTTACTTTCATAAGCATGCAGGGCTTATTTCTAGCAGAGCTGGAAATTCATCTTTTAAGGTGGGAGCAAAATTTCTCCCCAATCACCAAATTAAAATTTGGGGGGAAAAAAATCAATTTTTTTTTTTTTAATATAACTGACAGGAAGCTACTGGAACAAGATTACCATGCTGTTCTAGTCTTTGTGGCTGATTTTCTTTGAACTGTGTAGAGTCATCTCTAAAAACCCCAAAACTACACTTGGTTACAAAAAGAAACATTAAATATTGTACGGTGGCAAATGTTTCCTAGATAAAACACTTGATTCCAAAGTGAAGGAACCCATTTTGTATTTTGCTCATGTAAAACTATTAATTTGCACTTGGGTCAGGAACTACCTCGCTAACCCCCTGAAGCATAAGTGAAGCCCATGCCCACAGTGCTTTACCACCATATCATTGCATGGCTCCCTAAAGGGGAAAAAATCAAATGGTTTGTAGGCAACTCTGTCTTTGATTTCAGCTGATGCAAATCTAATGTGTTCCTCTTCTAGAGTAAGCAGAGCAGCAATTTCTAGGCCATTAATCCACACCAAGATGAACTGGAGTGCAGCAATGCCAACCTAGCATGACTGTGCAAAAGTATAGAAAAATGGCCCAAAAAGAACAATTGGAAATCAGAAACTAAAACTAGGAAAAAACCAAAATAAAAGTTTTCAAGTTCTACTTTGAGTCATGCCAGAGAATTAAGGAGCCTAAACTGCTCAACACAGCAGAGAAAAATAGAGCTGTACAGAGGGAAAGTATGAAACTTGGGAACAAACAAAGTTTAACAGCAACAGGATTACATAAAGACTGCCTTTCAGCTGGAATTACAAGTTTTTCCAACACTGGTTGTCTCTAAACACTCAGTGCATTGCACCTCTTCAGACAAGAGCTGTTATCTCACATTATCCAAGCTTTCCCCTTCTAATGCTCATGGCCCTGACGTTGGCATTCATACAGGCAAACAAAGGTAAACATTTTGATTATTGGTAGTGCCTAACCAGATGAGACATCCTGGGATGGCATCTAGAGAAGATAAGTGGGAATCTTGCTTCCAATAAACAGCTTGATCACATACATTTGTCCTGAAGTTAATTTCTAATCAGTAGCATGCTTAATGCATTGCCAATGCTGCCTGTCTGCCCGAGCTCGACATACAAATTGCAGGATTAAGCATATTTCACTCAAGAAAACTAAAAATAAAATTAAAAAGTTGCCTTCCAGGCAGGAAACATGCACTTCTGACTATGTTTACCCATCCCAAAAAGTGTAACAACCTCAGCCCACCCCCCACCCACCCTCAGCTTCCCCCCCCCCCCCCCCCGACAAAGTAAACTGAGACAAAAATTTTGTTGTATAGCAGGTATTCTACAGCTTAACGGTTTTCCATCAACATAATTGCATAATTTATTTTATTTATAAAGGCATCTGCATGTTGGCTCTTGGTCTTATCCACAATTCTGATGGTTGAAGAGACTTTACCAGTCTGTCACTGCAAGGTTTAAAGCCCTGCTGACTGGTAGGTCAGGAGCTCCCGCGTTGCACAAATTGTTTTCATCCTAGGAGGTCAGCCCCAAAGCCAAAGGTAAGATTTGACTTTATCATAGAGGAATAAAATGCTATGACAACAGACATCTTGAGAGAAGTAGTCAAGTATTCTCTAGGGTTAGTTTATAACCTTGTTGCAAGTCCAGAAATCATCTTGCAATCAAGTGCATCTCCCAGAGTGGGAGAGAGATCCACAGAGTTTACAAGTGGACACCAAGAAAACCAAGTTCTCACACCCAAGAACTGTGGTTTAGCATCCAAAATAGCAGTTTTAGCAATGGATTTTACAAAAGTTGTGCAGCTGGAATCAAATCACACAGGCATTCCCTCTGCAGCTTGGAAACAAAGAGCTTTGGACTAACCTTATTACAATGACGCCCAATACCCATTAGGAAGTTATCTGGTTTAATGTCTCTGTGTATAAAATTCTTTGTGTGCACATATTCAATTCTACTGATCATCTGTAAAAAAAATCAGCAACATGTAAGATTTCAAAGAGAGCAAGACATTTCAATAAACCTTCAATGAAAGCATGAATTTTTAGTGTTACCTTCCTCTGCAACTTCAGTTTATGTGTTTGCTTAATGAAAACAATTTTTTTAAAATGCTGTCTCAGTATTTTCTTTTTATGTTAAAATTCCACAATCTTGGTCAGAACCTGCCAGATTAAATATCTGAGTAATTCCCAGATATTGAAGTTCATGTTTCTAACTATAGCATCTTATTAAAAAGTAATTGTTTTTCATTATTTCAAAGGTTTTATAGCTACCACAAGCCAATTTTAAAGCTCATTCCCTCCCCCTGTCCCAGTTATTCATTCATCTGGTTATTCATTCATCAAACATCACTTTTCCAGGTAACAGTTTTCATGGAGCAAGTTACAAGTCGATGGTGGCCCATGGTGCCATATCTAGGCTACCCTGAGCCCAGAATATCTGGAGACATGGAGAAAGCCTGGCACATCTGTGTCCTAACACAGGACCAGCCCATTTCCTGTGGGTGAGATCACGGCCCGTGGTGATGTGGCACAGCTCTGCAGCTCCTCAAACCCTCCTCTTGCAGGCTTGAGTTGTTACATCACATCCCTGACAGCTGGGCTGTGCCCTAAAAGCCAACCTGAGCACTGCTATCCTCCATTTCTGCCTGTTTCCCAGATGACAGAAAATTAATGTTTATCATCCTAAGGAATACTGCACAAGCCCCTGGTGGACTCCCTGGAGGTGCTGTCACACCCAGACTCTAAGTGAGCAGGCAAATGGCTCTCTAAGGCAAGCACATCACCCTCTCAGGGCAGCTGAGAACAGGGACAGCTGACCTTGTCTCCAGACAAATGCTTTCAGCTTCCTTGGCCAAGAGCCTGGGATTCTACGAGCATCTGGCCAAGTGACAACTTGGTACTGATATCTATTATGTAATATTAGATGAAATTTCAACTACCATTGAAAAATTCAACTTGAAAAACCCTCAATGCTTTTCAAGGGGCTGAAAGCAGCACAATCAAGCCATTTATTAAGCAGTAAGAAATAAATATGGCTGCTCATTTCAAATGCTGTATTCTCACTACCAAGTTGGAAAAACATCAACTGCTATAAAAAAAGACTTAAGAGTTTTAGAGGCCTTGATTATGTTGGAGGTAGAGTGGCATCTCATCTCCACTAACAGCTTTAAGAAGTGTCTGTGAGGACTAAACAAGCAAGGCAGTTAATTATTATTAGCTCACTGTCTGGTCCTAGTGATGCCTTGCATCATTTGTCCTTGGTCCCCAGCTGGGAAGGAATTGTTTTGTCTCCTTGCCCTGTGAAGAGAGCTCACCATCCCCTGATATGAAGCTCAGAACTACACACTAAAGCAGCAGAGAATCTGAAAAATATAAAACTAAAACCTGAGGCATCACTTGAGGCTACAGGAGGGTGTGAGAGCACAGGGACAGACTTGCATGTTGTCACCACAGGTCCCACTGACTTAGATCACCCACAACTGGAGAGTGTTTCAGCCCCCCCACCACAGCCCCTGTGCTGATACTGGCAGTGAATCCACCCAAATTAGTCTGAATATTTTAATGAAGTTGCCCTTAAAGCAGCAGCACAAAGGAGCTGGCAGCTGCAGTGCCCTTCCGCTCGGTGCATTTTGTAGGGCAGAGCACACAGAAACCACCATTACTTTGTCCTCATTTAGGTCAAATGCTCACTTAGTGTATAAAACACTGCATTAATTATTTAAGGCACTCTGCAGGAATCCCTCAGGGCTCTGAAGCTGAGGTGTGCACATACCTGGTCTGCTAGCATAAGTACTGTTTTCATCGTAAACCTGCGAGAACAGAAGTTGAAGAGGTCTTCCAGGCTGGGCCCCAGAAGATCCATGACTAGAACATTGTAGTCCTTTTCTTGACCATACCACCTGCAAGAAAGGAAATGATCCAGCATTATTGGCAGGAATCCTGATGCAGTCCAGAGTACCCTCAGTGCTCTCAGCTGCAAGGGCATGTTGCTTACTAATGTTCCATCTTGAAAGCTAATGAGAAATTAATGCTGGCAATATCTTGTTTTTCCTGGAAACAAAAGTCTGAGCACAAACCAGAACTCACAAGTTGGCCGTTCTCCCTGAAGAGAAACCACTACTCCACTTCAACAACCAAAATACCAAACATCAGAATGAAAATGCAATCAAAGCAGCAGTGCCCTTATCCTGAGGGGTGTGTACAGCACCTGGACTGAAATTCCTCTGTAAGACACCTTACTTTCATTGCTCCTGCATCATTTCACATCACAAAATCATCTTGACACGCCTTAGGCTTTGTTTTCAGATCTGACTTCTCTGCACCAGACCAAAGCAGTTCACTCACATATTTTTTTCATTTATTTCTCAATTTAAAAAAAGCAATCAAATTCTATTTCCAATTAAGTCAAAGACAAAGGCTCTTTATCAGGATTTTAATATCATAGAGAAAGCTAAAGTAGAAACACAACAAAACATTAATTGCAGCTATATTGTGATAGTAACCTTTAAGTGCCTAATACATTTTGGACAAAAATAAAGTCTAACAATGCTGTGAGGACAAGCAGAAGTCCTTCTATGGATATTTTCCTTTCCAATCCATGTTTAAGATTTCCATCATAGCCCTGCTTTATTGCATCTGCAGCTGAGGGTGGTATCTCCCCACCTAAGCTCCTGAGCAGAGCTGGAGTCCTGGACTCCTGCACATCTCAGCTGTGAATCTCCACCCTTCAAAGACAGGGCTGGAATATTCTCCTCTCCAGTCCTTCTGCACACCCAGATAACTACAGTTAAGTGACAGCTGTGTGAGAAAAGCTCTTTTGAAGCTGACATGACACCTGTTTGATCAGAAGGCTGCAATTTTGCCTTTTCTAAGCTCCTGGTTCTTACATCAAGGACCTTCAGCCAGTAGTCCAGGGAGAATTTCCCTCAATTTCCCAACAACAGTGGCATGGACAAGGTACCCCCATGGATGCGCCTCATAAGAAGAGCATGCAGATGGAAAAAAAAATAACTCAAGATTCAGCTAAAGCAGCAGTTGGGGCTTAAATATCTGTACAGACACTGTATTTCCACTTTAGGCAATGACTTCAGTACACCAATGCATGGTTGTCTAGAAAACAGTTACCACTGATAAAGTCAACAAATTCCTAGGTACTCACAGGATTCCAAGCTTAGCTTAGCTGGGATAGTACAATAAAATGTTTACAAAGCCAGACAGAAAAGATTCTATATTTGGCTTTGTTTCAGGAACTACAGGCCTGTACCTTCCCACTGTCTGGATCCTAGGAGAAAACATGCCCTTCATTTCTGCATTGTTATAAATCTGATTAAAATCATAAATGAGCTGTGGCTCACACTCCCTGTTTTACACATCAGCCAAGACCTTTATAGATTCCCCGCATCAAACTGGGATGCAGAAAATATGTATTTTGAAAGGAATCATTCAAATGAAATGTCAACAGAACAGCTCTGTAAACAACTCCAGGGGTCACAGGTGAAAATTAAACATTATGGTCACCTAAAGTAATGAAAATGGGAGCAAATGATCTGCCTAGATATGCTGTCCTATGAAATACAGGTTCGTTGAGAAAAAAAAAAAAATTAGTGAGTAATGGGCTGAAATGAAGAATTTTAAGGAGTAAATCAAGACCTAGATAAAGTACTATTTTCTTCAAGGGATGGAATTCTAATTGAGATGCTGAGTGTAATTGTTCAGCACAGCAATGGTTCAATGCCCAAGAGATGCAGTGAAGGGAAAGAAATCAAAGACCAGCCTTCAGTGGAGCTGAAGAAAATTGAGTCCCAGCCTCACAGACAAGGTGGAGCTGATGCAAAGGAATCCCACCCTGGAAGGTGCCTTTTAAAAACCTTTTTGTTCCTCCACAGGGATCTGTCTGCTGAGTAAGTGCAGTAATGCAGGATGATTGCACAACCTCTGTTTGGCCTAATTCTAAGTATGAACAAGAAAATCCTCCTCTCCTGACCATTCTGCTCTGGTGGAAAGCGCATTCAATTCTCCAAGAAAAAGAAATAAGTCAGAACCCCTTAATATTTCATTTTCACATTTACCTTCCTGTAATTCCTCACTGAAGACTGTGACACCCATTCATTTCACTTCTGGCAACTGGAACTTCTTCCAAGGTATCAGTGTTTTATTTACCTTGCTAACACTCCAAGTTAAGTTTTCATTTTCCTTGGAACACTTCCAGGGAAAATGGGATTAAGAAGTAAAGCAACATCATGTCCACTCAAGGTGTAGGAGCTGCTACTGTTGGCAGCTCTGAATGAAAGAACATTACAAGTCTTGACTTTTCTTAAGAAAATTTGGATATTAGGATATATAAAAGCTGGTGTCCCAAAAGGAGATCTTCGCAAGTTCTTATACTGCATCAGCAGGGAAACTTTGAATTATCTACTAATAAGAAATGATTCATACAAAGCCCTGGGCAACTATTAGGTGGCACTGGCATCTCAGAATACAAGTGTGCCCACATGCCTGAGAGATCCAGGGACTTCCATCAGCACACTTGAAATCCTTTCCCTCATCATAAAGTTGAGGAAGCAACACAAGTAAGGGAGTTTTGCAGTGAAAATTGGGAGCAAGAGATTGAATTATTTGAGAGCCATTTTCCGTGGGTAATTTACTCGATTTAATTACATATAATGTATTATTTCAAGAAGAGAAGCTTCCTTACTAGAAAAATTTCCCCTGATCTTTCTCTAATTGATTCCTACTGTGCTTTAATCCTTACATAAAACATTAACAGAACAGAATCAGGAGGAATAGTTGAGTGTACCCTTGAACAGGCAGTGTCACATCTGATACAGATGTCACAAACCTACTTGAGCTTCAAGGTGTGCCCAAGCTCCCATGCAGGAAAATGCTTCATCACTCTCCCTTCCCTCGTCTGCTTGAAGCTACATAATCAAAGTATTCAATTAGTCAGAATACAGTAAACCTCTTTTATGAAGCTTTCTATCAGAGCATGGTCAAAGGCTGAGCACAGCAATCTGAATTTGACTTCAGTGACTTGTCTGCGTGAAAGACCAAGAGTGGTCACGTCCCAAGTTTCCAAATCATGTGAGAGCCTCGTCTACAATCCCAGCATAAACACAAAGCTGAAATTTTCTAACATCTTGGATTTCAGCATTTGAGCTCTGTGGGAACATCTAAGTCACACCAAACAGCAGTTTGAGAGGTTAGTTTCTAAATAATACACAATAAAGCAGGTATGATGTCAGGTCACATGCAGAGTGGATGTTTACTTGAACGAACATGGGGTGGGATTTTAAGTTCTCCTCACTAACCTTGAGACAAGGAAGTGAACTCTTGATGCATATCTAGTACAACACTGTAGTCAGCTCTACCCAAACTTAAAATCCTTTTGCCTTTTCAGAGCTGCATCTTTCAAAAAAATCAATGATTGCTATTTCAGCAACTGTGTATTTTGTAAATAACGTCAAGGACAAAAGAAATGTATGAGGAAGTGTTTTTTAATAGCTTGGGTTGTTTTGTTTGCATTTTTTATTTGTTTTACCTAAGAAAACATTTCATTTGGTTATTAATAGTATTTTTTCACATCTTCCTTTGAAAGGGTCAAACAGAACTAGGCAAACTAGCAGAGAAAGGGGGTGAAGGGCTAACAGAATCACACAAATTCCAGCTCAGTTTCACACTACTGTGTCACTCACACAATCCCAATCAAAACCCAACAGTTTTATTCACTACACTGGCAATTATAATAATTACGAGGTAACAAGCCCAGCACAAGTACCCAAAATGTGTGAGAAAGAATGAAAAGGATTCAGGAGATTCACGATAAAAAAAAAAAACAAACAACAAACCAAATAAATGAATTCAGATCAAGATTGAAGAAATTACTAAATTAGTAAATGACAGCTGTAAGCCACTGCCAAAGAAACCCCAAATCCCAGAATTCTGAAGACATGGAGGCAATAAAGGCACCTCACTTTGCCTACAGCTCATATGAAAACCAGAACATGAGCGTAATGTCACAAAAAACTGTTCCCACCACCAGACAAACCATGACAAGATCATTTTGTTCCAACTTAATAAAAGCTCTCCTCAATCAACACCTGCCTTGCCAGGTAAGCCATCCTCACTAAAGGCTTCTGTCAGCTCCATCACTGACTATTCCCACAGGGGCTCTGGCAAGCTGGAATTGCAAACAGAGATACAGGAGGCTGTGTTTGGTCAGACAAAAAAAACACCTGGTGCCTCACTGCAGGGAAGGACAATTCTTCCAACACTGAATATTTAAACTCAAACCTTTACACTACCAGAAACTTTTATACCCCATTACAAAAAGGGTGATTTTGACTTCTTTGACATTAAATAAACTTTGGCCACTTTCATAAATTATGGTGTGTGACCCTATGATTACTCTGTGTAATCCTATGTAATTAAGTTTCTCAGCACTTGTGTTTTTAAGCAACAAGTGAAAGAGTTCTCTTGACAGAAATGGAGATTGTCAGAAGAACTGAAGTGTTTTAAAAAGCTGTTAGAACAAAAATGTAAGGTGAAAAAGCAAGCTGAAAGAAACTTGCTAACAGAGTTACCTGAGATCACCTAATTAGCAAGTTTGACAAGTCAGCAGGCACATGAGGGGGAATATGCAAGTCTAGAAAGCCTCATGGACAAAAAGGATTCAGACATCCCACAGAAATCCAAATGGCACTGATGTGGTGAACACTCTGGAACTGTATTCCAACCCTGCCAGCCCTAAGTCACTCACACAAAAGTCTCTGAACTGGGCATTAGTCAGATGATGGCACTAAAGAGAGAACACTGACCTCCCTGTAATTACATAGCTCTGATAGCCCTGAAAAATCCCAAGTTATCCTCACAGGAAAGGTGCAGCTGTCCCACACACAGAACCTGTGAACTGGGATCACTGCTGCAAGCTCTGTCACCAATTCAGGAAAGGAAACCCAAATCCCAGCAAGGGCAGAAGAGACTTCACAGAAAATGGGAAGTTGTGGCCTCTGCAACCATTTACTCAAACAGCTCAGGAAGGCAGTTATGGAGTTATGCAATTAGTCATTATAGATACAGGAGGATGGGGAAAAGGAAAATGTTTTTAACAAAAATCAGGGAAAAAAGGAACTGGCAGTTGACTGCCTGTGGGTACAAGCATTATCTTCAGGCACTCTGGCTCTGTGTCCAACAACACAATCCTGAGCACTGCCCTGCTGGCCTATAAAGTTGTGACGTTGCATCTGTCTGATTCAGACCCTTCTGCTCCCATGTTCCCAGCACAGACATCTCCTGACAAAAATGACAGTGTAGACAAATTGGAAAGTTAATTATGCCTGTAAAAATGCACTGAGTCTTACAGACACTGAAGCAACACATAAGAGAAAGGTAATCCATCAGGGATTCATTTCTAAATTGACACATATTTTATATTTCTGCTTTATCTCCCCTGAACCTGGAAAAGCACTTAACTGCTAACCAGCTAGGAGTAATATAAATGAACTTCACATAATATGGCATGACTGAAATCCTGAAGTGCAATATTTAGCAGATGTCACCTAACGTTAGTTGCCATGGAGAGCATGAATTAGGCCACCCAAGTACTAAATAAAGCAACAGCCATGAACACCCTACGCTATGGAATTGGCTCCACTCTATAAATAAAATTCTGGATCACTTTTTGTACAGTTCTGAGAGCAATCCACGAAGGATGCCAGCACAACTCATCCCTCAGCAAGGAGGTGGCTTCATCTGCCCAGTGTGATGCTGCAAGCATGCAGCACCCTGTTCTGCTGAGCTGTTCAATAAACTCCATTAACACCTGGGAGGAAGTCAGGAAAGTCAGGAATTGCAGTTCAGTGAGAAGGTGAACCATTAATCCACAGTGGGGACAGCAAACATCACTGAGAAAAAGAATATTCTAGTATTATCTCTGCTGATCATTTGTTTCAAACAGGAGTAACACTGACCTCAAACTCCAAAAATTGAGTTAAGGCAAGGAGAAAAAAATTCTAACTTTGATCTCTCTTGGATGCTTTGAAAAAATCCACAAAGACCAACTAAGACAAGAGTTTAGACTGCTAAAAAACAGGCAATAAATTTTATTTACATATATTTATTTTCTTAATAAAGGAACCATAGGTATCAATTTAAAATATTATCTTTCATTAGATTTAGAGGCACCAGAGACTTCTGGTTACCTATGAAATCATCCTACCCTTCAATATGCTAATAACTTAGTTAATTCATAGTAGGACTTATTGATAGAACCCTTTTTTCTGGAGGGGGAGTGGGGTTTCTTGTGGGTTTATTTAGTGGTTTTCTGGTTTTCTCATGGTGGTTTGGGTGTTTTTGGTGGTTGGTCAGGGGTTTTATGCTGCAGGAAGTTACTGAGAAAACAGTTAAAAATGCAGGTGGTTTGAGAGGTGTGTTTGCACTTTTTGAAGCACTGCTAAAAACCAACATTTCAAGTGCTTAAGGCAAATTTAATTTTGATAATTCTTGGATTATCAACCTTGGACATCTTTCCATCATAGGTAGTATTTAATGAAGATGTAGAAGGGCACATTCTGTTGTCAATAATTATTCAGCAACATGGCAGTAATCAACCAGAAGCATAAATACTGAAAATAATTTTTCTCCAAAAAACTCCATTCAATTGATAATTTCTCTCTGAATTTCTCAACATCAAAATATTTGCAAGTGCTGCACTGAAAAACTCAGAAATGTGGAGATTATTTATTCAGTTAGCAAGGGAACTTTGCACAGAAAAAACTCACAGAACACTAAGTAATTTTTTGTTTTTAACTTACAAATAACTCATCTTCATCAAGGGTACAACCAATAGCTGATGAGCACCATAAATGGCAAAAACATCAAGAGTGGCTGTCCCAGGTAATTTGAATAATTGCTTTTGTGGATAAAGATTTACCAGAGTTACACTGTGGACAAACACCCAAAAATCAAACCCACACTGCTGCATTCCTCCAAGGCAGCACCAGGAATTGGGGAATAAAGGTGGATAGTCCCAGCTAATAGGATCAGTGCCCAGTTAATGAGATTACAGCTCAAAATGCTTTGTCACTGAAAAAGAGAGGAAAAAAAGCAAAGGGCAGCTGATGAGGGAGAACAATGAGAATAAGCCCAGCAGAATGCTGGGGCCTGGCCACAGTGTCCTAAAGGCACAGCAGACTGTCACCATGTTAAACTGGGTTTAAGAGCCTTTTGGGAAAAAATAAAGTAATCATCAAGCAAAATTTGAACATCAAGAATAAAACATAGCTTAAGTTTTTGGTTTTTTTTTTTTTTGTTTTTTTTTTTTTTGGAGTATTAATGAAGTTCTTGTAAACTTTAGGGTTAATTTCACAAACTTTGCTGCTCTTTTAGGAAACAATAAGCAGCAAATTTGAAGATTTAAAATCGTTTAGAATATTCAGAGAATAAAATTTCCAATTCATTCACGCCAATCTTTGTGCTATTTTCTCTGCAAGCGTGTTTTATTACAGCAGAATTAAGCACCAAGGCCCCTTGTTCAACCTCCACAGGTGAAGGCTCACTGTTGACCCCACTGTTAACCCCAAAACTGAGATTTTTTGCTCATTAGTTTCTTGGAATGAGATACAAAGTCCCTCAAATTAACCTTAAAGGCTGTAAAAAGAATTCCTTGGTTCTAGGTAACTTCAGTGACAATCTAGACACATGTTCTTGTAATTCTACATTGCAGAATTCAGCTTTAGAACCAGGAGCCCCAGTGAATGAGCAATCCAGACCTCATTTATTATCTCAGCTCTGAGTCACAGAACCACAGCAGAGACCACTTGAGTGAGGCAAAGTCACGTCATGCAATGCCAGGAAGTTGATCTTGGCCAGTGCATCACTTAAGTAGGTGAAAAACAGAGGAAAAGTTCATCACTCTCAAATGAGAGGCACAAATTTTTGTGTTGACGTGTCCAAGATGTGGACTGAGTTTTATGAAGCAAGGCAATGGGGAAATTTTGGCATGATTCCTTCATTTCCTATCAAATTCTTGTGCTGCTGCTGTTTAAAGGTGTCACATTACAGAAATTTTACCAAATGCATTGACTTTCCTTCAAGCTGATTCACCCTTGTGAACACACTGAGCCAGAACAGCTTATTCCAGTGTGACAGCATATTATTATAACACAATGGTGGCACATGGATTATCAGCAACACATGCAAAGTGACCTAAGTATTGACTTGGATTCAAAGCACCATGGATTCTACCTCTACTAAACACTGAATATTTTAATATTTGTCACAAGAATTGTGCTGGTCCCCTGCTCAGCTTCCTCTTTAAAGAAAATAAACCTAAGAATGCTGATTTAGATTTTCTCAAGCATCACCAAACCAATACCAGAAGTCCAGAGAAACCTCTCAAGGAGAATCTGGCACGTAAAATAGATTTACAAGCAATGCTGCTTCTTAAAAGAAACACAGTATTTCCAAAAACTCACTTTTTTAGAAAAATACTACAAAGATTAACATTGTGAGAACCTGAAAGAACTGACTGACATTACTCAATAATTACACACCTTTAGCACAATGAGTCTATGAATCAGTTTGCTGAGTGTTGCCTCATTTATCCATTCTCATTTTTTTTGGACCTTGTATTATTTTTAGGGGGTACAAGAATAACAAATACAGAGGAAAGCTGTAGTTGAAGCCAGAGGCAAGTTTCTCAGTATGCAAGGCACCAGTATTTCCCAAGGCATTTTAACCAAATACAAGAAATGAAACAGTATCTCAGTGGAAAAGCCAAAAATTTGCAACTTGGCCTCATTATAACACCACTCACTCATTTACTTTTCAAAAAAAGTAGTTCAAGAATGCCTGCTTTTCCAGTTCTGTGATGAAACACCTGATATCTGCTTGCTCTGGCTGTTTTCCCAGTTATCCCTGTTTTAGCATGCAACTATACCGTGAAAGCTTTCCAAAATGCAATTCCTATTCTTTCAGTTGTGAAATAAAGGCAGCCATATTTGAGAAAAAAAGTTAACTGTATTCTCAAAGAAAGACTGCATCTGTTTTCACACCAGCAACTCTGCTGAAGCTGCAAGTACTTAATTCAGGTATGTTGATTGTGTCCCTGCAAAAGGCTGGAGTGAATGAGGACAGATGGCCAGGACAACACTGTCTCCTCCAGCTCACATTCAGGATCAGCGCCAGTGGTGGTTGGGGGGGAAGGAGGAGGGAGCTAATAACCTCAGAAATGCAGATTTGTACTAGGCTTTGGCCAAATTAATTCAGAATCTTGGCTATGTCATCGTGATAACTTTAAAGCAGACCCTAAATGTCACTGTTTATCCTGTACAAAGTTGGGAAGGGTTAAATTAAATGGAATCCACAGTTTGATACAGAACCTAATCTGAAATAGTTTGTGCAGATCAAGGAACAAAAATCCTTTAGGCCATTGTGCCAAGGGAAAAAAAATACTAACTTTACAAACAATTATTAACAAAGTTTCAAAAAAAAGGAACAACTTGAGAAAGTCTCCCTGAAGAAAACTGAAGTTTTACATAACTCTTTGATGCCCAGATTCCGGAGTTGGGCACTACCCCAGGGTAAAAACTCGATAATCCCAGGAGGAATAACCCCTCCACGAGTCCTGCAGCAGCGATTTTCTTCCAGATCGGGAAATTCTGAAACCCTGGCGAAAGTTTCAGTTGGAAGACGAAGCGAGGAGCCGCATAATGAGGAACTGGGAGGGATTAATCCCGTACGGAAAGGCTGGTGACGCATCTGTTGCGGGCAGCAGAAAGGAGCCGCTGCCATTTCATTCCTGCTCCAGGTTCTCCGCAGTTTCAAGGCTGGCGGCTCATAGCTATGAAAGGAAAAAAGGCACAAGCCCGAGCACGTCCCTTGTCCCACCAGGAGAAGGGGGAGGGTTAATCACGTCCAGCCGCCATTTTCTGAGCGGAGCAGGAAGACATGTTGAAAAAAAAAAAAAAAAAAAAAAAAAAAAAAAAAAAAAAAAAGAGAGAGAGAGGCAACAAAAGAAAGCAGCCATTTCCAGGGCCGGCTCCCAACTCTCTGCCTCTCGGAGAAACAGCCTCCTCACACTTTGTTTTAATAGCCACAAGAATTTCTTGCTGGGTGTCTCGCTGTCTATACAGACGGCAGGCCTGCCAGAGGAACCCAGCGAGTTGGAGAGCTTGAAATGGAGCATTTCCCCCTTTATCACCCCCAGTCCTGCATGGACAAATTTATTTTAATGGCGGTGCCCTGCCTCACACTCAAAAGTATTAAACAACTGCCAATATACAGTAATAAGCACGACAAAAAAAAGTCACGCCAAGCAGACAGAAACGGCACTGGCACACACGGCTGATTCCTACCGTATATGTGGGATGCCAACTCCTCCCTGCAGGATCTTGTAGAGTTTGCTTTCATAGAGCAGCTGGGGGTGCCGAGCCTTCTGAGACTCCAACTTCACAGCAACTTCCTGCAGGGAGAGGGAACAAGGAGTCAGGGCAGAGCGTCCAGCGAGCTTTAAGGGGCACAGCACTTCCACATCCCCCACACACACCCCCGATGCCAACGCTTTCGGCTACATATTTATTTATTTCCCAGCTCGACGTGCTGCGTTTTGTGGCGTCTTCCGCTAAAATCCACATCGCGCTGATTTGTACGTAAATATCCATCCCGGGTCGTATATTCGGGATAGAGATGTGGAGTCTTCAGAAGCACTTAAGTGAGGAAGAACATACGTGGGTGTTTCTTCTTTACAGCTCAGAGCCGTGAGGGGGAGGAAGAAAAGAAAAAAAAAAAACCAAAGGAAAAGCTGGAAAAACAGGGGGGATCTTCTTTGTTTCTATTAGTGTTGACGAAACGAGAATACAAAGTGTTCCCCAGCTGAAGCAGAGGAGGAGATGAATGGCGGGCGAGCAACGACGACTTTAGCCGCTCACAGAACACAAATATAATTTAAATATGTTTTCCCACAATGGTTTTCGCCTCTCTTCTCCTCTCCCAAGTGCTGGGTAGGGAGATTGAAGGGCTTTGCTGTGGAAGGGGCACCGAGGAAGAGCCTCGGGGGGAAGGGATGAAGACCCTCGGGGGAAAGGGGGACGATGAAGCCACTCGTAGCGGGGGAAGAGGAGGAAAGGAAGATCCTCGGGGAAAAGAGGGAGAATGAAGCCCCTCGTAGGGAGGAAAGAGGGGGAAAGGAAGACCCTTGGGAGAAGGGAGACCCCACCCCGGGGAGCCGGAGGGCACCGCAGGTGGGGCTCGGAGAAGCGATGGTTGGTGCCCGGCTCCCCCCGGGGAGCTGAGGAGCGACTGCGAGCGGCCCTTACCTCCCCGTTGGTGATGTTGATCGCCAGATAGATGTCCCCGAAGGAGCCCGAGCCGATCTTCCGCACCAGCTTGTATTTGCCTCCGACAATGAACTCGGCCTTGGAGCCGCTGCTGCTCGCCATGGCGAGAGGCGGCTCTCAGGCCCTCCCGGCCGGTTCGCTGGGACAACGAGAGCTCTACGGCCGCCCTCGAGGAGGGGAAAGGGGCTGGGATGGGGGAGACGATCCCCGCGCTCAGCTCCAGCCGGGGCCCTCGGGCGGGCGTCCCCCCCCTTGTGAGGCTCTGCTCCGCTCCCCAGAAAACAGGAGAAGCGGCCCGCGAGGTGCTTGTGAGAGAGCAGGGAGGGGAAAGGGGGAGGGGGGGAACTCGCGGGGTCGCGGCGGCCGCCGGCCGCTCACTCGGCCGCCGCCGCCATCTTGTGCCCGAGCCGCCGCCGCCGACACAAAATGCCCCCGGCGCGCGGCCGCCGCTTCTTCACCGCGCGGGGCGCGCTGGGAGAGGGGCGGGGCGCTGCCGCCGTGACCACGCCCCCTCGCCAAGATGCGCCAATCACCGTCCTCAAACGGCGCCCCGCCCACCAGCCGAGGGCGGTGATTGGGGGGGATCTGCGGGTGTGCGCATGCGTACAGCGCCGCTCCGTCAGTCCGGGCGGAAGAGGGCGGGCAGGGCGGACGTGCCCTCACTCGCTCTTAAAGGGGCAGGCGGCCGCAGCGGCCAGGGGGTGGTCGTTCGGGGGGTGCCGGTTCGGGGGTTTCTCACGGTGGCCGCGCTGCCTACATAGCCCGCGACAGGGGCTGGAGATGGGTCAGCCACCACTGAGATGCCAGCCCGCATGTGGTGCTGTTGCCAGGCTCTTCTCAAAGCCCAGGCCCCAGCCTGTGTTTACAGTAACAGGCTGGTTTGTGGATAAATAAACACTGCAACTTCGTTCTGTCGAGGTGTTTCTGGAAAGGGTGGATGAGACGCTCAGTGCTTTGGTCTGGGTCCCAAAGTGGGGATCGGTCACAGGAATGGATGGTTTGGGAGATCCATGCCAGCTGTGGCTGTGGCCAAGCCCTGGAACACTGCCCAGGGCTGCTCTGGAGCCCCTCACTCTGCGGACCTCCCAAACCCACCTGGATGCATCCCCCTGCCCCTGTTCCTGGACCAGCTCCAGCAAATCTGTGATTCTCTGAAATCCACAACCTCCTTTTCCCAGCCCATGTCCACGGGGGATCCTGGGACCGAGCTGTTCCTGTGCACACACACCGTGCTCCATCACCCTTCCCTTCTCCACAGCTCACCTTCAGCCCTCACACCGTGCTCCATCACTCTCCCCTTCTCCTCAGCTCCTCACACCGTGCTCCATCACCTTCCTCACTCCTCAGCTCCCCCTCAGCCCTCACACCATGTTCCATCATCCTTCCTTGCTCCTCAGCCCCTCACACCGTGCTCCATCACATTCCCTGCTCCCCCTCAGCTCCTCACACTGTGCCCCATCACCTGCCTCACTCCTCAGCTCCCTCTCAACCCTCACACCATGTTCCATCACCCTTCCCTTCTCCATAGCTCACCCTCAGCCACTCACACCATGCTCCATCACCTTCCCTTCTCCTCAGCTCCTCACACCGTGCTCCATCACATTCCCTGCTCACCCTCAGCCTGAAACACTGTGCTCCATCACCTTCCTCACTCCTCAGCCCTCACACCTTGATCCATCACCCTTCCCTTCTCCTCAAATCCTCACACCGTGTTCCATCATCCTCGTCACTCCTCAGCCCTCACACTGTACTCCATCACCTTCCCTGCTCCCCCTCAGCCCTCACACCATGCTCCATCACCCTCCTCACTCCTCAGCTCCTCACACCCTGCTCCATCACCCTCCTCACTCCTCAGCTGCCCCCCAGCCCTCCCCCGGGGCCTGTGCCGTGCACAGCAGTGCAGCTCCTGGGTGATCACTGCAGGTGAGGAGCCAGGAGAAGCCCATGGCACCCTGACAAGGATGCTGCCAGCAGAACCACCCGTCACGGCCACGTCCCTCATCCCTGCCGGCTCCACTTTCACGTGGCCCCCACACGCGGCTCTCTCCTGGCCAGGGTCACCGTGACCCAGCAGCTCGTGCTCCAGGGGCTGTTCTTGCTGCCTGGCACAAGTGCCATCTCCTGCCTTGCCCCCTCTCCCTCTGGGCGCTGTGAGTTTTCCCTCTGCAGGAACACCAAACTGTGGATTCCCGGTGACTCATCATCACTCCCTGTCACAGCGGCGTCTTTTGCCGTGCGAGGCTACATTTGGGAAATGATTCAGTCTGCAGGAGAGAGAAAGCTCCTCCAGTTAATGTGGCTCATGGAAGTAGAAGGAAAGCCTACTCAGGGTGTCTGCTTTGAAGGCAGGCAGGCAGAAACTGCTTCCCGGCATGCCTGGTGCACCCAAAGCCATGGAAATAATAAAAATATGGATTTTAAAACCTTTCTGTGCATGGATTTTTTTTTTTTTAATAGCTGGCTGCTTTGGAGAAAAGTGAGACTGAGAGGTCCAGGTTAGGACATATCAATAGGATATGAAGGTGGAGGAGTTCTCTCAAAGAACAGCATCCACACAGTGGAAGAAGCTCTTCTTGAATTCACCATGTTGCTTTCTAGCTTGGTAAAAACACTTTCTGCCTGCACAAGTGCAAAAGAGCCCTGGATTGTGTCCATCTGGCTGTGAGGCAGGAAGGGAAATCTGTGATTTTCCCGAGTTTCTTCCTGTGGTGGACTCACTGAGCTCCAGATGACTCCACAGTGAGAGACCGGGAGGATTGGAGAGGGAAGATTGGCACTCAGCAATGCCCTGCATGGCAAATATCATCTCCAAGTTCCCCTTGTGTTTCAGGGAGCTTACATCCAAGGTTTTACTACAGCTCTCTCTGCATCTCTGATGAAAAAAACTGAAATGCAAATGATTCAAAATCAGCCAGATGCACCAGAAGGAAAACGATGCTCCGAGAACGAGCTGGCCTCCAACTCATTCCCACCTCGGCTCTGTCAGGGAGCATTTGTGCAGGCAAGAATATCCACACTCCTGTCACTCACAGGGATTGCGGATCTCGTGTGGGGGATCTGGGATGCATCACACACTCCTTCAGGGGGCTGGAGCTTCAAGGGCAAATGAGGTATCTTTGAACACCACAGCCATCCCTGAAAGCAGAGCCCCGTGTCCTCAGGTGCCCCCTGTGATTTGCAGACAGCTCAGAGCTGATGTGCCTCTGTCACCCTTTGGGGTTGTGTTTAATGGTTGCTCTGAGTGGGATCCGGGCAGCTGGGAGGCGTTTGGCTTGAGTCACGTATCCTTGGAAGAGCTGGAAAAACAGGTCTGGAGCTCCTGGGCCAGGAAAGAGCCCTGTGCCTGGGTGTGCAGGAGAGCAGGATCTGCTGGGCTAGGCAATGCTGCCACCTCCTGCCTACCGGGGACAGCTCTATGTCCTGGGGACAGCTCCTTGTCCAGGGGACAGCTCTGTGTCCAGGGGACAGCTCTGTGTCCAGGGAACAGCTCTGTGTCCAGCTCTTTCTCCTGGGGACATCTCCTTGTCCAGGGGACAGCTCTGTGTCCAGGGGACAGCTCTGTGTCCAGCTCTTTGTCCTGGGGACAGCTCTGTGTCCTGGGGACAGCTCTGTGTCCAGAGACTGGGTTTAAAATTCCAATTCAATAGCACTGAAAATGTCATTTGGGAGGGGAATTTCAGGCTGAGCTGACCCGAGGTCTCACTGCTGCTCATTCACAGGGTGGTATCTCTTCTTCATCCTCTTTCCCTCCTACTCATCCTCTCACTGCCCAGCTCTGGCAGGTCAGCAGAGCCCCCATGGGCAGCTCAGCTCTCCAAATCAACAGAAAATTTTCCAAATGGTTTCTCCCAGTGCTTTATCCGGGTTAATGTTCTGCCAGGCTGGTGACCCTGATGGAGCTCCAGGGTACAGTGCAAGGGCTGTCCCAGGCTGGCAGTGACATGGCAGAACAGCAGGCAGGAGGTGTCAGCTGGAAAACTGAAGGAACATCTTCCATTTCCTGGAAAGGAGCTCTGCAGACACCAGGAGAGAGCAGGAGAATCTGTGAAATCCCAACATCCTGTCCTTTATTATTCGTCACATCTTTCAGGGCCACTGAGACAATGAAAACATCTTTGTATCTGCATCACTTGGGAGAATGAAAGGAATAAATCCTCTCTCTTCCCTTTCCAAAAGGCAGGCCAGAAATCCTGCTGCATGACCAAGCCTCCAGTGTGAGCAAGCCTTATCTTCAGCCTCATCTTCAGCCTCATCTTCAGCCTTATCTTCAGCCTCATCTTCATCTGCTCTCTGAAGTGTTTATTGTCTCAGAGAGCTGGGGAACCCAAGACAATTTTACCCCATTTTCCCCATAAGTGAGCAAAACTCAGATGCAGACAAAACCAAGACACCACCAATGGGTGTCACCGAGTCCCGGACAGCCAAAATCACCTCAGAATTCCTTTGCTCTTTGCCAGGAGGAGCAAGTGAGCTTCTGGCACACTGAGGGGTGTGTGTCAGTGAGATCTGGTCCCAGGTGGTGCCAGCAGGTCCTGGTTTGGGCCCCCCTCTTTGCTCTGGCATCTGCCCATGCCTCCCACCAGCAGCGTGTCCCTCACACAGAGACCTCTGCCCTCCCTCCTGAGCCTTCATCCTGGAGCTGCCCTCAGCTCATCCTCCATGCAGCTCATTTTAGCAGAGCTTCTGGTGTTTGGGAACATGGCTGGAGAGGAGCAGCTTGTGCCAGCAGGGACCAAACCAGGTGAGGCAGCTCAGCTTCGGACGCTCCTGCCCAAGGACAAGTGGCTTTGCCAAACCCTCCTGTCCCTCAGGTGGCTCTTGCAGAGCAGGGTGACGTGGGGCTCACCAGGACATTGCAGTGTGGCAGGAGGGATCCTGTCCCTCCACATTCCATGGGCAGTGTCCTGCCTGACACCCACCCACGCCAAGGGCACCCCAAGAGGTGCTGCTGGCCACCCTGCCACTTGTCCCTGCCCTCCTGTGCCTCCCTCCCCTGCCCTGGCACAGTGGGAGCCAGCCCGGGGAGCTGCTCCAGGTTGAAAATAACTCCGTTTTTCCGGAACAGTCTGACACTGGCAGCCTTTGCCAGGCTGGATCTCAGTGCAAAGCTTCAATGCCAGTGCTGGCACGAGGCAAGAGGCACCATTATTTTTGGCAAGGGCACTTGCTTTAAGTGTTTGCATGCAACCCTCAGAAAGTTGTCAGCCCCTGTAGTTACAGCCAGCACAGGAGATGCCTTTTTGCCTCAGCAGGGATGTGAGCAGCCATGAAATGATGGGATTTCAACACCAGCACTGCTGCAGGAGAGGACAGCAGGGACAAGACTCCCCCACTAATGCCAAATCTTTATACTTGACCTCATCTTGTCTCCAGGCAGATCCCAGCACCCACAGCCATTGTGCCTTGCTGTTCTCCAGCAGGGAAAGGACACAGCAGGCCCTGGAGATGGGAGGTGGCTTTGGGACAGAGCCTGGAGCAGGCAGGGACAGTGGCACAAATCTCATTCTGGCAGTGCTTGGGTTGAACCAAAGGTATTTGTGTCCAGGGAGAACCATCCAGGAGCCAACAGAGCCACTTCCAAGCCTGTAAGAAGTTAGAGGGGAATTCTGCAGCCTGGGATATTCTTGGCTGTTTGGAGAAAGGATTTATAATTTTTTTTAAGCACTGGAGGAAAAGGGAGATTTTCAAGTAATTTGGATGATTCACAGGAATGTTTTTAGTGCACAGCTGAAGCTCCAGCAATGAACTTGTTCCCTGGAAGACTTTCCTGCAGAGTGAGTGGAGCTGAGGCCCAAACCTTCCAGCGATGTCAGGGTTGAAATTGCTTTGAGTGCTTGAGAGGATGCACGGGGAGGTGAGGAAAGAGAGCCTGAACAAGTCATGGGCCCAAAAAGATGCAAATGGCAGCACAGCTGATCCACTGCACGTCAAGTGCTGTGGAGAAGTCTTCAGCAGCAGCTTCTCTGGTGCTTTTGAATTAATTACCGTGCTGGTGTGCAGAGTTCTGGTATTTGGCAGCCAAGGCACATTTCCTCTGTGGCTGCTTAAATCAGTCAGGTTCAAATCACTGAGGTGAGTCTGCTCTAACACAAAATAATTCAGCTGCTGGATGACAGCTGATACACCTGGGAGTAAATCATCCTACTAAATGCAATTTCTTGAACCATTTTAGGGAACATGGGTTTTATACATGTCGTGTGCTGTGCTTTAGGATGCCAGGGAGGATAAGAGGAACAGAAGCAGCTGGTGCAGTGCCTGAGCTGGTCCCAGTGCAGGCTCTGGCTGTGCTTGGTGGACATTGCTGCTCTCCAGTGGCAGGAGCCAGCTGAGCACAGCCTGTCCCAGTGGCTCCATCACCCTTTTTTTGGGGTGCTCTGGATCTATTTACACATTGGGGGAGAAATTAGGTGGAGCTGGAGCAGAGTTCTCCTGTCAGGACATTACAATCCCTTCCCTTTGTTTTTTAAAGCAAGTTCCTTCCTGCCTGAACATCTCTCCTCAATGGGTGAGCTTTTCAGGTCATTCAGAAGCTGATGCTTGCTGAGATTAAAAAAAGCCCAACAATGAGCTGAGAAATGCTATTTGATTATGCCTGAATTTTTTTCTCTCCCCTCCTCCAAAGATCATCACGAGCTCGGGTTCATTTTCGTTTGGGAAGAGCACAGGGTGGAAAGTGCCAGATAAGGGGAAAGGCTCATCACATGTTATTGTCAGCACAGCACTGGAAATAAAACTAATGAATCCATCAGCCCCTTGATGCACAAGGCGCTGCCCCACGAGCCTCTGGAGCAGCAGCCAGGACAGGTGGGTCCTTCAGGGCCTGAGGAGCAGAACAAGCAGATGGAGAGGGAACGGGCTGGCACTTAGGATGCACTTGGGGAGCTCTGTCAAGGGCTCCTTTCTGTGCCCTCAGTGAGTTTCAGCAGTGATGAGCAGCAGCTCCGCACAGAGCAGGGCCGTGGTTTGCACTCTTGCCCATGTTGGACACTTCAGCCTTTATTTAGGCACCCCAGGAGTGGCTCTGTGGGGTCTCATGGGCACCAGATCCAACTTCAGCCCCAGAGCTGGGTGGCTCTGAGACCCTGTGGGGACAGCTGGGCTGGGGCTCTGTGGCACAAGGCAGCCCGAGGGCTGACCTGCTGCTCAGGGGACAGCCCTGGGAAGCAGCTGGGTGCCCTGCAGGGCAGGGTGCTCAGGAGTGCAAAGGTGGGAGCAGCAGGGGCAAGGATGAAGCTCCCTTCTGCTCAGCACAGTGGCACAGGCTCCCTGTGCAGCATCCTCTGTTGATGGGGGAGCACATCCTGGCAGGGACTGGTCCCTGCTGCAGAGCTGGAGGCACCAGATTTGGCTGCAGAGCAGCCTCATGATGGGAGCACAGCTCTGCTGGTCACTGCCCTGTGCCTGGCCTCCCTGGCACTGAGGCTGGCTGAAAATACAGACAGATTTGTCACTGCATGAGCTCTCATAACCCCACTGCTTCCTGAGCAGCTCCTGCAGGTCTGTGAGGTGGTGGCTGATGCCTGGCACAGAAATGTCACCCAGCCAGGACACCTCACCCCCATTACGGTGCTGCTGGCCCAGTCCAAACCCCACTGGTAGCTGGGGAGCAGATCAAAATCTCGTGTGACCAGGCCCAGGAGTTGTCACCTCTCAGGGTTCTAAGAGAGGCAGTCCCCATGCTGTCCCAAGGTGTCCTGTGACCCTACCTCAAGGGACACAGAGTGCTCTGTGTCCCCAGAATGTGTGCTGACTGAACAGTGCCTCCCCACAGCCAGCCCACATTCCCTGGGCTGGTGGAGCCCTGGGACTGGGATCCCACCTGCCTTCTCTTGAGGAGATGTTTCACCTTGAAATTTCTCAAGAAAATTCAGACATGTGGGACTTGCTTCCCCTCTGCAGAGAGATATTGTAAATGCAGGTGAACTCAATGGGAAGAAATGCTGATGTCTGACTTAATTCAGAAGGCTGAATTATTTTCTTATTATAATTATGTTAAAATACATTAATATACTATATAAAAGGAGAATACTAAAACTACATACTACTTTCTCTGACTCTAACACAACTCGAGGCCCTCTCTGAGATCCAGCCCCAGGTGGGTTGGATTTGCCACCAGGGTCAAACAATCCTCACCAGAATCCAACCAAGCCATCACCCCAGGTAAACAATTCTCCAAACACATTCCACATAGGAAAAACAAGGAGCAGAGATAAGAATTGTTTTCTCTTTCATTTCTCTCTGTGCACCTCTATGAAAAATCCTGAGAGGGGGAGAAAAGTGCTTGCCACAGAGAGAGAAAAAAGGCCTCAGTCCAGAAAAAGAAGGAAGGAGTGCTGAGTGCTCACACAAGGTGAGCAAGCCTTGGGGTGCAGCAGGTGACAGCATTCCTTGGGTGAGGAAGTGGTGTGCTGTGTTCCCAGGAAACTCCTGATCTCTGGTTCCATCTCAGGCCAACATGTGAGAGCCATGGGACAGCTCACCCAATCTCTGGTCCAGCTGTGGCCCACAGCAGACGTTTGCAGAGTGCTTGTCCCAGGAACGTCCCCTGAGCTCCCCCCAGACCTCCAGCCTTAAGGAAGAGGTGGTAGTTCTTTGTCTTTAATAACCCAAAGGATTTTTCTTCCATGAATTCATCCAGTTCCTGTTTAAATGCTTTGCATCTGTCACATCCTGTGGCGAGGAGCTCCGTGGTTTAACTACACACTGCACCAAGAACCACTTCCTTTTCCTTGCCCCAGCCTTCCCTGCAGGTAGTTTCACTGGGAGCCTGTGCTCCTGCAGGGAGTTTGTGAGTAATCACCCTGCCTGCCCTCACACGCCTCCCAAGGCAGGGCAGATCTGCATCACACCCCTCTCCTCACCCCTTCTCCTGCCCACGCTGCCATTCCTCATGCTGCAGAGCTTGGGGCATCTCGCTTCTCTTCTCTGAGCTTCTTCCACACCCCTCTGGAGATAAGGAAGCGGGGAGAGCTGCAGGCAGCATCCTCAGCGTGGGCACATGCCCAGCTCACACTGTGCCAGTGCTTCCTTTCCCATCCTCTGCTTCTTCCCTGCTCATTTCCAACAGGCAATTTTCTGCTTTCTCTGCTCCAGGCGTTTTGGAAGGATCATTTTGCACGACCCCCAAGATTCTCTTCTTGGGAGGAGATGCACCAGTCAGATTCTATCACCGGGCTACCAGTGTTAGGACAGGTTTTATGTGTTTTCCCAGTCCTTTCCTGAGTTCCCTTGGCTGCCCCCTGCTCAGGGACATGGACCAGCAGCTCCAAAGAGCTCGGTGCTGGTGCCAAACACGGTCACTTTGCTGGCCCTGCCCTTTTCCAGACAATTTGTGGACAAACTCAGTGGCTTCCCACAGGTAACATCCCTTAGCTGTGAAAACAACCCCTTTATTTGAGCCCTTCCTTTCCTGCCTGTAACAACTGCTCTGCCTGGCAGGTTTTTCCTCCGTCCCTCCCCTGTCCCTGAGGAGCTCTGCTGGGAGGCCTGGCCGGACCTCTCACAAAATCTCACAAACCAGGTTTCCTTCCCCATCCCTGCAGGATGGCCCCGTGTTCTCGCAGCCCAGAGCAGGAGCCAGGCTTGGCAGGGGTGTCAGGGCTGGTGGTTCTCACCAGCAAGGACTGGGGAGGAGCTGGGCCATGGGCTGGTGAGTCAGGGCGGCTGCAAGAGCTGGAATCTCATTAATAATGGAGACTGATTAATAATGGACACGTCCCTCCGACACTGCAGCCACCCTGTGGCTGGAGGGAGGAGGTGAAGCAATGGCTGCTGACACACAGGGGAGCTCTGCTTTCAGCAGAAGCAGTGGACAGGCTCAGTAACCTTGGACAGGCTCAATAACCTTGGGCAGGCGCTGCCACTTTGGCAGGAAGCTCCACATGGCCAGAGCTGGGATTAACCCACAGCCGTGGGGGATTCTGAGCTGTACCTGGCGCCCAGGCTGAGCTGGCAGACCTCAGTGCCACCAGAACTGAGATTCCTGGCTGTCATTTTCTATTCCACAGCATGAGCTGCTGGGGTTTTTCCACAACACCTTCCTCCCCTGTAAAACATCCTCCCTGCTCTGGTGTGATGTGGTGGGGAGAGGAGGATGTGTGGGCTACGCCATGAGCTGGCCCTGCAGCCTCTGCTGCTGCTGAGGCTCCAGGGACCTCTGGAGCTTTCCTTCCACCTCCACCATTTTTCATCCCTTCTGGCTTTGTTCAGCCACATCTCCCTGTTTTCTCAGCCCTGGCACCTGGCAGCCCCAGCAGTCCCAGCTCTCTGAAGCCTCTGGTGATCATTTCTCCCAAAATGAAGAGGGACCCAGGTGCTGCTCCCATGAAAGAGCTCTTGGCCATGAATTTCCCCAGGCTGTAGCACAAAACTCAGGGCTGCCTAGTCCTGCCCTCCTTCTCAGCAGCGACTGGAGCTGGTGACCTGCCAGGTCTTTGCTTCAGGTGTCCTCACCATGCTGTGAGCCCCACCTGAGCCCCTGGGCTGGGTTTCTGCCTCCAGCAGTGAAACAAGCACCCAGTGGCTCTCTCAAGGGGCACCTGCCTGTGGCAGAGACACGAGCCCTGTGGCAGCACAGGCGCTCCTGGGTGCATCAGTGGGAAAAGGGATGGGGAGATTGCCCAAGGACTAGCTTGGCATCTTGAAGGGGCTCTCGCCTCCCTGCCACCTCATTTCTCTCTGAAGCAAGAGAAGTCAGCTCCTGCAGCTCCTCCTGCGCAGGCAGCAGCTTCTGCTGTGCCTCCAGAACAACCCCTCCTGCAGGGATTTGCCTGGAGGAACTGGTGGGACTCCAGAGGTGCCTGATCCCAAAGGAGAAGGTGACTCTCAGGGGATGTGTCTCCCTTGGCTTCCCAAGCCCTTGCCTTGTGCAGGAGAGTGGCAGCACCCGGGGGCAGCTGTGGGCAGGGGATGCCCGGGGTACCCGGGGGTGTGGGGTGCCCACAGGGAGGAGGAGGAGGAGGAGGAACTCACGTGGAGTTCCAGCTCCATGAGTGGGTGGCTGTGATGACGTGGCAGGAGCAGAAATCCTACAAAGTCAGCCAGGGAGGAGATCAGTATTGGATCAGTGGGAATGAGTAATCAGCAGAAACCACCAGAAATTTCTGAGCCCTTCTAACTTTTCCCATGTCTTGTTACCTTCTTGCTGCAGGCAGAAGCTCCTCAGTGGGGTGCCCTGGGCAAGGAGTGTTGTCACTGGCACTGCCCCATGGGGGTGTGGGTGGCCCTGTGTGGGGCTGGACTGGCCTGGGGACATGTGTCCTTCCTGCCAGAGCTGCAGGATGCTGCAGACACCTCCCTCTCTGCCTGCATTCAGCTCTGGTGCCCATGGACTGTGCAACTCTGCGTTCTCTGCTGGTCCTGAGAGAGCAGGATCCTCTGTCAGAAACAGGAATATCCCAGAAACAGGGCAGAAACAGGAATATCTCAGAGCTCAGTGCCCTCACACCAGCCTCTGAGCTGTTGTGAGCACCAGCTGGCTCAGCTGGCTACAGGGATTTGTGATAAACGGGTGAAAGGCCCACAGCCACCAGCCCTGGGAGAGAAATGGAGATCTGGGGGTAGGAAAAGCAAGGCAGAGCAGCAGAGGGGAGAGGGAAGGACCACAGAGGCTGGTGGACGTGAAGCTTTTACCACAAAAACATGGATTCAGCAGAGGCCAAGAGGGGCTGAAGCCACCTCCATGAAGGAGGCCTCTGCAAGGCCCATAAATAACCCTCTTGGAAATAAAGAGCTGACTCTTCGTTTATTCTGCCTAGATCAAATCCTATCTGCTTATTTTTAGGCTGTGCTCTGCCTCGTGGTGCAGGCATGTGGCTGGAGCCTGCAGCTCCATCCAGAGCCCTGGAGCTGACACCATTTCCACCTGCCTGGGAGCCCTGGCCGAGTACCTGGATGGGATTATCCCCAGCAGGCAGGCACAGCCCTCCTTTCCTCCTAAGCACATTAGCTGGAAAAGGAAGCAGGAAGAGGAAGCAATGACATCCCTGTGGTTTTTCAGGAGCTGCTCATGCTGGTGGCAAGCTCAGCAGAATGAAAACCTTTAATTTCACAGGCTTTTTCTTCCTTTCCAGTGCTGGAGCTGGAGCACAGCACACACAGGCAGTGGGACTGCAGGCAAAGTCCAGTTCTGATCCCTGCCTCCCTATGTGGGAGGAAGTTTTGTTATTAGAACGCACCTGGGAGCACATTCTTGAGTTGCTGTTTTTCTCCCTGTGTTTTCCTTTCCATCCTGTGGTAACCAGGTCCTTTCTAGACAGGAAAGAACAGTAAGAATGGAAGAGATTAAATTGAGGAAATGTAACTTTCCTGTACAAACCTGCTGCTTGGAGAAGAACCCCCCACCTGCTGATATTAGGCAGAGCCTGAACTGTCGTGCTTTGCATGGCTGGAAGCTGTGTTTATTTTCTGAGCAAGCCCTGTTTAATGCCAAGCTTGTCTGGAGTGTTCCCAGAGAGCCCCCTGATGGCTTTAGCTTTCATCCCAATATCCTGAGCGTTAATGTTTGGAGTAGCTGGGAAAAGGCAAAACAGCAAAAGGCTTTGCAGGAGCCAGCAAGTTCAGGGTGAGATGTAGGGTGGAAATAACCCCTTTTCAGGGTGAGGTGGTGCCTTCTGCCTGGATGTTCCTGCCTCCTCTTCCCGAGGTTTTCGCCACGTCCTGTTTTGAGCCTGAGCACAGAACCATCACCAGGTGCTTCTCCAGCCCCTGGGCTGAGGCAGAGGCTGTGCTCATCACACAAGGAGGGTCACAGGGGATCGAGTCCCACCAGCCTCACAGGGTTGGGTTTTTCTCAAACACTGCCCGAGAAGGGCTGGCAGAGCACTCCTGCTGTGGCAGTGGGTATGGGGAGCGCTGGGCAGCGCTGTGGAGGTGGCTGCCCCTGCTCTGTGAGAAGCAGTTTTGCAATGGGGTTGCTCAAAGCTGGCTCTGCTGCAGGAGGAGCCGGTCCTGCCTCCCTGCAGGCTCCCACAGGACACCCCACTCCCTGCCACAGCTCTCCGGGTTTGTGCTGGCAGGGTGGGAGCACACCCAGCTGGGTGCCAGGGGACAGCCCACCCTGCTGGGACACTTTCAGCTTGGCTTCACCCTGCGACACGAACACTTGTGCTCGACCAGCCGGCGCCTGTTTGTTTTCCTGGTGTAAGGAGAGCCGGGCCAGGGCAGCCAGCCCAGTGTCACACCCAGTGTCACACCTCCTGGGGAGCCCTGGAGCGGTGACAGCGCTGTCACACCGCTCCCGGTGCTCCCTGAGCCGCCCAGGTGAGGCGAGTGGAGCCACAGCCCCAGCCCAGGGCTGGACGGGAGGTGTGTGGTGCCAGCAGCAGGGCAGGAAGGAAACGGCTTGTGCTGAGGGAAGGAGCTGGCAGGAAGGACAAGCCCATCCTGCAAGGAACTCTCTGGAGCCAGGCTATCTTGCCTCTGAAAAACCAGCCTGGAATGGGAAATATGCCTGAGGGAACACCCGTGCTGTGAGCTGGCCGGGGAGGAGCTGGGGCTGGGGGTGTTGGTCCTGCTTGGTGGGATGAAGATGCTGGGGGAGGAGGGAGCTCTGCCCTGATGGGATTCCTGTCCTGGGTCATCCACAACGTGCTGATGGGAGCAAAGCAGCTGTGATGTGTCCCGATGGCTTTGCTGGACATGGCAGTAAGGGCTCCTGCCCAAGGATGGAGCTGAGAACTCCTGGCATCGGGGCAATGCCAGCCCAAAGGGCCTCCTGCTGCTTCAGAAAGCGCCTGGGCAAGGACTGAAGCCCTGCTGCCACCTGCAAGGGAGGAAGGACATCTGTGTGCCCGAGGCCACGGCCAGGTAACGCCCTCGCTGCCCAGCCTGTGCGGGTCCCTCCTGCAGCCATGTCACTCCCTAAGCCCACATGGCACAGACCAGCCTGGGAATGATCTTCCTGGGGTGCTTTACCCCAGCCGCCCTCCTACCCAGCCAGTTCTGGGAGTTTTGTCTCTCCGTGGCAGGAGGTGGGACAGGCAGGACAAGCAGTGGGACAGGATGGCCTTTGTGGCACAGCACTGGCTGGGAGCCAGAGGAGCAGGTGCATGTGGGTCCCTGTGCTGCCCTGTCCTGCCCGTATCACAAAGGGACCCAGAGCGAAGGGCTGGGAGTGCCAGAGAGCTTGTCCTGGCCCATGGGGAGGTTTGGATCCGGTCACAGACGCTGCCTTGTCCTGCATGAGTCACTGAAAAACTCAGAGTCCTTTTCAGTGACACTTTCTGCACGCTGTGGGTCAGCCTGGAAAAAAACCCAGTGCTGCCATTCCCTCCCTGTGGTCAGGACAAGGGCTCAGCCTCTCTCTTCTCAATAGCTTATTTATAAGGATGCAGACACCTCACCGAGCAAAAAAACAACTTCATGCCAAGCAGGCACTGCTTCCCCATGCCCTAACCTTGGCCACCGCTTCCTCGGTTGTATTTTCATTTCTGTTTTCCCTGTCCCCGTTCCCGAGGCTGAGCAGCGGGTAAGGGACGGCAGAGCAGGGGGGCAGTGCCGGGAACACGCCTGACCTTGGGATAACACGGCGGGAGCCCTGTGCCTTTGGGGTGGGCTGTGGGAACAGCCGGGCATCGCTGGGGCTGCGCATGGGGGCGCAGCAATGCCAGGGAGACATGGGGGACCTGTCCCTGTTACCGGTGTCAGGGGCGAGGCGGTGTCCCGGTGTGTCCCCTGCTCTCCCGGGTGTCCCCTGCCCTCCCGGGGTGTCCTCCCGGTGTATCCCCTGCTGTGCCGGTGTGTCCTCTGCTCTCCCGGTGCGTCACCTTCTCTCCCGGGTGTCCCCTGCCCTCCCGGTGTGTCCTCCCGGTGTGTCCCCTGCTGTCCCGGTGTGTCTCCTGCTCTCCCGGTGTGTCCCCTGCTCTCCCGCTGTATCCTCCCGGTGTGTCACCTTCTCTCCCGGTGTGTCCCCTGCTCTCCCGGTGTGTCCTCCCGGTGTGTCTCCTGCTCTCCCGGTGTGTCCCCTGCCCTCCCGGTGTATCCTCCCGGTGTGTCCCCTGCTGTCCCGGTGTATCCTCCCGGTGTGTCACCTTCTCTCCCGGTGTGTCCCCTGCCCTCCCGGTGTGTCCCCTGCCCTCGGCCCGCAGCCGCTGCCGGCACAGCGCCCGGGGTTGTGCGGACGGGGCGCACGGGGAGGGCGGCACCGGGGGCGGGTACCGAGCGGGGGATCGGCCGTTCTGGCGGACGGGAGCCCGTGCCCGGTGCCGGGCCGGCGGGGGCGGCGCGCTCGGGGCCGGCCGGTGCCAGGCGGGCCGGTGCCAGGCGGGCCGGTGCCAGGCGGGCCGGTGCCAGGCGGGCCGGTGCCAGGCGGGCGTGCGCAGGGACCGCCCCGCTCCGCCCGACCGACCGGCGGCGGCTGCCGCGGCGGCACCGGGCCCCCGGGCGGGACCGGCTCTGCTCGGGGCCATCCCCTGCTCGGGGCCATCCCCTGCTCGGGGTCATCCCCCGCCCGGGGCCATCCCCTGCTCGGGGCCATCCCCCGCCCGGCATCCCGCCCGGTGCGCTGCGGTGTCCCCGCCCGCAGCGGCGGCAGCGCGGCCGGGCACGGCGACCTGCGCAACGCCGCCCGCTCCGCAGGTGAGAGCGGGGCCGGGGGTTTCGGGGGCACGGGCGAGGCTGGGCTGGCTGAGCAGAGGGGGTGACACTCCTGGGGCGCGGTGGGAGCTGCGGGCCCGGAGCTGGCGACCTCTGTGCGCCGGTGTCGGGGAGGGCCGGGCCGGTCTCCGCGTCACGGCCAGGGATGGCCGGAGCCCCCTTAGGGACAGGGATGGCCGTAGTCCCCTTAGGGACAGGGATGGCCGTAGTCCCCTTAGGGACAGGGATGCTGGCAGCCCCCCTTAGGGACAGGGATGCCCGGAGCCCCCTTAGGGACAGGGATGCCCGGAGCCCCCTTAGGGACAGGGATGCCCGGAGCCCCCTTAGGGACAGGGATGCTGGCAGCCCCCCTTAGGTACAGGGATGCTGGCAGCCGCCGAGGCATCAGTGACAGCTCAGATGCGGGAAGCTGCCTGGGAGGGGGGGCTGGGGAAACGAAACCTGCTCCTGCGCTGGCTGCCTGCCCCAACGCTGCCCAGAAATGCTGCGGTTCCATTTTTGCGCTGTCCTCTTGTCCCGCTGAGGTCTCAGGCCAAGGGGGTGAGGGGAGACAACGAGGTTTCCACAGCCTGGGGAAGCCCCCCCGAGCAGCTCAGTGCTGCAGCAACCAGGGACACCCCAATACTGGCATGCCCTGCTGCAGGGCACCCTCCAGGGCTCAGGGGGGTGTCTCAGATCGGGCCTCTCCACCTGCCTCCACTGAACTGGGGTTTGCTGCCACCCCAGGCAGAGGACACTGGTCCTTGATGGGCCTGGACACCTCGGGAGCCCCCAGAGGGGTGCAGAAAAGCCTCCTCCTCTCCACGCCCCATCCCACAGGCAGGGAAGGCAGCCAAATCCCAGAGGGCAGGGACGACAGCTGGCAGGGTGATGCACCCCTGTCGGGCAAGAGGAGGTCCAGTGCCATCTCCTTTTGCTTGCTGTGCCAAGCCCAGCTGTCAGCATGTGCCAGGAAGGGACACTGGCCCTGCCCACGGCTCGCAGCTGCATCAGCCACGTGTTAGCCAGACCTGGTGGGGACAGGGAGAGGGGCTGCAGCCTCCAAAGTGGGCACCTGGCATGGTGCAGTCTGGCACTGGTTGGGCAGGCAGGGCAGGGCAAAGTCTGGGCTGCTGCTTGTGCCATCTGGATTTTATCTGCCACCTCTGCCTTGCCTTTGCTCCTCTCCTCCTCCGCATGGCCGCATTCCTGCCCGCCCCGGGTCTGGTCACAGCCCAGCTGTGCCTGTGCCACACCTCCCTCTCTCAAGGCCTTCCTGCCAGGAGCCAAGCACTGTTTGTGATGCTCTGGGAGCTGCTCATCCTCCCTGGTATCAGAGCAGAGCGTGTTTCCTGAGAAGAAAACATCAGCAATCAGCTCGGATTTTAGAGAGGAGAGCATGCTGTGCCACGCAGGGCCCTGGTATTGCATACCAGGGGCTGCCAGTGCATCTGGCAGAGGCATCAGCAGCTCTGCCCACTTCTCCCCCATCCCAGTGGCTTTTAAAGCAGCTCTTGCTGTCACAGAAACATCTCTTGTTCCAGCACTGCAGAAACACTCTTTGTACTTTGAACAGGACCCTTGAATGCCAGGCAGGGTGCCAGGCACCGGCAGCCAAGGCAGGGAGGGAACAACTGGCCCTGGCAGCAAGGAGCTGGAGGGGAGGTGGCAAACCCTGCCCTGCCCATGGGGACGGGTCCCCACACTGTCCCAGTGCTGGCTGGCAGCTGCCAGCCCCCTGCTGGCACCTGGGGGGCTCCTTGCCTGCACCCCAGCCCCACACGGGGCCACTGGAACGTGGGCACACATGTGTAGCAAGTCCCTGCCTGCCACACGTGGGTGTCTGCAGGAGGCTGCTCCTGCCTCGCAGCCCTTCATGGTTTTCTGGGTTTGGAGCGTGCAGACGGGTCAAGTGTCCCTGGGGACGTGCTGAGGGCCACAGGGGAGGGAGCACAGGCACCGAGCTGGTTTGGGCACCAGAGCACCAGTGCCAGGGCCGCCTGTGCCACCCCTGCAGAGATGGCGAGTGCAGAGCCCGGCTCTGGGGAGGCAGCTGAGGCTGCAGAGGCCGAGTACGAGGTGATGCCGTGGGACAGGACGGAGCAGAGCCAGCGGCTGGCCGTGGACGAGCTCATCAGCAGCGAGGCCAGCTACGTGCACAACCTGCAGCTGTGCGTGTGCGACATCCGGGCGCACCTCCGGGACAAGCAGGTGACACGGGCCACCCCTGCCCGGGGGCTGCAGGGTCAATCTGCCCGAATCACTGCAGGGGCTCCTTCCCCCTTCCTCTGCTCCCCCTCAGCAGCCAGCCTCTGGGGTAGGATCGACTTTGGGTCTGACCCAGTGCAGCCACCCAGTGACTTAACCCTGTCCTGCCTGGGAGCCAGCCAGGTCTCAGCATTCCCAAAGCCTCCTGAAACACAGCGTCACTCACTGGGGTGTCCCATGGGGCAGGGAGACGGCCACCAGCAGCGCCTCTAAAGCCCCTGGTCCATCTCTGATGTATTTGGCTTAGCCTGGGGCATCTTTGTTCCCTTCAGCTGCCCGGGCTGGACCTGGAAGGACTCTTCTCTAACACCGACGACATCCTCCACGTCTCCAGACGGTTTCTGAAGGGGCTGGAGGCCACGGCCGGCCAGGGGCAGGAGCAGCTGCTCTGCATCAGTAAGTGGTGCAGTGCCAGTGGCTGCCCCGTGCCCACCCGTGAGGGGATGTGCCAGCAGGGTGCCCACCTTAGCAGAGCCCTGCCCTGGCACACTTGGCATTGCTCCATGGGCTTTGTCCTTCCAGCAGGCTGGGGATAAACCCCTGCTTTCTCTGAGCCCGTGGGAAAGGACCCTCTCTCTGGCCCCCCTCTCCTTCCCCAGGCACGCTGTTCCAGGAGTTCAAGGAGGAGATGGAGACTGTCTACAAGATCTACTGTGCCAGCTATGACCATGCCCTGCAGCTGGTGGAGAGCTACCGCAGGGACCCCCGGCTGCAGGAGGAGATCCTGGCCACCCTGAATGCCACCGTGTAGGTCCCTGCTGCTGAGCCACCACCTCCCTGTCCCTGTTTCACATCCTGGCCTTGCCCTTCTCCTCTCAGGACACGCTGCCTGCATGGATCAGTGTCACCAGGGTGTCATATCATGGCCACCACCTTTGTGGCATTTCCTGGTGTAATCCCTGGCAGCTGTCCTGGACCCTGGGTTCAGAATCTTTTATGATGGATGCCAAAAGAAGGGATGGGTGACATCCACAGCTGCTGCCGTCCCCCGAGAGGGCACAGCCTCCCCACACGGACCAGAGAGACACAGGCTGGCCCTAGGACAGCTGAACTGTCAGGGGGGTCACAAACGCTGCCAGAGGCAGGAGAAGCAGGAGTGGCAGTGGAGGAGCTGCTGGGATTTGCTGCTTAGGGCACAAGTGATGTGATTCCCAAAAGAGAGATGGAGGGAAGGGAGACGCTGCCAGCGCCCTCCCTCCCTGCTGCCCACTGATGCCATGTCCAGGGCTGGGCAAGCACAGCTGCTCAGGGAGGCAGGACACCCACCCAGGGCTGGCACTGCCTCGGGGCTGCCAGGGACAGTCCCCCTGCAGCTGGAGGGTAGAAGCCAGAAATGCCCCACAACATCTGGGCTGCTGTCTCCCAAAAACACTCCCAGAGAAGCCGTGGAGAGCAGCAGGGCAGGAAGGCAGCCCCGCACACCAGCCCTGAGCCATTCCCCTCTCCATCAGGCCTCACACGGGCGCGTCAGACCTCAGCTTCTTCCTGGTGATGCCCGTGCAGAGGGTCACCAAATACCCTCTGCTGCTGGGGAAGATCCTGGAGAACACCCCGAGCAGTGCCAGTGCCCACTCAGCCCTGCAGGCAGCGGCTCGTGCCATGGCCCAGGTCAATGCCAACATCAACGAGCACAAACGGCGCAGGGAAGTGGGTGAGTGGCCAGGGGCTCAGTGAAGGAGAGGGGCACAGCACCCAGAACAACCCCAGGGCTCTCCTGGGCACTATTTCCCACTTAAATCAGTTCAGAGCTCTCCTGCACTCCATTAACCCTGCCTGGTGGAGCTGCAGACTCTGTGCAGGCAGCTCCTGGAACTGCTCTGGTCCTGTAAATGCCACTCTGGGCAAGACCCAGAGGCTGCAGGAGCAGGGTGGCATGGGGGGGCTGAGGACAAAACCAGTCTGTCCACATTCCTGGGGCTGGGGAGCTGGGAATAACAGTCTTGCCCTTGGGATAGGAGAAATCAGGCTCCCCTTTCTTTTAGGTTTTCCTAATCCTTTCCTTCTTTGACGTGGCTTGTGCTTATCCTGCTGCTCAGCCTCTGTGCTGCTCACCTTCCTTGCTTGCTCAGCCATGAGGTCTCCTCTTCTGATCCTTTTTTCCCCCCTTATTTTGTGTCCTCCCACCCGAGGCAGCGACCAAATACAACAAGGCCGAGCAGCTGACGCTGCGGGACCGCCTGGCACGCCTCAACGCCCACTCCATCGCCAAGAAAACCACGCGCTTCAGCCGGCTCCTCATGCACGAGACTGGCATCGTGGCCAAGGTGGGCAGCCCTCGCCCGCAGCCCGGGCACTGCTGCCCCTCCTCGGTCTTTCCTGGGGCATTTGGCTGCTCCTGAAGTGCCTCAAGAGAACGGGGAGCACAGGGTCAGCAGGGGTGGGGTGCTGGTGCTGCCTCCCGGTCCTCCATCGTGCCAAGGAGCAGCGGGATTGCAGGGATGCAGGAACTGCAGGGATGCAGGAACTGCAGGGATGCAGGGATTGCAGGGATGCAGGGCCACCCCTTCCCAGAGCATTGCAGCACTTTGGCCCCTCAAGGACCAGCAGGACCCTTGGGCCCCCCAGCAAAAGGAAGAACACCCCAGCGTTGCCCAGCACCACCACCACACCAAGAGCTTTGTTGCTGCCTGCACCAATGCTTTGGCCCTTCCCAGATTCACGGAACCTCTCAGGCTCTGCCCTGCCCTGTGAGCTCCGGGCTGCTGCTGCAGCCCCCAGGGATGGCCTCAGCCCTGCCCGTGCTGGTGACAAGCTGCCTCTGTCCTTGCAGACTGAGGACAAGGAATATGACGACCTGGAAGAGAAGTTCCAGTGCGTGGCGTCCAGTGTGGCCACGCTGAAGGAGAACGTGGCGTCCTACCTGGGCCACTTAGAGGTAACACCTTGAGCACAGGCCAGGGGTTGGCCCCATCCCCTCAGGAGCTGTTCCTTGGGGTTGTGGAATACTCTCAAGCCCCAAAGCTGGAGCTGTTGGGGATGTTCAGCGGTTTGCAGCTGAGCTGTTGTGTCAGGGAGTCGCACAGCATCCAAGGATTGCTCGGGTCCAGGGGAGTTTAAACCAAAGCTGAGGCTTTGACAACACTCTCTGAGCTGGTGTCACCTGAGAATGATCCACCCTTAAACTTATCATTATTTCAAGGTCTTAAATGATTGAAAAGGCCGGCTGTTGTTCAGCCTGGGAATTCTTGCTTTAATAATGTGTGTCAGGCAGAAATGTCCCCAGATCAGTCCTGACAACAAATTGCCCTCCTAAAATCACCTGGATCAGCAGCTGCTACGATTTGCTCATGGAAATTCCTTGGGGCATGTGAGGAAAATGCAAGTCAGTGCTGGCAAAACATGCAATCCCCAGGCACAGCATTACCAGGAAAACCTCGGGAAGCGGCCGAGGGTTCAGCAGCAATTCCTGGGCTGGAGAGACCTCGCAGAAAAGCCTGACAAGGGCTGCCCACACAGGATTGTTGGGAAGGAGGTAAAGGAGGGTGGTGCTGCCTCCCTTGCAGGTGTTCCTGCTGCCCGCCCCGCACCGGCGTGAGCTGCAGATGGAGCAGGGACCAGCCCAGCAGCATCGCCGCCTCTCCGAGCTCCTCCACAGCACCGTTTTCCCTGAATTTGTGAGTGCTCCTGCCCTGCACGTCTCCTTCAGCTCTCCCACCTTCTGCCGGGGCGCAGTGGGGGCTGGCAGCCCGGAGCTGAGGGCACCCCGGTGTCCTCACAGTGCCCAGCAGCAGTAACAGGATCCACCTGCAGTCCCTGGCACACGGAGAGGGAGCAGCTCCAGGGGAGAAGGGAGGGCAGGGCAGAGCCGGAGCAGGAGCAGAGCTCCTGAGCCCACCCAGGGCTGGGATGAGCTGCAGTGTCCCTGTGCCTGCAGGGAGATGGAGAGGAGAACAGAGCACCCCCAGGCAGGGGCAGCGTGCCCTGAAATGGGCTCTGGGCAGGCGGTGGGGGGAGACTCAGCTGAGGCTGCTCTGAGCCGTTCAGGGGTCCTGCCCAGCTCTTTCCATGGAGAACACCTCTGGAATTGTGTTGGGCTCCTCCCAAGGGTTTGTGTTGGTTGGCATCCCCTGTGCCCTCAGGGAAAGCTGTCCCAGGTGCTCCTCACTCCACACAAGCCCCTCCAGAGATGCCCAGGCCTCTTCCCCTGCCCCTGTGCTGGCAGCTGCTCCTGTCTGGGGGGCTCGTGTGGAAATTGGGCTTCTCTGACTCCCAGAAGCAGCGTGTGGACAGGCTGGTGTGGCAGCCCCTCTGCAGCCTCTCAGACACGCTGGAGGGGCCCCAGCAGCTGGTCAAGAAGCGCCTGGACAAGCTGCTGGACTACGAGAAGATCCAGGAGAGGAAGAGCGAGGTGGGCAGCGTGAGCTACGACGAGGAGGCAGCCATGAACACCTACCTGGCCATCAATGACCTGCTGGTGGCCGAGCTCCCCCAGTTCAACCAGGTGGCCGTGCAGCTCCTGGGCCAGATCCTGCGCTCCTTCAGCGCCCTGCAGCTGGACTTGGCCACCCAGGTCCTGCACCACGCAGAGAAGGAGCTGGAGCAGGTGAGTGGGACCCCTCAGGTGCAGGAGCTGAGCTAGAACTGCCTTCTCCAGCTTTGGGAGATCTCTCAGACATCAGGGCACTGCAGGTTTGCTGGGGCCCACCTGCCCTTGCAGACACACAGCTCCCCGTGGAGCATCTGTGAGGATCTCCCTTCCTTCCTGCTCAGGAAAAGCCAAATTTTCTCTTCTGCACTGTTAGAAACTGTCCTGCTTTCTGTCTGTGGACACTGCTGGTAATTTATTGATGTGCTGCTGTCTGAGAGATCAGTGTGAGCTCAAAGCTCCTGAGAGCCCCTGCCAGGAAGGCAGGGAGGAGAAAGGCAGCTCCTGGGCTAGGGAAAGCCTCCCCCAGCCCCATCCCTGGGAGATGTCTCCCAGAACTCCCAACTGCTCAGAACCCTGAGCCTGATGTTTGTAAATATGGGAATGAGGGCTGCCAGGAGCTGAGCACAGCCCTGGCCTGAGCCACGACCAGGAGGAGAACAAGGTGCAGCTCAGAGCCAGAGAGGAGCACCTTTGATCCCCTGTGCGAGGTGAATTTGGTGGTCAGGTCTGCTCTCTTTCTCAGCCCTTCTTCCTCCTGCTTCCCTCCTGCCCCTGCCCAGAGCTCTCCCTGATGCCAGCCTGTCTCCACAGCTGCCCCATGGCCACATGCCCCTGCCCAGCTTCTGGAAGGTGGTGGAGGACAGCCTGCAGCAGTCGGGTGCCCAGCTCCGTGCCTTCTGCCAGGCCTTTGAGACGGTCACACCCAGCCCTGGCACACAGGTAGGGGCTGGGCAGGGCACGGCTTAGGCCAGCTGCATGAAGAGAGAGATTGCACAGGGCAGAAAATCCCCTTGGTGGGGAGGCTGGCTCGGATCAGGGCCCAGGGGGTTGCCACAGCATTTTCCCCAAGCCCCTGAGAGCTGGGGATGAGCAGGGATGAAGCAGCTGAGCTCTGCTGGTTCTGGACACTCATCTCCAAACCTGGGCGTGGAGCAGTGAACGTGAAGGAGTTTCTGCTCTTAACCTGCCCCTGGGATGTGATCCTGCAGAAAGCAGAGCAGGTGTACCTGCAACAGGAGTACCCTGAGGGTCTCACGGAATGCTCCTGTGTCTCCCTGTGCTCCCCACCAGCCTCTGACCCCTGCTGAGGAGAGGAAGGTCCTTTCCCTTGTGAGCAAGCACGGCCCAGACAAGCTGTACCAAGTGACCAGCAACATCAGTGGCAGCAGAGACTTGGACCTGACCCTGCTGAGGGGACAGATCGTGGCTCTGCTGCAGAGCGCCGACACCAGGGGCAACACCAGCAGGTGGCTGGTGGATGCTGGAGGTACTGTGGGCACTGTGGGCAGCCTCTCCTCGCCTTGGCACCGGGGCCAGATTCACCTGAGCCATCTCCTCAGCCTGGATGAAGCAGCAGGCCGTGGTCTCCTGGTGCTCGCTGCCAGGCTGTGCTCAGCCCAATGCCCCCTGAGCTTTGCTATCAGCTCTGAGGTCCAGGTGCCCTGGCTGATTCCCCAGGGGAAGTGTCATGGCTGGGGAAGGAGAATCCACACACGCAGAAACACGTGGAATGCCTTTTTTGGCAGGGATTTCTCCTGGATATCCCCTAGTGATGGGCAGGGCTGCTGTGTCGTGCCAGGCAACAGCCAAATTGTCATTCCCGTCTCCTGCAGCCAGTCCTGTGTGTGCCAGGCAGCAGGGCCCCACGAGCCGTGTGTGTCCATGTCCTGCAGGTCCCCGAGGGTTTGTTCCTGCTGCCAAACTCCGGCCCTACAGCCCTGCACAAGTGCAGCAGCCTGTGCTGCAGCTGCTGGGCCTGGACGGTGGCACTGAGGGGAGGAGACATTCCTGTGCAGCCCCTGAAGCTCCCAGGCCACAGGTGGCCACCTTCACCCCAACATTCCAGGTGAGAGTGGGGGACATCCCCTGGGGCCATTTCTAGCAGCCCTACCAGCTCCCTGCTAGCCCTGCTGTGGGTGGGAAGGTGGACCTGCTTTTCCAGGGTGGGGGACCAGTGTGGGACCAGGGTGGACAGGGCAAGAGAACTGTCCCTGGTGGGTGCCCAGTCCATGCATGGCACTGCTGTGCTGCCCTCTCGGAACTGCCACATCCTTCCTCCCTTGACTCCCAGCTCCAGCAAGGGCTCCCTCCCTCCTTCCCTCCCTCCTTCCCTCCCTCCTTCCCTCCCTGCCTCCCACAGGTGGTCGCCGGCTTCTCCTTCGCCGCCCGGAGCCCGCAGGAGCTGAGCCTGCAGGCGGGGCAGCCCGTGCAGCTGCTGGAGCCCCACGACAAGAAGGGCAGCACGGAGTGGAGCCTGGTGGAGGTGAACGGCCAGAGGGGCTACGTGCCCTCCAGCTACCTGGTGACCGTCCCCGTGCAGGAGCCCGCGGGCTGGAGCTTGCCCGTGTGAGCGTGGCAGCCCCGGCAAGGGCACGGATGGCAGCTTGGCACCTGAGGACACCTCACAGGAGATGCTGGAGGGAGGCAGCCCCCGGCTGGGAAGGTGGTGGGACAAAGCCCAGGGACGTGGGCACGAGGATGGCACTTGGGAGGCGCCTTTGGATGGGAGGTGTGAGGGTGCCAGGTCCCGTGTGTGTGTTGGCACAAAGCAGAGCAGCACCAGGGAGTGAGTGAGGGCAGGGGGCTGCAGTTATCCAGGGATTTGCTGAAATCTCTGCAAGTGGCAAATGTGTCCTGGGGTGATGAGGCAGCATCGCCCTGGTTAGAGCAGGACTGAGCAGCAAAGTGCAGCCTGCAGAGGGGTCCTCAGCCAGGCACTCGGACACCTGGGCACTGAGCACCTGGGCACTGGGGCACTTGGGCACCTGAAGCACTTGGGCACTGGGCACCTGAGCACAGGAGAATTTGGCTACCTGGGCACCTGAGAATTTGGCTACTTGGACACCCAAGTGCCTGAGAATTTGGCTACTTGGGCATCTGAGTACCTGAGAAACTGGGCACCTGAGTGCCTGAGCTTTGGACACTGGGCAGATGGGTACTGGGCACCTGAGTACAGGAGAATTTGGCTACCTGGGCACCTGAGAAATTTTCTACCTGGGCATCTGAGTACCTGAGAAACTGGCCACCTAGAATTTGGCTACCTGGGCACCTGAGTACGTGAGAAATTGAGCACCTGAGTACCTGAGGATTTCGCTTCCTGGGTACCTCAGTACCTGAGAAACTGGGCACTTGGGCACCTGAGAATTTGGCTACCGTGGCACCTGAGGATTTGGCTACCGCGGCACCTGAGTGCCTGAGCCTTGGGCACTGGGCAGATGGGCACTGGGCACTTGAGTACCTGAAAAATTTGCTACCTGGGCACCTGAGGATTTGGCTACCTGGGTACTCGAGGATTGGCTGCCCGGGCACTGAGGATTTGGCTGCCTGGGCACTGAGGGTTTGGTTACCTGGGCACTGAGGATTTGGTTACCTGGGCACTGAGGGTTTGGCTACCTGGGCACTGAGGGTTTGGTTACCTGGGCACTGAGGATTTGGTTACCTGGGCACTGAGGGTTTGGCTACCTGGGCACTGAGGGTTTGGTTACCTGGGCACTGAGGATTTGGCTGCCTGGGCACTGAGGGTTTGGCTACCTGGGTACCCGAGGATTTGGTTACCTGGGCATTGAGGATTTGGTTACCCGGGCACTGAGGATTTGGCTGCCCGGGCACTGAGGATTTGGCTGCCCGGGCACTGAGGATTTGGTTACCCGGGCACTGAGGATTTGGCTGCCCGGGGACTGAGGATTTGGTTACCCGGGCACTGAGGATTTGGCTGCCCGGGCACTGCGCTCTCGGCTGCGCTGGGCGCGGCCGGCAGAGGGAGCCCCGCGCCCGCTCCCGGTGCCCGCGGGGACACCGGGACCGTGCGGGGATACCGGGACCGTGCGGGGACACCGGGACCGTGCGGGGACACCGGGACCGTGCGGGGATACCGGGACCGTGCAGGGATACCGGGACCGCGGGGATACCGGGACCGTGCGGGGACACCGGGACCGTGCGGGGACACCGGGACCGTGCGGGGATACCGGGACCGTGCGGGCACCGGGACCGTGCGGGGATACCGGGACCGTGCGGGCACCGGGACCGTGCGGGCACCGGGACCGCGGGGATACCGGGACCGTGCGGGCACCGGGACCGTGCGGGGACACCGGGACCGTGCGGGCACCGGGACCGTGCGGGCACCGGGACCGTGCGGGGATACCGGGACCGTGCGGGCACCGGGTCTCCCGAGACTCCCGAGTGCCCCTGCCACCCTCACAGACCCCCGGCGGGCGGGCGCAGGTCCCGTGGAAGAGGTTTTTGGGAGAATCAATCCGTGCTGGTCCTGACTTAAGGCTCGGTTTGGGAACGGAGGCAGCATTCCCGAGGTATCCGTGCCTCAGTTTCCCCGTGGCCGCACTTTGAGGAGATGCTGGTGGGGCTGAGCTGGGCAGCCCTGCCACGGTGCCATCAGGAGCGCCGCGGGCCTGGCACCGCACGCTGCCCATCCCTCACCGAGGCCAGTGGAGCACCCGGCTGGCGTCGCCCCGGCTGCCCTGGGCTCCAGGCACTGCCCACATCAAAGGTGCCCGTGCCGGCTGGTGAGTGCTGGCATGCCCCGTGCCCTGCCGTGCCCTGCCGTGCCCTGCCGTGCCCGGGGGCAGCAGCACGCCCGGCCACCCACGGGCTCCCTGCGGGCTCCCCAGTGCAGCCGTGGCTGCGGGCTGGGCAGCGGGGCAGGGCGGGCACGTCCTCACCCAACCCCGAGCAGGTGCCAGACGGGTGGGCACAGCCCCAGGCAGTGCCCTGCGCGTCCCCCGGGGGGGCTGGGGCTGTTTGAGGCAGAGTGGGGCTCACCCCCCTTTTAGCTGCACCTGTGGGGTGGCTGGGGGGCAGCCACCTCTGCCCAGGTGCCCTTGAAATGCCCGAGGAAATGCTCACCTCCACAAAACCCGGGAGGGGACAGCAGTGCCAGAGCTGGGACGTGCCCTGGGGATGTTGCCAGCCTGGGGAAAGGCTGGTGGGTTCCTCAGCAAGGGGAAAGGAGTAGGCTGGGGACGAGGGTCCTTGAGCGGGGGCCGTGTGTCTGTGCTTGCCCTGCAGCCACACGGCTCACCCCTCCAGCTCCCTGCTGGTGGCTCCTCTGGATTTTTCCATCCCTGATCAAATCCCATCAGGTCGGGTTTCCCTGTTTGCCCTGTGCCAGGCCGTGGCAGCAGCCGGGCAGGTCCTGTGCAGCGCTGGGAGGTGACAGTGGCACAGGGAGCGCCGAGCCCGCTGCTGCCTGGGCCCCGATCTTCCCGTGCAAGGAGCGCTGGGCTGGGCAGGGCCGGGCTGGGCATCAGCAGCAGGAGGGAAATGAGCTCCTGTGGCTCCTCCGGCCTCTGGGTGCCCAGGGCTGAGCTGGGCTCTGCTCTTCCCCCAGTCCTGCTGCCAGCCTCGATAGCCAGGGGACCTTTCCCGGGGGTCTGTCCCCAGGACAGGGCCCGGTCCTTGGCTGCAGGACATGGGTGCCCATCGCTCCCTTCTGCCATGAATTCACCCCGAGCCTGGAAGTGCCCTCTCGGAGTCACGGGAGGGCACGGGGCTCTTCCAGCCCAAACATGAGGGGGGATAAAGGGCACAAGAGTGCCTTTAAATAGCCTGTCAAGGACAGGCTCTCCCGGGAGGAATGCTCTGGCTGGCCCGGTGGAACATGCCAGTGGCTGGGGGCACGGGGGGACAGCCGGGCAGGGCCGGCAGCTCGCCAGGAGCCCAGGTCAAGGTTAGGCACGGCCTTGGCCCGGTGCCACCGTGCCACGGCTTGGCACCGGGGAAACGGAGCCGTGCAAACAGGGAAATTAATGCCAGGCCAGGGCTTTGCTGTGCCCGGGGCTGATCTGGGGGTGGCAGCGGGGCCAGGCAGCCGCCGCTGCCCGCACGGAATTTGGCAGCGGCGCTGCTGCCGGAGCCGCCTCCGGGGCAGCTCCGGTTGTCCCGGAGCGGCTGCGGCGCTCCTGTCCGGGCTGATTCATATCCTGGACGTGCGGGCATTTGGATGGTGTCCACCCGCGGGGTGTGACAGGGCACGGCCGTGTCCCCAGGGCGCGGGTGCCAGCCCGGCCGCGCTCCGGGAGCAGGACGGGGCAGCTCCATGTGCCTGCTGCTCCCTGGGGACACGGCGCTGCCACCAGCGCATCCCAGGTGAGATCCCGGGATGCCAGGAGGATGGATGGCTGAGTGCCCAGGTGGCCATGTGCCCATCGGCTCTGCCGGGGCGCCCCGGGGGAGGAGATGTGAGAAAAAGCAGCTGCCACAAGCCCCAAGCCCAGGCTGCGATCCCAGAGCCATCCCTCAGCACGGGGTGCAGAAAGGGAGAGGGCCAAAAGGCTCGGAGGGCACAGCCAGGAGGAGCAGGGTGGCCACCTGGGCTGAAGGGCACAGCCAGCCCGGGTGGCTTTAGGCACGGAGCTCAAGCTGCCCGCGCTGCCAGGCCGAGCTGGCTCCCAGCAGAGCCAGCCTGTGCCGCAGCGATCCCTGCCACCTGCCCACGGTGGCCCACGAGGAGCAGCCCGAGCCCCCGGCCACCCTCGCCGGCCTCTCAGGAGCCCCCTGGAGCAGCGAGGCCCGAGGAAGGGATGGATGAACGCCATGGATGAGCCCGGGGCTGCAGAGCAGGAGGGCAGCCGTGACCAGCAGCGCTCGCTCCGGGCTGGCGCAGCTGGCACCTGAATTGTCAAATAAAGCGTGAAATTGCTTTCGTGCTCTGCTGCCTTTGCTGAGCTGGGCCGTCTTTAGGGCCCCCCCGTGCCACCCGCGCCGTGTCCCGCTGTGGTGGCACTGCCAGCTGAGCCCCGGGCTGGGCTGGCACACCGTGCCTGGCGCATCACACGTGGCACACCGCACATGGCACACCGTACAGGGCACACCGCACATGGCACACATGGCACACCATGCTTGGCACACCATACATGGCACACCGCTCATGGCACACTGTACATGGCACGCATGGCACACCGCACATGGCACACTGCACATGGCACACCACACATGGCACACATGGCACACCGCTCATGGCACACCGTACATGGCACACATGGCACACCGCACATGGCACACCGCACCTGGCACTGCCCCCAGTGCCCCTGGGCCGGTGGCTGCGGGTGCTCCAGCGTCCCCTCCCTGCCTCGCAGCCCCTCCGCTGGGCAGGAGCACCAGCGCCATGGGGGCAGGGGATGGGGGCACCAGGAAAGGGATCACCCACCCCTGCCGTGGGGCTGTGATGGATCCCTGTCGTGGGGATGGGGATGGATCCCTGCCATGGGGCTGCTGTGGCGCTGTCCCACCTCCTCACCCCGCGGGCTGCCCAGGGTGCCGGGTCAGCTCGGTGGGGCGCTGCCCGTGCCCGTCAGACCTGGCTCCCTCCGGCCGTGCCAAGGCTGCGGAGCTCCCCCCGGCAGGGACAGAGGGACAGCCCGGCCCTCGCCCGTGGGTGACAAATGGCTCCTGAGCCACCTGGCTGTGCACAGAAACTGTTCTCCACCTCTAATAACAATAATCAATCATCCTGCTCTGGGCAGGGCATGTGCAAGGTCTTCCAGTGCTGGGGAGCTGGTGGGGCTGGCAGGGGGATTTTGGGGGGCTCCCCTGAGGGGACACAGAAGCCTCTGCTCCGGGGGTGGCTCCTCTCCTGCACTGCCCACCAGCAGGGCAATCCAGGGCAATACACACCCTGCCAGGGGGAGTGCCAGCTCCTCGGGGCCGTGAAAATCGTGATTTTGGAGGGGAAAGCAGCTGGGAGCCCAGGTCTGGCACGGGGCACTGGGTGCTCCCTGCTCCAGAGGATCCCACGGGTCCCCGTGCCAAAGGAGCTGCTGAGTGAGGCCCAGGAAAAGGGATTTCTGCTGGGCCCAAGATACTTTGCCCCAGGGAAGTGGTGCCACTTTTTTCCAGCTACTGATAAAGTTAAACCCTTGATCTGGTTAACGATTTAGCCCATAAGGCAAGCCGGGGTAGGACAGCAATGCTGTTAATGCCACTGGCTTGGTGACACTTCAGTTTTTTCCTAACATCTAAGCCAACCCTACTCTCTGTCAGGTGGAAACCATCGCCCTTGTCCTGCCACTTCTGGAGAAATCCAGGGCAGGGAAAGGGAACGACAAGGACAAGGCCAGGCGGGTGTGGGGGTGCAAATGCCCCCATGGCAAAAACTCAGGGAATGATGGGGATGGGATCCAGGAGCCCCAGGAGCTGTGGGAACCCCTGGGAAAGGTCCTCAAGCATCCAGAGGGGTCGGGAAGCATCCAGAGGGGTTGGGAAGCATCCAGAGGGGCTGGGAAGCATCCAGAGGGGTTGGGAAGCATCCCGCTCCCCTCCCCGCTGTGCTGGGTACTCCACGCAGCCCGCAGAGCCACATCTTCATCTCTGCCCAAAGGAGGAGATTTGGAGTCTAAAATCTGCCTCTTTCAGGAGGAGCTCACAGGAGCTACAAGCTGCAGACACGAACTCTTTTGTGAGCCCGACCCGGCTGGGATTTACCTAAAACAGCCCCAGGGAGGAGCGGCTGGGCGGGGATGTGGGGGGAGAGCAAGGGAGGGAGGCTGCCTGGTGTTTGTTTTTCCTAATGAAGCCCCATAATCAAATCATTTCAATTTTAATTGTGAAGCCAGCAGGCAGATTTCTGTCTCCAGATGGGACGTGATAGGAATAGTTGAAGGCTGGGCACGTTCTGCCACTCACCTTAATGCTTGGGACAAGGCAGATGGGAGCAGCACGGCTTGGGAAGAGCCTGGTCCCCCCCGGGATGAGGATTGGAGCTGGGATCGGACCCCAAACCTCTCCTGCTTTGTTGATCCAGGGAAACCGACCCCTGGCAAGATGTGCTGCACCATTCCCAGGTCTGAGCAGGGGAGGCAGGAGTTTTCCCTGCTTTCATCTCCCAGCTCTGCCAGGATACATGAAATCTATTTGTGGCTTCCACTTACCATCTCATTTTCTTGGGTGTTTGGACTTTGGGAAAAGAGGAAAATAAAGAAACTGGGTCATTTTGCATTTATTTGGAAGAGCTGAGATGTTAACCCTCCAGCTGCACAGAGCTCTGCTCGTGTCTCTGTGGGACTGGCAAACTTGGAACAAGTGGTGGGGGAGAGGAGAAACCTCCTCAGCAAAAATAAAGTGTCTTTTGCCCAGCTTCTTGTTCAGGCTGGGGGGAACTGGGTGCAGCGGGGCTGGGATTTGCCCTCCCAGTCTAAAGCAGTGACCTGAGGCAAAACACATCAACTTGTTCCTTGTGATGGAGAAATGGAGCTGGGAGTGATTCAATCCTCCAGGGAGGGGCATCCTGCTGCCTGCCAGGCCTCAGCAGTCACCCAGGGCATGGGGTGGGCATCGAGGGCTGTCAGGGAGGGGGGATATCTCCTCTCCTCCCCCCCAGAGAGGTTTGTTCCTCCCAAAGATGCTGAGGCCAGAGGTACAGCGTGACCCAGGCAGGTCACAGCAAGTATGGAACACCTCGTGCTCCTCTTGGTGCCTTCCCCAGAGCCATAACGGGGCAGAGCCCAGCTCTTATCAGGGCTGCCTGCTGCTGCTTTCACCTCCTCGAGCTGCTGCCCTCCCCATGCCCACAGTCCAGCTCGCAGGGCTGACAGCATCTCTGGAATCTCCTGGAAGGGATCCAGGCGGGGAATGCCAGGCACAGAGCAGCCACCAGCATCCCTGTGGCCTGGCCTCTTCACTCTTATCAGCTCTCCCTTTTGTGCCTGAGTCATCAGGGACGAGAGCATCAAATCAGCAATAAAGTCATTACCTTGCTAAGCAAATACAGATGAAAACCTCACTTTATTTTTTGAAATCCGAGCCCTGGCTCCTGAGGGCTTGAAGTGGCACCTTCCCTGTGCCAGCCTTCCCTCGGCTGGGTGTGCTCCAGCCCCAGGGACAGCCTGGGTGAGGAGAGGAGGGGCAGAGGGGCACTGTCCTGGCAGCCCAGGGATTTCCTGGGATGGGGAAGCTCCGTGCTTGGTGCAGCCCCACTCTGGTGGCTCCAGCTGCAGGAACTGGGCACATCCAGTGGGAGTGACACCCCCTCTGCTACCCTTCACCCCTGGCACCTCGTGCCTCCTGCATGTCTGCAGTTCAGCATGCCATGCCATGCCATGCCATGCCATGCCATCCCATCCCATTATCCCATCCCATCCCATCCCATTATCCCATCCCATCCCATCCCATCCCAGGGCTGATTTGGGATTCTGCTCTCCTTCTCCCTCCTTGAATATCCCACCGTGTCCAAATGGGAACTAAACTGAGGCCACCAGACTCTTTTGTGCCAGGGCTGCGGGCGGTTTCAGCCCTGGCTCCTGGCACGAGCGAGTGGCTGCCAGGCTCTGGTGGGCACCGCTGTGTGCTGGCTCTGCTGCCGTGCCCAGCGTGCCCTGCCTGCCCCAGGGCCAGGCAGGGCTGGGGTTAAACCCACCCTGACCAAAACCCGTGCCAGGGCCGTTCCTTCCTGGCATGGCAGCTCCAGCTCAGGCTGCCCTGGCCCGCTGCCCATCCCCGAGCGCTCTCCCGGTGTCCCGGGGGTTCTCCCGCTGCAGCCCCGTGGGGAGGTGCTGGGCACGGGCTGGCAGCTGCCCCCACAGCCTGGCAGGGGCTCAGGCAGCACCAGGAGGAGGTGGGGATGAGCTGGAGGCAGGCTGTGGGACACAGGGCAGGGGCTGGGGGTGTCCTGCCAGGGAGCAGCACCCAGCTGGCACTGGGTGACCCACCGAAGCAGGCAGTGCCACCCCAGCAGGGCTTGTTCTCCTCAGGCAGGAGCAGGAGGAGGAGGGATGCTGCTCATGGGTGGACTTGTCCCCCTGCCACGCAGGAAAAGGTCCCTGAGGACAGCAGAGGAGGGCAGACCTGGCTGTGCTGGGAGGGAACAGCCGCTGGGAATGCCAATGACCGGCCCTGAATGCTGGTTTTGTTTTGTCCCAGGCACGGCTGTGCCCTGCCTCTGCCAGGCAGCGTTGGAACCCTGCTGCTCACGGGGCATGAGTGCCCTGGGAAGTGCCAGCGACAAAGCTGAGCTTGAGGAGCAGCCCTGCATGCCACCCTGCCAGGCTGGCACAGCGGGCACAGCGGGGATGTGCTGGGCTCTTCCCAGGCTTCCAGTGAGGTTTGATCCCGTCTGCCAGAAGGAAAAGTGATGGGAAGAGAAGAGATGGTCAGGAAGTGAGCGAGGTGTGCTTCCTGCATCCCTCCTGCTCAAATACTGCACAATTCCTGCCCAATTCCTGCACAATTCTGACAAAATTCCTACCCAAATCCTGCTCAATTCCTGCTCAGTTCCTGCACAATTCCTGCCCAAATCCTGCACAAGTCCTGCTCAATTCCTGCACAATTCTGTCACAATTCCGCCAGAGTTCCTGCTCAGTTCCTTCACAATTCCTGCTCAATTTTGGCAAAATTCCTGCTCAATTCCTGCACAATTCCTGCTCAATTCCTACATAAATCCTGTTCAATTCCTGCCCAATTCTTGCCCAAATCCTGCTCAATTCCTGCACAGTTCTGGCACAATTCCTGCACAGTTCCTGCTCAATTCCTGAACAGTTCCTGCTCAATTCTGGCACAATTCCTGCTCAGTTCCTGCTCAATTCCTACTCAATTCCTGAACAGTTCCTGCTCAATTCTGGTACAATTCCTGCTCAATTCCTGCCCAATTCCTGCACGCCCACCTCTCCCCTGCATGCCCCTTGGGGCTGGGCAGTGCAGGCAGAGCTTTGCCTGGCTGGGGACGGAGCTCTCAGCTGGCCCTGGAGCTGGGACAGGGAATGCTGCCCCGTGACTCTGCAGGGCTCCTGGGGAAATGGAGATGCTGCCAGGCACGGTGGTTTTTACAGCCTCAGCCCTGCTGCACGCTGCCAGATCCATGCCCTGAAAATCTAGTTTCCTAGGGATAAACAGGATTTCTTATTCCTGTTGCTAATGCGATATCAGCGCATTGCAACGCAGATGTTTTAATAACACATAGCTCTTTTAATGGAGGGCCTTAAGCTAATTTACTTCCCAACATTTGTATATGTCCTATTTGCTCATTTATTCATGCAGTAAATGGAATTAAAGTTGCTAAAGGTTTAGAAAATTACAAATACACTGGAGACGTGCACCTGTGTATTAGAACAAGGAGCAGGAGCTGCTTTCCTGGCACAGAGGGTGCCCAAGGCACGTGCTGCTGGCTGCTCCCTCCCTCCTGTGCAGCCACTCGGGCTGGAGGGGAAGGCAGCCAGGCACTGCCAGACCCCATTCCCAGGGATGCTGACAGTTGTGACAACCACTGCATTTTTATTTTTATCATCCCGCCAACGCCGCTCTTTAGATCAGCTTTTATTAAAAATAAATAATGCTTTTAAAGCCGGCGCTGGGGCACCAAACTGTGACAAAGGCCAGGGAGGCGGTGCTGAGATGATTAATGTGGTTTTTCCAGTGAAATTCTGTAGCAGTTCTCCCGTGCTGAAGGTTCTGCTGACAGCTGTGGGCAGGAAAAAGGTGCTGGGTGCCATTCTCAGCCTGGCACCTGGAGCAGGGGCACAGGTCTGGCTGTGGCCTCACCCCTCCTTGGCCAGGCTTTGGTGGGCACAGGTCGGGCAAAAGCCAAAGGGATGTTGAGGCGCAGAGCCCTGCCTCAACAAAGGGATGTATCCATCCCTTCTTCTCCCATTATCCCCAACAACTGCCCCCAGCAGGCCCAGCCACCCGAGCCCAGCTGAGGGGTGAGCACAGCTCACACTCGGGGCAGGGAAAATGGGTTTTGAATGTTCCCTGCCACACAGCCTGCAGCCCGGGGCTCCAGGGATGTCACACACCCATCGTGTCACCACCCTGGGCAGACCCATGCCGGGCACATCTCCATCACATGAGGAGGCTCCCCCATATCCCACCCTCCAGGGGAAGGTGAGGAAACCTCCAGCACCTCGGGAAAACCCCCAAAGGCTGTGCAAGGCTGGCCTTGCTCCCCCTGGGCAGGCTCATCCCACCCAGGCTTCCCAGGAAGGGACACCAGTCCTTCCCAGTCCGAGCACTGGTGGGATGGCACAGCTGCCTCTGCCCATGGCCACGGGGACAGGGCAGCAGCTCCTGCCCTGCTGGGACAGCCCCAGCTGCAGAACCCCTGCCACGATCGGGGCTTGTGGCTGGGGAGCTCCATCCTTGTCCAAGAGGTGCCCATCACCTGAGGCTTTCCCCAATCCCAGCTCACGGCAACCAGCGGGAAAAGCAGCGAGCAAAACCTTAGGCAAACATTTCGGGAATCCAAAAATCTCACTCTGTGAGCACAGTTTGGCTCAACAGCTTGCTGGGGAATGGCAAGCACTCGATGTCCAGAGGCAGAGCCGGCCCGCGGAGCTCCCGTTATCTGCTCTATTGTAATGCAGGCGAACCCAATGGGAAGAAATGATGATTATTCAGAAGGCTGAATTATTTCTTTATTGTAACTATGCTAAAATACATTAATATACTATGTAAAAGGAGGATACTAAAACTACATACTACTTTCTCTGACTCTATCTCTAACTCTAACACAACTTGTGACCCTCTCTGAGAGCCCAGCCCCAGATTGGCCACCAGGCTCAAACAATCCTCACCAGAATCCCACCAAGAAATCACCCCAGGGAAGCAATTCTCCAAATGCATTCCACATAGGAAAAACAAGGAGCAGAAATAGGAATTGTTTTCTCTTTCATTTCTCTCCGTGCACCTCTATGAAAAATCCTGAGAGGGAGAGAAGTGTACTTGCCACGCTGCTCCATCAAGGAAAGGTGCTGCCACTCACTGCTGCACTCCCGTTATCCCGCTCCCTCCCCTGCCTTTCCAGGCCGGAGCATTTCTCGAACTGTGCTTTATCCCCATCCCTGCCGCTCCTTTTCCAGCGCCACCAGCGCCGACAGTGCCCACCGTAAATCCCGGCTGCCCGGTGCCAGCGCTGCGCGCCCCGGGCGCTCCCGGCGCGGCAGCGTGCGCCCTCCGCGGCGCGGAACGCGTGGGCACGGAGCGGCCCCGCGCTCCCTCCTCCCCGGCTCTGCAACCCGGGCTCTGCAACCCGGGCTGTGTAACCCGGGCTCTGCAATCCGGGCTGTGCAACCCGGGCTCTGCAATCCGGACTCTGCAATCCGGGCTCTGCAACCCGGGCTCTGCAACCCGGGCTGTGCAACCCGGCTCTGCAACCCGGGCTGTGCAACCCGGGCTCTGCAACCCGGGCTCTGCAACCCGGGCTCTGCAACCCGGGCTGTGCAACCCGGGCTCCGCAATCCGGGCTCTGGAATCCCGGCTCTGCAATCCCGGCTCTGCAATCCGGGCTCTGCAATCCCGGCTCTGCAATCCCGGCTCTGCAACCCGGGCTGTACAACCCGGGCTCTGCAATCCCGGCTCTGCAATCCGGGCTGTCTCGATGCCGTCTCCAGCCCAGCCCCGCCGGCTCGCCGCTCCCGGCGAACCCGCGCCCGTCCCTGCGGGGGAGCGCGGCGAGGCGGCTGTGCTCTTACCTCTCGGCGGAGCCGGGAGCGCGGCGAGAGCTGGAAATAGCCCCGGCTGACACAGATAGCTGTGCGGGAGCAGCAGGGGCCCGCACTTGCCGCGGTGGTTGCCGGCTGCACGGCGATGAGTCAGCCCGAGCCCCGCTCGGGCACACGAGGCTGCCCGGCCTCCCGCCCCTGCCCGCCGAGCCCAGCCCGGGCCCCGTTGCCGGGGAAATTGGTGCTCCCCCCCCTCGTCCTCTAAGCACAGGAGTAGGGAGAGGATGGGAATGAGAGCATCTTGCAGCTTTTTAAGCTCTCGAGATGCTTTCAAGTGCCGGGGAGGCTGTGCGAGCTGTGATTTGCTGCATTATTTCTGTTGCTATCCCTGCACGGGGAGCTCCTGTGTGCAGAAGAGCTGCTCGCAGCGAGTCAGCATCCAAACGCTGCCTGTTCTGGGGGAGGCTGAGCCCCACAGCTGCCATCACCCACAAGGGACTGGGGGCCACCCTGGCACCTTTCAGCACTTCCCAGCGTCTCTGGGATGGGTCCCCTCTAGCTCAGCCGTGGGTAACCAAAGCAGCCGGACACCGAAGCGGTGTCAGTTCGCCCCGAGCTCCTCCAGCAGAGCTCTCCATCCTCCTCCTCATCCTTCTCCTGGGGCTCAGGGGCTGCCTGGCTGCCGGCGATTGCACTGTCAGGACATTAATAAATAATTAGCCGGCAAACTTCCACCAGGGAGCTTGGTTTGCTCTCCTCCAGCGGTGCCGCCTGCTCAGAGCGAGAGCCAGGGGAGAGCAGCTATTCCCAGGAAGAGGGGCTGGAGGGGGTGGCATCTCCCCAGCCGGGCTGGCGGCTCCCCAAGCTCCTCCACAGCTGACTTCACATTCCAAAGGGATTCGGGGGGAGGAGGAGGAATAGGTAAAATCAATGAGAACCTATTTGGCGGGACAAAAGAACGTGGTTTTATTTATAGCACTGGCTGGAGCTGAAGAATCTCCTGCTCAGGGAGACGGTGCTGAGGCGCTGAGGAGCAGCACAGCAGTGTCTGCACAGGGCTGGGAGATGCACCAGTGCCCACCCCGCACCAGCCAGCCCCACCGAGCCCCCCAGCTCCCCAAAGTGCTGAGGGCGGCTTTGCCCGCCAGCCTGGCAAGGGGGGAACATCTGCAGAGGGGTTTCTGCTCTGACAGCAGTGTCTGTGCTCAGGGGGTGCCAGGAGCCGAGCACCAGCCCCTTCCCACCCCTCGTGTCCAGGCAGGGCTGCAGGAGCTGGGGACAGTGGTGGCCAGTCACTGCTCAGTGACTGATGGGGGATGCTCAGAGGAGAGCTGGTGACAAAGGAGGAGGGGGTGCTGCGAGATGGAGGCCCAGGCACAGACAGAGCCAGCCTGGCAGGCTGGGAGTCACGAGCCAGGAGATGCCCATGGACATCCCTGCCAGCAACAGCTGCTTGGGGAACAGCAAGTCCTTGCTCAGCAGTGCTGCAGATCCAAATTGTCTCCCTCTGCTGCTCACTGCCTCGGCCAGCTCTGCTGGTGCAGGAGGATCAGGACCTGCTCTGGTGACCATGGCACGTCTCTGGGATGAGGCAGTTAAAACAGAGAGAGGAAGAGAGGCACGCAGGCTCTGAGCAGCTCCAGGGAGAGGCAGGGGGAATTACCCTGCTCGGAGCCATCAACAGAGAAGGATGAGGCTGGTCTGGGTCTCAGCCAGCCCCCCTCAACACCCCTCACTCCTCCTGGGAGCAGCTGGCAGCAGGATAGAGGGGATACAGGAGATAGCCCAGCTCCTGGTGCTGTCCTGCCAGGCAGGGATGGGCAGTGAAGGGAGCCCAGGCAGCACCACCAGCGCCAGAGGCAGCTCGGTGGGCAGGGATGAGGCGGGGGAGCAGTGAGAGGCCAGTGGGGTGATGTGGATGGGCTGTGACAGACACTGGCAGAGCAGTGTGGGAGCTGCCAGAGCTGTGGGAAAGCCGAGCTCAGCCGGAGTGAAAGGGACACGAAGCGGATGGTGCCATCCCGCCGGTCCCAGGGCTGCCTGGTGCCCTGTGCCCGGCTGCTCTGGGGCAGCACGGGGGGCACCGACCCTGGACCAGCGAGGGGCAGGCTCGGGCTGCAGGCTGGGATGTCAGGCAGCGCAGAAGGAGCAGTGCAAGGTCTCTGACAGCATGTTCCTTCTCTCTGCTGAAGTGAGGTACAGGATGAGCCGAGTGCCCTGGGCTGCTGCCAGCCTCTCATCCCCGGGCAGAAGGGGCCGGCTGGCCCTGCTGTGCCAGAGCAGCCTGGAGAGGAGGACAGGCTGCTTCAGCTGCTGTGGGTGTGCTGCTTCCGCGGACAAATGAGTCACTGGAAGTGCCATAAGGAGTCAATGGGCAGCCTGGTCCCCTGCTCGGCCCACACAGCTGGTGGGCAGCATGAGCCATCGTGCAGGAGCCTTCCCTACCCTCTGCTGCCTGGGCTCTGCCTCTTGCTCCAGGAAATTCCCATCTGTTTCAACAATGCGTCCACAAAGGCCCCTTCTTGCTCCTTTGCTATCACATTTATGTGCTCACAGCTTTCCCCTGCAATCACTGCGTGGATTTACCTCCACAGCACGCTCCAGGCTGCAGGGTGGGGCAGGCTGCAGCCCTGCACAGCATCCCCCTGCACGGGCGCATCCCTCCAGCCCTCAGTGCTGGCCACGGGCTCCTCTGACGGAGCTGCAGCAGCCCCTGCTCCGGGGAAAGAGCTGCAGAGAGCCTGGCAGGTGGCACAGGGGGAGGGACCCTCTGCAGGGTGTGCTGCAGAGAGGGGCCTGGGGGGCTGTGCCACAGCATGGCAGAGTGTCCTTGGTGTCCAGGCGTGCCTGCCTGAGGGCTTTGTGGCACAGTGGGACATCGCTCCACAATGATGCTGAGGAGCCTGGAGCAGGAATGGCAACCTCTGAGGCTCAGCCCTGCCCCCTGGACAAGCTGGACCTCAGAGCCAGAGCCCACCCAGCACCCACTTGCCCTCAAAATCCACTTGTTTCCTAGGTCTCCTCCAGCCCCAGGGGCCAGTCCCTCAGCCCTGTGGCAGAGAGGACATCAGACTTTCACTCCTTGCTGGCCGTGAAGCATAACAGAGCCCTCCTGTCAGCAGCTGAGGAGGAGGAGGCAGGAGCTCCCAGGTGCACGCAGCTAATGAGGCACAGAAAGCGTGCAGGGAAAGCAACACTCTGTCCCTGTGCTCGTGATCTCAGGTGAAGGATAAGGCTGAGCCGAGTGCTGAGCAGGGCTGCAGGGAAGGGAAAGCAGAGCTCGTGGAAAGGAGCCAGGCAGAGAAACTCAGCAAAACCCTGGGCATGGCACTGCCAACCGCTGTGCCCCCAGACAGTGGGGCCCCGCCAGCAGCGTGCGTGGATGGAGAGCGCTCCAGAGCAGGCTCTGGGGAGCCTGGGGACACCTTCCCCTTCAGCTGCCCCCAGCTCACCCAGGCACGGGCTCACAGAGCTCCTGCCAGCCCACAAAGCCTTTCCCTGTCCTGATTGAGAGCAGCCACCACGCCAGCCCCCCATGTCCCGCGAGTGCCAAGCCCGGAGTGTCACCGGGCGGGGGGCTGCGGATGTTGCAACTCCGAGGAGCCCCACTTGCTGCTGCCTCTCACTGCCCGCTCCTTACAACATTTTGCCATCCACAAACAGAGGCAGCTGCAACGTGAGAGCGAGGGCGGGCGGTCGCCAGGCCGGGGTGGCTCCTGCCAGCCCGCGCTCATTGGCTCCGGCCCCTGTCCCACGCCTGGCCTTTGGCAGGCTCAGGGTACCTTCCAACCCTGTCCCCTCCTGACCGCTGGCCCCATGACATTACTCACTCGCTGTTGTTTTGAAAGGACATTTGCAAGATTTCCTGTTATGTTTTCCCTCGGTAATGTTATCTCCAGCCCCTCCGGGCTGAGCATCGCGGTGCTGCTGCAGCAGCGGCGCGGTGCCACGGGGCACTCCGGAGCAGCCAGGGCTGCCAGGCCAGGGTGGGCACGGGGGGTTTAACTCTGCTGGAGAGAGGCTGACACCTCTTGGAGTCCATAAATGCAGAGAGCAGCAGGAGCTGAGCTCTGGCAGCTGCCCTGCTCTCGGAGCTCGGGGTCTGGTGGAGGAGGAAAGCTGTGAGCACACGGCAGAGCTGGCACAGGGTGGGGTGTGTGACACGGGCAGTGATGTCCCATTCACAGCACGGCATCCCAGACACCATTCCTGCCCACCGCAGGTGTTTCTGAGCCTGCCACATGACTGACTTCTTAGAAGGTGGAGACAACACCACTTATAACATCTTGTCCTCCTTCGCCTCTCTCCTGGTGCTTCCGAAACCCTTTTTATGAGTGTTATTCAACCAATTCCTCCAGAAACTGCAGGGCGCAGGGAAGTTGTGTGATCTCCATTTCACAGGTGAAAAGAACCAAAAGGAACATAAAAATGCTTGGACTGTGCAAAAGTGCACAGCAGTCAGGAGCTGAAGTTGGGCAGGTTAACATCAACTTGCAGCCACGTGAGCTTCATCCTGCAGGATCCCACAGAAACCCAGAGGCAGCAGAAAGTCCGCTTGGCCAAGATGCCCCCATTGTGCTCTGCTGTCCTCTGTCCCCCTCCTGACCCCATTGCCACATCCAGTTCTGCCTGCAGGGCTGGAAGGAGCCCTCACCTGTCTGCTCAGAGGAGAAATGGGGCAGTGCAGGCTGGGCTTTGCTTTCCTCATGATCCTCCACACCTGGGGGTGTCCTGCAAGCTGTGACCACTGGAGGCTGGGAAGGGCTCACCTCCTCGGGTTAGAAAGCAAGGCAGGAGGAACTGTGCTTGCACATGGACCAGAAGGGAAAAGGTGTTTCTGAAAAACCTATGCACAACTTGATTTTCAGATGACAATTGACGAGTAATTCCCACGAATGTTACTTCCTACTTGAGTGCAGATGGTGCAAAGGAAATCATGAGATACTCAGGGGTGAACTTCGCCTTTTGTGCAACAAATTCCTCCCAGAGGACTAGTGTGGAGAGGCCTTCCAGCCCTGACGGGGCAAACTGCCCTTCTGTTCTCAGTTCATCTTCATCACACCGTAGCCTTCATCACTCGTACCTTCTGTGAGGAAAGGAATGCATGTCAGATCACTGCTCAGCAGGGTCAGCTGGAATTTGAGTCTCAGTCTTCAAGGAATTGCACATGCCCCACAGCAAGGCAATTTCCTTCCTTGGCCCTGCTGAGTGTGCTGTGCCCGCTGGTCACAGCTGGGAATCCTGGCAGGGCATTCCGGGGCCCAGGCCTCCCACCCATGGGCAGAGAAGTTTCACTGCTGGCAGGGCAGCCGGAAAAGCACCTTGGGTAAGTGTTTTGGCACTCAGTAATTAGTACTAGAGTGCACAGCAATGAGGAAGAGTTGCTTTGTCCCATCCCAGCAGCCAGGCCACCCTGGTCCACAGCTCTCATCAGCGTGACACGACAGATGCTGTTCCTGACATCTCCCTTTGGTGCAAGGCTTGGGATCATCAGGGAAAACCCAGTGTTGCTACACCGCGTGGTGTTCACAACATATCCTGAGCCAAAGGGAGGCCAGAGGGAATTCAAAGTGGCTGGAACCAGCTCTGCCTTTGAAGCAACAGCAAAGAGAACACGGACGGGCAGTGGGCCTTTCGTGCCAGAGGAAGAAGCACTTTCTGTTCACCCTGCAGAGCCTGGCACAGAGCTCCCCACCCTGATAGCTCCACACCACTTTGCTCCATCAGCTCTTTACAGTGACCCTGCAGTCCTGTCTAGGCAGTCTGAGGGGAATCAAGGATTTGGAGCTATTAGGCTGCAGGTGTTGCCACTTGGTTGGTTGTGTATCAGCTAATTCAGGCTGCAGTGCCAAGCCCTGCTCTTTCCCATGTAATTGCTACGGGTAAGTAAATAGAGCATTCATGAGATTTTTGGTCCCATCATTAATTATTTCTGAAAGGGCTTTTAGGATATGCCTCAAAACCCCAGACAGAAAGATGACGTGCGTGACATCAAGATGCTCGCAGCCGCAGCTGAAAAGAAAACAAGGAAAATCAGAAGATCTTTTGCTCCTTTCTACTCTTTACTGCAGTCCCCTGGTCCCATTTCAGTGCAGACCCACCGAGCCTGGCAGTGACCCCTGGCCCAAGCGCGGCTCTCAGGGTTTAGGTATCTCCACATGGGGTGATCTGGGGACTGTTGAGAGCTGCGGGGCACTGCTGGGTGCTCCCACTTTTAAACACTGGCAGTTTTCAGGTGTGTGCAGTGGCACTGCTCAAAGCGGGTTCCTTCTGTGGGTGCGTGCCCCTGGGGAAGGCACTCCAGCAGGAACTACGCGGCACTTTAAACGCCCCAGAGAGAGCCTGGATGTACCCCTGCTCTGGATGTGCACCCAGCGCTTACACATCTAAACCCGGAGCCACCCAGGGGCCGCGCCGCGGCAGCGGGGCACACCCCCGGTTTGACGGGGTGCCACTTCCGAGTGCCACACACCAAGTGGTGTCCCACGCGTGTCCGCAAAGCCCCCGGGGCGCTCCCTCGCAGCGCTCCATCCATCCCCCCGGAGCCCGGCTCCGCAGCCGCTGCGGGCGGGGGCTGCGGGCGGCTCCGCCCCGGCGCTCCGCGCTCCCCGCCCCGCCGGCCGCCCGGCTCCCGCCGCCGCGCCTGCTGCATGCTCGGTGCTCAGCCCCAGCCGGAGGTGGAAGATGGCGGAGCCGGGGCCGGATTGCAGCTCTCTGCTCGACGAGGATCTCTCCTCCTTCGTCTTCAGTTACCTAGCTGACAGCCAGGTAGGCGGCGCGGCTTGGGGGGGGGGCTCTGCTGCGCGGCTCCCCGGAGCGCTGCAGCCGGAGGGGGCGAACGGACAGACCCCCCCGCTCCCCTTGCCGGGGCACCCCGGGGAAGAAACGCTGCTGCCGGAGCGGGGCTGAGGGGCCCGGCTGCTCCGGGGGTGGCCCGGGCTGCGCGGCGGTCCCGTTCTCCCCGCGGCTGCGGAGCCGGCCGCCCGCGGGGCTGTGCGCGCCCCTCCCGGGCTCCCGGGCGGCCGCAGCCCCGCAGCCCCGCCGGCGCTTTCAGCACCACTCGCACGTGGACTCCCGCGCCCCCCACACCCCCCCATCGGCCGGGAATTCGGGGGGGAGAGGGGACAAGTTGATGGGTCGATGGGTTTCGGTACAGAGCGACCCCCCCCCCGGTTGTTAGGGCTCCCCCAAAGGTGGGGAGGGGGCGGCGCGGGGCTGGGGGGGGCTCCGCAGGGGGCTGCGCGGTGGGGGCTGATGGAGCCGGGCTGTGGGATGAGTCATGCCGAGCGTCAGTTCCACGCATACGGGCTGGGATCTTGGGGGATGGAGGTTTGGGGAGGGGGGGTGCGGCAGCGACAGGGGTCTCGGTGCTGCGAGTCGCCGGCTCCGAAATGTGGATGGGCTGTGTTTTGGACGGAGCTGGGTATTAAAATCAGATTAAGGCTCCTTGGCAGCTCCGGCGGGATCACGAGAGCGAGCCGTGCTGGCTATAGGGCTCGCATGCTTTTCCATTTTGGGGGCTGCAAGAGAGGCGCTATACAATAAAGCGGGCAGGAGCCGGAGCCGGGGCTGAGCCCGGGCACGGCCGCGCATTTCGCAGTCGGCTCGATGAGGCTGCTGCAAGTGGGAAGAGTTTTCTGTAGTTATTTATCCTCCCCCCCGACCCTTCCCTTTCATAACCACGGATTACAAAATATCTCTGATTGTGAAGCGAGCGCATTCATCCCAACCCTTGCTCTCTCACCACTTGAGCCCCGCGATTGCAAACAGCCCGGAGCGTGTGTGTGTTTGCGGGGAGCAGCAGGACCAGGGCTGATCCTGCCGCCGGTTTGGGTTCAAAACAAACAAGAGAGCTGGTAAATGAGATTTGCCCGCGGTGCGTGTGCCAGACAGAACCAGGCAGGGCTTGCCACCAGCCAGATTGATGTAGTCCCGGCACCTCTGCCCGCCTGCACCAGCGCCAGAGCGCTCCGGCTTGGCACGGGACCGGGCGGCAGGGCAGGGGGGAGGCAGCCTGGCTTCTTAACCAAGAGCTGCTGACAGGTTGATTACAGCAGCAGGGTCAGGAAAGGTGAGAAGTGGGCCGAGATTTTGTAAGCACTTCGTGGGGTTTTTCCATTTTGTTTTTGCTGCGGGAGCCGTCGGCTTGGAGGAGAGGAGGCTGGCTGGCTCTGTGGGACACTGTCCCTCGAGTGGGCTGCGGGTGTGGGATGCCATCCCCTGGAAGTACGGCTCAAAAGCTGCAGCTCCCACCAGCACCATTGCTGCCTGAGCAGGTGAAAGTTCCTGGCTCCGCTTCCCTATAATAACCCTCCTGTTCTCCATGTGTTAACCATGAAAAGCCCCTATGGTTGCAGCACGTGCCTGGAGCCTTGTTTCTCTTTTTCTTTGCTTTTTGGTCAGCATTTGATGTGCCAATTTAAAAGTCTTAATCAAAAAAGCCACTGCTAAGGGAAGGGGAAAACAAAAATCCCACAAATTGTCATCCCTCTCTGGTGCAAGCCCACCATGTTGTGAACGTTTCCCTGGAAAATTTGGAACTGTGAAATGGCCTGTGCTGAAAGGAGACAGTGTTGATGAAACATAGTTGGCTGTGTCCCCTGTTTTCTCTCCCTGTCCCCCGGCGTGCTCTCTCCTGGAGGGAGCACAGGTAGCGCTGCTCTGAAATCTGCAGGTGTGGGAGGAGAGGAGCAGCCGGGGCAGCATTGCAGCTCGCTGCAGCTCCCGTGCAGCCCCTCTGTGCTCTCCCATCCGGTGCCTGCTTTCGATAATTCCATTTCCTCTTCTGTCCCCATGTGCGCTGAGGGGCTCAGGGCTGCGATGGGAAGAAAAGAGAAGACTGAAAAAGGAAGGAAAACCAGCCCCCCCCTCCCAGCTATGATTTGCATGCGTCTGCTTAAGAACCGCCTGAAGTTGTAAGCATGTGTTGTGCTTGTACCTTAACCTCTGATGAAACTGGGGGAAGGCTCCAGCCCTGGCTCTGTCACATGCTGCCTTCTAACTGGGAGCGGGAGGCGGGCCGGGCTGGCTCTGACGTCTCTCCCCATTACTACTGTACGAGCTGAGCTTACAACTGGGTTACGGACTCCTCCGGGGAGCCCCAAAGCTGCTTCCCCAAAGACCCCCGCGCCCCAGCACGAGAGCAGATCATCCTGAGAGGCTGCGCTGTCAGGAGGCCACGGGATGATGAATAGTGGCCGTTGCCTTCGTGGAAATTTTGAGGAATTGGGACTCTCATGCTCTCTCTCGCCCGTGCTTCTCCCCCATCCTGCTTTTGCAGGAGGTTTGGAGAAAGGCGCAGTTGGTGCAGGTGCCAGGTGATCCCTTCCTCTCCAGGGGAGGAATCCTGAGCAAGGCTCTTGGGGAGATGCACAGGGAAGGTTTGACAGGGGTATCTGCATCAGTCCCTTATTCAGAAGGGTTTGTGCTGAGGGTGCCAGCTAACCTCTATTTACATATCGAGGACAGCGATGATTCACGTGCTACCTGCATTGCTACAGAAAGAAAGTCAGGGTTTTTCACTTGGTATCTGCCTTTCTCCTGCCAACTCCTTTTTTCTTTTTTTTTCTTTTTTTTTCTTTTTTTTTCTTTTTTTTTTTTTTATTTTTAATTTTTTTTTTCCAACAAAAAAAGTGATTTTGTTCTGCTGCGCCTCAAAATGTGTCATTTCTGGGCCTGCTTAATCCATTTTGTGCAACTCTGCTGCTCAGAGGTATGAAGCTGGTTGTAGCTGGTTCATCTGCTGGCACCAGGCACTGGGAAGTGCCAGCCAGGCAGCTCTGCTGAGAGCACCACGGAGCAGCTCTCAGCATCCCTGCGAGAGGCTGGAGCACTGTGGCTCTGACGGCTTCAATTCGTTAAAAAACCCCAAACAAAGTGCAACAGTGGGGGGGGAAAAATAATAAAAAAAACCCAGGCTGCTTCTCAGAGGGATGTTTAAAGATCACATGAACTGAAATACAATATTCCCTCTTTAACTTCCCAGCCTCCTGCTAACAGCTTAATCCATCGATGAGTGCAAGAGGCACAGCGAGCCCGCGCTGGGTTGGCATTTCTAGTGCTGAAGTGGGGATGCATCTCTAATTTCTGATAGTCCTCGCTGAGCTGACCGATATCCTGCTTTTTCTGTGGCTTTTCTCTCGAAGATTTGGGGTGGGCTTGCACAATGGACAGCCCGAGGGCCTGTGCAAAATGCATCCTCAGCTGCATTGCTGCAGCGTGGTCGAAGGGCTGCTGCAGTGGCAGGGCTGGAGGAGGCTGAAGGGTGGCTGTGTCCTGGTGGCTGTCACCGTGCTGGAGCTGGGGGTGCTGGTGGCTGTCCCCAGCACAGCGGAGGCTGGCGAGCACAGCAGAGTCTGAGCTGAGCCAGGAGACAGAGAGCAGCCGGCAGCAGCCGAGGGAGAGGAGGGCTGGAACCCTCAGAGCCTCCCCCCACACCTGCCTGCCTTCCCCCCGGGATTCTGACCCGTGTTCCCCATGCCAGGGGTGCCCCATGCCGGGGGTTTCCCCCCACCTGCCTGCCTGCACATCCCTGCCCCGCTCTCATGCCGTAATGGAAAGGCACCTCTCCAACAGGTGAATAATTAAGGGCTCAACGAGGGCCTCCAGCAAAGGGAGCTTTGTGAGGGAGAGGGATCTCTCTCACATTAACCTTTCCAATGTCAAAAGCCTTTTCGTAGGGAGGAACTCCACTTACACGAGCTCTTTGGCACGGTTGGTTGTCTAATTAAAAATGCTCTGGGAATGCCCCTTCCAACACCAAACTCCTGTTTTTTGGGAATGGGCCCCGTGTCTCTGGTGCAGGGACAGGGATGCCACAGGCTGGCTCCTGGCAGATGGTTTGTTGTGGTGCCAAGGGCAGGAGCCCACCAGGCTCTGAGATCCCCTTTGGTGGGGCTGGGGGCTGTGGCAGGGTATGGGAACTGCAGTGCTCTAGTGGTGGGACAAGGAGAATGGACTCTAACTGACAGAGAGTGGGGTTACAGGAGATACAAGGAAAAAATCCTTCCCTGTGAAGGTGGGGAGGCCCTGGCACAGGGTGCCCGGAGAAGCTGTGGCTGTCCCTGGATCCCTGGCAGTGTCCAAGGCCAGGCTGGAAGGCATCCCTGCCCATGGCAGGGGGTGGAATAGATGAGCTTTAAAGTCTCTCCCAACCCAAACAATTCCGTGATCCCGTGAAGGACGTAATTCCCCCTGGCCAGCATGTGCCAGCCCCATGTCAGCTTGAGGACATCACCGGGCTGGGACAGCGGCATTGTGCAGGGCCCGTCTGTGCTGCTGCTGCCGCCAAATGCCACCACCGAAGCCACCACCGTGGTGTCACCGGGGCGAGGGGCAGCGTCCCTGTGGGGCTCTGCAGCTCTGGCTCTGTCGGGGAAGGGACGAGCCGTCCCCGGAGCCGCGGCTCCACCGGGCCCACGCGTGTGGCACTCCTGGCCGGGGACGCGAGGCGCTGGCGGGGCCTGGGCCGCGGACACGTTTGCCGGAGGAATCGGCTCCAGGCTCCCGCAGCTGAGCCCTGCTCCATGGCAACCCGGCGCGGGCTTATATTTCTCGTGACTGCTTGGCAGCCTGAAGTGATTTAGCAGCGGGGATCTCTGTACGCGCCGGAGCCGCCGCCAGCGCAGCCGTGCCGGGGTGACCGCCGCGCTCCGGCCGCGTGGGGCTCCGGCTGCCCACGGCCCGGGAGCGGGCAGGATCCCACTCCTGCTGCCTGCAGAGCCTGGACAAGGATGGTTGAAGATGCCTGTGCCTGTAGTAAGGAGCCAGGGACTAAAGGTTGAAGTTAATGGGGCGGGTGGTCAGGTGAGGTAGTGACCTATTTCCAGGGACACGGGCACCGTGGGCACTGGGTGATGATCCAGCCAATGTGTTTCCCGTCCCTTATCGCTCGGCCGTTCTGCTTTTCAGCGCTTTTCCTGAACTCTGCCTTACAAACGATTATTTATTTATTTATGGCGGTTGGGTTTATTTTACCTTTTTCTTTCAATAACGGGAGCTTCCAAGAAACGCCGGAGGACTTTGCACAGCCCTGTCCTCACGCAGCCCCGTCTCACTGCACTTCCCCACGTGGAGGCAACAGCCAAGGCCGAGCTGCTGCGTTAAACCAGTTCACTTCTGAATTAACACAGGGAAAAGTAAAAGCTGGAAGTCTCCTTTGGCCCTGGAAGATCTGGAAACCTCCCGGGGGAGGGGTTCTTCACCTGGCGAGTGTGGTGGTATCTGCTGGTGGGGGATGTGGAGAGGCTGTGGCAGCCCTGGGGACACGGCCCCATGCAGTAGCCAGAGTAACCTTTGATCTCTGCCTGCTCCAGGCAGCAATGTGGGGCTTAGGGAAAATACTTCCCTTATCTCACATCCCATGTCCCGAGGCAAAGCCCTCAGGCACTGGGAGCTGGCTGGGCACCCCAGGACCAGGAGCTTCCCTGGAGTGACCATGATGATGCTGAAGCGTGCCAGGAGCTTTTAACATCTGTGTCTCCTGTGCCAGGAGCTTTTTCCATCTGTGTCCCCTCTGTCCCCATGGCCCCCTGCCCACCCAGATGGGGACAAAGGCTGGAGAGCCCATGGAGGGCTGATGTGACACTTCTCCACTCCCCTGGGATGAGCAGTACATGCTTTATATGGATGTTTTTGTGCTGAGGTGGCGCCTCCAGCTCTTGCAGGGACTACAGTTGCAGGGCAGCAGCATATCTTTACTGAGATGCATTTTCTGAATTCTTCCTGTGGCCGGGGCAGCACCACAGCCCCTCTGCTGAAGCAGCCAGGGCCAGGCCCCTCGGTTCCCGTTTCATTTTGCTGCCAGTTTGGCTCAGAGAGCAGCAGCCACCACTGCTGTCACTTCTGCTGCCCGCTTTGTCCGGGGAGGCTGCAGGACGCGCTTTGTCCCCGACATTGGGGGGGAGCGGTGTGGGAAGTGTCATCCTTTCGCCCCCGCTGCCAAAAGCTGCCTTCCACACCTATTCCCCGAGGAACCCTCATTTCCTAATTTTCATGGACGTCAAGAGCAAGGAAATCCTGTGGCGAGGGCCGAGCGTCCTGGCCGGGGCTGCGGGCCGAGCTGGGGCAGCCTGGGGATGGAAGGAAGCTCAGCTGCCTCTCTTCATGTTTGTTCTCCTCCCTCCTGCACCCTGCAAGGGGGGATGTGGCTTTCACAAGTGACAGCTGGGGACCTGGCTGTCCTGCCACGAGGTGACCCACGGCTGGAGCAGCCCCAGCTGTCCCTGGGGGTGCAGCATTTTTGCTGAGCATTTTTCTTGCGGTTTTTTTTCGCCAAGTTCCTAGGTGGGAGGGAGTCGCGTTATTATTTTTTCATGAAGAAAGTGCATCTGTAGCTGCAGGGTGTTCGGGAGACTGCCATGACCCCTTGCATGCACGCAGGACTGGGCTGCAGCCGGGCTGGGTTGGAGCTGAGACCAGCACTGGTCACCCCGAGGCCGTGGCTGTGCACGTGCCAGGGTGACAGCGAGGAGCTGGAGGTGACAAACATGGCACTCACAGCTCTCCTGGAAGGACGCAGCAGGGCCAGGCTCTGGCTCTCTTTGCCCTGCAGAGGTTAATCCCTCTGCCAGCACGGTGTGGTGACACCGGTGGGCACAGAGCTGGTGGCTGTGGTCCTTTGCCCCGGGTGTGCTGCCAGGCAGAACCCACGCTCCTGGCTGGGAGCAGGGCAGATCCCATTCCTGTGTGTGGGATCGGGGCTTGCAGGCAGAGCTGGCATGGGGCTCACCTTGGTTCATGCCAGCTGAGCTGCCAGCCTGCTCCTGCCACGCACAGGCTGCTCACTGGGCACCAGCACGGCGGGGATGAACTTTGTCCAGCTTCAGTCCTGATTTCTTGGCACTTTCCCTGCCTCGCTGCAAATGTTTGCAACTTCCACGGCTTCCAGCTAATTAAACTTTGCATTCCTGTTGGCTCCCTGCAAACCAAGGCTGCTGAGTTGCTTCCCTTTGCCCCGGGCTGGGGGATCTGTGGCTCTGCCTGTGCCAGGTGTGTGTGGCTCAGGGCCACCTTCCTGCATTTTAATGGCAGGAGGATTTTCAAATCTCCCCTTCAACAGCATCAACCCCAGAGCTCTGCACAGCTGGAGATTTAAACCACCAGCATAGTTTCTCCTTTCAAGCAGGCTTGTGCACAGTCACGACCAAACCGTGCTGATAATGAAAAGGAAAAAAAAAAAATCACAATTTTTTTCTTAAAAAGGAAGTTTCTGTTTCTGTGTGGGCCCCACAGGGAGGCTGGCGCATGCGGGTTTCGAGTGCTAGAACCCATTTCCCAGGTAACAGAACTCAAGCCTGTGAGAACTGTGTGGTTTTCTCAGGCTGAAAGGTTGGATGGTATTTGAGCTGCCTTTTTTTTTTCCCTTGTTGCCGTGTCCTTTTAAGAAGGAATAAGTATGTCTATTTATATATATTTTGAAAACGAAAGCACGTGGCCCGTGTCCCCAGAAACCCTCACGGTACTTGTTGCCACCCAGCTCTGGGGGGACACTGCTTTGCTGGTGCCCACCCCAAAACCCACCCCAGCAGCTGAACTGGGGAGCAGCCCCTGGAGCTTGGGGTGAGCTGTGATAGATGTGCAGAACATTCCCTTGGGAATTCTCCATGGGACCAGAGGCTCCGGGGGGTGGAAGTGGATGCAGCAGGAAGGATGTTGGGATGTCATGGAGGGAATGTGGGGACAGCATGGATGAAAAGGGCTGGAGCTGCTCCTCCTTTACTCTTCTTGGCTCCTCCTGCCCATGCTTTGAGTGGTGCTGCCTGGCCTGCCTGCAGTGCTGGCTTCTCCATTCCTCTGCCAGGGCATCTGGGATGCAGAGTGGTTTCCATGGGGAGAACTGAGGGTCTGCTTGCCCTGGCTGCCTCCTCTCAGTGTCCACCTCAGTGTCCACCAGTGCCTGCTGCCCAGAGGAGCTGGAAACCAGTCTGCACATCCAGCTGAGTCAAAAATACATGAAAGTCAGATTATCAGGGAGAGACTGTCCTCATCTCTGCCGCTCACTTATGGCAGTGCAAGGACCTGGAAATACAGCTTTCAAGTTTCTCTCTGTATTTATGTAACCCAAACGAACTCTTTTTTGGAAAGAGCCACTCTGTCTCATTTAGATACCTAAATATAGCAGCTGCTCCAGAGGGAGGATTAGCCTGCAAGTGCCCTGGCGGGTATGGGACCTTTGTGCACGGGTGTTGTGGGGAATTTAAACCTCACTCAGTGGGGCCTGTGGGGATTATTCCCCTTGCCATTATCAAGGTGGGCTTGCAGTGGTCTGGGTCAGCAGGGAGCTCACACAGTGGCTGGGTTGGGAAGCACAAACCTGTGGAGATGTGGACTGCAGGGCTTTTTCTAAATGTCTCGATGCCTTTTGAGGCCAGGGCCCTTCTATGCCCAAACACGCTGTTTGTTATTGTACCACCACCTCCCCTTGCAGGGAGGATCTGTTCTCCAAGGCACTGAAGCAGAGCTGAGCTATGGGGTGAAACCTCCACATCCAGCCCTGCCAAAGGGCCCCGTGGGGCTGCAGCACTCGGGGTGATCAGTGAGGGATGCTGGAGATGAACCACCCCCACAACGTGGCACTGGGTGGAAAGGCAGGGAAGTGCAAGGGTCCTTCTGCCCGTAGGTGCACTTCAGGTAAGGTGCACATTTAGGGAAAGGTGTGGGACCAAGCATTTGAAATGCCTGAGGGACACCCCACAGGTGGCATTTCCCTTTGCCAGGGATGTCCGTGGGCATTCAGGGACAGCCACCCTCCTGGGCACCAGGGCCTGCCACTTCTCTGAGATGCAGGTGTTGGCAGAGTCTGGGCACTGCGCACATCCCGTGGACCCACTTCTGCTTCTCCTCACACACCAGAGCCCTTTGCCTTGGGATGAGCACAAGAGATCTGACCATGTGGCGTTGGGGGGGGTCTCAAGCACCCCGTGGCATCAGCCAGGCTTGCACCTTGCACCAAGTATTGACGGGAGCTGAGTTTCTCAGAGGTGCCCAGAGTGACCTTTGCTTTTGTCTGGTAGTATTTCCAACTGCCCTGCAATGAGGGTGCCGTGTGCCGCTTCCAAAGGCGTGGGGAATGGCTGTTTGTGTGCTGGTGTCCCAGGGACGTGGTGACACATGCTGCAGCAGTCTGTGCAGCTGGCTCGTTTTAACAGTGTGGAGAGGACACCCTTGTGTTTCCCTCTGCTCCCATCTGCTTTGCAGTGCTGACACAAGAGCAGCTCCCTGGCCTGGGGCTGCTGCAGGGGCTCCTTGGGATTGGGAGACAAACAGGAGCTGCTTTGTGTTTTCTGCAGGAAAGCAGAGGGTCCCTCAGCTGTTTGAGCACTGCCTCTGTGCTTTTGGTGTGCTTTTGGCTCTGCCTCCCTGCACACCTCATCCCCGCTGCTGCCCAGGCCCGTGTGCCCAGCTCAGAGCTGTGCAGCCTGTGGTGTGCAGGCTCCTCTGCCATCCCCCTGGGGCAGGAGCCACCTGGATAAACCGTGGATGTGTCAGTGAACACCTGCACGCTGGCTTCACACGGTGCCCTTGGACAACCTTGCCAGCCCCATGCCACGTCCCCTCAGCTCCCAGCGCAGGCAGGTCCCATTTGGGCGCTGCCCTGCTCAGGTCGGTGTTGTTCTGCCCTGGCAGGGTGCAGGTGAAATGGAGAAGGCTGAGAACGTAGAAGGGGAGGAGGAGGGTGGTGGGCTCCGTGCGGAGGGCTCGCAGTGTCCCCAGGATCCCCGAGCTGGCTGGCAGATGGCTGCGGCCCTCCCGCCCTGCTCCGAGGAATACAAATGTGCGGCAGATACGGTTACCCGGCCCGGCAGCGGTGTTGGCTTTCACCTGGATCGATATCCCTGCCGGCCTGGCGCTCAGCTGGCAGCACAGCCAGCCCGGGAGCAGGCACCCGCCGAGGCTCCGCGCCCCTGCCCGTCCGTGTGCCCGGCTGCCCCGGTGCCCGCCGCAGCGCCGCTGCCGCGCTGTCCGGCTCCGTCATGCGTAAAATGTAATAAATAGGGCCATAAGCCTTTTACAAAGTCTATTTCCACTCTTGGATCCGGGATTTAATGCATGGCTGCTTAGAGAGGCTGAGGATTTCAGGGGTCAGCAAGGCTAATTGCGCTGCTGGAATAAAAGGGTGCGTGGTGAGGATCCTGCCCGCGGGCGGGAGAGGGTGCCGGGGGTCCCAGCCCCCCGCCCGCTGCCCTGGCTCTGTGTGCTCCCTGCCAGCAGCCTGGGAATGCCACGGCCCCGTGTGGCAGCTTGGCGAGGGCTGGGGTCCCCAGGGAGGTCTCTTTTGGGGCCGGGGAGGCCGAGCCAGCCGGAGTCACATGCCGCAGGTGTTCGGTTCCCCAGTGCTCCGCGGTGTCCCTGTGTGTCTGGCCAGGCACGGCTGGCTGGAGCGCTTGATCTTAGATTACCTGTAAGCCAGGGAAAGCCTCTGCGGGGCCAAGGGCCAGTGAGGATCAGGGTTGTCCTGGTGCCAGCTCAGCCCCAGCCTGCAGCATCTTCTTCAGCTGCAGAGAGGAGCTGGGCACCATCCTACCAGGCTGTGCCAGTGGGCCCCGGTGCCACAAACTGGGATGTGAAGGGATGTGTGTCCTGTGCCGGGGAGACAGCTGTCACAGGGACATTTCTCTCTGTGCACCTCTATGAAAAATCCTGAGAGAGAGAGAAATGTCCCTGTGACAGACAGCCCCACTGGGAACGGAAATGCACTGCTGGGGGAGAGCCTGGGGCACAGACCTGCATGGCTTCAGTGCCAGGTGTGCAGGGTGGCCAGCACAGGGCTGGGGTCAGGACCTGCACAGAGCTTTCCTGGAGGTGCCAGGGAGGAGCTGAGGGCATGTGCAGGCTCTGCATCGCCAGGAAATCCAGCAGCCACACGCGCCCTGTCAGGAGGGGGACCCAGATGCCCCGAGGCTCCGGGTGCGCGCCCTGTGCCAGCCGCTCGCTCTTGCGGGGCTGGCAGGGCTGTGCCGCTGGCCACGGCAGACGGAGGACGCCAGCTCCGCTCAGTGACTCCGCTGGCTGATCCCGTCATCTCCTTCTCCAGCCAAGTGCTGAAGTCGCCATGGAAACCGGCATGGCAGCAGCCTCGCCAGCTTCCTCACTGCCAGTGCCCGGCCGGTGCCACGCCGGTGCCACGCCGGTGGCAGCCTCGGCCACCGCTGCTCGCCCCCTTCCTCGAGGGCATCAGTCCCGCTGCTGGGCTCGGGGGTGCACAGGAGATCTAATGGATCCCCAGATCCTCCATCCCGCAGGGCCTCGCAGGAAACACGAAGGAAAAGCCTGAGAGTATTGCTATTAATAGTACCTGCTCCCAAAGTTATCTTTAGCTGCACTGCTCCCACCTTCATTCATAACAGCCATGGCACGGGCCTGACTCCTCGCCCTGCTGCAGGAGTGGCTTTGAGGTAACCCCGGCATCCCCAGGTGCTCCACTCGCCTGGGCTTCCACCACTCAGCAGCCTTTCCTCTGCCTGTGGAGAGGGATGGGCAGTAAACCTTTCCCTGTAGTGGGAAATGGAGCTGGATTTCTTTTCCAGGGTTCATTTTTCTGTGGTGACCGTAACGCTGAACTCTGCTTGGCTTTGCCTCTCCTCCCACGTCGCTCCTGTGCAGCAGGGTTGTGTCTTGCCAAAGGCTTTCTCCCTGGAGCATCCCTGCTGGAAGTCCACGCTGGTGCTGGGATTTTGCTTGATCAATGGAGGAGGCAGTGCATGAAGTCGAACTATTGGGGATGGAGTATTTTCCACTTGTATTTCAGTGGGTGTTTTCATGGGTTTCAAGCTGTGGTCCACCCTTCCCAGCATCTTTCATCTCTAGAGCTCACACAGCTCCTGGGAGGGTGCAGGGCTTTGAAAGGGCTTTGAGGCTTCAAGGGCTCATCCCACTGCTTTGAGGCAGCATCTCCCACCGTTGCCAGGGAAAGGCCTCTTTCTCCTATTCTTGAACTCGGCAGCCACCGAGTTCCTCAGGTTCCCGGGTTAATCTGTTCCTGCCTTTAATGAGCTGCCTCATTGAAGTGTTTTTCCCTAATAACCAGCCCTCCGGGCTGGGAGATGTTCAGCTGCAGACAACTGGAGACCTGCAGGCTGCAAAGGGCTGCTTGGGCTGCGTGTGGGGTGCAGGATGAGCACCATCCCTCTTCTCCCACACGGTGCCAAAAAGGCTGTGAAGGGAGCAGCTCAAAGCACCCCAAACCTGCCTCTCCTGGGCTCCAGCACCAGACCTGCTGCACCCACAAACTACAGGGCAGGCTGTACTGAGGGTGGCATCTGCCCTTGGAGTGCAGCAAACTGGGGATACTGGGACTAACTCATCCTGCTGCAGAGTCTTCCCACAAAATGTTCTTACCCAGGGATGTGCAGCACAGGGACTGTTGGACTTCACCTAGAAGCCAAACTTGTGGGTGCATGCCTGCACCCCTTGGGCTGGGAGGAATCTGCCCAGCCCTAATAAGGAGGTTTGAGCTGCTTGCCTTGGTGCCTGGGAGCTGATCTGGCTGGTTTGGATAAATGGAAGTGGAAATCTCCCTCCTGGGGGCCTGCTTTGTGTGAGGGAGTGCACACACAGCTTGTAGCTGTGGCCTCCCAGGAACATCCATCCTTCAGGCACCTGTCCCACCTGGTCCCCGTGTCCTGCAGGCATCTGTCCCACCTGGTCCCTGTGTCCTGTAGGCATCTGTCCCACCTGGTCCCCCAGCTCCGTGGTGGCTGCCCTGGGCGAGCAGGGCGAAGGGTGGGAGTCCTCCTTGGAGCAGTGGCTCCAAAGGAGCAGCTTCAGCAGAGCCTCTGGTGAGGCAGCAGCTGCCACAGCCCCTGTCCCCAGGCCGTGCTTTTTAGGGTGCCAATGATGCAAGGCAGGAAGGTGCCTGCTTCTGGGGCTGCTCCATTTATATTTAGCTGACCCAGTTGCTGAGCAGGGGCTGCTGGTCCCTCCTGGAGCTGCACTTGGGGTGCTGTGAGGGAATGCAGCAGCAGCATCCGGCTGCATCCCTGCATTCCTGCATCCCTGCAGCCTGCAGCCTGCTCTGGAAGGGCTGGGCTGTGCTGGCAGCCGCCCTGCAGCCTGCCAGCCCCTGAGCACCCCTCCCAGCCTCCCCCATCCAGCAGCACCCCAGATTCCCCAGGGAGGGAGGAGCTGTGGTGGCCCAGCAGAGATGGAGAGGCAGGAGTTGCTGCTGCAGGAGCAGCCTGAGGTTGTGCACAGACTGAGGCAGGATCAGGCAGTGCTCCAGCCCCGTTCCTGGAGCCATCCCGTGGGGTTCTCCTGCCTCTCCAGCCTCAGCTCACCCCTCCTGCATCCTGCTGCTGTCTGCTGTGGGTGCTGCTGGCATGCGAGGGGCTTCAGGGAACTCCTGGAAAGCGCTGGGCTGCCAAAACTCATCCTCTTGTGCCAAGCACCTGCGAGGCAGCTGCTTCCCCAGGGCAGGAAGGAGATAAAAAGAAAATCGCTTTCAAAGGCAGGGTGGCCTCCTCCCCAGGATCAGGGCGTGTGGCCAGGATGCTTTCCCGAAAAGAGCCGCTGTCCCTGCGTGGTGAGGGGCTGGAGGGGACGTGGTGTTCCCAGCCTGATGGCCCCGTGGCTGGGGTTTGCAGGGCTGTTGTGGTTGGCACACCTGGGGAAAGGCAAGTCCCCAAGGCAGGGCAGAGCAAAGCACTTGCTGCGGAAAGGGAAATTAATTACGGGCACTTTGCTGCGCTCCAAGTGACTGCAAAAGCTGATGCTTCTCCTGTTGGCCGATAAACTAATTGTAACGGCAAAACCTCAACAAAAGCCAGGCTCTTAAATGCTTTCTTAATTAATAATTCTCAATAATCACTTGACGTCAATGACCAATTAAAACTTTGGAGAAGGGAAGTTGTTGTTAAGTGCCCGATACCTTTGCTCCTCAGTCGCTGCAGCTCTGATGAATCCTGCAGAAAAGCACCAGGAAAGCCAAGCCCGATGTTTTTAAAGGAAAACATTAAGCAGGAAAAACGTGAATATTCACGTGAGTGTCCACAGGGACAAGAGGAGGGAAGCTGAGCAGTCACTTGGCTCTGCTGCTCCCTGCTGAGCAGCCAGCAAGGGATGGCAATGCAGGCAGCCAGAGGGGTGGCACCAGGGGTGCCCCTTCCTGCCCCTCTGCTGTGCTGAGTCCAGGGACAGGATGAGTGGAAGGGCATCTTTTCAAGGAGTCCATATTCAAGGGGTCTTTAAGGTTCTGCTGAATGTCCTGTCCCTTGGTGGGTCCTTTATTTGTCATGTGCCTCCTTCTCTTTCTCCTCCTTCTTCCCACAGCCTGCCTGAGGTCAGCATCTCCCAGCTCAGCCCTGCCAGGCCTGAAAGCATCACCAGCTGGATTTTATTGGGTGGGAGTTGAGTGGTCTCCAATCCATCTCCTGTTAAGTGGAGCCTCTGGAAAGCTGCCATTCATCTCCCTGCAGTGCTGGTGGCTGCAGCGCAGTGCTGGGAGGGTTAATGTCCTCCTCCTCCTCCTTCTCCTCCTCCTCCTCCTTCTCTCAGCTTCACAGCCATCTTAAAACTGCTGGAGCCAGAGCTGTGCACTCCCTGCTGCCACTCCTTTTACAGTATGGGCTGGCTGGCCAGGGAGCCCGGCCGGCTCCTCCACCCGTCCAACTCTTTTCCTTCTTTGGATGTGCCCTGCTCCGGCTGCCCGGGCACTGCCTCCCCCCACGGGACCCGTGCCCCTGGCGAGGGGCGATGGCCGGGGCCAGGGGCTGCCACGGCTGGGCTCAGCAGTGCCAGGCTGAGCTTTTTGCCCCCGTTCCTCCAGGACAGCTCTGGGTGTCTGCCAAGGTGGATGCCAGCGGCTCCCGGGCACCGCTGGCACTGAGTGAGCATTTTATACCTGCAGATCCCTTGGTGGGCTCTAGGAAAATCCTCCCGTGGGAAAGGTGGGAGAGGGTCACTGCTGGCAGCCAGAGGAGGGTGAGGAGCGTGGCACAGGGGGAAGGAGCTTTGTGGCACAATACCCCCTCCAGGATGGGCACGGGGCTGCTCTCAGCAGTGGGGAAAAGCAGAGGGAGCCCTCCCGTGCAGGGAGCAGAGAGGGCAGAGCCTCAGGCAGGCAGGCTCTGCTCCCCACTGAGCTCTTCCCCTGCCTGTCACCCCTCACAGCTGGCCCTGGGCTCCCGGGGGTGTTGCTGGCGGCCGTGGGAGAGTTGCTGAGCGTGTGCTGGTGGCCAGGCACAGCCCTGGCTCTCGGGGTGGCAGGACAGCAGCAGCACGTGCTCCTGCCTCTGCAGCCCAGCCTGGCCTCTTACCCAAATACCAGGCACTGCCCAAGGGTTTGTGCCCCTCCTGAGCCGGGGAGAAGCAGGGGAAAGGCCTCTGGGGCCGAGGGGGGAGGCAGAAACAGGGCGTCCCCATGTCCCCTCTGTGCTGCTTCAGCAGATGTCAGCACAGGGAGGAGGAGGAGGAGGAGGAGGAGGCCACCCAGGGATCACATCTGGGGATTTTTTGGGTTGCTGAAAGTCCGTGCATAGGATGGTGCCTGAAAAGGGAATGAGGGGAGAAGGGGGAGCCGCCCCAAAAGGCGCAGGGAGGTCTTTGGTGCTGTGGGTCAGTGGCAGGAACAGTGGGGACACTCTGGGGGGGCCAAGGACCTGTCATTCCAAGTGGCTTTTCCATGAGCCCTGTGCCAGCTCCTGCCTGTCCCTGTAAGGGGACAGCAGCCTGTGAGACCCCTGGTGTCCCTGGTGTCCCTGCAGCCACCAGGCTCAGTCCAGCCAGGGACTGTCACCTCTGTCCCTGCTGGGGATGCTCTGGGGGCTGTGTCCCACCCTCCCAGTGCCCAGTGTGAGAGGGTGGCTGTGCAGCAGGAGTGCCAGGCAGGTTTCCAGTCCCCTCCCGAGCAGGTGGCACAGGCACAGTGGGCACCAAGCTGCTGCTGCCACCACTCCACCCCATTGTTCCCAAGGAGGACGAGGCAGCCCCAGCAGACCCCACAGCTTGGGACACCCTCGAGAAGTCCTGGTAGCAGTGTGTGGGGCAGCACCCAGCAGGGATGATGAATGGCTTAACCCTCTCCTGGCACTGCCCAGCCTCCTGCCAGGCCACTGGGGTGGCTGTGGGGGGAAGGCTGGGGAGCTGGGGGTGGTTCCTTAGGCCAGGCTGTGCTGGCAGCAGCGCCCTGGCCACCCAGGGAGCCAAATGTCCCAGTGTGACCCGGCCAGGAGCCTGGGAGGCAGGAGGGGTGGCAGCAGGATGGGTGGCAGCAGGATGGGTGGCAGCAGGATGAGATGCCTGGAGTTCCATCCCGCTTGGCCCTGTCTCAGTGGCACTCGGTGCCAGCAGTTGGGGGGTGGCTGCTGCGGGTCCCAGCAGGGCCACAGCCCAGCCTGGCTGCCTGGCCACCCCTCCTTTCCACCCCTTTCTCCCAGATGTGCTGATGGAGGCACGCAGGCCTCCTGCCAAAGGAGGGGAGGCTTTGCTGTGGCTTCCCTGCCGCCAGAACGCAGGGGTGGCTCCTCAGCCGAGGCACCCACGGGTGCCAGGGCTCAGCCTGGCTGCACTTGCTGTCTCCCTGGCACTGCAGGCACAGGATCCTTTGCCAAGCACCGGGGTCACACCAGGATTTACCTCTGCTGCACATCCAGAGGGAAGGAGATGGAGGCACCCACGGCTCCCTGCCCCTCCTGCCTCTCTGCACCAGCTGTGGCTGGTTTGCTTGAGGAGGATCCGTGGATTTTGGCAGTGGGGAAGCCACGGGAAAGGCACCCATGCTTTGCCAGAAACCACTCAGCAGGAGCAGGGGGAGCCCCTTGCCACCCCGCTCATGCCAGCACATGCAAACCCTGGTGGGATGCAGAGTGGGGGATTTAGGCTCACTCTCATCTCTCAGGGAGACACCCAGGGAAAAGGTTTGTGGATTATTTTATGCTTTGCACCCAGTTTGGGCCAGTGTGAACCTGTGGATGTGGCCGGGCAGCCCCAGCCATGGGTGAGGGGAGCATCAGTGCAGCCCCTGGCTCCTCTCACACCAAAGGCAGCAGCTGCAGGATAATAAATGAGGAGTCTATATTTAGCCCCTGTGTCTGGAGCAGCGTCACAGCCTTGCCAGAGGGTTTTACCATTCAGCACAGGCAGGTTTCCCTGCTCCTCCAGCTCCATGCCACCTCTGCAGAAAAGCTCATCAAAGACATCCAGCTGGAAAAGCATCCTGAACAGAAAAAGTGATACCTGCACAAAATCTCAGCCGAGGGATGACAGAGCTGAGCATTCCAGGGAGCCTTGGAAGGAGCTGGCTTGGGGCCCGTCTCCTTTGGCAAAGGCTTTATTTTGTTGCACAGAATTTTGTAGTAAAGAAAACAGGGATGGAGCCATCCCTTGTGCCACCCCAGCCCGGTGCCAGTTCCTGTCCCAGCCCTGTGGTCCCTAAACCCCCCCAGCAGCCTGGCTGTGCCCTGCAGCTGCCAGGAGCAGCTGGGCTGGGGAGGGGACAGTTCCTGATGGAGCTGGGGCTGCTGGGCCCATCAGGCAGTGCCTGGTAATCCCTGTTGAAATTCCAGGAGGGCTGCAGTGTTGTGCAAAGCCCTGTGCAGAGCCAGGCCCTGCTTTCCTGGCATCCCAGATTGCCAGGCTGGAATGAGATTTGCATGAAGATTCCTGGTGCTCGCATCTGGGATTTTCCCTGTGTTTTGCAATGGCAGAGGATGTTGGGAACAGAGGATGCTGTCCACTGCTGGCTCCTCCTGGCCTGGGGAGGGTTTTTCCAGGCAAAGCCAAGCACTGAGCCCTTGCCATGAGGTGTGAGTGTGGCAGAGGCAGCTGGTGACAGCAATGGTGACCAGCTCTGCCCAGGCCTTCCTTTGTGGCTCGCAGCACCAGGATTTTTGTCCTGCACCCTTCCTTCCACAGGGTTCCTGCATTTCCCAGGGGAAAAGCCAGCGTGAGCACAGCACTGGGTAAAACTCACCAGCAATGGGGCAGACAGCCCCTTGGCACTGCCCAGCCCCACGTCTCTGCTCCCAGCTGGGCACGGAGGCTGTGGCTGCCCCTGGATCCCTGCAAGTGCCCAAGGGCAGGCTGGATGGGGCTTGGAGCAGCCTGGGATATGGAAGGTGTCTGTCCCTGCCCAGGGCAGGGTGTGGAGCAAGATCTTTAAGGTTCTCTCCCAATCCAAACCATTCCAGGATTCTGTGAGGGTGCACCACCTTCCCTGTGCCCGCCCGTGGTGCCAGCTGCGCCTTGGCACTACAGGGACACTCGAGGACACCCCAAGGACACCCCAGTGGCAGAGCTGGCTCACAGCTGAGCTGGGGGAGAGCAGCACTCGGTGCTGGGGGTCAGTGAGCCCCTGCCTGCCCCCCACATCCTGGGCCAGCCCAGGAGGGACAGCCCCTCGCCCACGGCAGGGGTGTGCAGCGTGGGGCAGAGGCACCCGCAGAGCCTGGGCAGCTGCCCAGGGCACTGGCAGCCGTTGGGGAGGAGGAGGAGGAGGAGGAGGAAGGCACCTGACTGCCAGGCAGGAGTCCAACTAGTTGAAACAGCTCCCGTTGTGGTTTGCATAACCCAGCTTGGCTCTGGGCACACACGGTGTCACCTGGGCACCGGGCTGGCAGCGGGGTGGGTGGGCAGGCTGAGGGTGCCCTCCGTGCCCTCCATGCCCTGCTGCCAGGCTGGGAGGGCAGGGCTGGCTGTTCTCCTCCAGCTCCAGCCCAGCAATGTCCCTGCCAGTCCCCAGCGGTGCCACGCCGAGCACAGCCCCGGCCCCGTGCCCTGCCTCCCTGCAGGACCCTCCAAGGTGACACTGGAGGCTCTGGCAAGGACTCCTGGCCACGTTCCCCCCCGGCAGCCCCTGGCACGGAGGCAGCAGGGGGAGAGGGATGGATAAGAGCAAGCTGGGAGCTGGAGCTGCTGGCATGCCTGGGGAGCTGCTGCCAGGCACTGGGGCCTGGCAAAGTCAGGAAGGTGGCACACCAACCCCTGCCAGCCCTCTGTGGGGTTTCAGACCACCTGGGATGTGGCACTGCCAGGCTAGAGGTGGTTTCCCCCACCCAGAGGGGACCCCTGGCTCTGATGGTCCCAGCCCCAGGGGTGGCTCCTGTCAGACCCCGAGCTCAGGGCTGGATTTCAGGCCAGCCTGCCCTGGGGTCTTTGGCTTTGTGTTGATCCCTGGGTTAGCTGGGGTCAGAAATAGGGGGTCAAGGCTTGGGGCAGGCAGGATCAGGGCAGGGTGGTGAGGGAGAGCTGGCACAGCACGTGGAGCAGGTAAAGGAACTGATTTAGTGTCAGAATTCAGGCTAGTGGGTTTCACCCCAACTGGTTTGGGGGGAGCAGAATGGTTCCCAACTGGTTTGGGGGGAGCAGAATGGCTCCCAACTGGTTTGGGGGGAGCAGAAGGGCTCCAGCTGCTGCTGCAGGGAGTGCCCAGACCCCTCCTCTCATGCCCTGTTGGAGCCTGCCTGGGGTTTTGGGGAGGGGAAAGGTGTGGTCCCTCACAGGAGAGAATTTGGACTAGAACAAAGCTCTGTGAATGTGGGTTTGCGTGTGCTCCTGAAGGAGCTTCTTGCCCTGGTCGGGATTTTTCTATCTGCAGATCTTGGAGCCGTTTCTTTGCAGGGTGAGTCAGTTGTTTGCAGAGTAGGAAGCCCGAGGAAAGCAGGTTGGCAGCAGCAGCTCCAGGCTGTGCCTCCTAGAAATGCTTCCTGCAGAGCCAAAAAAAGCAGGGGCAGAGCCCAGCCCTGGGGCCGGTGGCTTGGCTGGGACAGCTGGCAGTGCCTGGGTGCAGAGCCGGGCACAGCAAAGCCTCGTGCACCCCAGGAAATCCCCGGAGCAAACAGGTTGTGCTGCTGCTGTGTGCCCAGCCTGCCCAGGGGTGCTGCTCAGGGTTCTCACCTCCACCATCCACCTGTGAGCCTGTCCCTGCAGCCCCAGACCTGCTGGGACCCGCTCTCCTCTCGCCTTGCCCAGCCTGGGGTTTCCCACAGAACTGGAGTGGTGTCAATACCAATAATCACTTTATCCCAGGGATTGCTGATGCCCCCCTGGAAAATACCCAGCTGGCAGCACTGCCCCTCCCCAGCAGCTTTGTGGGCACAGAGGTGTCAGAGCAGAGGCACGAGGTGACAACACTGGCTGGTGACTGTCCCCTCTGGCCAGGACACCTCCAGAAAATGGGCAATAATTTATTTGGGTGTAGAGTGAGCCCCTGATTCAGGAGGAGAAGTGGGGGGAATCACCTCTTGCTGTCCCCAGGTGATGGGGACAGGGAGGTGCAGGGTGCCAGGTTGGGCAGGGCAGAAGCAGGAGCTGGCATGGGCAGTGCAGCAGGGAGGGGTGGGCAGCAGTGCCCACCCACCTGGCACAGGTGGGGCTGCCAGCTGCACTGGACAGGATGGGCAGGAGGAGAAGGACAGATCTGAAGGGTTTGAGGGTGAGGACAGATCTGAGGGGTTTGAGGGTAAGGACAGATCTGGGTGGGTTTGAGGGTGAGGACAGATCTGAGGGGTTTGAGGGTCAGGACAGATCTGAGGGGTTTGAGGGTGAGGACAGATCTGGGTGGGTTTGAGGGTCAGGACAGATCTGGGTGGGTTTGAGGGTGAGAACAGATCTGGGTGGGTTTGAGGGTGAGAACAGATCTGGGTGAGTTTGAGGGTAAGGACACATCTGAGTGGGTTTGAGGGTAAGGACAGATCTGGGTGGGTTTGAGGGTGAGGACAGATCTGGGTGGGTTTGAGGGTATGGACAGATCTGAGGGGTTTGAGTGTAAGGACAGATCTGGGTGGGTTTGAGGGTAAGGACACATCTGAGTGGGTTTGCCCTTTGCACTGAGGTTTGCATCCTCTGAGACCTCGTGCACCCAGCTGAAAACTTCATTTTCACGTGGGAGCCGGGCACAGTGGGGGCTCCCCCAGCCCCCCCATGGCAGGAGGGCCAGCTCAGGCCATGCCCAGCAGGAGAAGGCTCCTGGAGGGTCCCACTGAGGGTTTGGTGCTGCTGGCCTGACCCCCAGCAGGGCAGGGCCATCCCTGCCTTGTGCTGGGGCTGGGCTGGCTGCGAGCTCAGGCTAATTAATGCAGGAAGATCCTCCTTGTGCCTTCTTAACCCCAGCTTGAACCTTCCCCGTCTCCAGCCTCGGCCTGATTAGCACTGAGAGGCTCGGGCAGTGCCAGCCCACGGAGCCTTCCCTGGCAGGGGCACCTGAACCCCCTGAGGAGCAGGGCTGCTGCAGCAGGGCGGGCAGGAGCTGGGCTTTCCCCCTGCCAGGAGGGCTCCAGGAGGGGACAGCTTGTCCAGGCAGCCCCTGCTCCTCAGCAGAGCTCCAGCCAGCTGTGGAAAGGCTCCTGTGGCTCGGGGAGGTGAGGGGTGGCCTGCAGGGGATGGTGCCAGAGCTGGCAGGGGGTGACAGCGGGCAGGGGGGGCTGGCAGGCAGCAGGTTCTCTCCACCTGCTTGTCAGGACTGGGGCAGGTCAGGCTGGGTGTCACCTCAGCTCCTGTGTCACACCCAGTGCCAGAATGTGCTGGAATTGCAGCCCTCGCCCAGGCTGGAGCAGTTCAGGGATTCCCAGGCTGTTCTGTGGCTCCTGGGAAGCCAAGGGGAGCTTTGGGGGCTTGGAAGATGCCAAGGTGGTGGCTGTGGCTCCTGGGAAGCCAAGGGGAGCTTTGGGGGTTTGGAAGATGCCAAGGTGGTGGCTGTGGCTCCTGGGAAGCCAAGGAGAGCTTTGGAGGCTTGGAAGGTGCCCGGGCTGTGGCTGTGGGTGGGGAGCAGGGCTGTGGCTGGCCTTGGTGGCACGAGGCAGTGATGTCCCCATGGGCAGTGGCTCTGCCTGCCTCTGAGTGCCACCAGGGCTCTGACTTCATGGTGTGGCAGCCAGAGGGACACTTGGTGCTCCCAACTGGGATTTGCTCATGGAGCTGCCTGGGAGGGGTGAGCAGTGCCCGTGGAGCTGAGCTGGGCTCAGGTGTGCCAGGCTGTGCCATGGGAAGATGTTTGCAATGTCCTCTGGGCAGAAAGGGCCTTGTGGAGCCCTGCCAGCCCCTGAGCTGGGCACCAAACCTCCCCAGGGCAGGGCCAGGGCTGCTCCTCCTCACTGCTGTCCCCGTGCCCACATCACTCATGTGGCTGCTGGCAGCAGGGGCAGCCGAAGAGGAAGGTCTGAAAATAATCACCCCCTCATGTTTTCCTGACGAAAGGAGGGAGTTGCCATCGTGGGGAATTCTTGTGACCAGCAGAGCTGGCTAACAGTCAGCTCCTCAGTGAGTCAGGACCTGTCCCCTGTGGTGGCACAGCCTGGTCCCCCCTGCTGCCAGCCTGGCTCCTGGGGCTCCCAGCCTGCGTGGAGCCACAGCCACAGCTCCAGAGGGGTGGGAGTGGGAGCAATCCCAAGGATTTCAGTGTCTCAGTGCTCTGCTGGCCTGGACCACGGTCCCCCCTGCTCCCAGTTCCCCTGGGCATCCTCTTGGGGCTGCAGGGCTTGTGCCACCTCTTGCCCTGTCCTTGTGCCACACAGGCTGGATGAGACCTCACAGGAGGGGAGGGAGGAGTTCTGGGAGAGCCCTGCCTGCTCCTTCTCCTTCTCCTTCTCCTTCTCCTTCTCCTTCTCCTTCTCCTTCTCCTTCTCCTTCTCCTTCTCCTTCTTCTCCTGCTTCTCTCCTGCTCCTGCCCCTTCCCTGCCTGTCCCCAGGCCAGGGTGTCCCATGGCAGAGCTGGCAGCTGGTGGCACATTTCTGTCCCCAGAGTGTCCCATGCCAGGCTGGGTGCTGGTGGCACATTCAATGCCCCCCGTGCTCTGTGCCCGGCTCAGCTGCTCTCCATTGTTCTGCCTTTGCTTTAGGGAGGTAAAAAGGAATTTCCTAGAAAACCCCCCCGGTGTTCAGCCCGGGCTCTGTGCCCCGCCTGGCCGTGCCAGGCTGGCAGCAGGCACTGGCACGGGCATGTTTGGGTGCTGGGTGGTGTTTGCCCGGGTGGCTCCCTCGGGGTGCTGCAGTTTGGCCCCAGGGGTGCAGGATGGAGCTGTCCCACTTGGGCACGGTTCTGTGGGTGCCCAGGTGTGCTGGCACTGCCTGGCCAGCCCTGGCAGGGCACAGGGACACGGGCAGGGCTGTTTCCAGGGGGAGGTGGTGAGAGAGGAGCTGATCCTTGGGAACAGCCTGTTCCTGCCCTGGCTGCTCCTCACACAGCCACCACCTGCCCTTGCCTTGTGCCTGGCACACTGGGGCTGTTTTAGGGTCTGTGGTGCTGTTTTAGGGTCTGTGGTGCTGTTTTAGGGTCTGTGGGGCTGTTTAGGGTCTGTGGGGCTGCAGGGGTTCCCTGGTGGGTGCTGCAGAACCCAAGGGGACTCTGCAGTCCGGAGCCTGAGGAACTGAGCTGAGCGTGCTGTGAGCTGCAGCTCTGTAACCTGTGATCCACTTTGTGCTGCCCTTCTTCCCAAGCCTGGCACACCTTTGTTTGAAGTATTCCAGCAGAATGTTGTTTATCCAGGGCATTATTACCAATAGCTCGGGCTCCTTTTTTCTCTCCCGTGACTCAAGGACAGTTTAGTGCAATTTCTTCCATCTTTCCTGCCTATCAAAGTTCTCCTGGCCAAGTTCACGTTCATTGTTTGCGGTTAATGTTTAATATTTCTCATTACTGGCATCTCATGGTCGATCTTAATTACAGCTCCCTAATGTAAGCCAAAAGTCAGGGAGCGAGGCTGTGCCCAGGCTGGGGCTCAGAGCCTGGCCCTGGGCACCCCTTTTCCTACCCAGCACCCTCTTTTTGCCACCCAGCACGTCTCAGGCTGCTCCACGTGTGCCACTGAATCACAGAATGATTTTGGTTGGAAATGTTGGAACTCCAAATGTCCCTCAGACATTTTTAGAGGTTCCAGGCCTTGGTCAGAAGCATTTTAGACCCCGGCAGGCAGCTGGAAACAGCTGTGATTTTGGGTTTGAACCATGGGATGAGTTACCAACTTTGGAGGTGAAACAAGCAGTCACAAAGGGTTAGATGGGATAGTAAAAGTAGTTACAAAACAGAGGGGAAAATTGTTTAGTATTGTACAGGGGGGTTTTAACACATGTACAGGCGGGTTTTTACTTTGTACATGGGGGTCAGAAGTTCTAAGATGGAGGAAAGTGGGCTGATCCTGTTCTTCCTCCTTCTTCCTTGCCTCCATGTTCTTGGTGATGTTGGCACTCACAGATTGGTCTAGAGTAGAAAAGCACCTGGTAATATAGGTAATAGGTATTGGGGGAAACTGTAAACATGTAACATGTAATGTACCATATAAAAGATAGAAAATCACCATTTAATATAGGTAACAGGCATTGGGGAAAACTGTGAACATGTAACACATAATGTACCATATAAAAGATAGAAAAGCACATTTAATATAGGTAATAGGCATTGGGGAAAACTGCAAACATGTAACACGTAATGTACCATATAAAAGATAGAAAATCACCATTTAATATAGGTAATAGGCATTGGGGAAAACTGTAACCATGGAACACGTAATGTCCCATATAAAAGAGAGCAGCAGCCCTGGGTGGGAGAGAAGAAGCAGTCGGGGTCAGAGAGGATGTCAGGGTGTGTGTGTGCCTCTGCCTGAGCTCTGAGCAAACCACAGCAGCTCGAGGAGAAAATCTTTTAGATAACTTGCAATAAACTGCCTTGACACTGAACAGCAAGAGGCTGCACAGTTTCACAGTTTTTCTTTGGAAGCACAGGCTGGAGGAGAAATTTCACCACCACACAGGACCCCAGAGCAAGGCTGGGGTTCCCACAGGAAAGGACTCCTGAGGTCATCAGGTCCAACCTCGGAGTCCAACCTCTGAGCCCAGGCTGTGCTGGCACAGGTGCCCAGCGTGGAGCCCGGCAGCTGCCACGTGCTGCACCCAGAGGGACCAGCAGAAGTTGGTTTGGAGTGGCTCAGGAGGAAGAAAGAGCTGCTGGTTTCTCAGTTTGGCTTTTAAATGAGGTTTTGCCTCTTGCTGGCTGGGCTGAATGGTTAAAACGGGTCAGTAGAAAGTAAAAAAAAAAAAAAAAGGAATTAAAAATTAACAGGGGAGCAGAGCGCGAAATGCCTGGCAGGACAGCGAGGTGTCTCATGCCCTGTGCAGCCTGGGAGGTTCCTGTGTGCTGGGCAGGGGCTGAGCTGTGCTCCCTGTGCTCCCCTCACCTCCAGGGACCCTCGCCCTTCACTGGGGGGCTCTCAGGATATAAATATTGGGGGTGTCAAGGGGTGACAGGGCCAAGGCACAACCCGACACCACTTCTCCCTCATCCACAGTGACATTTTGTCAAATGCCACTGGGCAGGGGGGTTGCTTATCTGCTGGCACACACTCCGGTGACCTTCACAGCTCTGGCCAGGTGCCTCCTTGCTGTATTTGCACTTATTTATAGCTGTCTCCTCCGTGCTCACCTCTGCCCTCCCCGCTGGTGCTGGAGCCAGGCTGTCCACCCTGCACATCCCGCATCCCTCTGGGCTGGCATGGAGCTGGCACATCCTTGGGGATGACGAGGGGCTGGCACATCCTTGGGGATGACGAGGGGCTGGCACACCGGGCCTGCTGCTGATGGGTGACCCCATGGGGGCTGTGGGGACAGCAGGGTGCACCCCTGGCCTGGGTCATGCCCCCAAAGCCTCCTCACTCTGCTTGTGGGGCAGCTCAGGAGGGTGCTGGGGGTCTGCTGGCACCCAGCCCTGCCTGAAAAGGGGCAGTGGCTGTGCCCAGTGCCACGCCAGCCAGCCCACACCAGCCAGTGCCCCACCAGCCAGCCCAGTGCCAGCAGCCCGTGTAGAGCCCATGGTCCCGCAGTGCCCCGCGGTGCCCGTCTCCCTGCAGGGCTGTAATCCCCGTTGGAAGCGCTCTGTGATTGGGATTTCCCTGATGAGCCCAGGGAGCTCTGCAGAAGCCCTGCCCCAGGATTCTCTTTCCTTTCCCGGGGCAGGCAGGGCTGCTGGCAGCAGCTTGGTGTGCTCAGCATCTCTCCCTGCTGCTGCTCCGGGTCCCAGCCTGAGCCTGGCTCACCCGGGCAGTGCCTGCAGCAGTGTGGATGTCCATTTAATTTATACATTTATCCCTCAGTGCCTCGGGCAGGCAGGGGAGGAGCTGAGGCACCATTTGCTCCCCAGCAAGGAGGGGGTGCAGGCCCTGGCTGCTTCCCTTGGCCCCTCCGAGCTGCCTCCTTCCTTCCTTGCTTCTTTCCATGGCAGTGAGTGCCAGGGCTGCTGCAGGGCACCCCGGGGCTGCAGGATGAGGCAGGATGAGGCAGGATGAGGCTCCTGGAAGGTGCTGCCCTGGCCAGCGGCACTTCAGAGGCTGCCCCCGTGCAGGCTGAGCGAGCGCCAGCCCCGCGTGTGCCACCACCCCGTGTGCCCGCGCCACGATTCTTGGCCCTGACTTCAAGGGGTTGGACCCAGGCTTCTGCAGATAAGGGTAATTTCCAGCAGTGTTGCAGTGAGCCAGAGGAGAGCACCTGCAGGTCTGTGTGGCACGGTCACTGCGCTGTCCCCAGCTGCCGAGCTGCTGGAGCAGAGCAGATGATGAGCTGAGCCCTTGCCCTGCTCGGGGTTTCTGTTCCTGGCAGCAGGGCTGCCCCTGCTCTCCCTGGGCTGGTGGATGCAGCTGACCCCAGCCAGCCTCTCCAGTCTGTCACAGTGAGCCCATGGGCACTCTGTGCCCCCTTCCCCATTCCCTGTGACTCTGATCAGATAACCCTGGACCCTCCTTCCTGCCCCAACAGGGTTGGGGGAGAGCCAGGGAAGCCCACCCTGTCCAAAGTCTATACAGACCCCTGACATTTCCTGTTCATCCTCTTGTGCCCCACTCTCCACATGGACACCACAGAATAAAGAGAGTTGCACCAACATATCTGGGGTAAGAGCCTCTTTTGGAGATCTTTGCCATCTCCTGATATTCCTCCCCTCACAGCCTCAGACCTCTGAGCCACCCTGATATTCAGGGGCTGTGCAAGGGGGGACGTCACCAGTCCTGCTGACTGCAGGGCTTTCCTTTGGGGAGCCGAAGTTGACACTGAAAATGAGGAAAACATTTCCTGTCTCGTTAATCCCGTGTTTGAATTAGAGTTGGGCTTGGGGAGGAGTCTGGTGTCTCTTCCCAGATGAGACCTCACGTGCCAGAGTTCACACTGCTCCAAAGCAGAAGGACAGAAAGGGACATGTCCCACCTGCTGTCCCCAGGGCACCAGAGCCAGCGCTGAGCTGGGACATCCTTGGATGTGGCTGCAGGTCCAGCCCAGGACACGTCCCCAGAGCTTCTGGGGCCACCAGAGACAGTGGCCTGCATGGAACACCCTCACGATCAGGCAGGGAGATGGATCCAGCCCTGTGCCAGCTCCTCATGCTGCCACTGCTCTGGGAAGGACAGACTGGGGATGTCACCAAGGGACAGGGAGTGGGAGCAGCCAGAGCCACCCAGGAGCTCTTCAGTGCCAGGAGACAGAGGGATGCTGACCAAGGGGACACCAGGAGCCCTCCCTGGAGCAGGGATCCATCAGACACTGGCAGCAGCTCTCTCCTTGCTGCAGCACACCCGAGCCAGGTGTCAGGGCTGGAGGATGCCTCCCGATCTCTGAGCATGTCTCCATGGGTGTTTGCTGGCTGCACACCAAGAACCCATGGCTGATCTTCCTACAAAGTCCCGAGTAAAATTAGAACAAAAGTTCACTCCTCTCCCAAGGCAGCAGGAAGTGCAGAGGGTGGGAAAAGGGAGAGCTGGAGCAGATGAAGTCCCGTGCCCACAGGCAGCGTCCCCATCGCTGCTGCCACCCCCGAGCCAGGCAGGGGCTGGCCCCTTCCCCAGCCCTGTGGCCAGCCCAGAGGGGCTCAGGGTCCTGAGCTGGGAGTGGTGGGCTCCCTCTGGAGCCCTGGGCAGCTGGGCTGGGTGAGTGGCACTGCCGAGCAGAGGGGATGGCTGGGGGCTGGCGTGGTGGCACTGCGGGTGACCCCAGCAAGAAAAGGCTGTTCCCGTGTTTTTCAAGGAGAGCAGGAGGCTGCACACAGCCAGAGCTGAGTTTTGGGCATTCCTGACCTGCAGGAACATCCGTGGCAGTGGCAGGGCAGTCCTGCCCAGAGTGCCCAGAGAGGGCAGCTCAGCAGCGTTAGATTGCAGCAGTTTATTTTTACCCAGCCCTGTTGCCAATGTGGGGACGTGTCACATCTGTGGGGTTGATCAAAAGACATCCCGAGCACTGGTGTCAGCTGCTCCTTGTGATCTCAGCACCGGGATCTTTTCCCTGGTGGCATATCAAAAGGAGCAGGAGAATTTGGCTGCTCTGCTATTTTTAATTGCACGCACACACGCACACACAGACACACGTATATCTATGTATGTATGGCTTGGCTAAAAATAAAAGCCTTTGCCTGTGTTCCCATGGGAAGGTTTGGGGAGAAGGGGGAGACAAAGTTGTCACAAGACTTTTTCTGGAGCAGGCGCTTGAGCAGGGACAGGAAGGCAGGGACAAGCCACAGCAGGTAAGGGACACATCTGAAAGGCCAAAGGACATCTGATCCCCGAGCAGAGGGACAGAACAAGGGGAAAGGCAGCACTGGTGTCCCCCAGAGCTGGCAGCGGGGACTCCTGACCTGCTGCACGTGCTCTGACACCTGGGAACAAAGGTTTTTGCAGGGCAGGTCAGAAAATCCCCATCCCTGGGGGCCCAGGGAGGAGTCACAGCATACTCAGGGGTGCCTGATACTCTTTGTGGCACCACACTTGTGGTATCTACCTGACACACATCCCTGCAGCAGAAAGGTGAAGGGAGGTGTGGCAGAGCATCCCCAGAGTGGGGCAGCTCCCAGAGCTTTGTCTGGGGCAGCACCAGCAGCTCCCTGCACCCCCAGCCCCACTGCAGCCCCCAGATGTGGCCCTGGCTCACCATCAGGCCATAAAACCCTCTCCCTGCCCTTGCTGTGCCCTCCAAGGTGCTCTCCCTGTTTTCCACCTCCCCTGGGACTGGGCAGGCTGGGAAGCAGGTGAGAAATGCCAAAAGGGAGTGAGTGTGTGCAGGGAGTGTCCTCAGTGCTGGGGAGCGTGGCAGACAGGCTCCTCAGCCTGGGGGAGCACAGTCGGTAATCCCAGATTATCCCAATTTGAAAAACAAAAAATTAAAGAAGAGAAAGAGAGAAAAGCTGTGTTTTCCATTCCTGCAGCTGGGTCTGAAATCCCTTTTCCTTCCCCCTGGGTGATGGAGAGACCCTTCCAGGGTGCTTCAGGAGGAGGGGCCCCCACGCTCCCCTGCAGCCTCTCTCACATGCTCGGATGTTTGCCTGCTCCAAAATCCATTTGCTCTGTAAATAAACTTGCCTCCCTCGCTGCCAGAAGACTCCCCTTGGGCAGCAGTGCTGGGAGGAGTCTCAGCAGACCTTTTTTTTTACCCTGGACACCGAGGCAGAACCAGGCACGGCCCTGTGCCAGGGCAGGCAGTGGGTGCTGGTGCCAGCCCCAGCTCCTTTGGGTGCTGGGTGCAGCTGTGGGGTTTTGTGGCTGCGATCCAGGCCCAGGTGGGCAGTGCCAGCTCCTTTCTGTGGTTCCACGGAGATTTTTAGCTCAGTTCCTGCAGCTCCCATCACCCCGGGTGCTCTCACACCCATCCATTCATTTCCAGGCTGTCCTCCTCACCCCGCAGGGTGCAGGGAGCAGGGTCTGGGTGGCCTTGGTGGCCTTTGGGATGTGCAGCTTCCCCTGAGGGGTGTCCTGAGAGCTTCAGGGCCCTGCTGGGGACAGGCTGAGCACCAGGTGTGAGGCTGGCCCTGTGTGCTGCTGGCCCAGATCTCCTGTGCTGATCCCCAGGACAACACTGGATGTCACTTGTGGGGCACCAAGGGCAGGAATTGCCCCTGGATGTCACTTTTAGGGTACCAAGGGTAGGAATTACCCCTGGATGTCACTTTTAGGATACCAAGGGTAGGAATTACCCCTGGATGTGACTTTTAGGGCACCAAGGGCAGGAATTACCCCTGGATGTGACTTTTAGGGCACCAAGGGCAGGAATTGCCCCTGGATGTCACTTTTGGGGCACCAAGGGCAGGAATTGCCCCTGGATGTCATTTTTAGGATACCAAGGGTAGGAATTACCCCTGGATGTGATTTTTAGGGCACCAAGGGCAGGAATTGTCCCCAAGATGCCAGTGCTGTGGCTGTGCTGTGCCCTGACCATCTGCTCACCGGGAGGGACGAGGCTCTTCCCATGCAGGTCCTGCTGCTCCAACCTGGGCCAGCAGCGGGGCTTTGGTGGCAGCTCTGGGGCTGCTCCGGTGACCAGTGCCAGGCTGTGCAGGCCGAGTGGGTGAAAAGGTGCCCAGCACACCCTGCCAGTGCCCGGAGCCGCCTGGGCAGAGGGGCTGGAGCGGGGCTGGGAGCACCAGGGGCGGGTGAGTGGGGGTGACACGGGGGGGATGCTGCTGTCCTCGCTGCCTGCTCCTCCAAGCTCAGCCGTTTCTCTCCTCTCCTGTGCTCAGTATGAGGTGTCTGGAGAGGAGCACCTCTACTCCGACTTCCCCGAGATCGATCTGTCCCAGCTGGACGCCGGAGACCTGGACTCTGCCGGCTGCTTCAGCGAGCTGCCGTGGGGCGGGGAGCACTCGGAGACCGACTCCAGCCAGTACAGCACCGACGACTCCGAGCTCCTCCAGGTACCCCCGTCCCCCCGGGGATGCAGGCAGGGGGGAGAGGAGGCTGGGAGAAGGGAGCACACACGACTATTAATATCTCCTCCCCAGCTGATTAGTGCTCCATTAATTTCTGCACCGGCTCTAAATGGGGCAAGCGGAGTAGGGCTAATGAGGAGGAGGAGGAGGAGGAGGAGGATGATGATGCTGAGCCAGCCATCCTGTGCTGGATTATTCACTGGAATTGCAGCCTGTTCAAGTCACTGGAATTTTTTGTGTCCTGTTCCATTCCTGGAATGCCAGGGTGGCAGTGCGGGGGTCTCAGCACTGGAAAAATTCCTTTCCCAGGAGCAGGAAGCAGCCCCTTCCTCTGTTCCTTCACAGAACCAGCCCCTTCCTCTGTTCCCTCACAGAAGCAGCCCCCTCCTCTGTTCCCTCACAGAACCAGCCCCTTCCTCTGTTCCCTCACAGAAGCAGCCCCTTCCTCTGTTCCCTCACAGAACCAGCCCCTTCCTCTGTTCCCTCACAGAAGCAGCCCCTTCCTCTGTTCCTTCACAGAAGCAGCCCCCTCCTCTGTTTTCCCAGCCCTGGCAGCCCCCTGTGTCCCTGTGTTCCTCTCCTCAGCTCCAGGCTGGGATGGATCCATGGCTGTGCCAGCACAGGGCAGGGGATGCTCCTGGGCACAGGCAGGATGCTCCATGCCCCTCTGCTGCTGTCCCTCATCTCCTGGAGCTGTGAGCACAGGGCAGGGCTGTGGGCACAGCACAGACAGGTTGGAAGCAGGGAGATGCAGAGGGGACTGGGCACAGAGCAGGCTGGGCAGTGCCCTTGCCCTGCCCAAAGCTCATGCCATGCCCTGGATGTGCCGGTCCCTGGGGGCTCTGTGCCCTCCTGAGCAGCACCCAGGCCTTTACCCCCTTGCACAAGGAGGTTGTGACCCACTGGTACCGGCTAATCACCAACCCTGGGTTACATTTTGGGAGGAGGAAGATTTCTATTTAAACAAGGAGATTTAAAAAAAAAAAAAAGCCTCAATATTTTCTAACCTGCCCATAATAACAACCCTCTGGCTTTTAAGCTGGGCTGATGCTGTGCTTGAAAATGGTCCAGTCCAGCTGAGGGACCTTCATCACGAGATGCATATTTTCCGTGAACTTCCTGGGGAAAAGATAAACAGAAAAGAAATGCAAAAGCCAGGCGGATGAGGAGCAGTGGAGTATGATGAAATGTATCCCACTGAACTTGTATGCACAGCAATCTTGTGCCAATAACAGGAGGAAAAGAAACGGAGCCAAAAATGGAGCATCCTGCTGCCTTTCCCTGGAGCCTGCTCTAGTAACTGCGAGCAAGGTTAGGGCATGGAACAAAAGATGTTTAATTTTCAAACAAGAGGAGAGAAACACAGGAGGCTCTGTGCAGGCAGCAGTCCTGCCTGTGAGCCTGACTTCACCCCCGTGCTAATTTTATCACTGATGGTAGCCTGCTTCTCCCTGGACATGGTTTACATTCAGATTGTGATGGAGAAGAACCAAAAAGAAGGAGCTCCTGGCTCACTCCAGCCATTCCTCAGCTTCTGCATTCTCTTCTGGCCTTCAGCATTGTATTGCCAGACTGGAACAGAGCTCGTGGGGCTGGGTGGGACTGGGAGGGCACTGGGGAAGCTGGAGGTGCATCAGCAAAGCCAAAGCCCAGGTGACAGGAGGGACCCAAGCCAAGCTGGAGCAGTGGGCAGGGAAGAAGCAGGAGCAGCCCCTGGCCCAGGGTGAGATGGGCCTTGTACTACAGCTCTCCTGACCTAGTTTTGGGGTGAGCAGCATGGTCTGGGGATGCTGATGGGAGATTTGGGAGTGACTGGGGCTCTGCTCGGGACAGGATCTCTCACAGAGCACTGGGTGCACCAGCTGTGTGTGTGAGAGCTGAGAGCCCCCGAGGAGCTGCAGGTGCCTGTGTTTGGGGGCTTTCAGTGAGCACAAAACTCAGAGTGGCTGTCACGAGCCAGCGGTGCAGCCCGGGCAGAGCTCCCCTGTGCCCTCTTGTCCACTGGGCAGCCCTGCTGAGCTCACAGCTCTTGCACTTGCAGAGTCCAGGAGGATTTGGGCCAGGAGCTTTTTCCTGACATCCTTTATGTGCTGCTGTTTGCCTCCTGGTGGGGTGGAGGGACAGTGGGGAGAGAAGATGCTCTGATTCATTCTGCTGCTGGGGTGCAGGTGGACAGACTGATGCTCCTCTTCCAGATCTCACAGAGGGGTCACTGGGAAGTGTGGGAGCTGCTGTGGCTCTGCTGCTCCCTGTCCCCTCTCCAGCATCCCGGGGACCCTCAGCTCAGCCTAACCCCCCCTTTCTTCTCTGCCTGCTCCTTTCAGATAATAGACAGCGAGAACGAAGCGCTGCTGGCAGCCCTCACCGAGACTTTGGATGATATACAGGGAGATGACATGGGCCTGGCTGCCTTCCGAACTATGGAAGAGGGGGACACGCTCAACCCTGCCACCACCTCACCTGCCCCCTCCCCCAAACCCACCGCCCCGGTCACGGGGGGGCCGCCCCCGGCCCCCGAGTGTGATGAGCTGTCTCTAGTAAGAACCCACTTCCTACTGTTTAAGGTGGATTTGGATGAGCCCCAGATAAGCCGGCTGCATGGGTATGATAGGAAGCCAAGGTCTGAATTTTTTCATTCTAGGCTTAAAACTCTCTTTAACCGTCAATACCAAAGCATATACTTGTATTGTATACGTATACATGTTCTGCATCATTGCTGTCACCTCCATCGCCATCCTCACGGGGACGAGCTGTGTGTATACAAATTATCTCTGGGCGGGGTGGGGGCGGGTGGCAGAGGGCTGGGGGCTGCTTTGGCACACCCACACCTGCTTTTAATCCCACCTGCAGGTGTGGGGCTGCCGGGGCTCTCCCCGGCTCATCCCAGCCCCCTGCCCATGGGCAGTGGTGGCTTTTCCCCCTGGCTCTGCCCTGGGCTGAGCTCCCTGAGTGTCAGCCCCTGCCCTCAGCTTTCAGGGGGAGGGTTTGACCCTCCCCGTGCCTTCCACCAAAGCCCCTCAGGGGCTGTGTGGCCTCCAGTCCCTCCAGATTTGGTGGCTGGATTATCCCTCTTGGTTCCCTGCAATCCTGGGGCTCCAGCCCCGCTCCCCTTCCTGGCCAGGATGACCTGGGAGCGTTTCCTGCCATGCCTGGGAGGTTCCCTGGCACACGACACCCAGCCTGCGGCTCCCAGTCCCCCCCAGAGCCCCCAGCCCGGTCCCGGGGTGTCCCCAAAATCCCAGCCAAGGGGAGGAGTGACATCCAGTGGTGACAGCGTGCATTTCCACCGCCCACGCCCCGCAGGGGTATATATCACACATGACCTGTATGTGTATATATAGGATGTATACGTTGCAGGGGCGGGGGGGGAACGGGAGCTGGGCGCTTCCACCCACAGGAGCCTCTCTCCTGAAGCTGTGGGTGCCCTGGCTGGCATTTCCTGGCAGACCCTGACCCGGGCACCCCTTTTCTATCAGTCCCTAACCCCCCAGATCTGTCTCTCCTGCAGTCCCCGGTGCCTACGCAGTCGTCTTGCTGTTGAGCTGTTGTTGCCTCCGGTTGTTAGCGCCACATGGGCACAATCTCAAATGTTGTTGCTGGGTGTGGGGTCTGGGGTGTTTTTCCCTCCCCCTGACCAAAACTGGGGTCGAGTAGAAGGACAATGTGCTGACCCTGCCATCAGAAGTGGTGGCACTGCGGGTGAGCTGGGAAAGCCCCGCTCCCAGCGACCAGGGGCTTGCCACGGTGCTGGGGGAGATCCTAACAGATCCCACAGGGATTTGCATCTGCAAAACGCCTTGAAAGCTCGTTAATGAGTCAAGGCCCTCTCTGGATGTTTTGGCTAAATGAGCCTCACGCAGGGACTCAGCGAGCTGTCCAAACCCATCACTCACACCAGTGTAAAGCCTCTGTCACCTCAGGGCAGAAGTGATGGAGTGAGAAGTTGGGATGCCACGGCAGCTCCTGTGTGTCTGTGGGAAGTGAATTCCCTCCTGTCCTCACTGCCCCAACCCGCCTGGGGGTCCGTGGGCTGAATGCTGTGGGGACAGCCCCGACCCCCACAGGGCTGCACGCAGCCAGGCACCTGCCCCACGGCCCGAGGAGCTGGGAACTACTAACCCCAACCCTCCCTGCCTGATATGTGTGTTTTGCCCCATTTTTGGGTCGGGTGCTCGGGGATGGATGCGCTCACACGTGAGCCAAGGGGCGTTTTCTCCTGCCCTCGCTGCGGTGCCGACTCCTTTTCTTGCCCCTTCTCTTTGCAGCTGAAGAAGCTGCTCCTGTCTCCGTCGCCTCCGAGCTGCGAGGCCCAGCGGGACGGGAGCGCCCGGCGCCCGGGGACCCCAAAATCCCGGCCCCCACGGCCCTGCACAAAGGTATTCTGGAGCCCCTGCAGCGCCCACCTCCTGGGAGCTGGCCCAAAGGATGGTGCTGGGGAGTGTGAGCAGCCTCCGGGCTGGGCAAGGCGTAGGGAACAGGCAGGGGCTGTCACCCGCAGTGCTCCCATCCCTGGCTGATGCAGTCTGGGCTCTGCAAAACTTCAGACTTTGTGCTGTGCTAAGAAGCACCTTGATCTCACTTGAACCCAGGGGGGGTTTGGCCTCTCCCAGCTTCCCTGAGCATCCATTTGTGAAAGTCCCACGTGCTCCATCCCTGCTCACCCCCTTGGCCGCCTCCCTGCTGACTCTCAGCCCAAGTCAAGGCTTTTGGCCAGGAGTTGCTGCCTGTCTTACTGCAGAGCCCACCCCAGCACCTGAGCTGATCTGAAACGCGGCAGAAGGTGCCACCAGAGAATTTCCCTTTTACCTTGCTAATGATGCTTGTGTGGTGCATTAGGCCTGGCCAGTTAGACTGTGTGGGAAGAGCAGCAGATCCCTCCTGGGGAGAAGGAGCATCACTGCCTGCAGGAGGGGCAGCACTCAAGGCACGGGGCTGACCCCAGGGAGGTCGGGGTGCTGGTGAGGCAGAACCCCAGGGTGTGGGGTGGCTCTGTCAGCCTCTCCCAGGGGTCGTGGCCGTGGGGCTCAGGGCTGACTTTCCCCTCTCTCCTCTCGGAAGGCGGAGGGTCCCCGGGACAGAAGGGCGAGCGTCCCGCAGGCACAGAGCCGCAGCTGCACGGAGCTGCACCGGCACCTCACCTCCAGCACCTCCTGCTCCCACACCAAAGCCCCCCAGGCACCCGAGGAGTGCCCCGGCAGCAGCCACCACCCGTCCCCGGGCGACTGTGCCCACCACGAGGACGACAGCGACTCCAGCGAGGACTCGCTGAGCTCCGGCGACTCGGCGGCCGCCCTGTCCTCGGCGGAGGATGGCACGGGCAGCCAGTTCTCCTGCGAGGGGGAGCTGCACTCGGTGGTGGAGCTGATCCGCTACATGCACACCTACTGCCTGCCCCCTCGCAAGCTGCCCGCCCGCGACCCCGCCGGCAGCGGGGCCCAGCCCTGCGGCAGCCCCTTCAAGAGAGCCAAAGCGGACTGTGCCCCCGCGCCGGGCAGCGCCCAGAGCCGGCCGGGCTGCGCCTGGCAGGGCAGCTGCAGGAAACCCGGAGCATCCTTCTCCATCCTGAAGGAGCTGCTGGCGCGGGACCTGCTGTGCGATGTGAGCAAGCCATACCGCCTGGGCAGGCCCGTGTACGCCGCCCTGGCACGGCCGCCCGGCTCCTGCTCCCCCGTGCCGCCCCACGGGGAGGATGCCAGCGGGACTTGCACGTCCAGAGCGAGAGCAGCGGCAGCAGAGCGGGGCGAGCCCCGGCAGAGCCCCGAGGCGGAGGCGCCGCGGGAGCTGGAGGACGATGCCGGGAGGCAGGAGGGCACGGCGGGCACGGGGAAGGCGGCCCGCAAGCAGGACAGCGCCGTCTACGCCGTGCGCCGCTCCAAGAGACTCAACCCCGAGCTCGGGCACTGGCTCTCCTTCCTGGAGGAGCCTCACCCCGAGCCCCCCGTGCCCCTGGGCTGCAGGGAGGCCGCGCCGTGCCCGCTGCTGGAGGGGCTCTCTGCTGAAGAGCCGGCGGCCGAAGTGGAGGTGGGGGGCACAGCCCCGTCGGCGGAGCCCCAGCCGCTCTGCCCGGGCTCGCTGGGGGATGGCGAGGTGGGCGCCGAGAGCCGGCGCTGTGCCCTGCTGGAGCAAACAGGTGAGGGGCTTGGGGGCTGTCGCTCTGCTCGCCCTCCCCAGCGTGCCCGTGCTGCCCGTGCCATCCCTGCTGGGGCAAGTGGTGCTGGCCAGGTGCTGGGCACTCGGCTGGCAGGAGAGCTGTGAGCAGCCCCTGTGCTGCCTGGCCCTGGGGTCCCATGCATGGGCAGCTCTCCTTTGGGATGCTTTTTCAATCCATGGGCATCTTCTGCCTCAGTTTCCCCATCCTTATAATGAGGTGAAGGAGTTGGTGTGGCCACAGCCCAGCAAGGACCAGGTTGCCCCATCCCTCCTGGTTTTTCCCTGTGGGTTCTCCCTGGGTCTGGGTTCTGGGGTTCAGCTACAGTGGTGCCCCAAAACCCCAGCAAGTTGCAAGTGTAGGAGTGGCTCAGCCCTGGCAGCGTGAGCTGTCCCTCTCAGGTAGGCAGAGCCCTCAGTGGGCACTGCAGGGGTACAGCTCCACTGGTAACCTGCTTCTTCCTGCCTTTCAGAAACACCCAGGTGTCTCACGCTGTCCTTGGCACAAACGTAAGTGCAGCTGGGGCTGAACGAACCAGCCTGGGGCTGGAAACTGCCTGGGGTTGTGTGGCTGGGCAGGGCACAGGGAGCAGCACTGCAGGGCACAGGGAGTTGTGTATTTAGGGCACAGGGAGCTGTGTTTGCAGGGCACAGGGAGTTGTGTTTGCAGGGCACAGGGAGCTGTGTATTTAGGGCACAGGGAGCTGTGTTTGCAGGGCACAGGGAGTTGTGTTTACAGGGCACAGGGAGCTGTGTATTTGGGCACAGGGAGCTGTGTTTGCAGGGCACAGGGAGATGTTTGCAGGGCACAGGGAGCTGTGTTTTTAGGGCACAGGGAGTTGTGTTTGCAGGGCACAGGGAGCTGTGTTTTTAGGGCACAGAGAGCTGTGTTTTTAGGGCACAGGGAGCTGCACTGCTGGGCACAGTGCTGTGGGGAGCCACAGGGTGCAAGGAGCTGGCAGAGGCCCCTGCCCAGGGCAGGGCATTCTGTGTGTGCCCTGGAGCTGCTCACTCCACTGCCCTCGTGGGATTACTCTGTCAGGCAGCAGCCAAAGCGGGAGGGTTCACTTGTGGGAAGTGTTTTCTCAGCTTGCTTTTTTTGGGTTTTGGGGCTGTGGTTCACCTAACACTTTCTCTCTCCTGGTTTTCTGCTCTTCTCCAGTGACCCAACCTTTGGGAAGAGAAACTTTGAGCCAATGCTGACTGTGGAGCTGTGTGGTACAGCAGGTAGGACAGGCTTTGAATTTTTTTAGTTTTGCAAAAATGTACTCTAGGAGGGGGCTCATTTACCCTAAATTCAGTCTGGAGGCATCAGTTCCAGCCTACCCAGCCAAGGGGGCACCTTCATCCCCTTCACACTGCAGACACAGGAGACTGCTGTGCACTGCCACATCCGAGCACCTTGAGCAGCTGAGGGGAATGTGCTCCCATTTGGGGTGGGACGAGCTGTTCAGGGGGTCCCTGCATGAGCCAGGAGGGAAGGGAGAGTCCTCTGGTCCCTACTGGCATCAAGGCATCCTTCTTGTTCCCAAAAGTGCCCCTGGATGAGGCAGCCCAGCGCTGGGGTGGGGCAGGGCAGGCCGGAGGGGGCAGAGCTGACTCCTGCCCTTTGTTTGGGGGTCCAGGTCTCACACCGCCCACCACTCCGCCATATAAACCCGCCGAGGAGGACCTGTACAAGCCAGACATCCCCCAGGAGGCAGGGAAGGAGGAAGGGATGGCCCCCAGCCCCGGGGGCGCCGCCGGGGACGCGAGGAGAGGCCCCAGGAAGCAGCCGGAGAGGACGGAGCTGCTGGCCCACCTTAGGCGGGCGCGCCCCGAGCAGCCCGGCCTGCTCAAGCGGCCCTTCTCCCGCTCCTTCGGGGACCACGACTACTGCCAGGTGCTGAAACCCGAGCCTGCCCTGCAGAGGAAGGTGCTCAAGTCGTGGGAGCCCCCGAGCCGGGTGGAGACGGAGCACAAGAGGAGGGTCCCGGCCGCCCACTACCAGGGGCTGGAGCTCGGCAAGGACACGGGCGCTGAGATGCTCTGGAAGGACGGAGTCAAGCAGCTGAGAGACCAGGAGATCAGAGCCAGCTTAACAAAGCACTTTGGCTTTCTGGACAGTGCCCTCGACGAGGAGGACATGGTCTTCTGCAAGACCCCCGAGTACGACACCGTCTTTGAGGACAGCTGCAGTGAGAGCGGCTCCCCCGGGGAGGAGGATGAGGAGGAGGAGGAGGAGGAAGAGGAGGAGCATGGCGACCCCGAGCTGTGCCTGAGGAGAAGCGCCCTTTCCAGGACCAGTTTGCATTACTGCTCCCGCAGCAGGTCCAGCTCGGGCTCCTCGTGCTGCCGGTCGCGGTCACCTGCCAGCAGACGCCCCTTCAGGTAGGGGACATGGGGACGTTGGCACTGCTTTTGTCCCCTGAACTTCCAGCATGGTGCAGGGCAGCCCCAGTGCTCTCTGCTCTGCTGGCTCGAGTAGTAAAGATGCTAATTAATGAAAGAAAAGCTGTGAAAATAATTGGCGCTGCCAGTAGTAATGCTAATTAATGAAAGAAAAATGATGAAAATAATTGGTGCTGCATCAGCCACTGCTGCAAGCATCAGCCATGGCCTGAGGAAGCAGTGGAGGACTGAAGCAGCCAGGGGGTTCCATGGGTGGCAGGGCATGGGCAGGCACCCCAGCCAGGCCTGGGAAGGGGCTGGGGACACCCTGGTGTCTATGAGAGAAAACTTGGCAGTGTTCTTTCCAGTGTTTCCAGATCCCAGTCTCTCCTTGGCTCCCAGTGCCCCCCAAGTGCCCACCCACTCCTGTGGGCGTCTCAGCTTCTCACTGATGTCTGAAGCTTCCCCAGCAGCTCCCCCAGCCCCGGGCTGACCTCCTGTCCCTCCCTTGCAGGTGTGAGAACGGCGAGCAGTGTCAGGGCGGGAGTGGGCAGCGGGGCCAGCTGAAGAAGAGACGGGAAAAGGCCATCGTAAGTGAGAGGGGACCCCAAAGCAGGGCCAGCCCTCGGCTCATCTCCTGCTCCAAAAAGCAGCAGTGCAGCCCGTTAGCCCTGGCTTCAGCATCCCTTGGTGCGAGGCCAGTGTTAAACAAGGACAGGGGGTGGTGGGGGGAGGAAAAGCCAGCGTGCAGCAGAAGCTGCCAGCGATTGGCAATACACGGAGTCCTTGGCACAGCGATGCCCAGAGCATCCTACGCTGGTGCCTCAGTGCACTTGGCACTGGCAGTTTGTGGGGTGAACTGGGGAATCCCTGATGTCACAGATACGGCCCTGCTGCATCCCCGTGGGCACGTGGTGGGAGCTGGGAGAGGAGTGGGAGAGTACATTGCTGCTCCCCGCTGTTGTGCACACACACACACACACACACACTCTCACACTCACACGTGCTGCTTTGGCACTTTTTCCTGCGATGCAATTGGAGTTTGCCTCTGGCAATTCTTGGGAATTTATCTCACATTTGGCAGGAGAAGCTGCAAGAATGCAGGAGAATTTTAAAAGAGAAGAAGGGAGCAGTGGCTGCTCCAGCCTGGTTATGGCTGTTCCGGGGGACACTGTGACCCGTCTGGAGTGGAGACAGCCAGATCCTGGAGATGCCAGGCTGTGTCCATGGCTGTGTTTCCCACTGCTGCAGGGGCTCCTCCACAGCCCATCAGCAGCACAGAGGTGCAGGGTCCAAGCCTGAAAGCTTTTGGTTGCTTTTGGCAGGGGGAAGGCCGGGTGGTGTACATCAGAAACCTCTCCAGCAGCATGAGCTCCAGCGAGCTGAAGAAACGCTTCGAGGTGTTTGGTGAAATCGTGGAGTGTCAGGTCCTGACCAGGACTAACAGGTGGGTGGGCAGTGAGCTGTGGGCCAGGGCTCCAGCAGCTTCAGGCAGCTCCTCTCCTCAAACCCCACAGCACTGCCAGGCAGTGCCACATCAATCCCCTGGGTCAGCCGAGCCCTCGGTCTTGGTGCTTTTGTCAGGGAGATCCAGAGCTCCAAGGGGATCTGTGGGATGGAGGAGCAGAAGAATGCTGGGCCAGGGCTGTAGTGCTGCACCACAAGGGCTGTGGGGCTGATCACATCTTGAACTTTCTCTCTGGTTGCTCAGGGGGGAGAAGTACGGCTTCATCACGTACCGGTATTCCGAGCACGCCGCCTTATCGCTGAAGAACGGCCCCTCGCTAAGGAAGAGGAACGAGCCCTCCTTCCAGCTCAGCTCTGGTGGCCTGGGCCGCTTCTTCTGGACCAGATACGCTGACCTGGGTGAGGAAGCAGCAGCTGCTTTGTCTCTTTTATCAGCACAGAGCTGTTACAGCACACTGCACCGCTGAGCCCCGGTCACGCAGGGATCCCAAATGCCTTCAGAGCCTGCAGGAAAAGCCCACTGCCTTTCCTAGGGCTCATGGAAATGCTCAAGGCTCAGACAGGTAGATTTGGGATGTGGGGAGACAGAAAAAAACTGGTGTGAGGCCTCAGGGTGTGTTGGCTGCAAAATGTGGCATCACAGCCCAGGGCTGCCGGGTCTCAGCTGAGCGCAGCCCATCCTGAGTGTCTGCTGAGTTTCTGCACAGTGCTGGAGGCTCTCCAGCAGAAAACTCCCTCCCCAGGCATTAGAGAAGGCAGTCAGCAGCATTTCATTAGCTCAGAGAGGTGATGTGGGTGGTTTGCTGCTCTGCAGGACAGATTCAGCACGCTGCACATGCACTCTGGAGCCAAAGTGACAGCACTGAAATGTGCTGTGGCCGCATTAATCCTTTCAGTGCTTCAGCAAGGTCTCAGTGTCTGTGTCACCAGGGCTGCAGCCTGAGCTGAGGGCCAGGAGCCAAACCCTGTGCTAGCCCTGCAAGACAAATGTGTTCCAGGCTTTGCCCAGCCCTCCTTGCTTCAGGTGTTTCACCAACGCTGCATGTTTATTTCTGTACCCTCTGCAGAGGCTGAAGGGTTCTAGATATTATTTGATGAGTGAAAGACTGAGGTCCAGAAAATAAAGCCCCAAGTCTTGACTTACCTCCAGGTGCCCCATCTGATACAAGTGCTCCCTGATTTTTTTATCACCTTGCAGTATCTGCTCTGCTTAGAGCAGCCATCCCTTGACTTTGATTGTGGGCACAAATGCCCATTGCTCATCTAAATAAATCCCAGAGCCTCCCATTTTGGGCACAGAGAAATTAGGAACCAGATAGCACTCTGTGAGGAAGACGGTGACTCTGCAGTGCTGTGGGGAGCTGCCCCTCTGCCTAAGAGAAGCTCCCTGAGTGCTCCTCTCCTGATTTCTGCAGAGCCACCAGTCACCCCTTCCTGCACAGCCCAGCTCATTCCTAAAATCCTGCTCATCCTGCTACAGGATAAGAAGGGGAGCCCCCAGGCAGAGGTGAACTGCAACCACACCATTCAAAAATACACACCCAAAATGTTAAGCTGCTGTGAAAGTGAGCAGCCTGAGTTTTGCTGCGTGCTGAATTCCCTGGGCTTTCCAGGGGCACTGTGTGTTCAGCTCCTGGTACAGGGCTGGCAGTGGAGCAGGCTGGCTCTGCCACCAGCACAGCTCCCATGGCATGGCCCTGTGTCAGCCCTCCCAAATCCTCATGCACCCAGCAGATTTTTTCATCCCGGGCAGTGAGTACCAGTGGTGTGTGCCCTGCCCAGCTGGGCCTGGCTGCAGCCCCTCTGCCCCAGCCCCGTCACCATCACCGCTGTGCGCAGCCTGGCTGGGCAGGGCAGTGAGCAGTGCCCTGCTGTGCCTCAGTTTCCCTGCCCCTGAGGCAGACAGGATGCTGATGCCCCCCTCCCTGACCCATCTGCCTTCTGTCACTGCCATCCCCAGATTGCAGCACGGACGAGTCCTCCCCAGCCCCGGTGAAAAGCAAGTACGAGACCATGGATTTCGACAGCTTGCTGCAGGAGGCCCAGCTCAGCCTGCATCGGTAACAGCCTTAACCTTGGAGGAATACCTCAATACCTCAGTCAAGGCACTTCCAATATGTTTACGTTTTCAAAGAAATTATTCAGTCTATGGCAAGCGAGAGAGCGAGAGAGAGCGAGAGCACGCCCGCGAGAGAGAGACTGCTGTCCCTGATCGATGTTTACATTGAACAAAGCTGCTTCTGTCTGTGAGTCCCCATGGTGTTGATGTCTCACTGCCACACGTTAGTCCCCCCCCTCTGCTTCTGACTGGTTGTTTTAGGGTGAGCCTAGGAGCCCCCGGCCCCTCTTCCCTCTCCCAGCCCTCCCCATGCTCCTGCCGTGGAGTTGCAGCTGTGTTCACCATAACATTTTTTTGTCTGTAGTGTGTGATGATGAAATTGTTCATTGTGAATAGAATCAGGATTATAAACTAATTTTTAATAGAAGAAGAGAAGAAAAAAAAAAGTATATACTTAAAAAAAAAATGTATTTATGGCTCAGATGTACTGTAATTCAGATTTATTGTACCGCTTCCTTGATTTTTAACTATGCACTGTAATGAGGCACTTGCCACTCAGCAAATGGGGGGTCAGAGCAGTCACAGAGCTGACATTCCCCTGCCTCCCCTGCTGGCAAACCGGGGTGCTCGGTGCTTGCCCCGGGGTCACCCACTTTGCTGTCAAAGCCATTCTTTGTGCTGGCGTGGCCCGAGCCCCCCAGCATCACCCCCATGCTGAGCTGGGTCCTGCTGGGTGATGGGTGCAGCTTTGCAGGCTGCAGAGGGTGGGAGAGGGATGCCCTGCCTGCAGCCAGCGCTGCTCGGGCCTCCGCTGCCTTTGAGCCAGGAGAGAGGGGCTGGGGGGCTGCAGCCAGCTGGGCACAGGGCTCCTGCTGGCACAGCCTGGGGGTGCATGTCTCTGGTCCGTGTGGAGGAGCTGGCTCCTCTCCAGCTCCTTGGATAGTTGGGAGACTGGCCAGGCCCTGTGGCTTGATCCACACTGGCTTCCACACTCTGCAAAGCAAGCGGGGCGAGGAGACCTGTCCGTGCTTCCCACTGGGCAGCCAGCCCCAAATCCAACCCAAAGCCCAGCCCCAAATCCAGCCCAAAGCCCAGCCCCAAACCCAGAGGGGCAGGGCGGGCACAGCACCCACCCTGAACACCCACCCAGCACCCTGCCCCGTAGCTGATAAGCCATACACGTCCCAGCACCCACCCGCACCCCGGATCCGTCCCGCGCCCGCCAGCGCCCCGGGGCACAGCTCTGCCTCTGGCCAAGGGCCCTCAGCACTGGATTTAAGTGTAAAATGTACCTGTGGACTTGCCCTCGGTGTGTGGGTGTGGTGGGAAGGGGACACAGCCCCCCACCAGCCGGAGCAAAGCCCACCAGCAGCCAGCCAGAGGCTCTGTTTTCCCAAGGGAGCGGGAACCTCGCTGCTCCTCGAGCCATTGCCACCTTCTCCTTTTGTTTTGTTTTTGAGCCCCAGAGACCACTAGGGATTCAGCCATCCTCTGTAGATAGAATATTATAGCCTTAACTCTGCCAATAGATAGATTCGAGTCTCCTGGGGTCTCCCCTCCCCGTGACCTGGGGGTTTTATGCCCGGTTCCCCGGGCACGTTCCGTCCTGCAGGGAGAGCGACCAAAGGCTGGGAAGTGGCACCAGATGTGACGCCAGGAGCCGGAGCCCCGCCGGGGCGGCCCCTGGGGTGCAGCTGGGCTCTGGCAGGAGCAGGAGTGCCAGCAGCACCCACACCAGCACAGCTCCCTGGCTGCTCCCCTCGGGAGAGCCGGAGGCCACCGCGGCGTCCCCAGGCTGCCAGCGGTGACGATCACTGCCAGGGAACAGTCCTGGTGCCATTCCAGCCTCAGCACTGAAATCTGGCACCTCTCCCGCCCCAAAATCCCCCGGTTCTCATCCCACCTTAGTGACCACGAGCAGCTCTGGCCGAGACTGAGCATCTGCTATTGGCAATTGCCTCATTGTAGCTTTGCCTTTTTCTGTCCTAGTATTTCCTCACGATGATGATGTTTACATGTGATTGCTATAGAGCTTATGTAGAATGTATATAGCGACACATTTAGGGTGGGTAGTACTGTCCTGTGCTGTGCTGATGTTTTTCAGAAAACGATCAATCCAAAAAAAAAAAAAAAACACCCAAGGGAAAAAAAAAAAAAGAAAAAGAAAGAAAAAAACAAAAAAGAGAAGCAAATAAGTGGAATTCTTCCATCTCCCACTCAGCTGGGGACACCCATGGCTGGGCCCTGCTGGGGATGCATCAAGGGTGGTGGAGGGGAAGGGTTTGTGCAGAGCTGGGGGGGCTCCAGCCCACTCCAGGGGATCACTCAGTCACTTCCCAAGCACTGGTTTTCGTGTACCCAGATCCAGAATTTCCCAGTGTTTTCCTGTGGCTGGGTGCCCTGGGTTGGCCCCAGCCCAGCTGTGGGTCCCGAGGCCGGTGCTGGGGAAGGAGAGAGCTGGTCCTGCACAGAGCTCATCAGTACTGCAGCCCCAGGGTAGGAGGAGATGCAATAAGTGGTCTTCGTGGTGCCTGAAGCCTATAAGTGGGGTTGGTTTTTTGGGGTTTATTTGGGGTTTTTTGGGGGGGGGGTTTGTTTTTTTGGGGTTTTTTTGTGGGTTTTTACATTTTTTTCTGTTCACTCGGGATGGTTTGTTTTCATTCCTCCCCCAAAAAATCTTTCTTTTCCAGACTTATGCACTATACTTAGAGCCCCTTGGGCTGTCTGCTGCCTGCCCTGGGGCTTCCCCCGCCTTTTAGGACTGGGTGAAATGTAAACTTCCACTTGATTTCTTTTTTTTTTTTTTTCTTTTGTTTTGAATTTTGGGGTTTTTTTTACTCTAAAGGTGTCTTTAGCTCACAGTGCTCAAGTCTGCAGGAAGGTGGGTCGGGCACAGGGGCAGGTGAGAGCTCCCTCCTGAGCTGCCTAAGGTTTGGATGCTGACAGGGAAATGGGGCAGGAGCAAAGCAATGCCCAGGCACTGCTGCCAGGGAAGCCAGAGGTGCCCAGAGCTTTGCAGGAGCTGCCAGGGACTGGGGATCCCCCCTTTCCCAAAGATTGCATTTCCATCCCAGCCAGCCTGTGGGACCCCTCACACCCCAGCCCCCTGCCAGGGCTCTGGGGTGGGCAGGAGAAACTGGGAGCCAAAGGGTTTATTCTGGTAGGCAATAAGTCAGGAGGAGATTTATTTTTTTAAAACTGTATAAGTATAGGAACGTCTCCCAGCCGTTTCCTGCAGGTGCTGTGGGGGAAATGCTGAATGTGTGAAGAGTTTCTGATAAAATGCCCCTTTGCTTGTTTTGCACAGGTTTGCCCCAGGAAAAAACTCGGTGTTCAGGGTGGGGCAGCAGGTTTCTGGCTGGAATCCAGCGTGTCCCTGAGGCTCCGCGGGGAGGAGCAAACGTGTCTGAGTGTGTGGGCTGAATGCAGAGGACAATCCCAGGTTTTAGGGGGGATGCTGCCCCAAAGCAAAGCTTTCTCTCATTTCCTCAGCGCCTGAAGGCTGCACATCCTGCAGCAAGCAGCAGCGCAGTCACCACGTTGCAGTGCTGAGCCTGATCCCAGCTCTGCGCCGTGCAGTGAGTTCTGCAATTGCAGATCAACACGGTTTTCTCCTTTTTTGGGGGATTTTTTTTCCTTTCTGGAGGTCTGCTGAGTCCTGAGATGCAGCGACGTTGGAGCTGAACCCGACGCCCGCTCTGTTCTAAGTCCATCCCTGACAATCTCAAGCAATACAGAGCCAAATGCAGCTTTGGGGGTTCATTCTGGGGTTTCATTTTGGGGTTTCATTTTGGGGTTTCATTCCTCTTCCCTCGCCCTCCCCGGGGCCAGGGGCAGCAGCAGGAGCTGGGGAGGGAGTGTGTGAGTGCATGTGAGAAAGAGAGAGAACGGTTCAATTGATGCATTTCTTCAGACAGGTGTAAGAATTTCACCTAAAAAGGGGCACATCTGCATTGTTATTTATATATTAAAAAGCTAAATTCTGTGTTTTTCTTTTTATTATTTTTAAAGTAAAAGGACACTGCTCATAATTATTAGGGGCCAATTCTGCCTCTGTTGCTCATGCTAAGTACAACTTAACCCTGCAATTTTCTACTTGCAGAGTAAGTGAAAGCAGCAGAATTGATCCCTCTATGATTAAGAATCAAGTTTTTAGTATTTTTTTTTAATTGGTAGTGGTTTTTTTATATTTCATTTAATTTTTCCCCCAGTTCCGTTCTGTTGTGTCCTTATTTATGTAATATACTTTAACCTTAAAAGATGGCATGGATTCGTATGCCTTTCCTTTATTATTATTATTATTATTATTATTTTTAAAAAAGAAAAGAGATTTATTTCTAGTGTGATTTAACTGTCTACCTTCTAAAATGAGAGAACGTTTTCTTGTATTTTTACATTGTCAGATTCTATAGTTTCATAGATAATTTAACCAAATCGCTCAATGTATTCTCTATATCTATCCAGTGGGTATAAAAGTTCTATTTTAAATTGTGTAAATACTTCAGAACTGGCTTCTTTTTCCAGACTCCCCTGCCGTGGAGTTTCTTGTTTACATCAAAAAGACTGTAGAATCTCTACGCTCATGTACTGTAAATAGTGAAGTGATCTGCCTATAAATAAACGATAACATATATACTATAAAGTGGAAAGAACAAAAAAAGGAACCAGTTTGTGCTGCTGTACTTCGGTTTCTAGTGCAAGTCTGCTCGGGGTGAGGTGTTTTGCTCTGCCTGGCTGGCAGTGGGGCTGTGCCAGGGCCAGGAGGGTGGCAGAGGCTCCCAGCTGCCAGGGATGCAGCTCCTGCCCAGGAATATTGCTGAGTGTTGCTGTTTTAAGTGTGGCTTCTCCCAGTTTAAGTCATGCAGGGAAAACCTGGGCTCAGCACTCTGACATCCAGAGGTGCCACTGCCACAGGACCCTCCTGAAGAAACTCCAGACGGAGTGGGTGAAAAATGAAGCTGGGCCTGCTCCTCCAAATTTCTGGAGTGGAGTAAGAGAGCAAGAAAAAATGTGGAAAAGACTCCAGGTGGTGATGCAGCAGCTGGGAAACTGAGGATGGCAGCTGGAGAGGCCTTGGAGCCAGGAGAGCAGGCCCTGGGAGCCAGAGTGCTCTCCCAGGGGCACGGAGTGTCCTGATGTCCTGGTGTCCTGGTGTCCTGGTGTCCTGATGTCCTGGTGCCCTGGTGTCCTGGTATCCTGATGTCCTGGTGTCCTGCTGTCCTGGTACCCTGATACCCTGGTGTCCTGATGTCCTGGTACCCTGATACCCTGGTGTCCTGCTGTCCTGGTGTCCTGCTGTCCTGCTGTCCTGATGTCCTGCTCTCCTGGTGTCCTGGTGCCCCGGTCCTGGTGGCAGTCCAGGCTGTGGAAGGGATGTATGGAATGCCAGGGCAGGCACAGCTCCCCGTGCCAGCCATGCCCTGTGAGGGCTCACCAGGCCAGAGGGGTGGCACTGGTTTTATCCAGCCCATGGGCCAGGGAAGCTGCTGGGCTGGGGGATCCCAGCAGCCCACCAGGAGCAGCTCTGCGAGGTGCTGAGCTGTGCCAGCTGCTGGGTTTTGCTGGCTGGCACCGATTCAGGCAGCAGCTCTACACCTGCCTGTCCCCAGCACATCTGTGGGAGCCCAGCGTGGGTCCCCCAGGCTGGGCACAGAGCTGGAACCTGCCTCCCACCCCAAAGCCAGCCCCTCATCCCTGCCACTGCTGCAGCCAGAGTGCAGAGCTGATGGGAAGCCCGTTCCCTGCTGCTTTCCAAAACCAGCAGGCTTCAAGACACCAAAGAGGAATGTTTCTGAGATACATCAGGCACTGTGATGCCAGCAGTGCCCAGACAGATGAAAACATTAATTTGGAGGGGGGAAATGTGGTAATGCAGCAGGCACAGCCAGTGATGGGGTGCCCAGGGTGGGCACACATGGAGCAGAGACACAGGAGTGGGTTCCCAGGGGGAGAACAAGTGAAGGCTGCAGGGAGGGACAGACCCAGAGCTGACATTTGTCCTCCCAGCCCGACCTGTGCCTCCAACACCCAGGCAGCCTGCTGGAAAATAAGGCACTGCTCTGTTTAATGAATACAATTGTTTCTCGAGGGTAATTCCTGCAAGCAGACCTAGACTCTGTCTGAAGGGAGTTCTTGGTGAATGTGGACATCAGCTCAACAGTTCCCTTGGTCCCAGCAATTACTGCCAACCATTTGGGGAGAAACCCAGCTGTCCTGTTTTTATTTTGGCAGAACTTTGTGATAAAACAACTCCTTTTCATACAGACAGGCCCTGCTTTGGAGTAGCTCATGTGGCTGCTGGAAGGGAGGGGGCAGTGTTATTTATGTCCCTGCACGGTGTGCCTCGTGGTGGGGAGAAAATCAGTCACTCAGGAGCTTTTATGAACAGGGACAGCTTTGGTCACTGCCTTGGGCTGGCTGGCACCTGGCAGTGTGGGCAGCCCACCCCAGGCTGTGCTCCTGACCTGTGTGGAATGCCCACTGTGTGGACTTCATTTCACTGCCTGCTGAGCTGTCCTGGGCTGCTTTTTGGAGTCTCAGCTCCCACCTGTGCCCTGAGCAGTGGCACCTGACACCAAATCCTGCCCTGGGCTCTGCTGGCACAGGAGCAGTATGACAGGGACCTCAGCTTTGTGCCACACAAGGTCTGCCCAGGGCTCTGGAGGCTGCACTTAGGTAACCCACACAATGCCCACTCAGCATTTATCAGTCCCAGGCTGTTGTCCAGCTCCATTTCCAGGTGTCTTTGCAGAGAGGAACAGCTTTGGTTGCTTTGCCCTCTGGCTGCTGGTCCAGCTGTGCCAGCCTCCCTGCCCAAAAGGATTCTTCCCAGCTTTCCTTCCTGCCTCATCTCCTGACCCATCACAGCAGGGCTGGACCTTGTGCCATGTTGCCCCTGAAGTGTCCAAGCTCTCAGCCTCGAGCTGCTGCAGGGACTTTGTCCTGCTGTCTCTGAAAATGGGGAATTAAACTCTCTAACACTATAATTTCAAGATTAGAAAGTGGCAATGTTTTATTTCAGCCCTAGGCACGTGGGGCATAATTCCCTATTACACGCACCACACCATGCTCACAGACCAGCTTACATCTATGTAGCTTTTACATATCCAATACATTTCCCCAGACTCATACCTATATGCTAAACATTCCCTGAATTTTTTGCATGTTTAAATCACTTCTCAGAGTTTATTTGCATTGGAGAGGAGTTCTTATGAGGGTCTTGGGTAGTTGTTTGGGGAAAATCCCATTTCTCCAACTATTTTTTGGTCACAGACCAAAAATGCTTCTTCTCTTTGAATGCATCCCATCGCTGTTGTGATAAATACATTTTTTATTCTTGGCTTTACAAAAATATTAAGATGAATGCTATATGTATAATGTTAAAATAACTTTGCTTTTATTTCTGCTATTAACAAAAAACTTAGACACAGTAGTAGTGGTAGCTGATACAGTTATGAGTGAACTGTCTGTAGGGTTGGGATAACATCCAGTGAACATGTAATGAGGATCCTGCTATTGATATGCCAACTATCAGCATCTGCCATTTGAAAGAAGTATGTGCCAAGGCCCAGACTGGAAGTGATAAGGAGAAGAAGCCAAAACCACAGCCAGGAAACACACATGCTCTAAAAAAGCAGACCCAAGGAGGGGCCATGCAAAATAGTTCCTGGAATATGTGAACTAGTGTACGGGAAATATGAATATATATAAGGATCTATGAGTATGCAACAAGCTGATGTAATGGAAAAGGTATTTAAGGGGCATGCCCGAATGTAAAGGTGTGCTCTTGACTGAGTGCCAAGACGCACCCACGCTTTGCTTTACTGTCTTAGTCTCCTATTGTACTTTATTAAACTTTTTAAATTTTCACAGGAGAGTGAACATGTTTTTCACACTGTGGTCTGACCAAGATATTAGTTTCTGACCAAGATACTAGTTTTACGAGTATTGCTCAGTCTTTATGGCTGAGATAACCCAAGGCACACAGGACAGAGCCCTGTCCGGTAAACCAAAAGGACTTCCAAAAGATTTAAATAAACACAACTTATAGACACTTTTTTTATCAACACTGAGACAGCCAACGCTCCTAGGCAGATGGCCCTGAGAAGAAGGAAGCTGGAGGGAGGGGAAGGATGACACTCCCTTGCAAAAGAGAGGAAACAGCAGCTTTTAGCCCACGGGCTATCCTCGTCACTGCCTTCGGTTTCGCTTCCCAGTAGAACTCTGATCGCAGCCCTGCCCGCAGCTGCAGCGCCATGGCCCAGGCGCGGGCTATGGCCGGGCTGAAGGAAGAGCTGACCTGTCCCATCTGCCTGGAGGTCTACAAGGAGCCCGTGGCCGTGGGCTGCAGCCACAGCTTCTGCAGGGACTGCCTCAAGCAGGCGCTGCGAGCCCAGCAGAGCCCGGCCCGCTGCCCGCTCTGCCACTCGCCCGCGCAGGAGCTGCGGCCCAACTTCCACCTCCGCAGCATCGTGCAGAGGTTCATGGAGGCTCCCGCGCACCACGAGGAGGAACAGCAGGAAGGGCAAGGCAAGGAGAAGGAGGTCCAGTGTGATTTCTGCCTCCAGGACCCCCAGCCCGCAGTGAAGACGTGCCTGAGCTGCGAAGCCTCGCTGTGCCAAGCGCACCTGAGCAGGCACAACAGCAAGAACGACCAGAAGGGCCATGTGCTGGTGGAGCCCTGCCATGAGCAGCTTTTGGCTGAGAGGAGATGCCCCCAGCACGGCAAATTGCTGGAGTGCTTCTGTGAGGATGACCGGGAGTGCATCTGCGTCCTCTGCTCCGTCATCTCCCACAAAAACCACAAGATCGTCGGCTTGGAGGAGGCTTTCAGGGCAGCCCAGGTAAGAGGCGGCTGGGGCGGGGGGACTGGCATGGATTGCACCAGGGAAAGCCCAGAGAGCTGCCCCTGGCACAGGGCATTCCCAGCATGGGGCTATATTGCAGTCCTGGGCTTTCATCCTTAGTTTTGTCCCACATTCTCTCTGGGTTTAGCCCTTGAGATATAAAACAAGATGTTATAAATGCTTTTTTTCCCCCTCCTGTGGGAAGAGTTTGGCCAAACTGGTGGGACTGAGTGCTCATGTAAGGTTTTAGTCCTTGCTGCACCTCCAAGGCAGAGATGTGCCTGAGCTGCACTTATGCAAAGATAATTAATGACAGAGTAACAGAAAGAAAGGTGCCAACAGGGAAATAGCTTTATAGGTGGTCGTGCACATGAACAGTTTTCAGCCTGAAATTGTTGTCTTTTTCCTTGTAATTGTGGTCTTTCTTCAGGGATAAAACCTTCCAGTGAACCTTTATCTACTGATTTGTCCTGAGAGCATGCAATGAGCAAACCCTTAGCAAGTCTAGCTTAACCCCTGTGGATAAAACTGCTGGTCCCGTGCATTCTGCCAGTCCTATCCTCATATCTCCTTCTGGTGCTCTTTGTAGGCAGCTTTTCCTGGGACTCTGGAAACACTGAAAAACCATGAAGCTGCAGTGGATAAAGCCATAGCAAACCTGCTGAAACAAAAGGAGGGACTAAAGGTTTGTTTCAAGCTCCCCTGTCACCTTGGGGTGGTTGCTTGCTGGTAAATGATGAGACAGAGTTTTCATTTGCCCTTCCCCTGATCATGGATTCTGAAGGTTTTTTAGTTGCTGGGTGGTTTCTCGTGTATTTTTGAGGTTTCTTCTTTGGGGAAGGATGATGCATAACTTCTTTACCTGTCTGGGAGGTCCATTCTCAGTTAGCTTGAAAGTCTGTGCCTCCTGTTGAGTGGCTGGGGTGTGGTTTTTATTTTTCCAACCTTCAACATTTAGTTACTTCTTTCATCCCAGAAAAAAGACAGATTTTTATGTGAGGGAGAGCTGATGTGGAAAATGTCCCTTACAAATTTGAAATTGTTTTCCTAATAGACTGATGTGAGCCAGCGGAGGGAACAGCTGGAGAGCCTGTTCAGGAAGATGTATACGGAGCTAGAGAAGAAAAAAGGGGAAGTCCTGAAAGTTCTCAGTGACTACAAGGAGGAACAGCTTTCCAAGATTCAGTCTGTGATGGATAATCACAAGAGCATGAAGGATTTGGCCAGCCAGGATGTTCAGGAGCTGGAGGCTCTGAGAAATCAGAAGGACACCCTTCTTTTCACCAAGGTACCTACCAGCATCCCCCTTCGCAGAGACACACAGCTCCAGGGCTGGCCTGCCCTGTGCTAATTCTGCTTCCAAAATGTCTTTCCAGGCTTTTTCAGCACTGGAAGGCAGGTAAGTGTTGCCGAGGTTGGATGTCTGTCCTGCCGGTGTGGACGAGGGCACGGAGCGCGCGGTCAGCGAGCCGCAGGCAGCAGCGAGGCCGGCAGGAGTGTGGCTGTGCTGGACGGGAGGGAGCTCTGCACAGGGCTCAGGACAGGCTGGAGCCACGGGCAGCACTGGCAGGATCAGTGAGGCAAAGTGCCAGGTCCTGCACTGTGCTCACAACAGCCTCATGCAGTTCCAGGATGGGCAGCAGTGACTGCAAAGCTGCCTGGCAGGAAAGCAACTGGGAATGCCGTTCAGCGTTGGCTGAACGTGAGCTCAGGTGTGCCCAGGTGGGCAGAGGGCACTGGCACCTGGCCTGGCTCAGCAATAGTGTGGCCAGTGACTGTACCCTGTGCTGGCACTGCTGAGGGCACAGCAAGAGAGCTGTGTTCAGTTCTGGTCCCCTCAGAGGAAGAGAGATGTGGAGGGGCTGGAGCGTGCCCAGGGAAGGGAATGGAGCTGAGGAGGGGCTGGTACAGCTGAGAGGGCTGGAAAGGGGCTCAGCCTGGAGCAAAGGAGGCTCAGGGGGGACCTTGTGGCTCTGCACAGCTCCTGCCAGGAGGGGACAGCCAGGGGGGTCGGGCTACTGTTCCCAGGAACACGGACAGGAGGAGAGGGAACGGCCTCAGGCTGGGCCAGGGCAGCCTCAGGGTGGACATCAGCAGGAATTTCCCCATGGAAATGGTGCTCAGGCCTTGGAACTGCCCAGGGAGTTTTGGATCCCTATCCCTGGGGTGTCCAAGAAAGGCCTGGAGGTGACACTTGTTTCTCTGGGCTGGGGACAAGGTGGGCATTGGTCACAGCTCGGACTCGATGGCCTTGGAGGTCTTTTCCCACCTCTGTGGTTCTGTGATTCCTTCTGCATGTTTTAGGAAATGCAGGCCACTTCCTAGCATGGATGGTGTGATGGTGCCAAAGCCACTCATTACTTTGGATAAACCAACAATAGATGCTGTTCTGAGACTTTTCCAACAATTCCTGTCAAACATGGAGGTCTCCTTTAAGCAGCCATCACCTTCAGGATATGGAGCAGCACCTACTGGTAAGTGCTCATTTCACCATGAAGGCAAGATGGGAAAGTCAGTAAAATGTGTAAAAAAGGACTAAAATGAGGCACCAAGTACAGCGAGTACCTCTAGAAGTGCTAATTGCTCACACTGTATGCTCATTTGCACATGTGTGTGCAGCAGTGGGAGCTGGTCCTGGATTCAGGGCTTTGGGGCATGCCTTGAATACTCCTCGCTAAAGCAGGCTAGGGATGAAGGGGCTGGGAAGTGCCAGGAGTTTTCTGGGAGCATTAAGAGAAGATAATAGGAATAATCCTGTAGTATCCCTTTGATTCAAGGGGAAAGTTGAGAACTTATCCCAGCAGCAGTAGGGTGGAGGTTGCTTAGGACATAAATAATCTGCCCTTTCTGTGTAAATACTTACAGTCCTGTCGTGGTTTAATGTAGTTTGGCTGTTAATTGGGGAGGGAATCCACAAGCTGCACAAATGCTTCCCTATGGGACCTTGGCAGCTTCCTTCGGCCCTAACAAAACCAATCAGCTGGCTAATTTTGAATATGGACACCCAGTTAAACCACTTAAGGGAGCTGATTATGCCTCTCTGAAATCCCATTTAAAGACTAACCAGCCCCAAAGAAACTCTCTTGCTTCTGGCATTTGAACAGGTCCCCAGCCGCTGGCCGGGCCAGGCCTTGAGATGCCGCGCGCCGTGTCGCACGGCTTTGTTGGGATTTCCCCCTCCGCTGATTTCCAGCCAGGGCTGCTGAACCCTGACTCCGAGACCTTGCGAGAGGAGCTGGTACAAGCCATAAGAGCCAGTGGCACCGTCGTCATCCCCGCGTCATGGCCGTCAGGTGGCCAAGATGGCGTGGCCAGGATCGTGGGGGTCGGGGCAGGACTGCCCGGCCAAGATCGGCACGAGTGGTCAGTGCCGCAGGGTCATCTCGGCCCGCGTGCCCAAGGACGTCTGTTTAGGCGGCGTTAGCCAGCAGTTCTCTGGGCTGGACCAACGTGGTGGTCGCAGCTTTTCTTTTTTCAGCACCCCTCATGGAGAAAAGGCACAGACTGGAGCCAGCAGCCAGCATGGCTTGCGTGGTGCCGGCAGCAAGAGACACGGCTATTCCCCCCAATGAGATCAACCTTTCAGTCCTGCAGAACTCTATAAAACTTGTTTTAATTGATAAAGCTTGAGAACAAACAAACCTACAAACACCTCTTCCCTCCCAAACCAGAAAAAGAAAAGGGTGGAGACACGTAGAGACAAAAACATGGAGACAACAAGCTCAGTGAAGAAGGCGTCAAATCCCAGATGGGAGGAGGTGGAGGAGATGCCTTAATCTTGGGCTGAAATTCTCTTGTAAGGCTATGGTGAAGGTATAATTGATACATCAGGCTTTTTTCCCCCCTGTAACTCATGGAATGCATTGGGGAGATGTAGTGTTCTAACCACAGCTGTGAGCAGAGGCACCCGTGCTGAAGCAAGCAGATGTTGGAGTAGCTGTGATCCAATGAGAAGCTTGAGCAAAGAGAGATGAGAAACCTTGCCCCAGGGATAGGAGAAGAAAACCTCTGTTTCCAGAGATAAGAGAACTTTTGTTTCTATACTAGAACAGCTCATCCTTAAAATTTCACCCCAATGAGCTGAAATGGCCCATGTTGGTAGTTGTGGAAAGACTGCATAACCAAAAGGAGGGACTTCATAACTGCAGGTTTCCAGGTGGTTGCTATTTGTGAAAATTAAACGACAAGAGAACTGTTTCTTGTGGAAAAGTCTCCATGGCATGGCAAGAGAGACTGTACCAAAGTGAACTGAAAAAAGACTATTTTAGAGGTGGTAAACTGACTGAAAGTTCCAGGCTGTGTCTCTTTACGTTGTCAGTGGGAAAGAAAAGAACAGTGGAGGAGGAGAAGTGTTCTGAAGGTTTATTCTGATTCTTTCTTGGTTTTATTAGTTCTGTTAATAAAGTTTTCTTTATACCCTTAAAAGTTTTGAGCCTGCTTTGCTCTCCTCATAATTGTTACCTGGAAGTAGAAAATGAATAAATAATTCTAGTGGATGCACTGGCATTTGGCTGGCACTAAACCCACTGTAACTTCTTAGCAATGCTTTGTAAGCTCAGCCTACAGTCCCAGGGCTGTGCACAGTGGACACTTGTCTGACTGAACTGGTGAAATTAGGGTTCCCTGGGTACTGCTCTCTGCATGGTGCTTCAGCCCTCGCTGCAGTGAGCCTCAAGTCAGGACAGAGGCAGACTCCAAATCTCCACAATTATCTGTTAATCATAATATATCTTATTACCTTTAGGTTTTGTTCTGCCTGGCTGGCAGTGGGGCTGTGCCAGGGCCAGGAGGGTGGCAGAGGCTCCCAGCTGCCAGGGATGCAGCTACTGCCTGGGAATATTGCTGAGTGTTGCTGTTTTAAGTGTGGCTTCTCCCAGTTTAAGTCATGCAGGGAAAACCTGGGCTCAGCACTCTGACATCCAGAGGTGCCACTGCCACAGGACCCTCCTGAAGAAACTCCAGACGGAGTGGGTGAAAAATGAAGCTGGGCCTGCTCCTCTAAATTTCTGGAGTGGAGAATTATTCCCTATTGCATATGCCACACTTTGCTAACAGAGTAGCTTAAATCTATGTAGCTTTTACATATCCAGTACATTTCCCCAAACTCATACCTATATGTTGAACACTCCCTGAATTTTCTGCATGTTTAAATCACATCTCGGGTATTATTTTCATTGGAGAAAAAGAAATATTTTTTTCTGAGACAAGGCAATGTTCTACTTGGAAGCAGCTTGTCAAATATGTTATAAAATATTACTTTATTTTACAGTAAGTGAAACTTTTTCATCTTCTTTATTCCTACTGCAGGAAAGCATTGTTGAGAAGGAGCAACATACATACATATTTGAGAATTTTGATTCTGTTAGGCCCAGATGTAAGGGAGATGTGAAAAACAGATGTCAGAACTGAGATGGAAAGAAAAACCTAAATATTATCCAAAACTACCTCTAGTAATGAGAACCTGCCACGTGTTTCAATCTCCCCTCCCACCTTGAATTCAAATAAATTCTTTAACATAGGACAATTTTTCTGTAAGTACTAAGAATTAACATGAACATAATAAAATCTCCAACTGCTGCTGCATTGCAAACTGTGGGCTGTATTATCTCATGGGTCTGATTATTTTTGCACGATGATTTGTGGTGACTCTGTTGTCACTATGTGGCTGAAGAACCAAATAAATGGCTCTAGGTACACGTAAGCAAGGCTGGAGGGTTTCATACCATCACCAGGAATTAGTTGTTGAGAGCATTTTTTGTGGGTAGACTCCCAAAAAATCAAGGCTGAAGTTCTCTGTGCTTTTACAGGACTTGTGGCTACAGCTCTGTTCTGCCACATGTGATAATCAACACACACCTGATTTCAGGGATTAAAAATAAACACATGTCCTGGCTTGTAAAATAAGCATGTATTCTATTGCCATCTGTTGGAGTTTGAGCAGTTTTCTTATCTCTTCCAAGAACAATGTCTCCCTCCGGGGAGATCTTTTCTGTTAATGGCCATTAATGACTCACGGCATGGCTGGGAAAGTTCCATCAGCCCATGGTGAGATGCTCCGCCCAGAGGGAGGAGCCAAGCATTCCTACCTGCATAAAATCAGCATTTTTTGGGACATCAGAACAGCCCTTTGCTGGACTCCCAAAGGAGCAGCCTTCTTCTCTGCTGGATCCCCAGAGGAAGACCAGGCCCATCTACTCCATCACCAGAGCTTCAGAGAAAACTCCACCCTTCTCCAGATCCCTGCTCCAGCAGCATTTCATCTGCCACTCCAGGAGGAGCAGACACCATTTAACTGGACTGTTCCCAACACCCTGACTCCTCAGGGTGTCAGGTTTCTGACTCTATCACTAGTTTTGTTTGCACTAATTACTTTTTTTTTTTCATTTTTATTTTGTTTTTTTCCTAGTAAAAAACTGTTATTCCCATTCCCATATCTTTGCCTGAGAGCCTTTTTTAAAATTGTGGTAACTGGGAGGGATGGGGTTTACCTTTTCCATTTCACAGGAGGCTTTTGCCTTCTTTCACAGACTCCTGTCTTTTCAAACCGAGACAACGCAGCAGCCCATCTCAGATTGAGGGTAACATCTCTCTTCCTGGTTTAAATGGATTTTCCCAGCTGTGCTGCGTGCTCAGCCCTGGCTCTGCTGCACCCATCAATTGTCAGCATAACAGAAAGTGCGTGGCCAAATTTCGGGAGCTCAGCGGTTGCTCAAGGTGACTTTGCAAATATTCCTTCCTGCTCTCAGCCACTCAGATGAGGCAAAAGAATTGAGCCTTGTCCTTCAGCACTTCCCTGACCCGGGCTTCTCTCTGGCTGCATCTGAAGGAGCTGGGAGCAGCCAGTGCAGGTCAGTGCTGCTGCTGCTGCTGCTGCAGAGTCCTGCAGTGCTGCAAACCCCTGCAGGCAGCAGCCCTCACTCAAACCTGGGGTTTGTAATCCTGCTGCAGGCTCGCAAAGCTTTTGGGTGAAAATGAGAATCTAGGAAAGTGGAAATTCTGAGTTGGGTGCTAGATTTCTGAGTTGATGGTGCAGTTTAATTCCCCCATACGTTTGCTTGTTTGCAAAGAGACTCATCGGAATTTGTGACTTGTTTTAATGTTCCATGATTTAGCCTTGAGGAAGCAAAGACCTGAAAGACTGGTTGAAAGCAGCATGAGAAAACACACAGAATCCAGCAATTATTTGATTAAGCCTTCTAACACACATCAACACTGAAAATTTTATCAGCTAATTATTTCTAGATTTTAGGTGACAACATTGGACTGTGACACACAGTGAAAGTGCAGCAATTCTGCACAGATGTTAGTGCAGAACACTTTTTCTTGATTGCAGTGTAATTGTGACATGCACAGTCCTGAGATAAGGACAGAACTTATTTCTTTTTGATATCTTTATGGCTTAAGTATTTTGATCACCTGAGAACTCTGATTCATTGCATCTTTCCTTTTGTATTACGCCCTCTCACCTCCAAGCACTCAATTTTTACTTGGCATTTGTCTCATCCTTGATGGAAGCTTTTAAAAGCCGCTCATTTTAGCTCTTCTTTTTTGATTTTGCCAAGAACTGGATGATGTGACTGAATTAAATTAAATGCATTTCAAGCATTAGGATGGGCCTCTTCCTGTTACTTAGTCTGATGAGTTTTCTAAGTCAGACCTGCCACACGTAGACCTCTGTGTGTGTGACATTAATTAGGGCCTCCCAAGCCCATCAGGTCAGGGTGGGGAGGAAGGTTTGTCCCAGCTCTGATAGAACTCACAGGGGGGAACCAGGCAGTTCCATCTTCTCCATCTCCAAACTTCATGCAAGAATGTGCAAATTCAGGCCTGAATCTCAGTGCAGTGTGAGCTGCAGAGGGAGGGAAGGGCAAGGAGAGTGAATAACTGATTTTTAACCACTTTCAGCATAACTCAGCCTTCCTCCCACGGAGCTGTACCAGCAGAACCAGGGCACGGGACTGAAGGCAGGAGGCTCCTTACACACAAGGCTGGGAGCCAGGTGGCACAAAGCAGCTGAGAGCTGGGGGAAATCCCAGGCTGCCTTTATCTGCTGAGTGATAACGTGGAGCTGGGAGCCTGGGAAAGACTGGGAAGAGCCAGGGAGAGGCACTGCCTGTGGGGTTTATGGCCAGAGGGCTGATAACAGCACCACAGGCAGAGCAATGTGCCAGGTGGCACCAGGGCACCGTGGGGCTGGACAAAAGGCAAGGAGGGAGGGCTCCCAGGGCTGCCCAGGAGTATCTGCTCGGGGGAACAAAGCATTTCCAGGATCATTTTGCAGTCTGACCAACTGGCCTGTGGAGATTTGATAGCCCAGAGGTGATGTGGTGATCTGGAGAAGCAGCAGGTTTGCCAGGCAGGCTGAGTGGGATGGGCAGGTGGCACATGCTGGCATTTGTGTGTCAGCTAACCCCAGCTCCTTGGCAGGAGATTCTGGAGCATGAGGAACCCAAAGGCTCATTTCTCCAAGGCCAAAGGTTTCCTCAGCACAGAAATATATTAACAATAAAGCTTAATATACCTCAAGAAGAGGAAAGCAGTTGGAAGTGAAATTATTTAATTACCTTAAATAATTGATTGGATTTTTTCCACCCACTTTAGACAAAATCAGTCTAAAAGTAAGAAGAAAAAAAGACTATTTTTTTTTTTTTTTAGCTTCAGAAATATAATGTTTGGGGTTTTTTTTCTTTTTATATCATGTTCCAAGAAGATATTATTTCCCTGTTTCTTCCATGAAGATGTGATGTATTGGATGATCCAAGTTTTCCACAGCCTGTGCTTCTAGAACAAGAATGAAAATGCTGGAACACTCGTTGCTTGGGTTTGTCATTTCTAATTAGGATTCTGCAGAGTCCCTGCACAATGCTTTGAATGCTTTTGTCATAGATGTCTCTCCTCCCAAGGTTTTGCTCTGGTTGTCTTGGAGTCACCATATACTTCAAACTCAATTGAAACTTCTCTGGAGGTCCCTAAAGGGATTGGGAAGTCGGTCACTGATGTTTTTGACAATGGACAGGGGAGAAGGAAGGAGCTCTTCTATTTCCATAGCAATTGCCTGTTCTGGTTACCATGACATCTAATAAACCCTCATGGAGAAGGGAAATGTTTTCTATGGAAATATTCAGTATTTCTACAGGAAGATTTACAGCATTTGCTTAACACTGAAAGACAAGAGCATGAATTCTGCAGACTTGCAGTTGGCTTCATTTGCTCCAGCTGTGTATTGATGGGGGTTTGTGACAGTTTGCATTTGAGGTTCCACCTGGAACGCAAATATTGGGCAATGTTTGACTTCAGATGAAACGTCTGCTTTTCTGTGTGACCGGGAAAGGGAAGGCAGCCAGGGCTGGGCATGGCCCCTCCGACCTTGAACCTGCAGCCCAGAGACCTTAACAGAAACCTGGCATTTTTAATACCCACATTGCCAAGGATCCTTCAATCCTTCCCAGCTGTTTGATGAATCCCAGCGGTATCCCAGAGCAAAAAGGCACCAGAGAGCGCCACGGTTCCTCACCTGCACAAGGTTTCATCTCGCTTCACCTGCCATTATCACTTCACCTGCCATTACCAACCCTATACTTTCAATTTAAAAGGTCTGAGTGCAAAGTAAAGGAGCAGGAGGAGCAGCCTTTTCCCGGCTGCCCCCGCGGGATCCCCGGGGAAGCGCCCCGGGGCCAGGGGGATGGAAGGGGCGCGGCTCGGCCCGGCCCGGCCCTGCCCGCACGGGGCGGCGCTGCCGGGACCCGCCGCGGCTCCGGCGGTCCGTCTGTCCCTCCGTGAGCCTGCCTGTCCGTGTGTCTGTGCCTCCGTCTGTGCCTCTGTCTGTCCCTCCGTAACTCTGCCTGTCCGAGTGTCTGTGCCTCCGTCTGTAACTCTGTCTGTCCCTCTGTCTGTAACTCTGTGCCTCCATCTGTAACTCTGTCTGGCCGTCTGTCCCTCCGTCTGTAACTCTGTCCCTCGGTCTGTCCGTCCGTCTGTCCCTCCATCTGTAACTCTGCCTGTCCGTGTGTCTGTGCCTCCGTCTGTAACTCTGTCTGTGCCTCCTTCTGTAACTCTGTCCGTCCGTCTGTTCCTCCATCCGTAACTCTGTCCCTCCGTCTGTAACTCTGTCCCTTTGTCTCTAACTCTGTCCGTCTGTCCGTCCCTTCGTCTGTAAGTCTGTCCCTCCATCTGTAACTATGTCCCCCCGTCTGTAAGTCTGTTCCTCCATCTGTAACTCTGTCCCTTTGTCTGTAACTCTGTCCCTTTGTCTGTAACTCTGTCTGTCCCTTCGTCTGTAAGTCTGTCCCTCCATCTGTAACTCTGTCCGTCCGTCTGTCCCTCCGTCTGTAACTCTGTTCCCCCCGTCTGTAAGTCTGTCCCTCCATCTGTAACTCTGTCCGTCCGTCTGTAAGTCTGTCCCTCCATCTGTAACTCTGTCTGTCCGTGTGTCGGTGCCTCCGTCTGTAAGTCTGTCCCCCCGTCTGTAAGTCTGTCCCTCCGTCTGTAACTCTGTCTGTCCGTGTGTCGGTCCCTCCATCTGTAACTCTGTCCGTGTGTCGGTCCCTCCGTCTGTAACTCTGTCTGTCCGTCTATAACTCTGTCCGTGTGTCGGTCCCTCCGCGTGCCGGGCGGTCGCGGCCGCCGCAGGTCCCGGGAGCCGCGGGCGGTGAGTACCGGGAGGGGCCGGGCGGGCGCGGGGCGCAGCGGGCCCGGCTCGGCCGCTCCGGGCGCCGCTCGCAGCCCCGGCACGGCGGGACGAGAGGAGAGCGCACACGGGAGCCGTGAGGAGGCTGCCAGGAACGACCGGGGCTGGCAGGGACCGTGCCGTTCCAAGCTGAGCTGCTGCCGATTGTTGCTCTCGCTTCCTTTCTGCTCTGCCCGAAATGCTGGCTCGGCTCAGCGCACCCCGCGCTTTCAGGGGGTGCACCGTCTGCGGGGTTCTTCTTGCAGGCTTTTGTTAATTGTATCGCGTTTTACTAATTAAAACGCAATTGCATTACCCAGCGCAGTCCCGGCGGGCTCCCATTGGGATCTCTGCCAGCCCTGTGGATGCAGCCCGGGCACTTGGGATGCCCCGGGCTGAGCTGGCAGCTGCTGCCTGAGGAAATCATCCCTTTGTGCCCATCCTCAGTGCCCACCTCCACCTCCCCCTGCTAACAGAGAGGCTGGGAGAAGCGCCCTAACACAGGAATAACTTGCTGCAAGCCTTGGCAAAGTCTCCCTGAGAAATCCGGGCGGGATGAATGGAGGGATCTGCCTCGGGCAGGGCAGCCAGCACGCTCCGCTGCCCTTGGGAGGTGACACAATTCCCTGGAATATTTGGCTGCCAGCAGGGAGCCAGATCCGTGCGACATTCCCCAAAAATGCAGGACACTGCTGCTGCTCGGGAGAAGTGAGGAGATCCCATATTTAGCATAGGAGCACATCCCATATTGCACAAAAGCGAGATTTTATTGTCCAGCTTTGCAGGTTTTCCCCACATGAGTGGATGGCTGCTGGTTCCTGTGCCAGAAGTCAGGCAGCTCAGTTTCCACATGTGTTCCTTAAACGTGGTTTTCATTATTCATGCTATTTTCAGTCCTTTGTGGAAATAAATGTTTGTGGCTTGACTGTTTTGCTGGAGGATATGAAGGATTCTGTCAAATTCCAAGGTGCAGGCAGTGTTGTTCCAGTGCTTATCTGGGTGTTATCATGGTAATATTGAATTTCCTTGTTGCTCCACAACAGTAAAGTCTTTATTTGAAAAAGGTCGTTGTCCAACAAGAGAAAGGTCAAAGATTTAGTTGTCAAAATGCTGTGATATTCTTTCCTGTTATATTTTTAGGGGGCACATTTTCTAAGGGCCCAGGTGTGGTTCAGTTTGTGTGGAACTTGGATTTCTGATTCACCTGCTTCTTCTTTACAATTCTCCAGAAATTCCTCATGTCTTTTTAGATTATGGATTTTAGTTTTTAGTGCATGTAAATTCTCCTGTCTAGAAAGGGGTACATGAGGGTGGAGGGTGACCACATACAGTGATAATTTAAATGTAGAAAAATAAGGAAAACTGAGGTGGGTGTTGTAGAAAGAATACTTTTGATTTAGTTTCTACTCTGAAACGCTCACATCTGAAATTTCAACTTGTGGTAGTTCTTTCAGCAGGTGAGTGAGCTTCACAATCCATTTTTCTCTTACTCTCAAGGTGACTCTGATGTGCTGCAGATGAATGAAGTCCAAGCCAGCCCTGGGCTGCAGGTAGTGCTCCCCCAAAAACAGAAGCCAGGCAGATGCTGCCACATCATGGGATCAGAAAGAAGGGCCCAGATGGGCTCCAGAAATAGTCTGGAGGTCTGATGGTTTTTAGAGACTGCAGGCCCTCCCTGTATCTTAATTCTATGGCAGTCAGCTGATAACAGATACTGGAAATTTCCTCAGTTCTGTCTTGTAGATTTTTTTTATCTTAAGTGAAGTTTGTGGCAGTGAGACACCCCCTGAAAGGCCAAAAGGAGTGATAAAAGTGAATTCTAGGTTGTGTGTAAATAGCAGCTTTCAGAATAAAAACCACAGCAGCTCCTTTTTCAAGTTAAATGTACAGAATGTTCTTTAGTGTCCAAACCATGAACCAAAGATGTTTTCTCAGGTTTTTTTTTAAATGTGTAAGAATGAAATCCAGTTTTATTAGACAAGCCTGGGCTAACAGTTACAAAATTAATACAGGGCAGTGCTTTGAGGCAGAAAAGGGTGAAATGAGGGTTGGAAATTGTGTCATTTCCTACTGTCCTGACGTGGCAAGGGGCAGGGTCTGTGTGCTGAAAGGTCCTTTTCATGGCATGGAGAGAAAGCTGTCATGCAAGTCAGCACAAAGAGCCAGTATGTGCTCAGAGTTCTGGAGCCAAAAAGGTTTTTACTTAGAACATTTCCCTGCTGTCTGGGGTTTGTCTTGGCACATTTAAGAAAATTCCCAGGTTTGAGTGAGCTGCCTGCAAGTCCTGAAGGAGGGACAGAAGGAATCAAAAGAATCTTCACTACTGAAATCTTTACCAAAATCTCAGAAAACAGACTCGTTGGTACACATAAAAAGTAGTCTGACTTGATTTTTTTTTTTTTTACCCTCAGCTTTTACAGTGTTGATTTGCTGAGCTTTGGGTGGGTGAGAAGCCTTTTGATTTGTAACTCTGTGCTGGTAAAACAATAAAACTTCTTGAGCAAATACAACTCCAAAATGTACTTTTGCAAAGTAGAGCTGACACAGGTTTGTAATGCTCCCTTGATTCTCACTGTGTGTTTGGGGGGTTGTGAGGGCTGTAAATCATCCCTGAGCACAATTTGCAGTCCTGTACAGGTGGGTGAGATTGGAAACCTGCAGGGTCGGGGTGGGGGTCTCCTGCAGGTGTGATCACTCTATCATCTTCAGCACGTCCCTTCTTGCAGTGCAGGTTTTTCTTTTAAAGATCCTGATTTTTCCTGTGGCACTCAGTGCTCTTGGGACAGGGTGGCCATTGAGCACAGCTTGGACTGGGAGGGATTTTCCAACCTCAGTGATCCTGGGATGTTGCAGCAGGGAGGAACACAGCCCCTGTCACACAGAAAACCCATCCCTGCTGGTGCCAGGGTTTGGGGGCTGTGTTTGAAACCCTCCTTTCAGCACCAGTTCAGGCACAGCCAGCAAGGAGTGCAGGGTTTGGTTATTTGGGAGGGGGCAGGAGCTCACCCACCAAAGAGATGCTCCATGTCTGGGTCTGTGCTGGGTGGAAACACCTTTGGGAGCCCCAGCTTGGAGCAGGAGATGAAACAGAAACTCAGAAACTCCTCCCTGGTATTTTCTGCCAGCATCTGCTGTGTGTTGGCTTTAGATATGTCTGCAGCTCCAGGGACAAGGACACCACGGTTGGATTAGCTGGGTGGAATTATTTTCTAATTGGTTCTAGAAGTCTCTGAAGAAGCCATTGTAAATATTAAGTTCTGTAGCTGGTTCTGCTCTTGTGGGTTCCTTCTGCTCAGGCTGTCCTAAGGGCAGTAGGCACCACACAAAGTATCTCCTCTCACTTCTCCCTCCCATTTATTTGGAATTCACACTGCAGGGATGGTAGCAGGGAGTGTTTTAATTAGGAAATATTCTTGTACCAATAGGGCTGTCCAGCCCTGGCACAGCTGCCCAGGGAAGTGCTGGCATCCCCATCCCTGCAGGGATTTAGGACTTTAGATGTGGCACTTGGGGACGTGGGTTAGTGGAGACCTTGGCACTGCTGGGAGTGGTTGGACTGGGTGATCTCAGAGGGATTTTCCAACCTGAGTGACTCCACAGGTCTGTGATGCTGCAGCTACCTGTGAAATGGTGATTAACTGAACAGGCAGACTCAAGTGGCATCCTTAGCGCTGCCAGTTCCAGTAGCAATTTATTAATTGGTGCAATTAATTCAGGACAACTGGGCAATGAATTGGGCAATTAATTCAGCAGTGAACGTTCCATGGACAGTATTCTGGCTGAGGTTTGCACTGCACGGAGGGGACGTGAGCAGCACATCAAATCCACGTTGTCACTGCCACCCTGGGGCTGCAGTGCCACAAAGGGAAGCCTGGCAGTGCCACTCCTCAGGCTTCTCTTGCTGGGTCTCACCCAGTGAGGTGGCCTCAGTGTACTGGTGGTACCAGGTATTGGGGCTTAAGGAGTTTCCTGGAGAATTCTGGATGTTTTCTACAGGTGGGAGAGTCTCTTGATATGCTCAAATCTCATTAGGGTTTGTCTCATCAAGGTCTTGCTCTTTCCTAGTCAGGCAATATGTTCCCAATATTAAATTAGTGATATAATTACCCTGTTTTATTGTCTGTGGGCAGCTTGGTCTAGAGCACCAGTTCCAGCAGAAGTGTCCCACCTACCTATCACTGTGCCCATTAATGTGTTTTCCACTTCTGTACGTTATTTTGAACAGGTGCAATTTCCTTGTAAAACCAGTTTTGCAAAAGTGTGAAGTGTTTATTTTTTCAGTGTGTCATTGGCTGTAAAAAAGCCACTTCTTAGGTAACAAACCTTTACAGTATTTGGCAGGTGAAATCACTGCATTTAAAAAAAAAAAGCCAAAAACAAACAAAAATAAATAAAAAAATCAACCAAACAAAAAACCACAAAAAACCAAAAAAAAAAAAAAACCCACAGGAGATGTAGACCAAGCTGTGCTTCGCTGGCAATGTCCCACTTGCAGTTAATTTTCAGCAGCTGGAGTGGCTGTGGCACTACAATAACCCCTCTGTCTGGCTTTGCAAGGTGGAACAGGCTGCAGGCAGAGATTTTCTCAGGGAAGCCTCTCAGAAAGGCAATGCTGCTGCATTCCTGCCCATTTCCCAACCCTGCCAGCAGCAGGATATTCCACAGGATATCAGCTTCCCTCCTGGGAAAGGTCATTCCTTGCCTCACAGGGATACAGTGAGGAAGCTCCCTTGAGAAAATCCCATTTTCTCAATTCCCAAGCGAGCTGAGAGGTTCCCAGTTTGCTTGGAAATTGCTTTCTCTCTGCTGAACTGACAGTTTCAGCCCTTGCTTTTCATAAATGCTGTGTTCAAGCCTCACACCGTGCATTCATTTTTGATTTAATGCTCTTCCTTTGTGTTTTCAGCAAGTCCTGGTGATGGCAGCGATGACAGAGACCAACCATATCCATGCAGTGATGGAAGGGCCAGAAGGAGATGATGCCAAGTGCAGTTTCCATCACACAATGTTCCTGGAACCCCAAGAGAAGAAGAAGAACATGAAGGCTCTGCTGGTTAAGCAAGCAAAGGAAACATGCAGCTGCACCCCGGCCAAAATTAAAGATTACGTTTTGGGGTTTTTCCCCATCTTACAGTGGCTCCCTAAATACAAACTCAGGGAGTATCTCCTGGGGGATTTAATGTCTGGTGTGATCGTGGGGGTCCTGCTGGTCCCCCAATCCATTGCCTACTCCCTGTTGGCAGGGCTGGAGCCCATTTATGGCCTTTACACCTCCTTTTTCTCCTGCATCATTTACTGCATCTTCGGCACGTCCCGCCACATCTCCGTCAGCATCTTCGGCGTGGTGTGCCTGATGCTGGGGCAGGTGGTGGACAGGGAGGTGGAGAGGGCTGGCTACCAGCTGGAGCCAGCTGTGCCCAGCGCCGTGCCAGGCCTGGGAGGGCTCGGGAATGGCACCAGAAATGGGACAGAGCTGCCCTGTGACAGGGGCTGCTACGCCATGGCCGTGGCCGCCACCATCACCTTCATCTCCGGCGTGTACCAGGTAAGGGCGGCTGCTCTGCCTCTCTCTCCTGGGTTGTGTTTTGGTATTTAGCGCAGTGATTTCGCCTGCCTGTAAAGGTTTGTTCCTTAAAAAGTGGCTTTTTTGCAGCCAGTGACAGGCTGAGAAAAAAAGCACTGCATGCTTTTGCAAAACTGGTTTTACAAGGGAATTGCACCTGGTCAAAATAATGCACAGAAGTGGGAAACTCTTAATGGGCACAGTGGTAGGTAGGTGGGATATTGTAAATGCAGGTGAACCCAATGGGAAGAAATGAAGAGTCTAACTCAATTCAGAAGGCTGAATGATTTATTTATTATAACTATGACAAAATACATTAATATGCTATATAAAAGGAGGATCCTAAACTACAAACTACTTTCTCTGACTCTAACACAACTCGTGACCCCCTCTGAGAGCCCAGCCCCAGGCTTAAACAATCCTCACCAGAATCCAACCAAGCAACACCCCAGGGAAACAATTCTCCAAACACATTCCACATGGGAAAAACAAGGAGCAGAAATAGAAATTGTTTTCTCTTTCATTTCTCTCCGTGCACCTCTATGAAAAATCCTGAGAGGGAGAGAAATGTGCTGGCCGCAGTGGGACATAAGAGCTGGAGCTATTGGCCTTGTTTTAGAGATGGAAATGAGACTAGACATCTGGGGTTTTGTTCAGAATATTAAATTTTTTATTATGGAAAGCTCATTTCTTTATGGTATTAGAAGCTACTGTGTTTGAATGTAATTGTTTAGTAATCTAGTGAAACTCACTTCATTGGTTGGTAAGGGTTATTGTACATATCTGTCAAATTTTTCTAGTTTTAGATAGTTTACATATTTTCTTCTAATATTCTAATATATTAGAATATTATATAGAAGAATATTCAAATATTATATATTTGAATATAATATATTCTATTTTATATAAAATACTATATAGCATATAACAAGAAGAAAATATGTAAACTACCTCTACTTATTTTCTAGAATTCAATGCTTGCCTATATTAAAGCAGGTATCCTTTCCTTGTTTTTAGAGTCTTATACATTAACCAGAATGGGATTATTTTTAGCTGTACTGCAGAGCTGTGGTATTTGAGTTTGTGAGTTCACATTCATTTGTTCTCATCTGTCCAGGGTGACAGCCAATCAAAATATACAGGAGGGGAACAAAACATGTTTGTGATACTTTAAAACACAGGTTTTGGGCACAACATGTGACCTTTTTGTACTGAGTTCCTGTTGAGTGATTTCAGAAATATTCTGGGCCTCCCAGGCAATTCTGGATTTTGGGTTTCATCTTTCATCCCTGTGGGATGGGTGCAGTTTTGGAGTTGTTAATTGCATTTAATAGTCTTTGCAAGTACAAATACAATTAAGTTTCTTTATCTGAAGAAATCAGATCAGTTTATCTTCAGTCCCTCTGAATATTAGGCAGATTCTCTACAGGCCAACACCCTCAATTATGGCTTTTTTTCAACCAAAATCACATATTCTTTGTATCAGAAATTTTACAATCAAATCATAAAAAGAAAATCTTCTCACACAAGTTAATACTAACTAGGTAAGCTAATTATTATTGATGTTTTACACTTAGAACAACCTTGAATTAATTATCAAGGCTGTAAGGGAGACTTTTTGAGAGCTGTGAGCTGATTTCAGCCAGTCCAGGTTGCAAACCTGCCTTATCTTCAGTAATTGAGATTCTTATGGAGTTCCCACTTATCTCTGTTTTTATGATCTGCAGCAGAGGAGTTTGTAGCTCCCAGGGTTTCTGAGTCAGAGGCCCCAGACTTTCTGCAGTGCAAAGGACAGTTGTCACCCCACAAGATGTGGCTTTATTGCAGGCTCTGAACTCCAGTGCAAGGCAGGCACAGGCCACCAGGAAAGTTTTAGATCCTTGCAAAGTTCACAGAGTTTAGAGGAACAGAAAAAGAAATGGCAAATACAGACAGTATTTCAAATGTGGGGTTTGGTTTTTTTTCTCCCTAGCTTTTCTTTTTTTTTCTTTTTTCCCCACCAGGGTAATTAGCAGAGCAAACAATAAACATTTGTTCAGGGGATGAAGACCCCCAAAAAGCCTGGTTTGAGTACTGGAGACTTTTCTCCCTGCTCAGACCACGCCTCATCCTGCAGGGCCGTGCACAGTGTTGGGTGTCTTTATCCAGCTGACAAAATCTGTGGGATCTGTGTCCTGACACGTGGTGTGTGCTTGGTTCCTTCCAGGTGGCCATGGGTTTCTTCCAAGTGGGCTTTGTCTCCGTCTACCTCTCGGACTCGCTGCTGAGTGGGTTTGTCACAGGGGCCTCCATCACTGTCCTGACCTCACAAGTCAAGTACCTGCTGGGCCTGGAGCTTCCTCGGAGCGGGGGCGTCGGCTCCATCATCACCACCTGGATCAACATCTTCAGGAGCATCCACAGGACCAACGTCTGTGACCTCATCACCAGCTTCTTGTGCTTCCTGGTGCTCATCCCAGGCAAGGAGCTGAACGAGCGCTTCAAATCCAAGCTCAAGGCTCCGGTTCCGGTGGAGCTCTTTGTGGTTGTGGCAGCCACTCTGGCATCTCACTTTGGGAAGCTGAGGGAGAACTACGGCTCCAGCATTTCTGGGCACATCCCCACCGGGTTTCTGCCGCCGCGCCCTCCAGTCTGGACCCTGATCCCCAGCGTGGCGTTGGATGCCATCCCCATTGCCATCATTGGCTTTGCCATCACCGTGTCCCTGTCGGAGATGTTTGCCAAGAAGCACGGCTACTCCGTGAGGGCCAACCAAGAGATGTACGCCATCGGCTTCTGCAACATCATCCCCTCCTTCTTCCACTGCTTCACAACCAGCGCAGCTCTCGCCAAGACCCTGGTCAAGGAGTCCACGGGCTGTAGGACCCAGGTGTCCGGCATGGTGACCAGCCTGGTGATCCTCCTGGTCCTCCTGGTGATCGCGCCTTTGTTTTACTCGCTGCAGAAGTGCGTCCTCGCCGTCATAACCATCGCCAGCCTCCGCGGGGCCCTGCGCAAGTTCAGGGACCTGCCCAAGATGTGGCACCTGAGCAGGGTGGACACGGTGATCTGGGGGGTCACCATGGCGGCCACGGCGCTCATCAGCACCGAGATCGGGCTCCTGGTGGGGGTTTGCTTCTCCATGCTCTGCGTCATCTTCCGCACGCAGCGGCCGGAGGCGCCGCTGCTGGGCTGGGTGGCCGAGTCGGAGACCTACGAGTCCCTCTCCGCCTACAAGAACCTGCAAACCAAGCCTGGGGTCGTGGTGCTCCGCTTTGAGGCCCCCATCTACTACATCAACAAGGAGTGCTTCAAATCCACCCTCTACAAGCAAACCGGGGTTAACC